>NC_143397.1:21358488-22015738 GCF_052110815.1 Crocodylus siamensis | reverse complement strand
TCTATAGTGAGGGCCCAAAACTGGACACACTACTCCAGATGTGGCCTCACCAGTGCACAACAGAGTGAAATAATTGCTTCCCTCAGTCTGCTGGCGACGCTCCTACTAATGCAGCCCAATATGTTGTTGGCCTTCTTGACAACAAGGGAAGACTGTTAACTCATATCTGCTTATTGTCCACTGCAACCTCCAGGTTCTTTTCTGCAGAGCTGCTGCTTAGCCAGTCAGCCCCCAGCCTGTACTGGTGCATGGGATTGTTCTGTCCTAAGTGCAGGACTTTGCACTTGTCTTTGCTGAACTTCATGAGATTCCTTTTGGCCCAATCCTCCAATTTGTCTAGGTCACTCAAAATCCTAGCCGTATCCTCCAGCATAACTCCTACTGCCCCCAGCTTGGTGTCACCTGCAAGCTTGCCACTGAGGGTACATCCATCCCATTTTCCAGTCATTAATGAAGAAACTGAACAAAACCAGCCCCAGGACTGACCCCTGGGGCACTCTACTTGATACCAGCTGCCAACTAAACGTTGAGCCATTCATTACTACCCGACAATCCAGCCAGCTTTCTATCCATCTTAGAGTCCATTCATCCAACCTGTACTTCCTCACACTTCCTCTCTTACTTTTGCAAGAGAACTGTAAGTGAAAATATTTAACTCTCAATGTTCAGCTAGGCTGGTTCTCTCTGTCACTTGCCCTCTTTGTAGCTGATCATTCTACAATGAATAGGTAGTAGGAAGTACTCTTAGAAATAGGGTTAGTGGAAAGTAGAAACTTTATATTTGAGGATGACTATGTTCAGACAGTCTAGAGAAACAATGAACATGAATGTATGAGAAATGCGATGCACAGAGATTACAAGAAAAATAAAAATAAATATTTGTGGGTTGGAAATGTAGGAGTATTTTTACTGATGAACCAGAAGTATATGTCCAAATTATTAAATGGAAAATGTTCCTGAAATAAGTTGTTTCATGGCTTACTTTTAGAAAAATATCCAACCAAATTTGGGGCCTCTCCAAGGTGGCTGTTCAGTTTATGTAATCTAGATCAGTATCATCTTTCATTCATCCTTGGATGAAATAAAATTCTGCTTGTTGTGTCAATTTGTGGTGTACTTAATTAAAAGCACAACTATCAGTGCTTTCAGCCTTTCATCCAGGTTGATTACATAGCTAGATCTGGGAGATCAAATGTGATTGGATGTAGCCATGGCCATGCATCCTTCCTTTCTCTCATTTTATTTACCCAAGCTATCAGGCTTAAGATACTGACATTTACTTCCTGTACTTTAATATACAGTCCTGAGCCTAGAAAGATTGGCAGATCTCTGCATCAACATTGAAATCACCAGAAATCCACCCTCACAGAACAGCTTGGAGAATGGGAGCATAAACATGTATCAAAACAAATGAAGGATGGATGGTATCTCAGCTACCCAAGACAAAGTATAAAACAGTTCAATATCCTAGTTCTAATGCACTTAATTATTTTATAAATTAAGGGGCCCAGCCCTGCAATTCTTTTTCATACAAGTTGTTCTGTTGGACGCAGAGGTAGGAGTGGATGGGGTCTAATCAATGGGAATAAGTACTTCTGAGTATGATTCCAGGAATGATTCTACTGTTAGCATGTGTTGGATTATGTGTGAAAGACTATATTAAGAATTGGAAAGAAAAGTTCCAATTAAACTTTACTGGTTCTGGATCTTTGTGGCACTTACTATCAAAAAGTCAGTAATTAGAACACAGCCACAAAAAGTACTGATTTCTTAAGTGTCTACAAGACAAGAGATGTATGAAACCTTTTACTGCCTCTCAGCAGGTAGCATCAATTACTAAATTCTAAGCAGCATTATGACATCACCAGGGAGCGTGACTTAGGTCAAGAGCTTGGCAGGAGGCTCCGGCAACTGCTAAATCAACAGCAATCAAAGCTGGAAAACCAACATGCTTGCCACCATAAGATTGAAAAGAGAGCTTATTGTGCCTCAAACACAGCAGCAGGTTTAATAGAAAAGTAGACATGTTTATAGTTCCAGATTTACAACATGACTTATAAACACCTTATTACTCAGAATCCAGTCTGCTGCCCTAGAAACTAAGAATGTTACTTTGGTGAGAAGAATGATTTGTTGACATAAATGTCTTGCCTAAGTTTGCCATTGTGGTTAACCAAAATGCATTTACTACTGAGAAAGTAAATAAGAGCAAACAAGATCCTTCTTATACCACAACACAGTAAGGTTCACATTGACCAATCTTAATGCTATGACATAAATATGCTTAATGTTTATGGAATTTTTTTAGTAGCTATTTGCCATATTGGGCTTAAAGTCTTATATGAGTTCTACTGAATGGGAATGTGTTTTCAGTATTACACGTGCTTAAAGACCTCATCAGAAATATTCAGGAAAGCTGCCAATGAATACCAGAGTTGACCACGCTGCAAATAAAATGGGTCATGGTCTACTCTTACATTAACATGGATATATTGGTTCTATACCATGTAATGTTTGCATACTGAAATTATTACCAACAATTAAAATGACAACAGAAATGAAAAAATAAAGTTATATGAATAATATTAAATAATAAAACACCATGGTAAAGTGAGATTAAGTATGTGATTGAAAACTCACGGGAGCATGAGAACTGAAAGAAAATTCAGACTGAGCTTTCACTGTTCCAAATTATTGTAACACATGGTTCTTGGTCTCACTTCCTGATAGGAAATCCCTCCAATAGTAAACATAATGAGATGAGGTAGTCCAAAGTGTCCACTTCCATCTGCAGCTTTAATTTGGATTGTCCTGTTTTTCTAAATCCAACAGGTGTGCTCAGTAGCAGTGAAAGGTATTTTCATCACATTTGAATTATCTTTTCACAATATTTTTATTTTAAAACCACTTAATATATATGTTTAAAATTGTCCCTATGTGGTGGAATTGGGTCTCAGGTGGGCCATTGCCACATGCAGGGATTGGTCCCTGGGCAGGCCCATTGCCATATTCCAAGATCAGGCCCCAGGCCATACTTGCCAACTGGGATCGGGCCCTAGCTACATCTGGCTCACACACTAAATCAGGTCCATGGGCTGGATCCAGTCCACAGACCAACCTAGCACTTCTCATCTGACTTGTGGCATGAAAAGGTTAGGCAGCACTACTCAAAATTATTGGCTAAGACTACACAACAAAGTGATTATGGAGCAACTGGTACAGTACTGCACTAAGTTTGCACTCTAAGAAGTGCAAGTTAAAATCTTCTTTCACAACTCTATTTAATTTCTAAATTTGAAAAGAATAGCACTTCTAAGAGAACTATTTCCCATAATGTCTGCCTAGTACTGTATTTATTTTTTTTAAATGTATTCCTCAAGAACCTAAAATGTTTTGGTCCAAATTTCAAATGAATAAGCAGTCAATGCATCTCAGACTTAAGCCACTTTTCAGATTGTATAATCTAACTCAAAAATAGTTATTGCCTTTTCTAGGGATTGGATATATTGTGGGTGGTCTTAAACTGGAATGAAGCCAAGCTCGCTGTGGGGATGAGCAGTTGGAGTTGATGTTTGGGTACTACACTGTTTGGTTAACGAGATGCATTATTTCAGGTTGCTGCAGATGTTTTGTGCTTTCACTAGCAAATTCCTGAAATTTAATAACGACATTGACAGGAAATAAACTTTAGCAACCCTATTTCTAAGTTGTATGCAGAAAGAAGTACCTTACCTTACCGCAGAAAGAAGTACCTTCTACATCAAGAGAAAAACTTTATATATATATATATATATATAAACTGCCTATTAGCCATTACCCAATACATGAATACATTATCTAAAACTGGTCAGAACATTTTGAAAAAAAAAGAAAAGAAATTTTAACCAAAATTAAATGATTTTTTAAACTTTTTCTTCCATCTGCTCTAAGATTAGCTGTTCATGTTGTCAATGATTCATCTTAAACCCTTTTCTCCAGTCTACTCAGGACACTTACACCAAAGGCAGATTCACTGAGTTGGGGCCTGATCCAAGCTCCAGTAAAATTAGTCAGTCTTTCCATTGGTATTGGCAGCTCTTGGATTAGGGCCCTGACTTGCACTCATATACATAAATAATAAACCAATTAATTTATAATAATAAAATAACAATAATATAATCAGTCAATCACAGGAGTTGTGCAAAATGGCACAGCGCAATCTAAGGTGTTCCTTTACAAAATCCTTTCATTATCCATGCGAAGATGGCATAGCATAATCTTACAATGACAAACAAAGTTTATAATCATCTTCCCCTCCCCTATGTTTAACAATCCCAATAGCAGGAGCCAATATCCTTCTAACGAAGATGGTCTAACACTATTACGGTAAATATTTTAATGAACTTTTCTCACAACCGTATGGGGGTTCATTATGATGGGGTTGTTCTGCTAAAAAAGCCTGCCTCCACCCCATTAAGTGCCTATTTTCTTATACCTATGGAGTTAAAACATGTTTTAACTGGTATTTAGTTTACAACACACTTGTTCTTTCCCGGACCTGAAGGCGACACTCAATCCTGAAAGCTTGTTTAACATCTCTCCCAGCTGTACAGCTACAACAGCAACAAAAAGCTACAAAATCTACAGCTACAACAGCAACATCAACAGCTACAAATTTCCAACCCTACATCTCTGCTTAAGAGCAAGTAATGTAGACTTGTTGATTTGCATCCCTTCAGAGAAAGGTGAAGCCAAAAGAAAAGTCTTCCTAAGCATCATAAGAGAACTGACATTGGGCTCCATAGAAAATAACCATGATGCCAAACTGTCTTCATTAGTTTTCTCTCACAATATCTTCTCTCCATTAGTTAATAAGTTTTTGACCTAACTGCCTACAAAGATGGATGGATATTCCCACCTTTTCACTAGTTCAGCTAAACTCTAAAACCCAAAGCTTCTTGTAATTGAGTAGAGAGGCACTTCCTTACCAAAACAGGCCTGATCCCTGAAGTTTAACAATATCCTGAGAAATTGATTTGGACCAAGCTATTCCTTACGTGTTGTGCTATTAACTGAAGAGAACATTGAGGCTGAAAAAAGGTTAACCAGAAAAAAGTAAAGATCATCTAAAAGAAAAAAGATGAATAACATAATTTAGTTTAAGAAAAACCCTGAAATAATTTGTTTACATTTTATGAGATAAACTGCTTATTTATGTTCTACAGGTCTACAAAAAAGGAAAGAAAAATAAAGACCAGCAAACTAGCACGATTAAGGAATACCAGTTTCTAGCACACCATGAACTAATCTGACTCGCATCATATCTTATCACTATTGATACACCATCCTGAATGAGCAGGAATGCACTGAAGAACATAAGAACATAGGAAGTGCCATACAATGGTTAAGACCAATGGTTCATCTAGACCAGTATCCCATCTCTGACAGTGATAGAATACTTTAAAAGGAGAGCACTGAACTGGATATATCTAAGGTGATCTATCCCCTATTTGTTATCCTCCCTAGCATTCACCATTATTGGTTTAGATATGCCAAAGGAAACATCACCCTAGCTTAAAGGGCTTCATTCTAACCTATACACTAGTTTTACTTCTATCATTTGCAATTGAGAGCTACAGCAGAAATAAGATACCTAATTACTATTGTGATAGTACTTTTAAGGGAGTCCCATTTTGAACTTTTTCATATACATTTTATTATTTTGACAATAAGTTGTCAAGTCAGAAACTTCAGAACAACTCTAAACCAGACTCAACAGAACAGTTTACGAACAGAACCGTTGTTATATTGCTGCAGACCAGCCGACTGAGACAGATTTCCAGGTCTTTGCGCTATACAAAACAGATGGAAGCTACTGCTGAACTAGGCCCTTCATGTTAAGAAAGGATGTTGGTTTATATATATGGGATTTTTTAAAGCATTTTTAAAGATTTTTTTCTTTTCTTTCTGCTTTATGAAGAATAGGCCTGAGACTTCCATCTTTGGTAAGGATGTTGTAGACAGACTTGACTCCATATGATAAAATTAAAGACAAATGCAGCACATGCGGTACTTCTGTAAAGATACTAATTAAGTCAACTGCTGCACATGCACCAATTGATTTTACTACACTCTCTTACCACCCTTTCCAACAACCACAGAATACTGGCAGAATACTGAACTTCCATATGACAATGCTATATGGCAGTAACCACTTGAATTCACCCCAGCAAGTGCTCAGCAAGGAGAAAAAACTGCCCTTACTCTGGCTGCTGCCTTCAAATGGGTCAACACTACCCTTGGTACTGAACAGTGTTGTAGATATGGTAATATCAGCATGGATGCTCAGTTTTCAAAAACTGTCAGTGCTGACTGTCTTGTACCTATGTTTGTACCTAAACTGAAAAGGATCAAGAAGGTGTAAAATATCTAGGGGTGCTGATAGAAGTGACGTTTTGTTGTGAAATCAGCCCCCTGAAAGTGCTCTACATCCATGCCCTGACAGAAGTGCACAGCTGCAGAGCACTTTAAAAGTGCCCGATCATGTGACAAATTAACCCTTGTTGCATGAGGTTTCAGATGAACACACTCCAAAGTGGAACACTTTCAATAACTTCTGTCAGTGCCTGCCCAGAAGCAGGACTGGGCTCATGCAGCCCAGCCTCACCCCTGGTGCTGTCTTCCAGATGGGAGGGGAGGAGGAAGGGGAGGAAACTCGGTCTGTGGTTTACCCAACCTGCGCTAAATGGGGGGATGGATTGAAGGCTCCAATCCACCCCACCCCCTCCAGTGCAGGCTGGGCAAACCAGACTGAACTCCCTCCCCCTCCCTCCCATCTCGAAGACAGCACTGGAGCTGAACATCTAGGGGAGAGAGGCTGCAGACATGTAGCCGGCACCAAAATGGAGCTTGATCCCTCACTCCCTGGACCCAATGGAGAGCATCTGTTGGGCTGGTAGGGAGTCACTGTAACTCATGATGCTCCCTGTAAAGTGCCAGGAGTGACAGTAGGGAGCTGCATGTCAGTCAGCCCCCTAGGTGCTTTCAGATATCTTACCATAGCCTGTTCTATGATCTTGACTAAGAATAGAAGATTAAAAGATTCTTGATAACAGTTAGCCATTCCATCAGCATCAAATTTTAGTTTCTTTAAAAAAGGCTAAAAAACCAGCTTCCTTTAATGGAAGCTACACCCCATCATCCACAGAAAAAGAATAGCCATTTCCATTTCTCCCACAGACCTTCACTTCTCAGGAGGAATAAGTCCAACAGAAAGGGTGCAGACCTATTTTTCAGCACCTCTTGTACCTCAGAGAGTGCTACCAACTTAAAGCCAACATTTCCCTCTGAAGATATGCAACCCATTTTGACCCAAATTTATAGTGTCTTATCCACAGAATAATTAGTGGGATGGGCCACCAAGTGAAGGCCATTCTAATTAACAAAATTACTTAGCCTTTAATGTAGATACGTTCTTGTTCAGGAAAACAACTTAGGCAGCATAAGTGAGAATCAGTGGGTGCATCTACACATGCACTTTACTACACAGTAGACTAATTTGCCGTGGTATAAAGCATCACAGTCTACACGTGATTAGAATGCAGCAAACTAATTTTCACTACCGTAAGGTAGTACTGTCAGGGATAATACTATCTTACAGTGGCAAAAATAACTGCACCTAAATGCATGTGTAAACACTGACCTGGGCATCAATTGTGTCCAATGAGCCCAGGCAGCAGGGAACCAGATCCCTACCTGCTGTCTGCCTTGAAGACTCTGCTCTTTGGACACTCTCATGCTCCAGCCAGCTCCTCCACCACCTGACAGCATGACCTAGAACCTGGAGCCAGCTGGGGCTTCCCTTTCCTAGCTCAAACTGCTGTGGTCCTGGGTGCGCATGAAGACGGGGTGCCTAGGAGCAACTGACTCCTGTGCAAACTCCACTGGAGTTTATTGAGGTTCACTAATTGCACGTGTAATGCATCCAGTGAGTGTTTCAAATAATGATGACACTGCTATTTATTTCATCTCCCAAATGTATTGGTTGTTGTTCACTGTCCATATTTTGTGCCATCCATCAAAATTCACCTCAAGTTAGACTGGAAAAAGACTACTGGATTTTTTTTTTTTTTTTGCCTTCCACTGCAATGTGGAGCAAACTTCACTTCCTAGGAACAGTTGGGCTTGTTGTACCTAATTTCTTGCCATTGTAAGGAATGAAAGCACTGATGGCACTGCAGTCTCTTTTGCTGTCTCCCTGTGACACATTCTAGGACTTGTTTATATGTTATCAGGTACTTTGTGACTATGGAAGGTGTGAGGGGCTAGAATGGATGTTTTTGTGAACCATACTGGACAAATGTGATTATCTATAATATCAAGGGACTAGACCCAACAGCCCAGGAGGTCCTCTTCCAGTCCTAAGTTTCTATGTTCCTGTATTTCTGTTTATTATGTTGGCACAACTGATGAAGCCCCAACTCTCTGTTCTGGAATCCCATGAATATTGTCTTAAAATTCAGTGCTTCAAACATGGACGTCATTAGGGCAGTGCTCTAAAATGGGCACCAGTTTTTGGTTGGGGTAATTCAGGTTGTCAGTTTGTTCCAGGCTATTTGGGAACTAAACATTTTTCTGGTTCTACTTGAAGGAGGTTTCTAACAGGTTGCCTTGACTCCAGTGCTCTTTTCCTAACATGGCCTCTCTGAGCCCAAATCTGTTGGCAATAAGGGCTTGATGCAAAGCCCATCTGCTTTTCCAGGCTTTTGAAAGGGTGGGGGAGAATGAAAGCTGTAAAGACTTTGGATGAAGGCAGATGTTTTGCTGGTTCCATTTTTAGCAACTCTCTGATCAATTTAGGACACACACTTGTAGTATAAGCTGATAAGAGCATTTGGAAAACAAACAAACAAATAAATAAAATAATGAAGTAAAAACGCCCCAGGACGGTGAAATGAGCATTCTTGTTCACACAGCTCTCCAGCTCAGCCAGTAGATGTCTCTATTCCAGCTTCTCCCTGTCTCCTGCCAAACACAGTTCATGTGTGTTCGAAAGAAAGTGTTTCGGGCGGCTGCTTAACATATTTCACTGCACCTGCTGCAACCTCTCCCAATTTAAGCCACTGTGATGGAAACCATAAGTAGGATTCAAGCTTGTTTTTCTTAATTAAAAAAGTACATCAGAATGCATTCTAGTTAAGATAGCAAAGGTTAAACCAATGTTAACATCAGATATTCAATATGATGATGTCCTAAGTATCATTTAAAAACCACAGTGGCCCATACTGTGCTAATTCAGCAAAAGCAGATCACTGAGAAACTAGCATATTCAAACAAGGGAAAGCTTGGAATGCTTAGTTTTGACAGAAAAACAATACGAATGGGATTAAGTTTCAGCATCAACTTAATGCACTTTAGCTCACATGAGGACGAAAGCAGGAATGTCACTAGCATGCAAATTCCATTCCTTCAAAAAGTTAATTCTTCTAAAAAAATTTACATTTGAGGGTTCAACAGGCTAGGAAAGTATCTTTAGGAGGCGTCCAAAAACACAATTAAACCAGTAAAGAAACAGGTTCTATTCTCAATTGTCTTTCTATAGATAGTAATGCAAACAACAAGAACAAAAAATTAAATCTGCAGGGATTCACACTAAAAGCTCATTCATCTTCCCTGATACACCATTGAATCAGAAAATAAGCAAGGCAAAAATGTTGCCACACAAGCTCTGAACTCTTTGAGAAATTAAATGTATAGATTAAAGTTTCCTGGCATCCCATGTTAATGGAACATACTCAGCACATAAGGAACAAATGACCCTAAATCTCTTTGTACTGGACATGCACAGGTCTAATACTTTCCTCAAATTAATTCTTCTCTAATTAGTTGTGCTAATGCTTTTTCCATTCTGACCCTTTTTTCTCTTCCTAAGTGGTGATTATATAGCGAACTGCTCTCTATATTTCCTTTTTCCTCTTTCAAAGGGTCTGGAGGTGCTGCCAACATATAGGACCTTCCTTGCTCTACACGTTGGCATTTTTTGCTGAACCTTTGTCAATGCTGGGGACTTATAGCCCTCTGCAGGGTATGCAGATTCCCAAGGAAAGGTAAGAGTCTCTGCAGGGCTGCTATGTCCCCACCCCTTCAGCACACCGACCACTGCAGTGATCTTAACCCTTTTACACTCAAGGCAGCCTCTGTTAGATTCAAGATGTCCCTTGGAAAATGACAGTTTTTAGCAGTGGTGCACGTGCACCCCCGAAATTGGCAGTGCACCCCCTGAAAGAAGAGCCGTCGATGCTGCTGGCGGTCCCTGCTGGCAGTCGCCACCTCTCCCCTGCCCTCATCACCAGCAGCATCTGTGGGAGGTCCCCGATCACCACTGGCCGCTACCAACACTGCCTGCAGCATCTGTGGGTGGTCGCCAACTGCCGATCAGCACTTGCCGCCACCTGCCCCCCCACCACCAACACCACCATGGCCTCCTGCAGGAGCTCCCTGCTCACACCTGCCATGCCGCCACCTGTGGGCAGTCACCGTGCCCTCCCCAGCCTCTGGGGGCACGCGTCATTCATGGTTCTTAGCTTTCATTCCTTTTTTTGACCATGAAAAATACTAGAGCAATTCTTCTGTTGCAAAGGACTCAGAAAAACCACAACAGGTCAGGATGTTTTTGAAACTATAGATTCCTATGTGAAATTTCTGGGTTTATCATGTGACTTATATGTAGTGTTTACACTCCGACCAGTGCCGCAGCACCCTGGCTGAGAATTACTAGACTGGCACAACTGAGTTACATGAAAGGAAAGCAATGTTTATCAGGTACAAACCTGCCACAAAGCTCCTCCTCCTCAAAGAAAGAGAAGAACCAGAGACACGATGATGAGATTGAGTTGAAATCTGGCTCCTTGTCTATTTCTGGGGAAATACAAAACTCCAATTGAACTCCATGTGTATTGTTTTTGTCACTAATGTAAAGTTATTTTCTCCATCGATGCTGGGTTTGATGATTCTTTCACATATCTTAAGTAACTAGATATGATTTTTGAGAATCATGAAGAGATGAAAAATAGAGTCTAAAGTTAAAAATTGTCAAAAACCACAACGTATTGGGTATTAAAATATTGTTACAAGTAGGCTATACAGACATTGTTGAACAGACTATGTTTCAGTGTGTAACAACTGAGGAATTCAGTAAGGTACAAAGAACAATAAGGCTTAGCCTCTAAGAAAATAGATTTAGGCTGGCAAAGAAAGGAGGCAAGTTGCCAGTTACTGGACATTTTTACCTTTTTCATGCTGGTAGTTTTTCTCCCATGAACAAAGCCTCTCATACTTCATACCAGCTCTAACTGGTTCAGTGAAAGAAGAATCAACTCAACATCTTATTAATTCCTCAAATGAAAACCAAAGCTGTAAGTTCAAGTAAATTCAGTAAAGAAATACTTCCAGTCTTCCTCGCCATGATGAAATCTTATTCAGTCAAACCATCCTCGATTAGACTTTCCAGTCAATAAGTTGCGTCAACCCAGTCCCTCTACAGAACACTTCAACAGTCTCCCTCTGTCACTGTCTCTCTCCTTTTTCTTTTTTTTTCCTTTTTTTTTGGCCTTGTAGACTCCAACTAACATTTAATTAACATCTCATGTGATTCCAATAAAAGATACCATATGACTCCAGAGTTTGGGAAAACTTGAACTTAACAGTTGTGGGGGCCTAAGAGGCTGACTTCCGCCCTTGCTTTTAGCACTATAAAAGTCCACATGACCCACATAAATATTGTTGCTCTACCAAGCTGTTTCAGGATGTAAGAACTGTTCCTGAAGTGCTACTCTTAGAAAACGGGGCAAAGACATCAGATGTCCACCTGAAAATTATCCAAAAGCAGGAGGGCATTGATAACCTTACTGCCACAGTTGGGAATGAAATTAATAAACTGTTCTCCATGAGCACACCTTTTCACAAATACACAAAAGAGCTAGATTTTTCATTGATTTTATGGGAGATAAGGGTCCCGTTCTTTACCTCCATGCAGTTCTTGTACTGTACTAGAGAAGCCTTTGAAAACAACTAACCTTACCCCTGATTTCCTTTCATTATTCCCTGAAACAAAAAAGTGACAGTGCACACCACAAGGAGAAGACTATGCAACTGTGTATTCCCAAAGAAGTTACAGCTAAAGTTACCAGCACCTAGAGGAAGGACTCATCTAGTCTATTTACCAACCCAATATTCTTCGCTGCTACACATCTTCATTCATTTTTCTGTGCTTCATTTCATGAAGGTCCACAAACCTTTTGGTAACTGCATTTTCAATTTTAATTGAAAAAACAGGGTCATTCTATTATTGCACAAGAGAACTTTTAATGCAAATATGCCAATTAATATGTGAACATAGCCACTTATAACCAACAGCCATCGGAGACCAGTGACAAAAACAGCAAGTGCATCTATACTCACTTTCAACTGCAACTCAAATTCAAAATGTGCATTCCTGTATAAATATGTCTGCAGCTCATGTAGCATCATTCTTACAAGTTTGGTATTACGTTAAGCAGCCTGGCATTTGACACTAGATAATGTTAGATTTGGGAGACTCTCTGTAATCAACTTAACTGCACAATTTATGGTGAATCCTCAGAGGTTTTAATTAGCATACATATTTGACTGTCATAGAACTAACAGTCTGTTAAATATAAGAGAAGGTCAAACCAAATTTAAAACAAAATGAATCACCCTGGTTCCAGAGTAACTCAACACCATTATCATCAAAATGTTGCACTTGTATATAGCTAAACCCACCAAGAAAATTTGAGGAAGATCTGAAATACATAGCTGACAATTTTTCTCCCAGGTTTCTGGTTTTCATCGTTTTCTGTACTTACACATTGTAGAATTGCCACAATCTCACAAAAAGGCTATTTTTTGTGATATTTCCAGCTTACATTTTAAACAGTGGGTATAAAAAATTTTGTGGAAAAAAATCGTATGCCACAAGACTGCCATCCTAAGCATATCAACTCAGGAAGTTTAAGCATATTTCTGCACTGGATTGCATCTTTTCAGAGGCCAACGTTAGAAAATTAAACATGCATTCATTGCAAGTCAGAAGGTGAAGAGATGATAGAAGAACGGTATTAGAAACACAAACAAAGATCAGGGAGTTAGATTTTGTGCGTATAATTGATTCCATTAATAACAACCAAACAGTCAAACATTGCAAGACAAGCAAAGGAATTAACACCACATCTAATTTATTTCAAAATTAATCAGGGGCCCATTTCATATAGACAATATTTTTGGAAAGTACTTGACCACACTTCCTACTACCCTCACTAAAACCTCAAGGAAGAGCAAGAGAGAATCATACTGGTAAATTATCTAGAGATTCCTATGTCATTTACAAGGAATCCCTACTTACCACAGTAAATTTAAGCTATTACTCTTTTGCAGTACCTACCAACAGGATGGCAGAAAATGAATCACGATTTAATTTCCCCTCTTTTATCACAGTCATCCTTTGATGAGCAAACAACCATTTTGGTTTCTGACACTCAACTCTGACTTGTCTAATGCACTCCAGAGACTTTCTAGCAGGAAAGACTTGCTGGTATTTTTCTTCTCAGAGAACTATTAAATTCAAAATATGTTTTCACTTGCTCCTTTTATGCATCCTGCTCAATTCCCCCCTCCCCCCTCCTTGCTTTCCATCTCTTTTCCTGAAGACTGCCACCACACATATAGCATTCTCACACAGTTATATATATATAAATAAAATTTTGGCTCAATATACTATGTACAAAAATGTAAAACCTGCAGTCCTGGGTATGTTACCAAAGGAAACAGTTTTACTTAAAATCTTGTTTTTGCCAAAATATTTTCAAAGTATCTGGAGAGGAGTCAAACCACAGTGGCTCTCAGCTGTATTTCCTTTTACTATTTCCCCAGGTACTCCCTGCACAGCATTCAGTAATTGGATAGTCTTTGAGAGGGAAAAAAAAAGTCTGCACGAGACAGTTTGTAGATTTAAGAATGATCCTTCTGGGGCCTAAATCTATGAATACGGGTGCACTCGGCTGCCAAACTGAAACGATCACAACTGCTAGCTGTTTCTGGCGGTAGGGATCAAGTCTGACAGTTAGTGTTAAATATATTGATCATCTTTTCAAACTTTTTAAAACAATTTAAAATCTCTGTCTCCTTCATATTTAATATGTAAAGCTCCATAAAAAATAAAAATTGTTCTAATATGGGATTTGGGTTTAAGTTGACATCCAATTTTACTCCATTTCATAAGTTTAATTTTCAATATGGGCTAATCACAGTATGCTAAAAGGCACCAAAAATGGTTTCTGATGCAGCTAAGTTTGGTTGAATCTATCATTTAATCAAAAGTCCTGTCTGCTATCACTCTAATTTACAAGCCATCCAGTGAAATCTAGTTATAGCTCAAGCTTCAGCTTATATTAAAAACACAGCTGCAAACTCCTTGTGTAAGCCAAATACATGTTCCTTGTGTACTGGGGGTCTTCCCACAGGCTGTCTGTAGTCTATGATTTTAAAAATTTGCTTAATTCTTCTCAAGTCATTTGTGGTCTTGCTGACATCTCCAAACAATTTATTCCACATCCCTGTTATGAGTGTTAAGATCTTGAGAACACAGGCACATCATGTTGGCAGTAAAGATTTTGCCTGCTTCTCTTGATGCTTGTGGAAATCTCTCTCATTAAAATTGGATAAAAAAAATACTATAAAACCCCAGCACATTTTTTGGTCTTGCTATTTCGTTATACACTACAGTTAGCTGAGTTTGAAACTCTTTCATTATGGTCTCTTTATGTACTGGAAAAGTACTGCATACTGGGTTTGCTTTGGGGTTCTCTACACCTTGGAGAAAGAGGACTTGGTACAAGGCACGGTACTTTGTACAGTACTTTGTTAACTTCTAGTCAGAATCCATGCAAGACTTCCTGCCCCTGGCCCCTATGTGCTAGAAATACGTGCAACGGAGATGCAGCAGCAGCAGCAGCGGTCCCTCAAAGTTGAGGATGATGTCCGTCAGGCATGATGGGTCCTCCAGTGACTGAGAAGACTGATTCTGGATACACATATTCTTTGGCAATGGGGGCATGTTGTTGCATGGGTGAGTGGGATTCTAGCCCCCTCCCCATCGGGGTAAGCAGAGCATATTCTAAAAAGGGCTGCTTAGTCACAGATGCAGCTGATGAAGGATATCCCTCTCCCAACACAGGTGCCCGATGACCATCATGCATCCACCGCCTGCATACAGATTCTTGCCTGGGGACCTCGAGGTATCACAGCCCTGCCCCTATCACCAATCCTCCATTGCCACGGGGCTTCTGGACCTGATGGAAGCCCATGTGTGGCATATTTTGCGTGGGGACTCCGGTGCACAGTCAGGTCCACACAGTCTTGGTGGTTGGTGGCTGGATTCAGTGGCTTGGCCAGCCATGACAGTTGGGACCACTTCTCCATTGCAGCCTTCTTCCACCTTCACAGCCATTGGGGCTGCAGCCTTCCGCCACCGTTGAGGACTTCTTGGATCGTTCTTTGTCTGGAACATCCCTCTTGACCTTACCACCATGGGTGACCCTACCAGGAGCATGAGCTCCAGACAGCATCGCTCTCAGGGTCATTGGAACATGCAAGCCTCTCCACCACGGCAAGGTGACAATCCTCAGAGAGGAGAGATGCATCATAGCATACAAGCATATGCAGGTAAATCCCATTTGACTTTGATGCACTTAAGCAGAACTTACAGAACTGCATACCTGCAATGGTTGGCATGTATGCACAATTTGGATTCTATGTAGCTATACTCCAAAGGCTGCATTCTGACCATGTAGGTATCTGGGTGGAACAGAATCACCCAGGTATGAGCATAACACTGAGTTAAGTCTCAGAATTTTAGTCATGGAGAAATCACAGCTAGCAGGTGTTTGATGGTGGAGGACAGGAGCCCCTCTCACTTTTTGAACTAATAACTTAATGTATAAGAGCACTTATCCACAAAGTAAGAGATCTGGGTTCTCCTGCCCGTAACAGCTGTACTACACTTGCCTTTAGAATGATTGAAAAGTAGGACTTGAAGGGACCTTCTGGAGGTCTGAATAGGACCGTATTTACTGTTACTAAAATGGATAAAGAGTATTAGGATAGCTTCCCCACTGCTGGTGGCAGGAGCCAGGAACCACGGCCACGGCCACATCTATCTCACCATACTATACTTGCTCTGACTTGATCTTTTTCTCCTGGCTCCACCTGTCATCTTCTCCTCCTGGTTGTCCAGTGGGCCAGCTTCAAGGGGAAGGCTGAATGCCAAGTTGGTAATGCCTAGTGCAGGTCTGGTGGTTTGAGCACAATGCTGGGAAGTCAGAGTTGCAGGTTCAAATCCCATCTAAATGAGGAGGGCCTAGAGCATGGGCTTCTTACTCCCTAGGCAAATGCCTGTTCCATCAACTGGATAGAGTGCAGCTGAGGATATTCACCTCACATTGACTCCTGTGAGAGGTAAGGGTATAGCTAACTCATTGAAAGATGCTTGGTCTCTGCAGTGGGAGTACCTATATTTACTGAACAGACGTAGTGATGAGACAAACCTCCTCAGCTGCGCTCTGTCCAACTGATGGTAGAGGCAGGCGTAAAGCACAGGATGGAATATTCGTTGAGGATGCATGCTGACAGTTGGCATACACTCCTAATAATAATACAGTAAAAGCTGTGCTATCCGCACCTTACAAGCTGGCATGCTCTATTAACCGGCATGCCGGCTTGTAAGGGAAAAGCGAAACCAGAAGTGCCCACTGTGGCACTTCCAGTTTCACTGAGCCGCCATGGCCCAGGGGATAGCAGCTTACATGGGGCCCCACTCCCTATCCCTCAGGGCTCACAGGAGGGACTGCAGTGTGGTGGCAGGGGCAGTGACGTCCTCGACGCGGTGGGAGAGGTGGCAGCCCAAACAGGAAAAGATGTCTATTCTGGCTGCTCAGTTAACCGGCATATTTTGTTATCCAGCGCCCCGCCATTCCCCATGGGTGCCGGATAACAAAGCTTTTTATTGTAGTCCCATAGTGCCATTAGTCCATGATTTTTTGTATCCAGTAGATTTATGAAGTGAAGTTCATAGGCTCATCTACAAAAGATGTTTTGTAAATTCCCTTTGAGGGTTAGAACTGAGAGACTGGAGAGAGTCACAGAACTGCATTTTGCATACTGGCTGCTATTCCCTCCAGGAGTACACAAAACAACAGCAGATTCTCCCTATGCCTGAAGAAGGGTGTTTGTGCCTGGAAGCTGACAAAGAACAATTTTTCCAGCTATTTATCTGGTCTAATAAAAGATACCACATTTACCCAAAGAACCTTTTTTGCCTATGTCCTTAGACCAACACTGCTACAACCAGCACCCCTGTTAGCTTACTACAGAAATACAGCCACCTTTGGGTCTGTCCCGAAACTGTTTAACAACAGAACAATGCTGTGGAGGGGCTGGCTGGGGCACAAAGTTGCTACAGTGTGGGGCTAGCCGGCAGGCAGCCCCTGCACTGAAGCACCCTTGTGCGCCAGCTAGCTACGTCAGCATCTACATGTGCAGTGCTGCACACTATATAATGCTGCTGCAGGACAGTACTTGTTTGTACAAGTACTAACCTATGATGTCATTTATTAGTTTACTGCAGCCTAATAGGGCTGCATGTGTAGTTACTGAGATTTTACTAGGGAGCTAATTAGGCAATTCTGCGGTAAGCATCTCATGTAGATGATCCCATGGATGTGTTTCTGGTTTTGGAGCCTGCCAGCAGACTCGGGTAGGTGAAATGTAGGCAGGGCCCTCTGTGCTGGACCAACAGCCTACAACAGTGTAGGCACCCTTAGGTGCCTAAGCAGTTAGGTAAAGCTTTTGTGGATAACTTAGACTTAAACACGTAAAATCTGAGTAAGTTGCACAAAAAAACTTTGGCTTCTACATCATATAAGCACTTCAGATAGTTTCATCCTAATCCTCACCTCTGCTATAATAGAACTTGTATGTCAGGGAAATATCTAAATTTCTAACACTGTTATCCCAACCAAAATTGCGGCAATGAACTCGATTTTGAAATTAACTTGTACATATGTGCAAAGCATGCATGTGTGGGTGAAGTTACATAAGAAACCTACCCAGACCAAGCCCACAGAAAGGGCTTACAATATAGTCCCAGTAAACCAGATTCCCCTTGGCTGTCTCTCTAGGGAGCAAATCACCAGAAAGAAAGAGACATCGCAGAGGTTAGACCTACTGGTAGGAACAGCCTGTATCATTGCTTCCCCCCATCAGCCTTTTAATGAACTCTTCAGTCAGCATTCTTACTGTTTGCATAATTAACCAAATGATCCCTGATATAATTTCATTAACTTCATGGAGATACCCCAGGGAGGAGTGTCAGTCTTCCTTACCTCTATAATCTTTTGTGTGTGTGTGTGTGTGTGTGTGTGTGTGTGTGTGTGTGTGTGTGTGTGTGTGTGTGTGCGCGTGTGCCAGGGAATTTAGTCAATGAAAGCCACAAGTTCTTTGTGGGAGGTTTGCAAGATATCCAGCGCATCATTATGTATTTCCTCACTATGGCACAGACCGATTTGTAAAATGTTCTTGTGGTGTTGGGCAAAAGCCGGATTTAAGCCATGTCTCCTATTACACATTTCACTAAAGAAACCAGGACATCTGGGGAGAGAGAACTGAATTACCTTATGCCAAAGATTTTGATGTAGAAGCAACATAATCTGGAATGAATTAAGTCGGTTTGGGGTCTTTACATTACGGCAGTGAAGTAAATGCGAGCATGAAGCAATCTGATGAATAATTTATACCAGAGTTCAAAGGAACCTGTCAATTTGAAAGAGATATTCTAAGATTATAGGTTTTTCATAGACAACAATTGCAAGGTTTGTCTCTAATTCCCAGTTTATCTTTCACAGAGTCATTATACCTCTATGCTTACCTTGGTTTAGAACCACATAAATGGTTTATGTGAAAAGATATCTTTACTAACAGCTAGCCCTACAACTGTAATCTGATCTAAGGTCAAGCTAAATTCTTTTGAAGTCCTCAAGAGTAATCCAGGCTCTACTGGCCATGCTCTGATCTTACACCTCTTAAACACCTCCTGCCCGCACCCGGGGAGGGCTCTTCCAGACTCCTCCAGGGGGGTGGGGGAAACTCAAAGCAGCATCGAAACAGCAAAATTGTTTCAACAAAATGAAATGGAACAGTGCTTTCAAAATGAAACCAAACTCAAAATGAAACACTGTTCCATCGAAACGTCGAAACAGAAGTCAAAGCAAAACAGTTCTGTTTTCGCACAGCCCTAGTAACTACTGTAGAGAAGCAGGGGCAGCACAGGATCTTGCAGGATTCTGTAAGTGAGGGCATTAAGAGCAGAAGATCAGTTACCCTTGCTATGCTTTGAGTCCTCCCAGAAAGAATATCCGGAACCACTGTAGTTCAAGGCCACGTACGCCTACTGCCTCATGAAGGTATGTTAATAGCTTGTGGCATTTTAACAGCATGTTAATAATAGCAGTAAGAGCAGAGTTGCATTATCCAGCTTCCCTGTCCATGAGGAAGTCCCCTTTTGATACCAGTTAAGGAGTCTCATGGTTCTGTCCAAATGAGATATCCAGGATAGTGACTGATGTCACACACTATTGGAGCTTGGTGATCACTACTTTACTATTTTGTACAGGAGAAGTTGGAGACAGGATAGTGGCTGGAGAATGTGTTTTGTATGTAACCTGCCCTCCATACTGGAGAAGAGAACTCTAAACCCCAAAACTGAGTAATTCAGTTTCACAAGCAACTGATACAGCTGCCTAAGAGTGCACTACTTGCTATCTTAAGTCTGAAGGAAGTGCTTACAAGTGCTAAATATTCATATTTTGAACAAGAGAAAAATGAATCTTCACAATCTGGAATGTCTTTGGTTTCCAGTTATATTTCAGCAGCTGCTTTAAGAGAAAACATGAAGGCTATTGTTCAAAATGCTTAACCTGCAATTCAGAAAACATAATACACTGTGAGCACCGCAAGAGATAAAAGCATAGGGGAACCTTCATCTCATAGCTTTGCCGCTACTGCAACAGAAATTCTTCTTTTGTAAACTGGAACTCCAGGGCAGTTCTAGAAAATAAGTTCTTCTGCTTTCAGCTTGTATGTGACTTGTAATATGCTATGCTTATTGCAGTACTGATGTAGCCAAATGCAATTTTGTTGGTCTTGTACCTCTTGTAGGCTGTGGATCTGAATCACTAATAGTTATAAGCACCATACTTATAATATCCAGCACCCAGATTCTCTTAACTGATTTACTCCTGTTTACTACAGAAAGCTTCCAAGGACATTCAACTTGACTAGTGGCAGATATTAATGAGGCCGGGGTGCTCCTCAGTGAATATACATTCTCCCCAACTGACAGATTCACCACTGTCTTCATGGCTAAGAACAGCACTACACCCCTGGGGTCTAACACTTGGCTTGCAGATTGCAGCTGTAAATAGTTTGTGTAACACAGGGAACAGAAACAAAGGTTTGTATTAGGTTTAGAAACAAAGTGTTCAGCTGGAGCCCCTACATACTTTAGGAAGTGGAAGACAAAGAAGTCTCTACAACATGTAAAGTCAAAGTGGTCAATGAAAAGTTTCAGTACAGACAAGGAAGAAAGAAAAGAAAGAGCCAGACACAAAGTCATCACAACTAGCTCTTTTTTCTAAAGCATTCTTCAATGTCCTGATCAGATGGAATGTGCTATTTTCATAGTAAATTGATTTTTCTGGGGCGACGGTGTTTTTAATTATTTTATCATTCATTCTCTGGTAATATGAAGCTCTGTGCACTGTTCTGCTAAAGCTGTCTCTGCGCAGTCTGGGTGATTTTTGCATTTTTGAACAACGAATGTTATCAGAATTCCATTCATTCCAGCTGTGGAACTCCAGACTGTGGGAACAGCTACAAGGAGGGAGAGATTTTCCCCTCCTCTCTCTCCTTTTACCTTTTCTGAGAAACAATATTTAAAGAGCAGAATGAAGCAAAGCTCCCATAGGGCTGCAAACTCAGACAAGCTAACATGAGACAAGTCTGCAAAACAGCTTTTTTTTGTTTGGTTTTTCTTTTCAATGTCCAAACTTTAAAGAATTCCAGCTTTAAACCATCTTTGAAAAAGAAAAGAAACCTATTACAGACTTTTGGGGTGAACATAACATGCTAGATATAACTTCTGGTTCCAGGAATTCATACTGTGTAATTACTAGAAAAATGTCAGAGAGAGAGAAAGGGGAAGGGGGCTTCTCCCTCCCTACTGCACCCCACCTTAGAGAGCAAACAAAAGACCTGGTGCTAACTGTTTGGAAGTGCCAAGCTGCCACAAAAAATGACATTTCAGTGTTGTTACACCACCTTTTGTCATTTTTATCATATGTAAGTTTACAAGTCAGGTGGGAGCAATTTTTCCTGTGTAGATTTTTAGGATGTATTTCAGGGACACTGGCATTGTTTTGCATGATTGTGCACAGTTGCACAATGTTTTCAGATCAAGGCTGGCACCTTTCAAATTTTACTTGTGGTTATCATGTATTTGAAGAGTTAGTTTCATAATATTCCCCTTTCCCTATGATCCAAACACATCCAGGCTCCACGAACACCAATCTTTCATTGCCAGGATCCCATCAGAGCCCTGTCATGAAGACGTCTTTGTGGTGTAAATGATAAGCATTCACTCTAATAAGGGGCTTGAGTTGGGTTTAGGCCTGCAGAGTTCTTCACCATCTGAGGATTTGCTGTAAAGATGAGGTTTGTTAATATTGTTTTAATTTGTGCCATTAATATCTGTGCATTTCATAATACATAGTTATTGTGACATTTCATAATAACTAATGCAAACCTGTATACCGCTAAGCACAGGTAGCACATCTAAATCCACAATACAGTGACCTCACACTGACTTGCAAATACAGTTCTACTCATTACTGGGTAGAACCCTATCTTCTTAACAATGCACAAGTGAACCTTCCAGATTTTAGCCCTAATGAGAATGAAGGGCTTTGCTCAGCCCAGGTCCTAGAAGGGAAAAATAACCGAACGTTCATGCCACTCCGTACACAGAGTATGAGGAAGAGATCCTGGTCTTTTTGACAACTGTCTGTGCTCTTGTGTGAATATCCCCACAGTGATGGCTGACAACTGTAGCCCTTCTAAGTAAAAAGAGAGGTAACTGTTTCTATGCAAGTCATGGAGTAAAACTTTTATATCATCTCCCAATTACACTATCCCTCAAACACATTCAGTTACTGTATAACTTGTACACTACTTTAAAAGAATTTTATTTGCATACTGTCATTTCGAATCCATTATTATTTAATACACAAATTACGGGTTTCCTTTGCTTTATGCTGTACATGCGTTCCTGGAAAATGGCACATAACTCTAATTTGCGTAAAGGAAACCCACTTTACAATGTAACAAATAGGGATATGTTCCAAGACCATCACTGTACTGACCCCCAGACCCATTTCCACCACTTTTACAAGACAATTTTGGTACTCACCAACAGCAGACAGTACACACAAGCACCCAGGACACTATCATAATGGGGATGGCAACTATAGAAACGTGTCGCAGACAATGAGCGAGGAGCACAGATCCATACAGGAGACTATATTTTGGTGTGCGTCATTTCCACAATGCACTAAACAAAGCAACTGACTGCGGACTTCCACCACACCAATCACATACAAGTGAATTTATATCAGATATGAAAAAATGTTGGTATAAAAAGAGTCATTGCATAAGAGCGAATTTGCACATACAGAACCCTTATAAAGTGAGAGAAACCTGTATATTTTTCTTGTGTGCCTGACAGATATCATATGGTCTCATGTTAGCCTGTCAGACTGGAACTGGATGCGATTAATGTGCACAAATAAACTCTGGAGTTTATTGCTCTGGAGTTTTTTGTTCCTGGGCATGCTGTTTGAATGTGGAGTTTCATAGTTTCATAGAGTCAGAAGGGACCTCAGTGGGCCATCTGGTCTGACTCCCTGCCCTTGGCAGGCATGAAGAGTCATCAACCCTGGAGTCATGTGATCCCAGCCAGGTGCCTGTCCAGTCTTCTCTTGAAGACCCGCAAGGATGAGGCAAGCACCACCTCCCTTGGGAGCCCATTCCAGATTCTGGCAAACCTGACTGTGAAAAACTCTCTCATGTCCAGCCTAAACCTTCTCTCTAGTGGCTTATGGCCATTGTTCCTTGTCCTTCCAGGGGGTGCCCTGGTGAACAGATTGTTGCCTACTTCATGTTGCTCTCCCCTAATGAATTTGTACACTGTCACAAAGTCTGTGCTCAGCTTTCTCTTGGGGAGACTGACTAGGTTAAGGTCCCTTAGCCTTTCTATATAGGGCCTTACCTGCAGGACTCTAATCAGGCGAGTGGCCCTTCTTTGGACCCTCTCCAGGTTGTCCACATCCCACTTGAACTGCGGCATCTAGAACTGGACACAGTACTCCAGCTGCTGTCTGACCAGTGCCACATAAAGGGGGAGGATCACTTCCCTGGACTGTTTGTGAAGCACCTACAGATGCACAACAAGGTGTGATTGGCTCTGCTAACTGCTTCATCACATTGGTCTCATGTTCATTTTGGAGTCAACAGTGACTCCAAGATCTTTTTCTGCCTCAGTGGAGCTGAGGAGGTCCTCCCCCAGCCTATAAGTATGATGACAGTTCTTCCCACCTAGGTGCAGCACCTTGCACTTGTCCTTATTGAATTGCATCCTGTTGCTCTCTGCCCACTTCCCCAGCCTGCCTAGGTCAGCCTGGATCTGGTTCTTCCTTTCCAGGGTGTTAGCTGTACCCCATAATTTTGTGTCATCCGTGAATTTGGACAGGGTGCTTCCCATCCCCTCATCCATATCACTGATCAAGATGTTGAACTGCACCAGCCCGAGAACTGAGCCCTGAGGGACTCCACTGCCCACATCTTTCCAGGTTGACACCGACCAGCCCACTACCATCCTCTGAGTGCAATTTGAGTCAATTTGCAATGCAGTCTACTGTGTAATCATCCAAGGCAAATTCCCTCAATTTATTTATAGGGATGGTATGGGATACCTTGTCAAAGGACTTCTTGAATTCCAGATAGATAACATCCACCTTGACTCCTGCATCTAAACAATTGGTGGCCTTGTCATAAAAGGAAACTAGTTTAGTCAGGCAGGACCTGCCTGCTAAAAACCCATGTTGGTTACCCCTCTGCATCACTTTAGCCAGTGGGCTCCCACAGATGTTGCTCCGTGATAATTTTTTCTAGGATTTTCCCAGGGATAGAGGAAGGCTGACTCTGGCATTTGTGTATATACACCTAATTCCCTCGGTGGCTGAGTTTATTCATGCACAGCACATGAAGCCTGGATGGAGCAGCCTGGGTTGGCAGGGGACCCAGGGGGTCATCCTGCCATCCCAGGGCTGCTCTGACTGGGCTCCGCATGGTGTGGAGTGGCTGGCTGAGGCACAAAGGTGCTTCAGTGAAGAGGCTGTGCCAGCTATCCCTATACTGAAGCACCCTCAACCTTAGCCAGTTGGGGCAGTGTCTACATATGCACTGATGCTCATGAGAAAACTGTGCAGCAAGGTAGTACGTATATTTTACAAGTACTACCCTCCTGTGGATTTTAGTTTCATTCACCCTAATAATGGTTCACATGTAGACACTGAGACATTTACTATGCAGTTAATTAGTCAACTGCATAGTAAACTTTTCTTGTAGATATGCTCACTATCACGGTATTTGGCACTGTTGCAGAAAGGGTTTTGCTGCAACAAATAAAGTTTAGAGCCCTCTTTTTCTTTTTTCTGATGTACAGAGAAGTTGAGAATGTTTTGTTAGTTTCTTTTTAACTGAGACTTTCATCTCTTATCTACTTTTATTTTTTCTTAGAAGAATATGATAGGATATGGTGAACTGAAGGACTTAAGAGTATGACAATACAGGAATCAATAATGAAACATAAGCAACTGAGAGAAATTCTTAGAATTTCAAAATCTGTTTGCTGATAACTACTTCTTATCCAATGTCTAAGTATGCTTAGAAGACTGAAGTTTAAACCATTGCTTTGTGTCCCTTGCCATAAAGAACAAAAGATGAAGTAAAGGGTTCAAACTACAGCAGTGTACATTTAGATTAAATCTCTGAAATAAAATTATTACCAGCAAGATCTATATGACAATGGAACAAGCTGCCAAGAGATGTTGTGGAATCTCCTTCACTGAAAGGGGCTGGATAGGCATTTGCCTGGGGTGGTTTAGGAATTCTGCATTTGTACTAAGGATTGGACTTGAGGACCCTTGAGGACCCTTCTAACCTTAGGATTTTACGATTTTATGACTGACCTCTGTCAAGGAGTTGACAATTGTCCATCTTCAAATAGAGGCAGGAAGGTTCCTATCCCATTCCATTTCTCCAAGCCATTCCATTTATCCAGCCTTCCACACCAATTGCCAGGAAAAACAGAGTTAGAGTTAATTTTCTTTACATGTCTAATGGATACTAACTTGATTTTATTACCTTTAATTCTAATCCTCATTTGTAACAATACAACTGAGCAATGTTTTTAAAGCAAGTACCCACAAAAGTTTTCTTTCTCCTACTCTAGGATTCTTCACTATATCACTCTAGGATTACTTACAATGTTTCCAAGGATGTAATAGGATTCCCTGTTAGATTGGAGGGTAAAGTAGAATGTGTTTCCTTATCAAAACATTTTGCACCAGAGAAGGAAAGTTCATGTCATCTTAATAGCATTTTTGTCCTTGGAAATTTTAACCTTCAATTGGCTGCTTATTACTCCCACATAAAGTAATCTGTAAGAGCATTTTAAAATATACATGACATATTCTGTAAAACAAGTAACCTTTTGTTTTATTACATATTTCTTTCCAGAAGAAAAATGGAAAGCTTTCTGGTAGGTTTTTTTGGACATACTGCATTCTAAAGACAAACAGCTGATGACACAGAAGCACAGGTGGGAAAGCATTAGACTGAAACTCTAAAGGTCCCTGGTCCAATCTAAGGCTTTTAGTGGAAGAGGCAGGGGGAAGAGTTGGGAATAATTTAGTCAAAGATCATCCTGCCTTGAGTATGGGGTTGGAGTGGATGACCCTCCAGAGACACCTACTACTCCCTGATTCTAAGAGTAATTCCCACCTAGACCTTCACTAACCAAACAAATACTTTCTTTTCATACAGTCATATAAGAATACATGAAATATTTACCAAGATTTTTGTTCTCTTCAGATAAAAATGCCACCCCCCTGCATAGAGCCAGCAGAGGATCTATAGATAATACTTAATCTCTGCACTGGGGAAAATTTTCTTTTCTAGCACCAATCTAGAATGTTCCTTATATATGCTATTGACCTAAAGTATTCATCAGAAAATCGGGTTTCAATCAGCAGGTTTTTCTCCCTTCAACCCCTAATGTCCATAGAAATAAATAAAAGCAAAGTCAGTTGAAAACCATAACAAATTGTAACATACATTGAGCCTGCCACTTGGAATTCAGCATAACACTACAGCCCCTGGTCCAAAACTTGAGTCTGAGACTTATTCTCTCACCTCCCTTTTCCAAGCAACCATAATACAGTGCCCTACCCAATGCAAAAATGAAGCTAACCTCTTTTTAACCACCATTCAATAGGAGCTAAGCAGCACTTCCTGTACTGTCCACTAAGGGTGTGCGAAACAGGCCCTACTCAATTTGGATAAAGAATCAGCCCGAATCAGGGACAGTGATTCAATTAATTGATTGAGATCACTGTCCCCAATTTGATTAAGCCACATCCGAATCTGAAGATTCTATGCTGATTCAGCAAATCAGTGATTCGGACATAGACACAGCTTTAAATATTTTTTCTACATACCTTGAGGTACTAGGTGCAGCTTGTGAATGCTGCAATGCTGGGGTGAATGAATCATCCCACAGCAGTGCTGGGGGCCCCCCCATGTGCTCGGTAGTGACCGGAAGTACTTCCAGTCCACTTCCAGGTCCACCAGGGAGCATGCTGGGGGGCCCCCCATGCCCCTCCGGCTCAGCGATTGGCTGCGGAAGAACCCCAGGTGCCTCTCAGACCCAGGAGGCACCAGTTGCTGAGCCAGGGGGGTGGCACACCCAGAAGTGAATTGGAAGTGCTCCTTGTCCACTTCCAGGTCTGCTACCAAGCATGCTGTGGGACACTCCATCTGCCCCAGCATCACAGCATTCATGAGCCACCTGCTACCTAGAGGTATATAGAAAAAACATTTAAAGCTGTGCCTATGTCCGAATTGCCGAATCATTCCAAATTGATTCGGACAGTTCCCATTTGATTCGGAGAGATTAAAGGGTCCTCTGATTTGATTTGGATTTAGAGATTCAGCCACTGAATCAGGCTGAATCTCTGCTGAATCAAATCAAGGACCAAAACTTCACACAGCCTTACTGTCCACACTATTATATTAAACATTTTTAATTACATAAATATACCAGTAACAATAAGTATAGGCTAATACATATACATATAGGCACAGTATAGTGCATATATAAATTGTTTATTTTTCTAAAAACTCTTGTTCATTCTGTGAAACATCTTACAATGCTATGAAACAAATATAGGACAGTTAATGTCTGTTTTTTTACAATCCTCATCATCTGAATGGATCCTTTCAATCCTTACATACTGGCAATATAAAACTACCTAAAAAATTACAGAGAAAACATATTTTTCAGAGAAGTACTATTAATAGTAATTTTTGTAATTAGTATTTTTTCTAAAAAGAAAATTTAATTTTTGATGCCTCATGTAAACATGCAGTAATCCAAAAATCATGTGTCTCTGGAAATTTTCTCTAAAATGTGTATTCAATTATGTTCATTTGCATAAACAGTAAAATAAGTCAGGTAAAGATTTCTATAGAGTGGCCCTGATTTGGCAAAACACTTAAAATATATGCTTTAAATTTGTACTAATTTAGGGACTACTTCCTTGTTACTTAGATCTCTTGGTAGTCAAGACTATCTGTTTATGTTTCTAGACAACACATAGCAAAGTGGGGGGCTTGATACCCAACTATTTTAATACAAAATAATGATAATCATTATATTTGAAATAAACTTAAGCTAGCATCTGCTTACTTTTAGCTTTTCTATTCTCCTGTATCAGGTGCATACCACTGATGTAGGTCTTCCTGGTGCCTTGGATAGAGAATACCACATCTTGTTCTTACTGATATCATGGAACCTCATCTGTTTCAGAAAAGTTAGTAGAGCTATCTATTTTTTTCCTCTTTTAAAATCTGTTCCAACTTCTGTTAAAAGAAGTTCCCCCTGTACTTCAGTGGGGGATCCTTATTTGCTTGGTTTGACAAACAAGTTATACTTGATTAAAGGTTCAGAGGGAGTACTTACCACATGTCAACTGCCCTGTGGTAACTGTTTTGTGTGTCTGCTCCTATTCCATGGTAAATGGAAGCTAAACTAACTTATCCCCATTTCATTTGTTCAAACCCCTGAAAAAAAAAAAAGCAGTGAACTGCCTTAGTTTAGTTACTAGTTACTGAAGGCAGGAGTAGACACAGAAAAATTACTGTGGAACAACTTGTATGAAACATGTTCTCCCCCTTTAACTAGGACTAATTTGTCTGATAATATCTTGTGTGTGCATTATATTACTGTAATAACTGGCTCTCGACATCGTATCTTAATACCTTCCTCCTTCACACAGGGACAAGTAGCAAGTAATCAGCTACTGAGAAAGTTGTAACATTGAAATAATCAGCCATTGTTCCCTGCTGTGCCACATTTTTTATTTCTCAAAGAGTTTCTAAAGGACATTCATATAATCTGAGTGATTATACTGAGTGAATCTACTGGGAGCATTCATGTCATCAACAAAATTACTTCATTATACACAAACATTTTTTTTTGAGCAGGGGCTTGTGATTGTCACTCTTTCTTTAAGATTTTTCTTTTTAGCTCAATCTTAAATCCACATTACATTTAAGTATGATCCCAGGATCCAACAGGAGTTGAACCATCATTACTGAGAAACCTCTCTAGAGATTTGATATCATCCTAAAATCTCTATCATTACATACTATTAAACGTAGTAGTGATATATTATTGCTCTAAAAGCCAATTGGAAGAGAAGTGACTATACTTTGACCATTTCAGAATACTTTTTATTTAAAAAAAATGCCAAAATCCTTTTAAAAGAAGAGTCATTACAAATATTCCTTTTATTTTATTTTATTAGAGTCCAGGAACAACAGCAACAACTACAGCAATAGATCTAAACATTGTTTAGATACAAGGTACTCCTCAGAAAATGCCAGCTCATTGCTTTCACTCATTTCTTACTAGGAAAAAATAATAGAGCAATTCATTTGTTGCAAAGAACTCAGAAAGACCACAACAGATCAGAAGGTTTTTGATACTATGGATTCCTATTTGAAAACTCTGGGTTTATCTTATGAATCCTGGGCACAAGATTCTTAACTGCACAGTAGCATGGTTTGTAGTAAGCACATTTGTCTACACGTACGCACACTTACTTGCAGTAAAAATCCCTAACCACAAGTAAATTTGAGACCTGCAAATTTGATTCCTGAGCACCCGTGCACACCCAACCCCCAATCTGAGGCTGGGCACCGCATAGCCTCTGGTATAGAGCATCTTATCTCTGAAAAGTTGCAAACTCACACAAACAGCTTCTTTCTCATAGCTCTACAGGGTTTGCAGCTGTACAAGGCATAGCGGCCACACTTGGCACCTGGAATGTAGCCTCAAGGTCACCACTGCCCACAGCTGGCACCCTGTGGGTGTTCAGGTTCTGCCAGAGGAGGATCCTGAACAAGACCTTCCGCCTGGACTGCCTAGTCACAAAGTTGGAAGACTGGCTAGTGGATGCTCAGGCCTAGCGGGCAGAGAACATGTTCTGCCAGGACAGGTGGCAGGTGGAAGATATGGCCTATGAAGACATGCAGGACCAGACAGACTGGAAATTCCAGGAGCAGCTCCTGGCCCTGGCGCGTGAGTGAGTGGCGGTACTGTGGGAGCAGACCAGGGTCCTGGGCAGGGCAGTACAGGTCACAGACAATGACCACCAGGTTCTGGACACTGTTCTGGCTGTGGTGGTTGCCTTCATACCACCCACTTCCTGGCCCCTAACCCTAACCCCATCTGCTCCTTGGTAGCCACTTGCTACCCAGCAGTAGGCCCACACCTAGGCCTGGAAGGAGCTCCTGTGCTGCCTCCAGCAGCCAGAAGCCTCTGGCCCAGACCCCGCCACAGGAACATTGCTCACTTAAGGCCCCCCCCCCCACCACCTGGGCCCAGCCCTAACGTTCACCCTGGCTGCATGTGGGCATGGATCCGGAGCTGCCTGCAGCAGGGCCTGGACCACACACCATCCCTGTTGGCCATGGACAATGGATGCCAGAGAAGCCACCTGCACTGGGGGAGCCTCCATCTCCCCTGGGCAAGCCCCCACCCACCACACTCACTGTGGCATGCGCACCTGTGGGGGAACAACCAGAGGCCAGGATGCTGGATGCCTGTCCCTGGGCTCTACCCCCTAAGCACCTCCATCCCATGGCCGTCTGCCCCAGGATGGCACACTAAACACTTTATACATAGTTTTCATAGGGAAGAAGGTTAGAAGGTTTTTAATTGTTGGTGAGTCGGGGTGGGTTGTGGAGGGGCTCTGCCTATTAAGGAAGGAAGGGGAGCTCTGGTTGATATGGGGGAAATAAAAACTTTTTCTTCTGAGACATGTCTGCAGTGTGTTTGGTGCTGGGGGTGGGAGGATCCGTGGCCAGTGTGGCAGGAGGGCAAGAGCAGGGAGTGCTGGAGGAGGTGGTTGACAAGTGCCTCCCACACCCCATGCCCTGGCCCCCACTGGCAGGTGCATGGCTCTCCTGGGGCCTCAGTGAGGGGCCTCCGTTGCTGCCACAGGTGTTGCTCCCACTGCCAGGCATCCTCCATGCACCACACCTCCTTCGCCCAGGCCTCTCAGGTCTCACATGTCATGCAGCAAACAAGCTGCAACAATGACCTCAGGGAAGTTGTTCTCAGTGACCAAGGCAGGTGGTGAGGGTATGCCAGCACCCTTTAAGGTGGCTAAAGGCACGCTCCACCAAGACGTGGATCCCGCACAGGCAGTGGTTAAAGTGGGTCTGGCAGGGCCCAGGGTACAGGTGGTCAGTGTAGAGCTTCATGAGCAAGGGCAGGAGCAAGTAGGTGGGGTCCTTGATGAGGAGGGGCAGGACCACCACAGCACCTGGCTGCAGCTCCAGTACCCCTGGCACAAAGCACCTACTCTCCACCAGGCCTGGCAGGTCGGAGTTTCGGAAGATGTGGGCATTTTGGGCACTGCCCGTCCAACCAGCACTCATATTATAAAGGTCCCTTGGTGGTCCACAACAGCCCAGAGCACCACAGAACAAAAGCCCCTGCAGCTGTAATAGGGGCAATCACTGTGGGGTGGGCAGGTGATGGTGATATGGGTCTTGTCCAATGCTTCTGTGCACTGTGGGAATCCCGGGGCACAGAACCTTCCTACCACTACCAGGGTGTCATGCACATGGAACACGGTGTCCCCCACCAAGTCCTGGAGGCCGCCACACACCTCCAAGATGGCCTTGCCGGTGGTGGCATTACCCACACCAAACAGATGGCTAACATACCACAGGCTGGCAGGCAGGGCCAACTTGAGCAGAGTAAGGGCCCGCTACATGCACTACTCCTGGCCAGAGAAATGGCTGGCCAGAGAGCAGCAAGCAGGGTGGGCTTTTGAAGAGGGCTGCCAGCTGTGGCTGGAGCCTGGTGGTGACCAGGGCCCATTGCAGGGTCCCAGGAAGCAGGAGCAGATTTGCAGCAAAACTGCTCCTATTTCCCTGTATGTGTAGACACCTGCCTGGCACCATTTACTTGCAACTAATCTGCTTGCAAGTAAACTAGTGCTGCAACAAATGCATCTGTAGATGCAGCCCCTATGTAGGTGTTTGCATACCTAACAGTGCAAATACTACATGGTAACTTCCTGCACCTTTAAATGGATCTCCTGGCATCCCAGGATGCCCTAACACCTTGGTTGTGGATCAGTGAGCTAGAGACTCTGAAATGAATTTCACTTACAAAAAGAACAGAGGAAAAAGTGAAATCAACCATGCTTGGGTATACTGTTTAAAAGAGCCAAGACATTAAATCTTAAAGGTTATTTTTACAATGGCGACATCCACAATGTTAACAATAGCAACTCTGCTTAACGGATTTAATGAGAGCCTTAAATGCTTGTAAAACAGTAATAACTACTAAGACCATCTGTTTAGCACTGGAAAAAATCATTTCATTTCAATGTCTTCTCCTGAGATCATATAAGCTGGGGTATTCTAGAAGCTCTGACCACAGTAAGAACCCCAGACATATAAAAGAGACTGAGCAGTTATAACCTCTGCCAAAGATAACTGTTAGTTTAAGCAGTAGTATGGTAAAAGCACATCACACTCTTTGGTGGAGTCAGGCAAATGATGCTCAGACTCTTAAGGGGAGTAAGAGACAAGCAACATGTTACCCAAAACTCTTAGATGCCAGCATCAATTGCTATCTATTTTGTCCCGCACAGCAAATGCCAGAACATGTAGTACACCAACAAACCTAGTAATTTAGACGGAAATAAATACAAACAAGGACATTACAAAGCTAAAGCTGACACTAGATCCCCAGACTAAAGCCTAACTTACCCTGTATGTGGGACAAGATGCTCCTAAATTCTGCTTCATATGCCAGGAATTCAGTATCAATATCAAGTTCACTTGCTCCATTAGCCCCCCAGCCCTACCAAGGAACATGTTTGCTGCTGAAACAAAATGGAGTTAACTCACTGAGTTGTGCTTGAATACTAAAATGTGTGACGCTAAATCCCAAGAGCTTTCCTCCCACTTAATTCAGCAACACCACATTGACCTCAGTGCCTGTTGTATTTTAAGAATAAATTAAATAACAAATTAACAAAACCAGGATTTGGCCCATAATCTCAAAAAGCATTCTTCTTCTGAATTGGAGGCCTGCATAACCTCTAAAGCATGCACAAGGGGGTGAGTGGAAGGTTTGATTTCAAATCTGCTTTTTCTGTCAATATAAAATTCCAATATAATTTAAGAATCAACCCAGTCTGTGTCAAAAGCAGTAGAATTGGTTCCCTTTTTAAACTGCAAATGTAAAACTTACTTCTTGTTTGGATACTGTCATTCTGCCTGACTGGGAGAAACTGGTAGCATACCACTCTCCCTGTCACCTGGATTCCTGTGGCCACACACCCCCACTTTCTCAGTACACAGCATTCCAGAGGCCTGTCTCCTGATTATCCTCAGGCATGCATCCAGCAAGTTAGGGCCATTCAGGCAGCTTCCAACCCAACTACTCTACATGTCAGAAAGAAAAAACCAGGGTCCTTCAGGCAGCTTGTTACCCCAATACCAGCACTCAAGGGCAGAGTCAAAGGTATAAAGTTTGAAGGAAAGGAAGTTTAATTCCTACCAAGAGCAGAAGGGGAAAGTGAGGTGGGAAGGAAAAGTCACCAGGAAGGCTTAGATCAGTGGTTCCCAAACATATCCAGGGAACACTTTGTTCCTCCAGACCACGGTCAGTGATTGATGGATCACACCAGCCACTTCCCTGACTCCCCTTTTCTAACAGAAGCTTAATAAGGGACAAGTTGGGCACAAGAAATTTGGAGGCATGACTATGGTTGATTAATCCATATATCTGGGAATCATTTACCTAAATATTTATGCAAGGAAAGAGTGTACAATGATGTAGGCTTGGAGTATGCCTGTGCAAATAGGGAAGTATTTCATTTGGATTTGGATTTGGATTTGGCCAATTCAGAGGACAGTGGTTCAATTAGGAGATTTGGATCACTGTCCTGAATCAATTTGGCCAAATCAGCTTTAGAAGATTTGGTGCTGATTTGGAGAGATTTGGTGATTCAGATCAGCTGGGAAGAGGCAAGCACAGCTGTGTGGCTGCAGGTTCTCCCACAGCTCCTCCAGCTGTGCCTGCCTCTCCCCAGGTTGGGGGAGCTGCAGGAGAAGCCAGGTGGCTGCCCTGCCCAGCCCCATCCCCCGCCTGGCCCCAACCTAGTCCCGGCACTTTAAAAAAAACCTAACAAAAAACCTTGCACTCACCAGCTGCAGCAGTGGTGACTGGGGCCTCTGGGCACTTGTGGCAAAGCCTGTCCACTCACTGGCATGAGGCAGTAGGGGGCAGTGGGGATCACCCCCACAACCACTTGACACACGAGGCAGCTGTCGCACTGTGCTGATGCAGCGTGGCTTAGCAGGGCAAAGGGCACTGTCTGGGAGCTGGGGCCACTGGGCCTGAGTGGTGCCATGCTCCAGCTGACAGGTGGAGTGGCCCCAGCTCCCATACAGTGTGAGGCACCCTGCCGAGCCACCCTTCACCCACACCATGGGGCAGCTGCCGTGTGGGTGCCAGGTAGGGGGGCAATCCCCACTGCCCCCCACTACCCTGAATAGCATGCAGGGGCTATACCATGAGCCCTCAGAGGCCCTGATTGCCACTGCCAGAGCTGGTGAGTGCTGGGCTTTTTTTTCCCCCCTAAGTGCCAGGAGACTAGGACCAGTGGGGGATGGGACCAGGCAGGGCAGCCATGGAGGCTTCTCCCATAGCTCCTCCAGCTGCCTGCCTCTGCTCTGGTTGGGGGAGCCACGGGGGCTATGCCCTGCTGCCACTTGCCCAGTTGGTGCAAGGTGGACAGGATGCAAGCATGACTCGCTCCAGGCAGCACCAAGGCATAGCCCCCATTCCCAGAGCTGCCACACCCACATCCTGCACCCCCGTATTCCCCTCCCTGAGTCACGTGCCTCCCGCCCCAGCTGGGCAGCTTGTCCCAGCCCCAATCCATCCCTTCCCCATGCCCCTTCCTTCCCCCTTCCCCCAACCCCAACAGACTTACCAGCTGGAGGCAGCTGTGTCAGCTGCCTGTTTAGTTTATGGCCAAATCTCCGAAATGGCCAAATCTTTTCCAAAGCTTTTCTGAGTTGATTCGCAGCATCCAAATCAATTTGGAGCTTCTAATTGGTCTCCTGATTCACTTCAGATTCAGAGATTCGGTCCCTTAATCAGGCTGAATTGCCTCCAAATTGAATCAGTTATCAAAGCTTCGCACAGCCCTAGCTTGGAGATGTACTACTGTCCAATGAGGTCATACTAAGACAGAAACCAAGATATCAAGCCAGTCTGGAGGAAAGATATTTACTAATAACTGGGAGATACTTGGGTGGATAATAAAAAAGATACAATGCAGGGAGACTGGCTAGCAGGGAGACTGCCCAGATGAGACAAGTCACTTCCTCTGCCACACACAAAGTTGACAACCCCATCAGTAGGATAACAGTACTAGAATCATCCGCAGTCATAAGAAAACTGGGATTTCTACTTTCTAAGCTATCATATGTTGACTTTATATTTTGGTGATACACACAATTTATCTGTCTAGTTATTCAACGTCAGATACAACCACGATGTCATTTTTCTTTAACGTAGATTTATGGGAACATATTATACTAACAAATCCTTGTCAGCTGGTAGAGCAGATTAGCTCAAAAGAAAATATGGGTTCAATCAGTCACACCCCATGTTTTAGGGAGAATTTTATCCCAGGCCATAAATATAGAAAGAAGCAAAATGGGACAAAACTGATTCTCAGCTTTGGATTTCTCACTCAGCAACTAGGTTTCCTCCATTTTGCTTCCCTCTTACTGCCCTTGGTCAGCTTCTAGCAGCATTCCCATTAATTGAACACCCATATAAGCCTGAGGTACTCTTACAATTATCATTTGTAATTAAAAACATAGATGAAGATCAAGATGGTGATTATCAATCTAAATCTCTATCTAAATGATCTAGGAACTAGGTACTCAGGTAGTTACTTGGGTATCTCAGATAAAGAGCCAGCTGGAGAAGGTACTGCAAGACACAGAAAACATAGGTACTTTGGAAGGTGGAAGCTGGTAACTTGTCACTATAGCAACAGACAGCACTTGTTTTCTAAGCCTGCAGCTATCCAGCTGAAGAACAGGTATTTGCCTTGTCACTAGATGAAAAGGAGCACACTTCAGTGGCAAAAGAGGCCATACTATCCACCACTGTGGAGTCTAGGGGAAAGAGGATCAAAATCACTGCTGCCAAGAAGAAGCAACAATGACTGGTGGTGGTTGTTGACTCATTCCTGCAGGGCATGGAGGCATGCATCTGCCAGCTTAACCAACTGGCTCAGGGAGTCTGCTGCCTGCCAGGAGCCAACAACCAAGATATCACACAAAGGTTACTGAGACTCATGTGGCCCTCTGACTACTATCCCATGCTGCTCATCTATGTGGGCACTACTGAAACAGAGAGGTAGGTAGTTAGCTGTGTTAGTCTGAAATCAGGTAGAAGGCAGGATAGATATACACCTTATAGAATAACTCAATAAGATACAGAAAGAGCATAAACTTCTGTGAACTCAAGTTCACTTAATTAAATACTGTATCTGATAAAGTGAGCTTGAGTTCATGAAAGCTTATACACATGCGCACACACCACACACATACATTCTCAAAGGCAGGTGAGCTTTACACCTCGCAACAGCTGTCCAAGCCCCAGGATTTCCTCTGTGCCACCCCTGGGCAACTCTTTCCCTGCTCGGGGCTCAGGACAGGGTCACAACTGCTTGCCCACTGCCTCACACCTCTGTCTGGCTCCTGCTTTTCTGCAGCTGACCTCTCCCTCTGCCCTCCTCACTGCACCAGGCTCCCAGCACCCTCCCAGCAGCTCAGTAGAAACATCCCTAGCCCCTGACTTTTTTCTGGAAGTTGGGATCATCCTGACATGGTCACAAAACAAATGCTAAGGTTTAGCAAATAAATTTATCTGAAGACACAAATATTCTGTCTCTTATAGTTTTTAAGCTATTCACATTTAAAGAGTGTTAGGGACAGACAGACACACAGGCAGATGGACTAAGCCCTTTATATATACAGAAGCTTAAACATGGCTGTAGCAATTTGCATACAGTACCCCTGCATTTAGTTTATCCAGAATTGATGCATTTTACTTTTTTTGAAAGTGCTGCAGGTCTGCTGCACAGATACTCCAGAAACACACTTTTGAGCAGCACATTGGCATGCCTACTTATATGTAGTACAAACTTTTTTTAAAAAACAAAATTAATGCCAAATCAAACAAATCAGTTCTGAATTCTAGCAACTGAGCAGAGCTCAATTGTTTAAGTCCGTGTGACACTAGTGTCAGGAAGCATCCTATTTCCCAGACTCTTCAGCCTGGGGCTTCAGATATTCCCAAATCCATGGCAGACATCCTACATGCAAGCCCCAAGCCCAGAGGCCTTGGAGTTCAGATGCCACTAGTCTTACTTGTCCTTAGCCAAGACTGAAAGGAGCAAGGTAAAGGGAAAGCCCAAGAACAATCCTTCATTACCACAAATGGTGTAGCTGAGATCCTTGCATTTGGAGGCATTTGTAGACTTACAGGGGCCAGCCTGTCCACAGTGCAAAGAGCAGGCCTTCACAGTGCAAAGAACAGGCCTTCACTCTCTAACTACACCAAGTCAATCAAAGCTGAGAAAACAGGTATCTCCCCTCCTAGATAAGTAAAACCATCTAGGCTGAAAAATCACACTATGAATGATATTAATCCAAAACCAAATGATTTACCACACAGTTCATTGACCCAGGCCTCACTAGAGTCAAAAGGACTTCAAGCCAAGGCTGACCTTACAGTTTAACACTGCTCCGTTTGTGTGTGTAACCCCACACAAGGGATCCAACTGCTAATTACCTTCCCCACTCATTACTGGAACTAGGTGTTCTTGTCACAATTCATGGGATCCTCCACAAATTTATATGCAGCAGAGGCACAGGGCCACCTGGTCCAGCTTCAACTCATGGAGGATGGGCCAGACTACTCATATGTACCAGGCTAAGATAAGGGGTAACATCGAGATTCTGGGTAAACTGTTTGGGGCCCCATTTCATGATTTTGCCAGTCATTTAAGGCTTCTGAGGAAACAGGAATCATTGGAAATAGGAAAGAAAAAAGCACAGCTCTGCTGTGGAAGTTAAAAGGAAATCGAATGTATAAAATTTAGTGGCTCACCATGACTTTAAAAAGAGTTGGTGGTGAGGGGACTGCTTTTAATGGTCACTACCATATATCTTATTCAGATGAGTTGTACTAATCTATTTTGTAATAGATTTTCATCAGCATGTTTGCCCAATACAGGCCATGTGTTTTGTAATCATGCTCAGTGTTGATGGTACTTAATCAACTTCATAGTTGGTTTCCATTGATAAAAATATGCTGCTTTTGGCAGCAGTTTAATGATAGACAATGTAATCAATTAGAAGTAAATACAGTGTGTGTGTGTATGTTCCATTTGATGAAGACAAGAGTATCCTCATGTACAAGTTTGCTAACCTAATAAGGAAGGCTTTAAAATATGTTCACCAGGGAAGGAGCCAAAAGCCCAGAGATAACTAGAGAGCCTGGGAACCTGGAAAAAAAAACTTAGTAAGGGGAAGCAATAGCAGAAACTTTAAAAACATTCTCATGGAGAAGATAGGACAATCAGATACCTGAAATGTTTATATGCTAATGTGAGAGTCAGGGGGAACAAACAGAGAGAAATGGAAGTCCTAGTACAAGCAAAGAATTATGATGTGATTGGGATTAGGAAGATGGAGTAGGAAAATTCATACTACTGGAGTACGGTGATGGATGGGCTTAGCTTCTTTAGGAAGGACAGGCAGGGAAAAGAAAGGAGGAGATGTTGCCATATATGTAAGGCCAGTTGCAAGGAGTTGCCAGTTATGTACTTATGTATATAAAGCTGATGTACATGTGTTCTTAGCTGCAGTATGAAGTGAAAGGTAGACTGTTGAAAGCTTCTGGGTGAAGGTCAAAGGGTCTGATATCATAGTGGGCATCTGTTACAGGCCATCAAACCAAGGGGAGGTGGTACATGAAATCTGCTATAAAAAACTGAGAGAAGCTTCCAAATTCCTTGCAGGACATGATTCACATGGGGACTTTATTTATTGGGACATCTACCAGGATGAAAGCACAACAGTGCACATTACACTTCAAGGAGGAACAGGAGTAAACTATTCAGACATGACAGAAGAATGGGAAATGTAACAGAAAACCAGCCTGGCTAAACAACAATCTCTTCAACAACTTGAAACTCAAAAAGGAATACTACAAGTAGTGGAAAATAAGTCATAGTACTATGGAAAGGTATAACAGCATTGCACAGGCATGCAGGGTGAAAATTAGGTTTTTAGATGCAACTGGCAAGGGACATAAAAGGCAATAAAATATGGGTTGAGGAAGGTTTACCTGACTTAAAGAACGCCAACATTGTGACCATGTTCAGGAAAGGGGAAAGTCAGTCCGTGGGAACTACTGAGGTATTGCCCTCCTCTCCATTGCAGGATTCTCAATCACATCCTTCTGAATTGCTTCCTCCCTCTTGTAGGAAATGTCCTTCCAGAATCCCAGTGTGGCATTAGACCAATTTCAGGGTACCATCAACATGATTTTTGTTGCACAACAGATGCAGAAGAACGGTAGAGAGCAACACCAGGAGCTGTTTATGCCACTGATTCACCTAACCAAGGCATTCAACTCCACCAATCGTGAAGTCTTATGGAAGTGCTGGCAGGTTTGGTTGTCCACTGAAGTTCACCAACATCCTCAGGCTACTCCATGATGGGATGACCACCACAGTCCTTTGCAATGGATCAGAGACAGATCCATTTATCATCTGTACTGCTGTCAAGCAGAACTGTGTCATCGCCCCAACCCTTTTCTCCATCTATCTTGCTGTGTTTTTGATTCTCATCTGTGACCATCCTCCTCCCAGAATTGGGGTTAAGTATCAAATGGACAGTCAGCTTTTCAACCTATGGTGCTTTCACGGAAAAAAGAAAATTACCAAGACTGGTATAACCAACATTCAGTGCGCTGATGACTGTTATCCTCAGGCACACTGAGACTGATCTGAAGTTCATCCTTGACCTTTTTCAGGCGCCTATCACACCCTGGGATTCTCCCTTAATATTGGGAAGACCAAGATGCTCCATCAATCTGCCCTAGCACAAAATACCTAACACATAGGATTAACTGTGCCAGCATATCCTTCAGAAAACTGCTTCACCATGTCTTTGCTGACTGAGCTCTGCAGATGGAAACTAAGATCCTGGTCTACAATGCAGTGGTTATCCCCATACTCCTCTGTGAATGTGAGACATGGGTGACATATCAAAGCCACCTTAAGTGCCTGGAATGGTTCCATGAGTGTTGCCTCAAGACAATTCTTTGCATTAGATGGCAAGACCACTGTACCAATGCCAGCATCCCCTTTGCAGCTAACATAGATTCCCACTTGAAATCTCTGGGTTTATCTTACAAGTCAGGTTTGCACACCCAACAGTACTAACTTTGAGGCACCCTATGGCACCCTTGAAAATCTCAAGCCACCCCAGATGCTGTAGCACCTTAGTTGAGAAACACTGCTTTATGGCTACAGAGGAGACTAGAAGTAATGGCCTCAAACAGCAGAAGAAGAAATTTAGGTGGGAGATTAGGAGGAACATTTTGACCATGAGGGTGGTCAAGCACTGGAACAAGCTACCTAGAGAAGTTGTGGAATCTCCATCCTTGGAAATTTTCAAATGCAGGTTAAACATACACTTGGCTGTAATCGTTTAGTAAAGGGGTGATGATCCTGCTTTGATCAGGGGACTGGACTAGATGACCTTGTGAGATTCCTTCCAGCCCTACCTTCTTAGGGTAGCCCTACCTCTCTACCTGTATGTCCCCCCCGAGGAAAACACTGTCAATCCCAAAGCTGATGAAATACCATGGAGATGTATGTGGTACATTAAACTGGTGTTGTGGCCAGAAAGGAAAGAAATGTCAGGATAGTAATGATAGTCAGCAGTAAGGCATTTTTCAAGGCAAATACCCTTTTCTGAAAATAGCACATCCTGGATCAGAAAACCTACCACAGGAGATGCAAGACATTTTTTAATTTAGTTTTACCATGGAAATTCTGTTAAACTCCAGAGCTAATCATCTCCCAGAAAGTAATTAATCATCTCACAGCTAGCAATGAGCTCCCTACTGCCTTGTTGATAGAAAGGTGTTTATCCATTTTCTGCTCATTATTAGACAGGATTCCCAGCTACCACAGCAATAAGCATATGAGAAATATGTACAATAAATATATAGTGTGTGGTCATTTTCATGAGGGTTTTGAGGGTTTTTTTGTGCTCCATCTCAAATATGAATTTTGCAAATACAGATGAGTGAAATTTGCTGTTTTCAGTTCAAAGCTGTCCAGACTAACTTTCATGGCTTTTCTGTTTACATAGGTTTGATGCCCTTGACTTTCTGGCTTAAATAAACTCAAAATTCAAAGTGAAACATAGATAAACCAGGTATTTATGACCTGTTTCAACTCAACAAACAAAAATCAAAAAAATCCCACAGAGGTTCCACCTAGAGCCAATGAACTGGGCCATGTTGACCTTAAAAATCAGCCCCAGTGTCTCACCAGGTTGGTAAAACTTGTCAAATTTTCATTAGGTCAGGCTTAAGTTTTAAATTGATAAAGAACCTAGTTTACAGAATTCTATTCTGTGGGTTTCTGGTCAGGTAAGCTTTTTTCTTCTCACCATTTGTAGGAAAGAATTGAAGCATCAGGGGTAGCACTGGAAAATAAACATCATCAGTTCACCTATGATTGCCTAAAAATGAGCCGGGCTGACCCAAAAGAATTAACTTTATAGTCATACCAATCTACATGGGAGTTCAGTGTTAACAGCACTCCCTCCTATTACAGTAGCACAAGTGACATATGTGAACAGAGCACCTCCCATTAACAGCACCTGCTTCTTCCTGCCCCCTCCTCTTTATATCTAGAAGAGCCTATCCCTCCCATACAACTATTACTGTGCAGGGTCACAGGAAGCTCATTCCCATCAACCCAAGTTATGCTTCTATGAAAGACCCTTATAAATCTTCCTGGGAAGTGTCTGTAATAAAACATAAAACCAGCTAGTCTAGAGTATCATTTGGCATGTGTGAGAGCTTATTTGTTTTTAAAGAAAAAACCCATGTTGGATTTTCCATCTCCACTGCTATATTTCTGCCATACAAGAATGGCACCACCGAGTTATCAAGCCCCAAGGATTTAATTCAGAGTCAGTAGCAACAGTACCTCATCAGTGCTAACAGCCATTACTATAACAACGGAGATCATGAACAGCTCAATTTAAACCAGTAGGAATCTTTCTGTGGAATCCAGTGAAAGCTAGATTGGTCCCAACGACAAGAGAGATCCAATAATAATAATTTAGATATTGTTACAGCTAGGTAAACTTTCAGATCTTTGAACTGGGCATTTACAGTACTTGAAGAGTATAATGTATGTACTGTGTATGTTTCTTATTTCCTCAATAGTGTCAAAGTACCTTTGGGACAAGGAAATGAAAAACAAGTTGTAAAATATATACTAAAATATTAAGGGAGAGCTACTACTAATCTACTAATCTTCAGAAATTATTTCCCGATTGTTTTTTCCAATGCTTTTTGGGACATGAGGTCTTCAGTGGCTCATATTTTGCATTATGACTCACCACCTTACGGCATCAATCATGCCTTGTTTGCTGAAAAGCATGGTGTTTAAAAAAAAAAAAGTTTTGTCAGAAATTTTCAAGCTGGGTGTTCTCTACCCACACATTCATGGATGAAACTCTCTACGCACACACTGAAAATAAACAAAACCCCAAAACCAAACTCTTTCCTATTACTTAAGAATGAGGAAAAATATTTCTGACCCCTTTTTTGTTGATTGCAAATGTATCCATTAAAAATAGCTGAACAAACCAAATGGAAAAATATAACAATACATATTCTGAGTTGGTAAGAAATGGAAGCCTGAATTCTACTGAACAACACATAATCAGATATGCCATCTAGAAACAGGACAGAAAGTACTAGATTGAAAAAACAGTAGTTATTGAAGAGAATGGCTGCAGTAGAAATATAAACCCATACTGGCAATTTCAAGTTATTGCAAACTGAAAAAAAACTTATGACAACTGAATGTAGCTCTAAGCTTTTAGCAAAACTATCTGTAGCAAAATTGCCAAGAAGTGATGTTGACATACACATACATTTGAGCCCAAAACTTTCAAAATTTCCCTGTAACTGGCCACATCTACATAAGATGCTGACTGCACAGTAGCCTGAAACTACACAGTACTGTTGCATGGCAGGAAACATGATGTGACACTATTGTATAGTAGTCTCAGGCTACCTTTCAGTCGGCGTCACAAAAAGTCATTTGTTGGCACGACTGAACAGTAATTGGGGTTACTGCATAGTCATTTAGTACTTGTTTGTTCAAGTACCAAATGACTGAACAGTAATGACTGTGCAGTCAGTGTCACGTAGGTGCCACTGTGAATCAATATGTTTAGGGCACCTGAATTAGAACCAATGGTATACTCAGACTTTGCCCAAAAGAAACTGCCTGGAGCCATGCTCAACTTTAGTTCAGAAGTGCAGTGTATATAGCCAAAGGTCACATTATCCCATGCTTCTCCACATATAAGTACACACATTCAAAAAGCCCAAGCCTGAATTGATTCAATCTTTGCAGGTTAATCTAAACTTCATAGAAGGAACCAAGAAGCAAGTGAATAGACATTCACTTTTAAGTCTTGAAACGTTGCCACATGCCTGCAGTGGCTCAGGTCACAAGCTGGGAGGCCCTCTCTTCCTTTTATCAGTGGCAGGAAGGCTGAAGGGAAGATGGGAGAGAAGCCCTCCAGGCTTTTTCTCCTTCCCTGCTGGAGCTGAGGGAGGGGTGTGGCCAGGCCCTGGCAGGCTGCTGAGTATGACTGGGGAAGACTGCACCCTGGCCTGCACGGTCCCCACCTGGGGTATGCCTCCAGGGGGAAGGGGGAAGCAGCCCCTGCAACGCTTTTCCCTGCTTGCCCCTCGAGTGGTGAGGATGGGGGCATGGTCAGACCCCAGCCGGGGGAAAGGGGGGGTGGGGAAGAGAGGGATGTTTAATCCAGCCTTCCTCCCTTATCCCATTGGAACGGACCCCAGCTGAAGTCTGCCTGGCAGGAGCACAGCAGCCCTTGTCAGGTTTTTTCTCCCACTAGCCACTTGAGTGGTGGGAGCGTGGCCAGATGCTAACCCCCTGAGGCAAAGAGAGATGGGAGGAAGGGGAGATTAATCCCCCTTCCCTCCCCTCTCCAACTGACAATGAGCCCAAATGAGGTCTGCCTGGCAGGGGCACAGCAGCCCCTGCTAGGTTTTTCTGCCCACTTGCTGTTCAAGTGGCAGGGGTATGGCCATGTGCTGGCCCCAGGCTGGCCCCCTGAGATGAGGGGTGCAATGGGGAGGGCATGGGAAAAGCCTGGCAGGGGCTGCTGAGCCCCTGCCAAGCAGACCCCATTTGGGATCCCGTGATAGTGGGAGGGGGGATAAATCCCCCCCCTGCTTTCCCCCCACCCCCAGCAGGGTTTCCCACCTCCACCCCCTTCTCTGCCAGCCAGAGCAGTTATAGTGCTCCAGCTGGGGAGCAGAGGGGTGGAGCCAACCCTGCTCCACTGGAGCAGACAGCACACCCAGCGCAACCCAGCCCAGGGGTGCAAAGTATCCTAGGATGCTGGGGAACTGTAAGTTAACATACAAGAAAAGCTCTGGGACAGAAGTTCCTTAAACTAGTTTCACCTAAATCAGTTGAGTCTGATACTACATTCAGTTTTGGCCATTTTGAAAGTAGTTTATGTGTACTGAACTTCTGTTCTTTTACAGGTTTAAACTGGTTTCTGATCACTTAAACCAGTTTGTGTGTAACTTCTGTCCTTAGCCCACATGTTCAGGTTGAGGATAACAACAGCTCTATATTGCGAAGAAGAAAAAAAAAAATCAAGGCCTTGTATTTCAGCTGCCCAGGTGAGAGGTTTTTTAGTGCTTGTCCCATAGTACAAGTCAACTCATGGATTTTACTTTCTCTCTCTGCTAATACTTCTCCTGTGCCCTTAATGTCTGATAGTTGATCAGGATGATTTTCTAGATATTCATTTGGTAAGGTATGACTTCCTGACACTTTCCAGGCCTCTCTGTGTATGAGGTCCTACTACAAGGCTACCTAACTTGTCCATTGGACAGAATAAGGATGTTAAGGATTGTTGAAAGACTATGCTGATATCTCTGTGCTTTACTCCTTGATTAGATGATTTTTCCTTCATTGCCAGAGTCTTTTCCAGGAAAGTTTCCCATAATTGTGTCTGTTTTTGTATACACATCAACAGAATTACAAACATTGCTAATGGTACCTTTCCAAATTCCTGAGTGTACAAAGTAAGCACAGATTTGTGAATCAGTATTGTACAGCAGGAATTCATTATGTTTTAACCTCTTTATTATAAAGGCTTCTAAACATTTTCCCCCTGAAGTTTCCCTGGCAATTTTAAAAGAAACCTCAAGTTGGATAATGTATTGTTCACTGGTATATTTACAGTACATATAATTTGGTACAGGAAATCAGTCAAGAGTCATATAGTCAACATACTAATCTAGTCCTGCGTCTACTAGTCATAACTGGTTGTGTCTACACGAGACGCTTACTGCACAGTCTTTAGTATTTGTATACACGAGTACTAAATGACTGTGCAGTAACCGGAGATACTGTGCAGTAGCATCCCCAAACAGCTTTTAGGTAATGCTGACTGCACAGTAGCTCATTACTACTGTACAGTAGCTTCCTTCACACTGTGTGCCACGTGATGCTACTGCACAGTAGTAACAAGCTACTGCTCAGTCAGCTTCTCATGTAGATGCAGCCACTGATATTTGACTTACCATTTACAAAGTACTGCCTTTAAAAAGCATTCTCTCCAAAATGAATATTACAATATCTGCCAATTAATACTATCCAATAATATGGTTTCACCTTTGGTTATTAGATAGGGGTCACTTCCTGGAAAAATGTTCATAATATTGGCAATTATTAGCATTGATGCTGACTGTCAAAATACAGTACTCACTGAGGTCATATTTGTGCTTGGAGGTAATCAGAGATCAGAAAATATGTTAAATGCAATTCTTCTTTGGAGTTAACTCTTTTTCCTTTCTTTTTTTAACTAGTACAGTAAGTCTAGATGTGTTACTTAGGCTCATCCTATTTTATATATAGTACAACCTAGTAAAAAGCCACATGAAACAGGGAAAAATTCAAAGCTTTTATGTGGTAACTGCCATTTCAGCCAAACCAGCTCTTTGGTATCTTTGGTCTCTGAACATCTGGATTTTCACTTTGCATCCTTTAAGGCAGGAGAGGCAATACCACAGTGCACAAATGAGAAAAACAGGAACAAAACAACCACCTTAATTTTAAGGTGAATAAAAAAAATTGTCCAAATCAAACAACCCTAGTAAGCAGTAATTTAGGTCAGTTGTTAGAGAATCACTGTCACATACAGTCTCACAAAGATTCAAGTAACCATGAGCATCAGGGAAGCTCATCAGTTACTCCCCCAAACTCATTGCACCTTCACTGATAACAAGCCTCTTGCTGTGTTTGTATACGATTGTCAGAAATGTAGAAATGAAAGGTAATTACATACACTTTGAAAGGAAATCTCAGTGTCAAAATATATCACAGAAGTTGAGAGGGTCCAAGAGCTGGCAACAAACACCTGGATAAGATTTCGGTATAAAGAGAGAAGGAATACCAATGTTATAAAAATGGTAAATTGTATTTTATTTATTTTTGCTCTTAGTGCAAGAACAAGGACATAGCCAATGAAACCAAAAGGTAACTTGTTACCACAACTTAGTAAGTCACAAAAGGATTAGATATTTGTGTGGATGACACAAACACAAATCACAAAAATATGTAATATAAGCTAAAATATAAGGACCTTTTTCTTCTGTTTTAAGGAAAAAGTCATTTCCCCTGTAGGCATATTATGCCATAATTTTCTACTTTATGATTTTATTTCATATTCTTCTGAAGCTTCAGATGATGGCCACTATCAGAGACAGGATACTAGACAGTTACTGGTCTGTGCCTTAATCAGAGAACCACAGGGAAGTAGGGCTGGAGGGAACCTCAAAAGATCATTTACACTAAGGCAGGAACATCCCTATCCAAACCATCCTATACAACTCCATTGTCTTACCTCAAAACAAAATTACACAGTCAACCTTTACACAAAACTCAAGATACAACACCCAAAACTGCCATAGGTAAAGCAGGGGAACCACAGCAGCCAATGTCCTGCTGCTACAAAGGTTGTTAAAATACATTCAAGAGATCCCAAGAGAAGGGATATGCTCCCTCACTGCAGCGGGAGGCAAAGCCCCCCACAGTCCATACCAAGCTGGGTAAAATTCCTTCCTGACCCCGAATATAATGATCAGTCTGATGCTGAGTGGAGGGACAAGACCCTCTAACCACAGACCTCTGGGTTTAAGACCCAGTAGGAGCATTTAGGACAACCCAGTCAAAATCCCCAGCCTTGGCTTCAGCCAGCACCTGGTGCCTCCAAGGAAGGCTTAAAAAAAATCCAACAAAGCCTGATATATGTAGTAGCAGCAGGGGGCTGATTACCTCCTGGCCTCATGCAGTAACTGTAAAAAGCCCAGAAGCATGGGAAATACCCACAGCAGAACATAGTATAGCTACACCTAGATCCCTGACCAGCGGCTATCCAACCTCTTCCTGAACACCTCCGGTGAAGAAGAATCCACAAATTCCCCTAGGCAGTCTATTCCACTGCCTTGCTGTTCTAAAAGTGAAAATGTTTTTTCCTGATATCCAATCTAAACCTACTTTGTTGCAACTTCAAGCCACTGGTCTGTGCCTTTCTCTCTTACCTTAAGTAATGGTTTCAGTGCCTTACCTTTGAAAAATCTTATTTAGTACTCCTTAAAAATGGTGAAATACTAAAATGTCATGCAAAAGAGCGAATACTGCTTAATAATGATAAATATTCAAATTCTGGTCTGAAAATATTAGTTTCCTAAAGGTGTCTAATTTTGATCAAATTAATTCCCCTTGTCATCACTATTACTTTTAATGGAGGGTTATAGAATGAACCAAATGTTTTTGAAAACATTACCTATGTGGAAAAGTTCAAGGAACTGATTTTACTTAGTCTAGGAAAGAGGAGATTGAGTGGTGACAAACAGTCTTCCAATATGTAAAAAGTTGTTATGAAGAGGACAATGATCAGTGGTTTCTCCCAGTTATTTGTGGAATGACAAGAAAATAATCCACTTAATTTACAGGAATCCACTTAATTTACTGGAAAAAATAGGGTTGATTTTAGGGAAACTTTCTGTTCAGCTGGTGACACTCCAGGAAAGGAGATGCTACAACCTCCCTAGGTAGGCTTTTTTAGAGGAATTAGACAAACATCTCTTGCAGGGACTGACTTAGGTATGCTCAAGCCTATCCCAGTACACGGGCAAGCACAAGATCTTCCCTTAAGGTCCCTTTTAGCCCTACATTTCTCTGATTCTGAGATATGCTACACTACAGACTAGCCTGGTACTCAGTGGGAAATCCCATTTGTTTATGCCAGAGAACACGACAGAGAATTTAGGACATGGACAGCTCAAGTACTTTTGGAGATACACTGGAAAAACTGGAACATGCCACACAAGGAGCTTTTGTAATTCCCAAACCTGGTATGTATTCATCAGTCAAAACTAACATGATACCAATGCCAAAACCTACATTGTTTTCTATGCTGATTTATATCGTGGTTAAAATAGAGAAAGAATGCCTACATTTTCATTTAAAATACTGTATTCATATATACAAACTCTTTTTTTCTGGAGTTAGCGAAAAGCAAGCTGTTTTGAGCTGCTAAAGGAATGTAATTCAACCATTATCACAACCAGCAATAACTGGAAGTTGGCAGTCGCTGTAGGGAACAAAAGGACTAACCAGGTTCAGAGAACAAACTACCTTACCACTAGTGGAAAAGGCTCAAGGCTCATTGGCAAAGAACGGAGGGATGAGCGTAGAAGAAACATTTTTCTTTGGATAGGAGAAAATTGTTTCTGAGTGCCATTCATGTATTATCTGTCAAGATACCGAAGATCTGAGTTTGATCTCATGTGCTCCCCAGTGTGTAGCTCTAAATTCTGGAATTCCTTCTGATTTCTGATTTGCACCAATGGAATTTAGATTGGAATCCACTCCTGCCCCAATTTAAAACAAAACAAAAATGCAATTGCTGCTTTGTTTTTCATGGGCTGAACAAAAAAGGTCTGCTATTGTATGTGACTGTGTAAGTAAGCTTTGTCCGTAAGACAGCTCTTTCACAAAATGAAATCATGTACTTTTCAACATATTTCCAAGATTTGTTCTAACAGTAACATGGAAGATTTTTTTTAATACATAAGGCATTATAAAAGAGCACAGTGCATTAAAAGGAAGTAATTCCATTAAACCTTTTAGAGGGGGGTAAACTTTAACTTTAATCATAATGACTAACACAATTGTCATGAAGCCCACTAGGTTCTGTGGGGGTTCATGACATGTCATGCATGTTTTCTTGAGTTTGTTTTACTGATATGGCACTTGTGGGGCTTACAGGTAGGTAGCATCAAGCTGCATTTAGCCTCATCATTCTTGTGTTTGCATCCATCGTGGCTGCCAACTGCCAGTTACTGCCAGTTGGGATAGTGGTTGAACTACACTGGGCACTTGTGGCACGACAAAATTGTGGATGTCTGTTTGTTTGGCCTTTGTGTCATCATAAAAGGATGACGCCTGTTTCCACCATAAGAGAGGCTCAAAGCTTAATATAGCTGAAACCTAGTAATCACTAAGAATTAGCATTTTACATGAGTTTACTCATCTCCCTTGCAGATGAGGTACAGAAACCAGGCCCTTCACAAAATGATGAATTTAGATTTAAAAAAGGGCTGAAAATAACCCCTGGCTATGCTAATTATGGGGGGGCAGGGAGGGGAGGGTACACCTCTGATAGAAGAGAAACAAAGTGCAAGGCAGTATTATTAGGATACCAGAATAGTATTCTTCGTGTCTGAAAGGATGCACATGTTCTCCTGGACTTGATTGCATCAGGAAAGATTTCTGCTATGGTAAACATTCACCTTTGGCAGAAAGAGGGCAGGGGGGAGGGGGAGGCGGCAATAATTTTTATGTAGGGGCTGGCTCCTGTATAACTTCCAGGCTGAGGCCTGGCAGGCAGTTGCCTGCCAGCAGCTGTATAGGTAGGAACTCTGCTGAGTGAGAAAAAGGAAGAGGCTAGAATGCACGGGCAGTTGTTTGGGTGAGAGATGCATAAACTCAGAGACAGACTTGAAGGTGATTATGGCCAGATGGCTTAGGTTTACGTTATAGCCAAAGGGCTTGAGTTTGCTTTGATGGTTTACAACTGGTGGTTTGGGTAAAGCTATTACAGGTTGGAGGAGGCCTCATAGTAGCATGGGTACGGAGAGGACACAGCATTGGGGGGGTGTGGACCCCAGCCCCAGTGTGGGTGTAGTAATCCTGGAGCAAGGGGGCAATGAGAAGCAAAAGGGGTAGCTCAAGAGACAAGGGCTGTGGAGGGCCTGAGTGCCAGAGAGTGCGCTGAGAGACAAGGGCTGTGGACGGCCTGAGCCACAGAGGGTGTGCTGAGAGTGAGACAGATGTCCAGTACATCTGTGAGGCTTGGGGCATGGTACAGGGCTGGCTGGAGCCACGCACAGCCCATAAGGTTGGGGTACTTAGAGCCCCCATAAAGAAGCAAGATGTGGAGTAGCAAGAGCAATGTGATCAAGAAGATGAGGCAGCCTCTCTTTAATATATTTATGATCATCAAGACATGGTGGATGAGAATGAAGGTTGTGGTATAGGCAAACTGGATGTGGTGAGGGGCACTAGTGGAGAGCACGGCAACCCTAGGGTGCCCCGCCTGGTACAATTAGTAACTTAAGAACGCAGAGCATATTTTGCCTTTCAGCAAGAGATGAAAATATCAAGACAGCTTTGCAGCAAAACTGCTAGTTGCTTTATAAAAAGATTAAAAATGTTTTAATTCTTTGGTTGAAGGACAGTAAAAATATTTTTATCCTGAGAACTCTTATGAAGGCATCTAAAGATACGGTGAATGATGTAAAATTACTTTGCATATGGCCTTTCATTTCTGAAACTTCATAAGGTCAGATATAGTAGACTGGCAAGTAAAACTTTAAACTAATAAAGCCTACTAGACCCAACTTCAGCCTGTTCACTAAATCTTACTCATTTTTTCCCCACATAAAAATAAAGTTCTCAGCACATTCTGTGTTACCTTGTCTTCCTTGTCAAGCTATTCTAAGATGTAAAAAAATAATTATGTGAAGTTATTTAAGGCAATTGGCAAATTTTTAAGTGGAAACACTTTAAAAAAATAAGCAAGGAACTACACACGGAGATTCCAGTTTGAAACTAACCTATTTTACATACTACCCTCCTCTTAGATACGGTGGTGTACTGACCTTCCCAAAGCCACTTAAACAAGACTGTCAGGAATAATGCGAATCAAATTTCTCTTGATTCAAAGACTCAGTCCTTGCTATTACACATTAGCGCCTCACTGATTGATATAAATAATGTAGTCTGCATACCAAAAAAAGTACAAAGAGGGATAATTAGATATTATAAAACCATTTCATTTTCTAATCAATTCACTAGTAGTGAAGTTATAGAATCATAGAAATGTAGAGTTGTAAGGATACTCATGGCTAGGGACAGAAATTACACACAAACTGGCTTAAGTGATCAGAAACCAGTTCAAGTCTGTAACACAACAGAAGTTCAGTGCACATAAACCACTTTCAAAATGGCTGAAAACAGTTTAAGATAAACCTGGATGGATGCAGTATCACACTTAACTGATTTAGGTAAAATTGGTTTACTGAACTTCTGTTCCAGTTCCCCTCCAGATTCAAGTCAACTCACAGCCCCCAGCATCCCAGGATACTTTATACCTCCCCATAACCCTCCCCCTGCCTCCTTTTCACCACTTCACAGGGTGGGTGGGCTAGCTTTGGCCCAAGCTGTCTGCCCAGCTGAGCAGGGAGTTGTGTTCTAGTGCCCCCCTGACTTCTAGCCTGGGCCACTGTAAGCATGTGGCTACATTTATGGATCCAAAAGTGAATGTCTGTTTACTTGCTTATTGGTACAATCTATACAGCTTAGACTAACCTGTGACAATTGAATTGATTCAGCCATGAACTTTTTGACTATCTGTACTTTATCCTAGAGATCATCCAGCCCATCTCCCCTGTGCTAGGGCAGCTTACAAGGCAAGCCAGGGCAAATACAGAATAAATATAGCTTGGGCTGGCAAAGGAGGGAAGATCAGGGAAATGGAAAGTTTCTGAGAAGCAGTGCCAGATAATGACATGCTGAGGCCCTAAATTATGTCCAGTTTAAGAGGCCTCATATGATAAAAATAATCTAATTTATGTACATTTTTCTCATATTAGAATGAAAATGTCCATATTTAGAGAGTCATTTTCCTATATCCCCTTTATTTACCAACTATTATAAAACTTGATATTAAGTCAGGTTTTTTTTTTCTTATTGAGAGGCCCCCCATATTGTGAGGCCCTAAACTGTAGCTTAAGCAGCTTAAGCTTAAATCTAGCACTTCTTAGAAGACACTAAAAGAGCTTGGAATGAAGAAAGAACAGGGAGGTGCTGTTCCTGACACTCTGATCTCCTCTAACTCTCTTCTCAATGCCTTCTTCACTCCAAATATTACCTTACTTACTCCAATCCAAATATTACCTTACTTTTTCAAAAAAAGGCGTTCTGAGTCGTATCATGTTGGGATGCAATCCTGCACTACTGAAATGAATGGGAGTTTCATCAAAGTCAGTGGAGCAAGATTGAACTTAACTTGTAAGCTCCTTGAGGAGCTTCAGTCTCATGGACACCCACATAGCCCTCTACAAACATTAGTTAATGACAAATTTATGGAAGGATGTGATTGCCGCCTACAGTAATAGAAGACTGAATTCATTGAGCAAGGGGGTTCTTTCTGGTCCTCTCCCAAAAGTGACACATCTTTGTGAATACTCTCTGCCATGAGCTCTGAACCCTGAAATAGACCTCAAGATGCTTATTAAAAGGCTTGGGATACCCAGATAGGTAATTAAAATTACTATCTTTTAGGGGTGTGCAAAGTGGGCCCTATTCAATTCGGAATTGGATTTAGCATGAATCAGGGACAGTGATTCAGTTCATTGACTCAGATCACTGTCCCCGATTCAATTCGGATGAATCCAAATCTGAAGATTTGATGCTGATTCAAAGAATCAGTGATTTGGACATAGACACAGCTTTAAATGTTTTTTCTACATACTGCTAGGTAGCAGGCAGCTTGTGAACACTGTGATGCTGGGGTATGAAGCGTCTCACAGATGCACAGGGGGCTCCCCAGCGCACTTGGCAGCAGACCCAGAAGTGGACCAGAAGCACTTCCAGGTCTGCCAGGGAGCACACTATTTTGTGATAAAATATCTGGCGGCTGCATACAACACTAACTTCAACTCCTAAGATACATGTGAAATTCATTGCAATACTCTAACCTTGAGTTAGAAAAGGTCTGAATTATATTAAGGAGAACCCCAATGAAGAAAAAGCTTTGCAACCTCCTGCCCATGAACAGAGAAAATAATCTGTCTGCATAACAAGCTAGTATATTTCCTCCATATTAATAAGAACTGGGTTGAACTGAAGGGAATTTCTGGTGATGTTCTGAGCAACCGCAACTCATTTTTAACTCAGTGAACAATGAATACTCTGTTCTTTGTAAGATCGGGCCCCCAGTTACAAAACTACCAATGTTTTTAAAATTCCAGGAATTTGCACAGATTCAGAATTTATAATTCTAGAATTACATTAGTTAATCCAATTAAATTGGGCTGTGCCAGATACGGTAGCTGATTCCCAATTTGAATTATGGATTTGGAACAGTTTGCCAGAGAGTGATCCAAAGTATATGTAAATCAATCATAATAATTATTTTAAAGTGAGCTAAACATCTCTAAGGCTTTTTATGAAAGCTTTTTTGTACCAAAAATCTGTGCATACACACACATACATTCTTACACAACAGTGAGGAGCTCTTTGCATTGGATGCAGGTGTCACCATGGATGTAGTCTTTCTGGACTTCAGCAAGGCCTTTGACACCGTCTCCCACTCCATCCTCATTAAAAAATTGGGTAACTGTGGCATCGATGCCTACACAGTCAGATGGATTGCAGATTGGCTGAAGGGTCATATTCAGAGGGTGGTGATGGACGGGTCATATTCGACCTAGGGAGAAGTGGGCAGCGGAGTCCCCCAGGGCTCAGTCCTTGGGCCCACACTGTTCAATTTCTTTATCAGCGATTTGGATGATGGGGTGAAAAGCAACCTGTTTAAATTTGCTGATGATACCAAAATTTGGGGTGAGGTGAGCATGCTAGTAGGGAGGGAAAGACTGCAGCAAGACCTGGATAGGTTACAGGGGTGGGCTAACAAAAACAGGATGCGTTTCAATACTGACAAGTGCAGGGTGCTGCACTTGGATAGTAGTAACCAGCAGCACACTTATAAGGTGGGAAACTCCCTTCTTGAGAGCACGGTGGCAGAAAGCGATCTTGGAGTCATTATTGACTCCAAGATGAACATGGGCCGACAACGCGAGGTCATGGGCTAACTGGACCTTGTCATGCATCCACAGGTGCATCTCTAGCAGGGCCAAGGAAGTGATCCTCCCCCTCTATGCAACACTGGTCAGGCCACAGCTGAAGTACTGTGTCCAGTTCTGTGCACCGCACTTCAGGAGGGATGTGGACAACACTGAGAGGGTCCAGAGGAAGGCCACCCGCATGATCAGGGGACAACAGGGTAGACCCAACAATGAGAGACTGCGGGACCGAAACCTGTTCAGCCTTCAGAAGAGAAGGCTGAGGGGGGACCTGGTGACCATCTATAAACTCACTAGGGGGGACCAGAAGGGTTTGGGAGAGACCTTGTTTCCCCTAGCACCCCCTGGCATAACAAGGAATAACGGCCATAAGTTGTTGGAGAGTAGGTTTAGATTAGACATCTGTAAGAAATACTTCATAGTTCTAGGATCTGGAACCAACTTCCAAGGGAAGTGGTGCTGGCTCCTACCCTGGGGTCTTTAAGAGGAGGCTTGATGCCTACCTGGCTGGAGTCATTTGAGCCCAGTTTTTCTTCTCCTGCCCAGGCAGGGGGTCAGACTTGAAGATCTACAAGGTCCCTTCTAACCCTACTTCTATGATTCTATGATTCTTTAGGATGGACACAAAGGACAAAAATGCAAGTAACACCTGAATTCCCTTCCAGAAAGAATGACTCGGGAAAGGTAGAATGAATTAGCTCATGGATCCCAAGAAATGTTCAAGTGGCCAAGATCACCAATTCAGAAGCTTTGTGTCTTCTCCATTCAGCTCCCATCCCCAATTCTCTGGTAGCACAGCCTCCATAAAATGCTACTAACCTGGCTACCACTATAAGGATCTCATTTAAAGAGGTTTTCCCAGGAACTACTCCATAAAAGAGGTGATACCATGAGAGGTTCATGGTACATACCCATGTACTTTATCCTCCATGAACCTCTCATGATATTACCTTTTGGCCACACTCCCAAATAGTCCAGAGCCACCGTATCATTGGGTCCATACATTTCAGTCCTTACTATTCTTGTGAAGAGCCCTTGACTGGGGCTTTGTCTTACTTGAGGGGCTTCTGTTGACAGATGGGAACTGCCACAGGGAAGGTGCCAGCATGTGCTCATATCTACATAACTTCCGGTGGCTCCATATGTCTTCTGTGGATTCTGTAAGTCTCCACTGCATCAGCCATGCCAGCAAAGCACAAAGTGCACCATGTAAAGGCATAGATGCTGAAGTGACTATAACAGCCATGTCCACATACACCTCCTACCAGCTACTGAACAGCAGAAGAAATCTTGTTTTGGTCACAGAGGAGGTATTACTCCACCAGCAAAAAGACATGGTCTAAGTGTGGATGCCCTCATATTTATGCAGGGAGAACTTAGGTTCTGACACAAACACTATGCAGTTTAAACCAGGCTGTGTCTAGATACAGGCAGAGACATCACAGAGAAAGTCCTTTTTGCAAAAACAAAAAGGAAGGTCCCCACACAGAAGGCCTCCCCTGCATGGGTGGATCTTGGGAGAAGTCTAGCTGTAGTAATATCACAACTATCACTGCCATATCAGAGAACCTATTTAGATAGAAATACCTAAAAAAAATAAACTTCTTAAAAAGTGGTTGAAAAAATCAATGGGCGCATCTACATGTGCATTAATGCATTGTTCCTAATGTGCATTAAATTTAGTATCTCCAATATGAAAGTACCTAAATGCAAGCAGGGAGGCTACTCTGATGCACTGTTCATTCCAGTACATTGGAGCAGACACAATTAATAGACACTGCTGGAGCCTGGCAATTACCAGGCTCCAGCAGCCTCCTGTGTCTTGTGAATCAGCATCCCTGCACTTCAAAATGGTGGCAGGGGTGCTTTATCTAAAGCTCTCGGAGCCACTCTAATTAAATGCACTCCTCCCCCCTCCCCCCCACACTCCTGGAGCACGTGTATAAACACCCTGATGTACTAAGTTGATGCATGTTAGGCTGCCGTAATGAGCATTAGCACAATTGCACTAGAGAAAATGTCCCCACTAGAGAAAACGCCATACTGGATCTAGTGTTAGCCTCTGGGGATGACCTGGTAGGGGATGTGCTAGTACAAGGGAGGCTAGGAGACAGTGATCATGAAATGATCCAGTTTGCTATTCAGAGAAAGGTGGGGAGGGTAACTAGCACAGCGCAAATGCTTGACTTTAGGAAAGCCAACTTTGATGTGCTCAGGGCAGTAGTCAGGGAGGCACTCGGAGCCCAGGGGGTAGCTAGTATGGGGGTCCAGGAAAGGTGGTCCTCCCTCAAGGAGGCTATCCTTGGGGCACAGCAGGATGCAATTCCTCTGTGCAGGAAGGCAGGAAAAGGGTCCAAGAAACCTTCATGGCTGAGCGCGGATATCCAGGCTGGCCTGAGGGCAAAAAAAAAGCATACTGGAGGTGGAACCAGGGGGCAGGGACAAAGGAGGAATACACCTCCCTGACCCGAGCTTGTAGGGATTTGGTAAGGAAGGCCAGAGCAGCCCTGGAGCTTAGATTATCTTCTGGGATTAAGGATAACAAAAAGTCCTTCTTCAAGTATATAGGTAGCAAGAAGAAGTCTCGGGGTAACATTGGACCCCTACGAGGCAGAGCAGGGCAGTTGGTGACAGATGCGTGATAGAAGGCAGAACTCTTCAACAAGTTCTTTGCCTTCTTGTTCCTGTCTGCTGACAATGGGGTGCTCTCGGGTGACAGCGTAGAGAGGCCCACGAAGGATGCGAGTCCCCCGACTGTTAGTTCAGACCTAGTTAAGGATTACCTGAAGGGCTTAGATGTGTCCAAGTCGGCGGGCCCGGATGACCTTCATCCGCGGGTGCTGAGGGAATTGGCTGGTGTCATTGTGGAGCCATCGGCACAGCTGTTTGAGGACTCCTGGTGCTCGGGCCAAGTCCCTGAGGACTAGAAAAGGGCCAATGTGGTCCCTATTTTCAAGAAGGGGAGGAAGGAAGAGCCTGGCAACCACAAGCCAGTCAGCCTCACTTCTATCCTGGGGAAGGTCTTTGAAAAAATTATCAAGGGCCACATTTGTGAGAGCCCTGCAGGCGAAGTGATGTTGAGGGGTAACCAACATGGGTTCGTGCCAGGCCGATCCTGCCTGACTAACCTGGTCTCTTTCTATGACCAGGTAACAAAGAGCTTAGATGTGAAGGAGGAAGTCAATGTCATCTTCTTGGACTTCCAGAAGGCCTTCGACACTGTGTCCCACCCAATTCTGGCGGGCAAGCTGAGGGACTGCGGCACTGATGAGGGTGGTGGTGGACAGGTCAATATCAACCTGGGAGGGAGTGGGCAGCAGAGTCCCCCAGGGCTCGTTCCTTGGGGCGGTGCTGTTCAATATCTTCATTAGCGACCTGGACAAAGGGTGTGGAGAACACCCTGTTCAAGTTTGCTGATGACACCAAGCTGTGGGGTAAAGTGAATACACCGGCAGGTAGGGACCGCATTTAGGCAGACCTGGATAGGTTAGAGAAGTGGGCGGATCTGAACAGGATGCGGTTCAGCTAGGACAAGTGCAGGGTGCTGCACCTGGGGAGAGGGAACCAGCATTATGGTTATAGGTTAGGAGCCGACCCTCTCAGCAGCACAGAGGCAGAGAGGGATCTTGGAGTCATGACTGACTCCAGGATGAATATGAGTCACCAATGCAACGAAGCAATAGGCAGAGCCAACCACACCCTGCCATGCATCAACAGGGGCATTACTAGAAACCAGACAGGTCTTGCTTCCCCTTTATGCGGCGCTGGTCAGGCCGCAGCTGGAGTATTGTGTCCAGTTCTGGGCACCACACTTCAAGAGGGATGTGGAGGACCTGGAGAGGATCCAGAGGAGGCCACTTGTATGGTTGAGGGCTTCTGTGGCCAGCCCTATGAGGAGAGGCTGAGGGACCTGAATCTCTTCAGTCTTCTCAAGAGGAGACTCAGGTGGGATCTTGTGGCTGCCTACAACCTTATCGGGGCCAGCAGCAGGGACTTGGGGAAAGTCTGTTCACCATGGCCCCCCTTGGAGTCACCAGGAACAATGGCCACAAGCTGAGGGAGGATAGGTTTAGGTTAGATATTAGAAAGAACTACTTCATTGTAAGGGTGGCCAGAGCCTGGAATAGGCTTCCCAGAGAGGTGGTGCTCTCACCTTCCCTGGAAATCTTCAAGAGGAGACTGGATTTGCCTCCATTTTCCTAAGCAGGGACCGGAACAGTCACCCCCCTTCTGGGCCCCCCTTAGATCCCAGGGGAGGCGCACCTAGGCCAAGTGTTAGTGAGGAACTAGTTAGGGAACTTCTGGAAGGACTGGATGTATTCAAATCAGCTGGTCCGGACAATCTCCACCCTAGAGTACTGAGGGAATTGGCTGAGGTCATTGCAGGACCCCTGGCACAGCTGTACAAGCACTCGTGGTGCTCTGGTGTGGTGCCAGAGGACTAGAAGAGGGCCAATGTGGTTCCCATCTTCAAAAAGGGGAGGAAGGAGGACCTGGGAAACTATAGGCCAGTTAGTCTTACCTCAGTCCTGGGCAAGCTTTTTGAGAAAATTATTCTGGCACATATCCACAAGGGGCCAGCAGGGGAGATTATGCTTAGGGGCAACCAACATGGGTTCCTGTCAGACCAACCTGGTGGTCTTCTATGAATCCTTAGATGTAGGAGTAGCAGTGGACATAGTCTTCCTGGACTTTTGGAAGGCCTTCGACACTGTCTCTCACCTCGTTCTCATTAAGAAACTGGGGGACCGTGGTGTCAACACCCACACAGTCAATTGGGTCGCCAACTGGCTGGAGGGCCACACTCAGAGAGTGGTGGTGGATGAGTCATTTTCGACCTAGAGGCATGTGGGCAGCAGGGTTCCACAGGGCTCGGTTCTCGGGCCTGCACTGTTCAATATGTTCATCAGTGACTTAGACGAGGGGGTAAAAAGCACCCTGTTCAAATCTGCTGATGACACTAAGATGTGAGCACGCTAGAAAGGAGGAACAGGCTGCAATCAGACCTAGACAGGTTACAGGGGTAGGTGGATGAGAACAGGATGGGCTTCAACACCAACAAGTGCAAAGTGATGCATCTGGGAAGGAACAACCGGCACCATACCTACAGATTTGGTAACTCCCTTCTTGTCAGTACAGAGGCAGAAAAGGATCTTGGAGTCATCATTGACTCCAAGATGAACATGGGCCGGCAGTGTGGAGATGCAGTCACGAAGGCCAACCGCACTTTGTCATGCATCCACAGATGCATCTCAAGCAGATCCAAAGAGGTGATACTCCCCCTCAATGCAGCACTGGTCAGGCCGCAGCTGGAGTACTGCGTCCAGTTCTGGGCACCGCACTTCAAGAGGGATATGGACAACATGGAGAGGGTCCAGAGGAGGGCCACTCACATGATCGGGGGCAGCAGGGCAGGCCCTATGAGGAGAGGCTACAGGACCTGAACCTGGTCAGCCTCCACAAGAGAAGGCTGAGTGGGGATCTAGTGGCCTGTTACAAACTAGTCAGAGGGGACCAGCAGGCACTGGGGGAGTCCCTGTTCCCCCGTACACTACCAGGAGTGACCAGGAATAACAGTCACAAGCTGAGGGCAGAGGGTAGATTTAGGCTAGATATCAGGAGGCGCTACTTCACAGTCAAGGCGGCTAGGATCTGGAACCAACTTCCAAGAGAAGAGGTGCTGGCTCCTACCCTGGGGTCTTTAAGAGGAGGCTGGATGTACACCTTTCTGGGGTCGTTTGACTCTTTCCTGCCATGGCAGGGGGTCGGACTCGATGATCTGCTCAGGCCCCTTCCAACCCTAGAAACTATGAAACTATGGATAGGCACCTGGCTGGGGTCTTATGACCCTGCCACCCCCAGTGCTCCTTCCTGCCATGGCAGGGGGTCGGACTAGATGATCTGTCTAGGTCCCTCCCGACTCATTGATTTTATGATTCTATGCACACTTTTTAGGTGATGCTTAATGCACAGCAGCCTATTCTACTGCACATCAGCATATTAGCAGAGTTTTTTATGCACCACTTGAATGCACAGAATAGACTACTGCACATTAAAGCGCACACGTAGACGCACCCAGTTTCTCTTTAACTGTAAATACCTTAATTCAGCTTGGCCTAGAACTGGAAGTAACCATATACTCCCAACATAATTTTTTCACATCAATAGGACTTCTTGTGGGAATACTACTTGGCAAAAGTGTGGATCATAGAATCTAGCTTAGTTTTATCTGACTGAATCATCACAAGAAAACCTGCATGATTTGCATAAGTCTTAACAAAGCATCTTTATGTTGATGCCTCTTCAAACTAAACCAAAACTCCAAATGCTTGTTTGCTTATTGCTATTTTCAGTTACTTTGATTTAAAAATCATAAAAATGTTTGCAGCGTATGGAAAGGATTTTCAAAAGCCTGTAGCATTGGCTTAATTGTGCACTCCAAGTTACTGGGAGAGTTGGTCTCAGAACACAATCAGCTCTGAAGTTGTATCTTTAAAATCCTTACACATTTCATTCAAAGGATCATTTTACCAGAAATATGAAAACCTTCAGACTTCATTTGGAAGAACAGACTGTTTAGGTCAGGTGTTCTCAAATGACTTCACAGGGTTGGGTCATCTTTAAATAAAGAAATATTCTTTTTGGCCACTTTCCATCTTATTCATAATCATGCAACTTTCCTGTAGCAACTACAACAACTGCTTCAACAAAAATATTAGGAAAGAATTATAAGAAAATTTACCTATGAATTTCCAACAAAATTTCCATTTTTCAGGTAAGAAGCATCTACAGACCCATTACTATAGGTCCATCAGTCTGCTTGGAGCCTGGGAACAGGACCAGGAGTTGTCAGTTACTAGCAGCAAGCAAAAGGAACGTCCAGAAATTCCCTGCTGTTAGGATAAGTTCCCCAGCCAGGCTCTTTCAAATAGACTTTTCTGCATTACAGATTGTATTAAATATAATCTAAGGAAAATATGCAACAATTTTTCCTACTGCAGACCACAGTAAATCCCACAACAACCTCTGTAGATGTCAATGTCCACCTCAATTCATCATGATCCCAAGAGAGTCAGATCTATGCAAGTTATGCACTGAAGAAAGGAGATGTTTGGTAAACACAAATCAGTTTCCCTTTTCTTCACTGTCCAAAGGTCTGCAGTTCTGTTACAATGCAGTTTTCATTGTAGTGTAATTTCAGCATGGGAAGCATTTTTTTTAAAGGTGGTTTGTGTATTAATTTGTAAGTAGAGCCAGAGGCTGGCTGGCAACACTTTTTACTTGGTATTACCTGGGCTGTCAGAGTTTCTTACTCATGTAGAAATCTGACAGACTATATGAATTCCCAGACATTTTACAATCCGATAGAAAATTTCGTCCAAAAATTTCTTGCCTCTCTCACAATTCCTGGACCATCACAGCTATGATGTCACCTATGTACATTTTATCTTTTTTTAAAGCATAGAAAATGCACGCAGGTAATTATACTAATAATAAGTGAGGGTTTTCAGTGATATCTTTTACTGAACCAACTGTATAGTTAGGAGAGATGTTGGAGAAGTTTTCCAGGTACAATCTGCTCTTCCTCAGGTCTCATGGAGAAGCAAAACACAGCTTGAGCTAAATAGCAGCTAATATACATATTATTCCCCATGTAAATGAAAACTCACAAAAAATCCTCACCCCTATTAGTTTTATTAGACCATCTTTCACTCCTCGTGGAGGTGGAAGAGAGGACTGTTTGCCTCAGAGCTAGGTCCTTTCCCACACTGGTTGCCACTTTCGAGGACAGGGATTGAAGCAAACCCACCCAACCTGGGCTGCATCTTACTTAGCCCAGCTAACCTCACCAATCCTCCTAGGCATTTTTCATACCTAAGGAAGGGAAACCAAGGCAACCCCTTTGAAACAGGACTGTGAGGGAAACTGCACTTGCCAAGAGAGCCAGCTGAACATCTCAGTGAGCCACTAGGCCTTTCCTTTGGTCTCTGGCTTCTCCTTATAAAATCTGCAGAGGCAAATCACTGAGTGAGCAAATGCCAACTGCTGCAAATCCTTAAACTGAAGCTGAGTAGACAATCACTGCCAACTATTGAGGACATGTCAGTCACCCCTGAGCCCAGGAATCTTTGCCATCACACATGCAGCCCTGTGTAACCCTGCCCAGCTGCAGAGGCAGGGCAGGTCAGCGCTGCACCCGGCAATGTATCCTGGTGGGGAGGGAGGTAGCATAGTACTCGCTTTCAACCACAGCGATGCTTTGCCACAGCAGTGCAGTCCCACACCCAGTAACATATTTGGGAGAGCAGAGGGGAGCAAACAGGGCACCAGAAACACTTCTCAGGGGGCTGGCCATGGGGCTACTGTCACCTGAGCCAATGCTGATATAAGACTTGTTTCCCCCTCCCTTCCCCTCATCCAACCACCACCACTCTCCAGTGGTTGACATGCTCCCAGCACCCTGAAAGAGCTGGTTACACCTCTGGGCAGTACCCTTAAAATATACCTGTGGCCCATCTCTAAAAATACACTTCTGCTTCTTTTCTATTTTTCATGTCATTTGGTATCCAGAGCAAGAAGAGCCTCACTTCTGGGAAGACTGTGCTTTGTGAGTCTGGCTCTGTCACAGCCAGCTTATGACTCCAGGGACCAGGATAAGGAAACCAGCTGTATAAGAGGCTCATAAAAAATGAACTGTTAGTTAGAGAGAACTGGCTATGGACGGTTGGTCAGAAGCAAGGGCTCAAAGTAGTAGCATAGCAGAGTTCCCTTTTACTTTACTTATCAACAAAAGTCTAAACTTTATGGTTAGGGCTGGCAGGCTCTGGAATAGACTCCCAAGGGAGGTGGTGCACTCTCCTACCTTGGGGGTCTTCAAGAGGAGGCAGGATAGATATTTGGCTGGGGTGTTATGACCCCAGCACTCATTCCTGCCCGGGGCAGGGGGTTGGACTGGATGATCTGTTTAGGTCCCTTCCGACCCTAAGCACTATGAAACTATAAACGGTTCCTGACTCTTTTGCTGAACCCACAGATCACCCAGGCAGGTGATCCACTCCAGAGTTGGGACCTCAGAACTCAGCTGAGGACAAGCAGCTCAGCTGACCATCCCAGATGCACCAAAACCTTTCCCCTTCACAGACAATTTCAATTTTTTATTTTTTTGGGGTTCTTTCCCAATTGGAATGTAACCAGATTTTGAAATATCAAAATCCTCCATGAAATGGAATTACCTTTCTCCACACAGTTCTATTATTTCATTATTAGTGGGATTTTCCAGAACTAATTGTAAAATACTCAGTAAAGGGAAGTGAATGAGGTTTTCCAGCCATAAAGCCTGTATTTTATAGAGGAAAAATACATAAATAAAACAAAAAATCCAGACTCTTTCTCCCTAAAACTTTATTGTGTTTCCCTACAACCACTTATTTCTCTCTGCTTTTAGGGATCCATTTTTCAGTAACTTTTTCCTCAAGATGAAACAGGCTGCTAAGGTTTACCTGAAACATGCTACCCTATTGGTAGGCATTGGTCCTGCTGGAAAAGTTTTAAGAGGGTACTGCTGCCTCACTGAGGCAGGTGAATAGTTATATCGCCTGGAAATAAGGAAGTGAGGCCTCTGAAGGGAGGTTGTCAAGTGTAAGGCAAGCAGTTCTGTAGAAGGACCGCCAAACCCACAGAAAGGGTTTGAGATGATCTTTGTTATCTTGGTTGTTTTTTGTTACTGAAGCCAACTCCAGGACTGTTTGTGTGAAGAGAAGACAGAAAAAGGCACATTGTCAAAAAATAAAAATAAAAAGGTTTCTTACAGATTGAGATCAACGCTGTGAGGCAGATGTGGCTGTCTTGAGTCCTCACTGAGCTAAGATTGCAGGCCTGTGTCCACACACAAACTTTGCCATGACAATGTGGAGTGTTGCCCTAATCTGGGGGCCTGGGACCAGGGGCAGAATTCAGAAACCCGCAGCAAGCACCTAAGCTCCCTAGACAGAGACTGGGAAAAATTACAGGAATCCCATAATCAAGCTTGGCCTTGCAATTAGAGCAGAGCAGTTGGATTACAGGGCCATGTATGGCTTAAATACTGGACTCCGTTGTTGTTACCATGTGAGGTTAGTCAAGTCATCTCCACTCCACTGTCTTTTCTGCATTCATGATGGTAATAGTAGAGAAAGGCAGCAAGGAACAAATTAGAGTCAAGCTCTGTAGGTGATCTGCTATAGTTTCTCCTGAATTAGCATGTGGAAATAGCAAGAACGAAACAGGCTAAATCAGTAGATGAAATTCACAGAGGAAATGTGCATCTGCCACCAAGATGGTTCAAGTTGCTGGCACTGTGAAGAGCAGAATTAGGACTGAGAATGACTTTGATAAACTGGAGAAATGAAGTGAAGAAAATTCAGCAAGGCCAAGTGAAAAGTCCTGCACTTTGGATGAACAATTGCACACACAAATAGACTGGCGAATAACTGCTAGGCTGCTGTACTGAAGAAAAGGACCTAGGGATTACGGAGGGCCACAGCCCAACAGCATTCACCCATCGCAAAGGTCAATAGCATACTGGGCTGTATTAATAGGATCATCACTTGCAAGCCAAGGGAATTGATCATTCTGCTCTATACATCACTAGGGAGGCCTCACCCCAAGCATCGTATCCAGTTGGGAACTGCACTTTAAGAAAGACATAGCTATATTGGGAGGAGCCCAGCAGAGAACAATGAAAATAATTAGAGGTCTGGGAAACATGAATTATGAGAGAAAAAATGAAAGAACTTGGACAATTTAGTCTGAGAAAGAACGGGGACAAAGTATTCTGTGTTCACAGCGAAGAAGCAACAGTCTTAAAGTGCAGCAAGAAAAATTTAGATTCAAACTTCCTCACTATGAGGGTGATTAAGCTGAATACAACATTTAATCAGTATTACTGAAGTCAGGGCTGCCCAATTCCAAGCAATCACGGGCCAAACATCCTACGGGAAGCACAAGCAGGCACCAAATGCCTGCCAGCTGCACCACAGGAAGCCACTGGCCCCCTGGGCTGCACACTATGCAGATCCCACTTCCCCCACCACTGCACTGTGTGCCCATGCAGGCCCCCCCACCCAAGGTGCCACCACAGCCTCCCCTATACCACTGCACGATGTGCCTGTATCCACCCTTCCCCCTCTGCTGCAGTGTGCCACCCACTGCAACACAGGCCCATGTGGGCCCCAGCTCATCCTCAGCTCCCCCAGCAGCACTGGGCTGTACTGTACTGCCCCAACCCTTGGGCAGGAGCAAGCAGCAAAACCTAAAGTGGGGTTGGGGGGAGGAACTCAAGGACTCAAGCTGCTGCTGGGAACCCAGTGCAGTGGTCTAAATGGGTGTCCAGCTGTCGGGGATGCAAATAGGCAACCCAGTCTAGACTGAGTGCCAAGCTAGCCACAGCTGTCTGGGGACTCTAACTTGGCAACATACCGCAGATAATGAACAAGCAGGCCACTGTCTGGGCTTCCTGATTGGCTGCTGGAGAGGGCAACTTCCCCATTTATGGCCCTTCTGAAGGACCGCTCTAGTAACCCTCTCTGATCCTATACCCCGACTTTACTTGGCTCTGTTCCTGAATTCTGGCTTTTTGGCTATTCCCACTGGATTTAGTCATTCATTTTCTGACTCTTGGCTCACCTCGACTCTGATCCTAGCTTTGGCATACAATGATTTCATCTCTCCCTTCTGACTCTTGAACCTTGACCTGGCCTGTAATTTGGACTCTGCCCCAGGATCTCCTTTAGAACTTGGTAACTGGGTCTCTGATTCCTGACCCCAACTCAGCCTGTACTTTGGCTCTTGCCTTCCCTCAGTGGCCTAACAACTAGGCTAGACAGCCCACTACTCTGTCCTTACAACAGGAGCTGTAGCTTAAGCTCTCACTGACTGCATGCAGCCTATACGCTGCCAGTTGGACAGCCCTGACATGGATATTAGCTGCCTGGAGAGACTATGGAAGCTCCAGCTATAGAAGTTCTTAAGAGAAGGTTGGATAAATACTTAGATTAGAAGGTTTAGAGAGAAATGATGCTTCAGCATGGGGTTGGACTACATGCCTTCCTGAGGTCCCTTCCAATCCTAGATACAAATGGAATTTATCACAGTTGGCACAATTTAATTTGAACCACTGTTGGGTGGTTGGACAAAACCCTTGAAGTTCTCTTTGGAGCAAGGGGATGTTTAAGCTAGTCAGTGGGATATGCAGAAGTAATCAGTGGCTGGAATGCCGCCCTAACTTTGGCATCTATTTAACACTGGGACTCATGGCTGCAATTGCTTCTTCCACTCGGCCACCAGCTTCTTGCTTTTGGGTACATACAATTCTCTCAAAATCAGAGCACGAGGGTGCCCTGCTAAGAAGCAAACATAACCAGTGTTCAATGTGGTAAGACTAAGTGATAACATTTATTATACATTCTGCTTTCTTTATCTAGCCTCAGTTGGTTGAAGTTAGAAGTAAAGATATGGTATAAACATCTACAAGCCACAATACAAGCACTGGAAGTAACTGGAGATTACAACATGATTTTAGGTGACTGGGACAAGTTCTATAGCTATCTAACACACTTGTGGTTACTACTCAGTATTATTTACTAATGTAGCAGACTTACCTCTTGAACTCCAGATGAGCCTTGGGCTCAAGATTCTGTAATTTGGTAATTCCAATTGGTGAAGCCTATCCGCCAGTCAGAAGCAAGCCATGGGATCAGACACGACGGTCCATTGCGTCCCTTCCAACTCTACAATCTATGAATCTAGGGAATGCAAGGCCACGCCATTTCCCTGAAAGGAGGGGGCAAGGAGCAGTTTGGACCTGGTTCGAGACTGCACCCTGCCAGGTCCAGAGAAATTTGGGGGTGGAGCACTTGAAGTGTATAAAAAGGGAGCGTGCTCAGCACACTGGGAAGAGAGAGACGCAGTGAGGGACAGCAAGGGGAGAGGAGCTGCAGAGACGAATATCCTCAGGACCTTGCCTGACTCTCAACGGTGCATGGAGAGCCAGCCCTGAGAGCAGCTTGAGGCTGCTCGGGCTGCACCCAGTATGCAGACCAACACACGGAGAGTCAGTTCTGGGAGCAGCTTGAAGCTGTTCAAGTTAGCCCCAGATCTAGGCTGAGTAACCAGAGCCCCGTAGTGTGGCTCCACCTTAAACTAAAAGAGCCACGGTATCCAGATCAGGGCCTGGGAAAGGGAAGGTTCACCCCCCATGGAAGCCAGGGAACCAAAGCCAGTAAGGGCTCAGCTGCAATGGGAGCACCCTGGGTAACCAGTGCGGGGCATCAGGCCATCAAGAGGAGCTGGAGGCACTGCTGGAGAGAGGCCCTTGCAGGACTGGCCACCAGGGAATGAGCCTCAGCTGCTTCCGAGTGGGAGCATGAGTTGCTGGGGAAGCAGGTCCCACAGGGTAGGTGGGCTTGGGAGAGGAGGGTCGCCCCCTCCCATAATGGAGGAGGGTGGAGGTGGCAATGTCCCCATCCCAGGGCCCTAAGAGGAGGGGCTCCAGGGAACAACCCATGCAGTGCTGAGTGCACCCCCTTATTTTGTGATTGTTGTTGTTTCATATTGTAGAGGTTAATAAATTTATGGGTGGTTCTTAAAGGAATTTATATGGGTTTATCGGTCTTTATTGTCTATTATCATCAGAACATACCTGTATTGTTGCTTGTGTATGTCTATGCTATTGCTACCTCAAATTACCTGGGTTATCTAAACTGATGCCCATATACGTTTATTGTGTTGATGCCTTGATTTACCTGTTCCAAAGTGTTAATGCTTATGTTGTGTAGGAGGGTTAATTATTATATATGCTGTGACTCACCTGGTTTATGTTTTTGTAGTCCCCCAAAGTGGTACACTATGTTGATTGCAGGTTATTGTATGTGGTGTCGCATACTAATTTTACTGTAAATACGTTATGTTCCTTATTTATTTTTATTTATTGTAGCAATAATTTTTGTATATATTTAAGCGCTTGGTCTCAGCCTGGCCCTGAAGAGAGGAACTGCTCCCAGGTGGCAGGCCCCTCTCTCAACACCCTGCCTGACTACCATCCCTTCCACTGGCCAACAGGGCACACCCCAGAGTGTACCCAGGCTACACCGAGAATGCAAAAAACCCCAAAACCCCGAAACTGGAGTCCCCTCCTGAATTTCCTATGCAGTCAAAACTCCAACTAATGTTAACGGAATTTTTTGCCCGCTAGAGTGGAATTGTAGGATCTGACATTAAGCTTGTTGTTTTAATATTAGACTATAAGAGTGAGTCAAAATGTCCACTTTTCTCCTGAAACTTGAAATATGAAAAGACACTGAATTCTATTCAAATCCCTGTGAGTCTAAACTTGTGATACTCAGTGGCATTCAGAGTGACCACAAAAAATGTTCTTCTTCTCCAACACTGTGCATTCATGTGATCTTTATGAAACAGAGATCATCAAATCCAAATCAGAACACAGACTGTGTGCCTAGGAGACTGTTTTGATAACAAAAATTAATTGGAATGTTTTACGGGCACCTCAGTAGAGAGGAGTCTCTAAAGGAAATAATATGTTCTCTTAACAGAAAATCCCTGTGTGGACACTTGTATTATTTGGTCAATACCAATCTGAAAGGTGGGTGGTAATAAGTGGTTCTATTGCTCAGCAGTCAGTAATGTGCAAAGGTAAAGAAAACATCTAAAGCAATTCACTATTTTATTTTTTATCACCGGATTATATTCTGTTTAAAGCTACATGGAATATTTTAAATGTTGAAGTTGGGGGGAAGGGGGGAAACCAACCTACAAAAACTCCATCACTCTTTCTCCTTAATAAAATAATATAAATGCATTTTTCCAGTTTTGCAGCAACTCATTCACTGAAACTTCTTTGTACCTTTTTCCCTGCAAGGTGGAATGTCTTCTGTTATTTCTTAAGACCTCCATCTGTCACAAGTGACATGAGCATGCTAAACATCAGAGTAGGCAACCACATCCTTATCCCAACCTACCTAGGAGTTGCATCAGTCTGTCCTCTCACCCATAAACATCACATTCAGAAGGCCTGCAGTAAAGTCTCTGTACAGGTACCTGCCTTAAGATGTTTAACCAGCATGTCAGGGGATGCCAACTTCAAAGTGCCCAGAAGCACTACACTTGCAATGGCATATGCCCTGGCAGAATATTGTGTTCCCCACTAAAAAGCTCAACACTGTACTTAACAGTGCACTGAGACTCACAACAGGCTGCACAACTTACACACACACAGATGTACTGTACTCCTTGTACTCTCAGGCATTAAACCAAGTGATATAAGAAGATAGACCCTAACGTTATTACTGGCAATAGTGTCAAAAGATGATAAAAATAACCTGCTCCATCAACTGTTACCTGAAGACCCAAACAGATAGGGCACTTTTACACGTACTCCAGGGGTGGGAGAACTGGCACTTTAATTAGAGAGGCTTCAACAGCCACTTTAATTAAAGTGCTGCCACATCTCATCTTATCAGGGGTGTTCATCAGGATCTGGGGGAACAACTGTTCACCAGAGCCCCCCAAGGAATGACAAGATCGAATGGTCACAAACTCCACTGTGACCAGTTCAGGCTGGACATAGGAAAGAACTTCTTCGCTGTCCAAGCCCCCAAGGTTTGGAACAGACTGCCACCTGAGGCGGTTCCAGCACCCACTTTGAATGCCTTTAAAACACATTTGGATGCTTATCTTGCTGGGATCCTATGATCCCTGCTGACTTCCTGCCCCTGGGGCGGGGGGCTAGACTCAATGATCCTCCGGGGTCCCTTCCAGCCCAAATGTCTATGAATCTCCTGCATCAGCATCCCTGCACTTAAAAATGGCAGTGGGGGTGCTTAAACCAAAGCTCATTTGATCAGATACACGGAGACACAGGAGGCTGCTGGAGCATAGCAATTACCACACTCCAGCAGGCTCATAGGAATTCCAGCTCATCGGAGCCGCCTCTGCACTCATGCATTAGCGCCCATAAAGGTTTAAGAGGCTTAGAAGTCATAAACTGTTAGTATATGAAGCCCACAAGCTCCTGGAAGAGACTGGGGATGCTGAACCAAACCTACAGGCAGCAATGGAGCGGCCCGATCACTGAGAAAAGTCAGGCCTATTCCCAACGCCAAATGAGTCTCCCATTGGGCACCACCTTGACAGAAGCGTGGGTCAAGCTAAACAGACTGAGATGCTTCAGAACAACACTATACACGATGAAAATCTTGGGCAGCCCCTGAGTCCAGCAAACAGCATTACGCTTTACCTGCAAACTTTACAAAAGCCCAGATATGGTCGATTGAATTCTCACACTGAGCAATACCAGACAGTGGCTCATGATTTGGAGGTTGATATCTGAAGTCATATGAAAGTCTGTCATGAAACCTAAGAGAATCAACTATTTAATACTAGATAGCTATCAGTCAGCAATAGCTGATTATTTATGTTGTGGCAGGGTGAAATAAGATAGCTTCAGATAACCATAAGCATTTCAGTTGCACTGGTAATAAGCTGTGTGTTCATTAATAACTGTTACTCATCCTCTCCTCATCCCCCTGTTTTTCCATCTTCTTGCCTGTAAAGGCAGGTCTGCGCACTGCCTTGCATAGCTACCAATTAAACCAGCAAAAATCAATTTAATTTAAGAGTGCTATAAATGCATCAGCAAGCAGGAACTTGCAACAGTTTCATCTAACTTGCTTTCTAAGCCAATTGAGTTTAACTGTTGCTTGAGGTTTGCCTGGACTGTCTCTTACATTCTCTACAGTGTCTTATTTAACATTAGATTTTTAGCTCCTTGGGACAGGCACCTTACCTAATCAAGGCATGGATTTTTACAACACCAATGCAGCCCTGCCTGACTGGGACTGAGAGGTGTTCTCACAGGACAAACAGTAACTGAAAAAAAATGGCATATACATGCACATCTTCCAGCGTGTCATATGGGGAGGTATTTCCAGTAGGGATAAGGAAGCATTATTGCTACTGTAAAAGTCACTGGTAAAATGTTCTTTGGAACACTGTGTATAATTCTGGTTACATATATGTAAGAAAACTGATTTTAAACTAGAAGAAGTGCAGAGAGGGGCTCCCAGAATTATCAGGGGAAAAGAATTTCTCATACAAGAGATAACAAAAAGAGCTTGGCTTGTTCAGACCAGCAAAATGAGAGCTCCAGGGTAATAGGATTGCTTTCCACAGATACACTTATCTTTGCTAAATTTCATTTTGTCATCTGTACTCCAGTTTTCTGATTTCCCAAAATCACTTTGAAATGCAATCTTCTCCTCTAAAGTATCCTCTAATTTTGGGACCGTCTACAAATTTTGATCAGTAAACTCTCTGTCCCTGAATCCAGGTAATTAATACAAATATTAGACTACACTGGAAACAGAACAGATTCTTTGGAAATCCCGCTTGGGACCCCCTGACAATATGACATTAATCAATTAGATTACTTTGCTTAAGGTTACTCAACTAGAATTGCCATTAGATGGCTATGTCAATCAAGCCCACATTTCTCCAGCTTGCTTATGAGAACCTGGGACCTTTCATGTGTGAGGCATATGAGACAGTGTGGTAACCCACTGCACTCCAGAAACCATATACATAGGCGGTAACCACTGCACTCCAGACAACTTCATAGATTCATAAAGATTATACACAGTATATCACAGTGCCAACAACAAGGGACTGGACTAACTCTGAACCTTCCATCCTATGGTCGTATGTTAACGCCTCAAAGCAGAAGAACCATCGATGTATCTTGTGAAAGACCCCAGGTTACTACAAAGGCTTAAAATCATACCTTGTAAGTCTGTTCCTTTCCTAACCTCTTTTTGATCACCTTTATTTTTGTTTTTACTACAGCAATCCAAATTCCACTAACATAAAAGTTTACCTATACTCCAAACAAACTTGGATTAAGTAAGTTTATATGGTAATCACACAAGTAACTTAACATAAGCAGGGAAAATGAGTATTCTTTGACTACGATTCCCTGTTATACTGTTAGTTTAAATGCAAAGCCTCTAGGAATACGAAACACAGGGGTAAAGGAAAAAAGGTAGGTGAATTTTGTTTTAGCAGATGAAGTGCTAGAACACTTTATGTCAAAACTCATCACCTTGACAATACTGTCCTCCTCTAAGGAGGTACCTTTATGAGAGAGAGAGAAGGAATTAGAAGGTGGAAAATTAATTTATTTATCAGTTTCTGCTAGTTGCTTGTGGGGGGAAGCAACCTTTTTGGAAGATATGCCCAAAATAGCTGAGCACCCTCCCGAAGTACCACTCCAAACCCCTGCCTGATCTGCTGCATTCTGCTCCCTGCCAGATTTGCTGCTCTGCTCCCTGCTTCCATGCCGCAAGTTGGCCACCCTTGTACTGGAAAACTGATTAATTGTAACCTACTGTTACCCAGAATTCTATTTTCCTAATCTCAGTAAACTTCTTTCTCCCTCATTCCTTAGCTGGGATTGACTTTAATCAGCCCCTGTCCACTGGGTTTAACAGTGTACTCTGAAAAGGATTGTAATCATTGTTTACTACTATTGGCAAGCCAGTCAATTGACTGGCCAATTGACTTCATATTTTTGACCAGTCAAAAATTATAGCAATTTTACAAAAAACCTACATTTTTTGTAGTTTTCTTGACAGAAATATGATTTTTATAGGGTTTTTTTACACATTTCTTAATTGAAAATGTGTACTTTTTGACAAAGGGAGGGGACAGGAACCATAGCAGCAGATAGGGCAGGAAGCAGAAAGCAGAGCAGCAGATCAGATAAGGGAAAGGGATCAGAGTAGCACCCAGGGAGGGTGCAGGGCTAAACTGCAGCACACCTATAAGAGGCATGGATCCCACTACTTTATGCCATTTAACATGATCATGTAGAGAGGCAGCCACATGTACAGGCCTGACATACTCTGAGAGTCAAATCTGGTTTTGCATGCATACATTGCATTTATACCTATGGCGGGATCTACACTGATGCTTCCAAGGAAAAGATTCCTATTGATATATGTCAAACGAAAAGAAGTTTGGTGTCCCATTCTTGTCTATGGTGGATTTCTAGACATGTTCTAAATACTTCATACAAAGAACAACAACTGACCAGACCCAGTGCTGACTTTAGACATGACTGAGGTGCATTAGCTTAGCTGTGTAAAGGAAAATTGCACCATGGTTGCCCACAATATACATGGCCATAGCTGCTGCATTCAGCCCTGTTACTTTCATAAGGATCAAATTCAACCAAAAGAGCTTTTTGAAAAAAAAATTGGGGGCACAGGTAGAATAAGTTAACAGGGCAAAGTGGGGGGGGGGAATCAATGTAGTCACTGTTAACAAAAATAAAATACAGATAATTATGAAATCCTTTTGTGTATAGACTTTCAGACAGATCAGCCAATTGAAGGGACACAATGTGATATGTACAATAGGAGCCGGTTAAACAAATAGTTGTTAATAGGCATATTCTCTCTAAAATAATATTTTTAAGCAGCAAATCAAAATAGAATGAGTAAGAGAATGAAACTTTTTTTCTAGCATGCACAGTCTGTACTGTAGGAGTTGGCCTACTTTTGTTAACTCCAGATAGAAAAGGGTTTTTTTGTTTTTATCTTATATAATTATTGCATTTTAAATACTTTTATTAAGTCAAGCATGGCTCCCTTCATTCATATTTTATTAATAACATTAATCATGGTGCTATCTGGGAGCGCTCTCCAGGGATTAAAATGGAAAATATTTAATATTATAATGAGCAGTTACACTGTGAGCCCTGACCACCCCATGGACTTTACAGGACAAAAACAAGTCAAAACTGATAGCCAATAGGCCCACTATTCTTGAACCCACAATTAATTGAGAGCCAGATAAAAGATATGTTGCAATACATTCTAAATATGGCAAACTTGGTCTTTAACATGCTTCCATTGGGATCCAATTCTAGAAATAACAGCTGCTAAGAACTCTGACTTCAGCTCCTTGAAAACACTGACTATCCTGCCTTCTGCAACTACAGCAAGCAAAGCAGTACTGATAAGGCAGGAGAGAGAGGATGAAGCAGAGAAGAGTAAAATGTCCCCGTGACAATAAAAAGGACTGGATTGGAGATAATAGCTATTCTTGGCTCTCTGGCAGCATGTGAAGCCATGTACTAACTCTTCATTCTTGGCAGAGAAGTAGCTCTTATTAAAAGGGAAAGTGACAGTTACTGGTACAGTCCCATCTGAAAAAAATCACAGCTTAAGGTCAATTCTAAAGGTGTCCTGTAAAGTAAAAAACAACATTTCTCAGTTAAAAAAAGAGAGAGGTTTCTCCTTGTTATTTACATTAGAAATTCTGTTCTTGCCTACTCAGTTTTTCCTGGAAGACCAAGGATGACTGGAAAACTGGTAGAATTGTGACCACAGAAAAAACATGTAAGTGAAGCCTAATTAATAGAGAGGGGAAGTGATTTTTATTTAGCCTGTTTAGCACTTAGTTTTTTTTATTATTTTTGTTAACACCTACTTAGCTAAAATGCTTAAAAAACACTAGAGGACACATTCAACTTCCACATTTCAATGAGCTAAGAAAAGTCATGATCCACATGAGACTTCTGAAGGTGGGGAGGGGGCAAAAATAAAGACAGCCAGACTTGACATTGCCAATGCTCGTAAGATTAAATCCTCATATGTCTTCGTAAAGGTCAAAAAAGGAGGTGTCATCATACTTTTTTTTTTTCTTTTTACAAGTCACCAGCAATTATTTTCAGAAGAGCCTCTAAACGGAGCCCTGTTCTCCAGGAGCAGCAGCCAAGCACACCCTCACTGGTCCAATGGCTTGGACATATCAACCAGGCAGCTGTCTCCTACCAATCTCCAGATTAATCTATATTGTACTCAGTCTTATATGAATGTTTCAGGTCAGTATGTGGGTTGAATAATGAATCCATTTACAGCAACCTATCATTTCCACACAGTGAGGGTCAGAGGAAAAATAGCTATCAGGCAGCAGAGGGGAGGAGGAAAAAAGTGTTTCATAAAGGAAAGAAAGGCAGGGGGCCACACTCGGAAATGGAAGGGAAAGAGGGCTTTCTTAGGATAACGTTACAATAATGAAATAAGAATGCATGCAAATAGGCAAGTGGTCAAATCACAAGATGGGAAAAGTGAAAAAAGATAACAATTGACATATTCTTGCTTAGATTTCTCTGAGTAAGAACACCTGGCCAAAGGCTGAGTTAAAAAAAAAAGCAAGAGCAAACTATTACAGCAAAAATCACCAGAAAACCTATGCTAGCATTTAAAAAATATCTGTTTCTAAATCCCCTCACAAACTTTCCTGCATGTACCCAGGGAGGGGGTTAGAAATAAGATGAAAACTAATGCTTTAAAGTGAAAATAGCTGGGGGGAGAAATAAGAGGAAAAAAGCAGTGATTACACGTGGGATAAAGATGCAGTGACAGTTGAGTCTGAGGTAAAACATTTCTAAAGACCCTCGTGTACTGTATCCCCTTCCCTTTGTGCATGAATTTAAGTGAAGACCTCTCCAGAACAAGGGGGTGTCTTTTTAAAGTCTCTGTAGAAAATGCTGCATAGTTCAGGGGACACTAAATTTAGAGTACCAATGAAACAACTCACTTTCACCTTAAACAGATTTTTTTCTCCCAATGCCAGATCCACATAATATGGCCAGCCAAACCTACACACTACCACCTGGGTAAATAGTAGGCATAAATACCACTGCTGTACTTTTATGCTTCTGAGCTGAAGCTATTAAAACTGCACCTTGCATAACCTTGTGTTGTGCACACTGCTGATTAGAACAATCCACCGTTCAGGGCACCCAACAGAAAACTAAGATCTTAAAACACCACTGTTCAAAACCTAGTTCCTGCAGCAGACCCAAACATAGAGTTTTCAGTGAAACAAATGAGTCTGTGAAGGCCCTATGTTGTATTTTTACTGCATTTCTATTGTAGAGGAGAGAGAGGTTAGAGATGGGCCCCCACATGTTTTTGTTCATGTCCAATTTATGAATAGTAGCAGAAAGCCAGCCAGCTACCAACATTCAGTTTTCACAGCCTTTGCTTCATGTTTAAAGCCTTGAATTAAACACTAGCAAGTTAAATAGCACTTTTATTTAGCTTGATAGCCAGTCATCATTTCATAATTAGCGTACACTCTTACTAAGAACAGTAAATATGCAGAGTGATATTAACAGACTAGGTTCCTAGTAGTCCTCTTGTACTCCAACCATTTATTTTGTCAAAAAATATTACAGTAACTACAATATAAGTGGCAGAAGTATTGTTATAATCACTGGCTGCTTATACATGTGCTCAGAGGTGGACATTTTCATTAGAGCGGTACCTGGAGAGCTGCTCTAATTAAAACAGCTCATGATCACAGGTATTAAGCACCCCACCCCCATTTCAAAATGGCCACAGGATGCTTCAGCTAAAACTCATTCAACAAGCTTTAGTTAAAGCGCCACCATGGCCATTTTGAAATGCAAGGGGGCTAATACATGTGAGGCTGAGGCAGTGCGAGAGCATTCTAATTAGAAGGTGAACGAGCACATCTATACCTAGCCACTGAGTTGAAAATGTCCTCAAGGGTCCTCTGGGCCAAGATCCTGCTCCAATACAGGATTAGCTATTCTTAAATCATCCCAGACAGATGCCTATTCAGCCTCTTCTCAAGAACTTCCAATGAAGGAGATTTCACAGCTTCCCTCAGCAGCTTGGTGTCTGTCTTACCATTCTTACTGTCAGGACATTTTTCTGAATCTGCTTTGCAGTAATTTAAATCCCACTGTCTTGTGACCTCACTTTCAAATATTTGAAAGCAACCGCCATTTCTCCGAGCTAAATGTACCTAGTTCAGCTTGCATTCCAGACACTATACAATATTCATCTGGATCCTCTCCACTTTTTCTATATCCTTCTTAAAAATGTGGTGCCCAAAACTGGACCCAATATTCTAGCTGAGGCCTAACCACACCACACAGTTTGGTACAGTCACCTCTGGAATACTGCATGCAATCCTACTGTTAACCCAGCCTAAGGCACTTCCTTCTCTCAACACCAGCACAGTACTACTCATGTGGAGTTTATTAGCCTTCATAACCCTCAGATGTCCCCCAGCAGTGCAGCTCCCAATAAGTTATCTCCAATTATGTAACTATGCATTTGCTTTTTTTCCCTCCCCGCTCTCTTTCTATCCAAATCATTAATAAAAGGGTTAAATAGCACTGTGCAAAGAACAGAACTCCACTGGAGAGCTCCTGTAGCATCAATCCATTAATAATAACCTTTTCCCTATGGTTATTCAACCTATGGTATATCCACTTAGTGGTAAATTATGCACAGTGAATAATATCAGATTTTTTAAAAGGTTGTGAATGATTCAGGAAAAGGAGAAAGGGATCAATTTATGTTCTGATTCATACTAAATTGAACATGTAATTTAGGCAGATAAATAGCTTAATCGAGATGAGGGCATAGTTTACAGTTTTATTCTTCAGGAGTGACAGAACTTTTTACAATAAGGCTTAATCTCATCTGGAGGCAGACATTTCTTGGGATTTGGTCCAAGATACCACAGGAAACAACTACCCTCACCACCTTCTCATTATAAAGCAGATTTCTTTGTCCTTGTCTCCTTTAACATATAGCAATATGTTACACATAAAAATACAAACACAAACCAACCACCCCCACACACACACCTCTTTCCTCCCAAGGAGAGAACAACAAATAGATGACAGATGCTAGTCAGACTCCTTAATGCTGTACCAGAAAATGCTCAAATAAGTTGGTGAGGAGCACTGTATAAGAACCTGTGTAGAATATAATACTTGCAAATTCTGGATGTTGCTTGGCGAGCAACTTGCCTCTCTGCTCAGGGTCAGACCAATCAGTATATTTGGGGTCAGCAAGGAATTTTACCCCATGTTTAGATTGGTACAGATTGTGGGGGTTTTGTGTTCTCTAGTGGTGGCCATGGCCCTCGTCCTTGGATTTCCTGAGTGTATTTTAATAACACTTGCAGCAGTAGGACACTGGCCACTGTTCTTCCCCTGGCTCACCTGTGATAGGTTAGAGTGCTGAGCTTTGTGGTCAGGTGACAGAGTTGACTGTATAGTTTTATATAGTTTTAATAAGTTAGATAAGGATTTTTAATGGGATGGTTTGAAGGAGGCTTCAGGCAGGGGGTTGTACTACACCTCCAAAGGTCCCTTCCAGCCCTACTTTTCTATGATTTATGATTGATCAATTAATCTATATTGTATTATATCTGCTCATTTGCTGATTAGATGATTCTTTTTTTTTTAAGCATAGCCATATGGGTGCATAGGCAGGTCCAGGATTTTCTAAAGGGGATATGAGAACAGCACGTGGTACAGCAATGGTGCTGCAACTCCCCCCTTCCCCTTGCTGGTCCCAGCCTCCTGCCCCACAACCAAGACAGACAGACCACACCGGGGAAGCAGCAACCAGGGCCCCTTAAGTCTCTGAATCAGGTAAAAATCTCACCCCTCAGACCTCACTTTTGACACTCCTTCTCTTTTGTGTTTACCTGCCCTCCCCTCCCATTCCTCCCTTACCCTCTCTACTTATGCTTCTGAGTGCAGGAAGGGGAGACCCATCAGCTCCTGCTGTCCCAGCTGCTCCTATCCCATGCCAGCTGGGACTTCAGGGAACAGCTGTGCAGAGGGCTGGATTTGGCCAGGGACAGCAATGGGTGGGTTTCCCCTCCCTAACCCTGCTCCTGGACTGGCAGTGAGCACCTGGTGGTGGACTGGGAAGGGAGGGAGAGAACCTGCCTACCACTGCTCCTGTCCCCATCTGAGCCCAGCTCCCCACACGGCCACTCCTCAAAGCCCCAGCTGGACAAGAACAGCTCCCCACACGGCCACTCCTCAAAGCCCCAGCTGGACAAGAACAACTCTGGGGCTCCCCCTAGTCCTGGGTCAGCCAGGGAAAGTGGCAGCAATGGACAGGTCATCCCTGCCTGCACCCAGAGGCATAGAGAGGGCGAGGTGGAAATGGGAGGAGAGAAGAGGTGCTGCTAAGCATTGAGGGGAAGTGGGGGAAGTGCTAAAAAGTTAAATATTCTCACCTGCTTTGAAGACTTAAAGTCTCTGCCTGCTACTCCTGTGGCATGGTCCAGATTCTATAGAGGACTCAGGTGTCCAGGTCAACGGGGAACTGGAGCCGCCAAGCTACACAGTGGGTGCATCTACAGCTGCATTTTACTGTGGAATTGACTAATTAGTTCCACAGTAAAGCATCACAGTCTACATGTACACTGGTATTAGGGCACAGTAAATTAATTTACTCTGCCAAAACACATGTGTAGATGGTGACCAGGTCTGATGGGTGACCAGGGCTGCCTGCTGGCTAGCCCCATACTATAACACCCTCATGCCCCAGCCAACCCCTCCACAATCCAATGCTGCCACCCAGAGCCTAGGGCCTCCTGCCAGCCCAGACCTGCTCTGCCCTGGCTTAGAGAGCTATGGTCCTGGGCACACGTGCAGACACTGTGCCCAGGAGCAGCTGACTGCGGCGCAAACTTCACCAGAGTTTATCATGTTGCCTTAATGGCATATATGGATGCACCCTGTGAGAAGTGGGGTGCAACCACACCACTCTTACCTTAATGTTCTTTCTAAAATAGACTTTCATATCCTAAAAAAACAAATTGAAGAAACAAATATATCATGCTGTGTCATATCACTGCCCATACAGGGGTGGATCTATAGGGGACAGATTCAAGTACCCAAAAATTAGAAAATGCCAAAATTTAGGTCTGGGCACACCCTTATTCCAGCCTCTATATTTTATGCATATGTGACTGCATAATTAAATCTTGTAAAGCACACCAAGAGAAAGCATGGTCTCCTGGTTAAGGGAATTAAATACTGTCCTGATACAGTATTTACTGCAGAGATTTGCCAACAAAAATCCTGTATTTGTGGGCACACTCAAAGCTCCTGTTTGGCAGCACAACACTATTCTACCAGTAGACTAGAATCGCTACACCACTGCTGAGTGGAACCTGGTTTCTGCCATCATCCAGCAGCCAACTGAAGGCATGCAAAGACAATCTCAAGCTTTGAGCCAGCTGCTGCAGTTCATGCAACAGCTGTTATTCTACCAGAGTGCACTTCATATGTTCTGGCAGCAGAGAGCCTAACCTAAGGGATGCCTTGGATTCTCTAACTCAGGCAGAGTTCCTAGGGAAAAGTCACCTAACCCAAACTGGTCACATACATAGTCCTCATTTTCTGGGTACCTATCCTGAGACTTTAGGATGTGATTTGTAGATGTACCTGTGAGGCCTCAGCATAACAGAACTGAGTGGGAGCTGTCCTCCAAACAGATACATACTATTCAATACTATGAAAAGATACTAGATGGCTTCAGACAATCTATTTTCATGACAGCCTATGAGGTAAGACACAAGTATCTCAATTCTACAAACGGGGAACAAAAGGCAGACATTAAGGTCAAAGTTTCCAGTAACTGTGTGTAACTAATTTCTGATAATTATCATACAACCATTTAGAAGTAAGGCTGGAAGGGACCTTGAGACCTCATCTAGTCCAAACCCTGCCTAAGGCACGATCATCTCTGTCCACACCATTCCATACAATCAACTACCATCAGCCCTGGCAACACAAAACATAACACCCTAACCTGCCATAGGTAAAGCAAGGGGACCATGGCAGCCATGGCAACTGGTCTGCAACTGTAAAAGGCTGTTAACATATGTCCAAGAGATCCTAGGTATACATACTGGGACCCAGTAATCAAATACTGAGATGACAGAGGTCATAGAAAAGCCTATGAGGAAATTAATCATTCTGTTTTCAGAGGGGGCATTGAATAAAGTGCAAAAAATCAGGACTGGAGCTACACATTATTCAATGAAGAGAAAACAAGATAATGAAAAGCTGCTCATTAGTGAGCGCTGCGGACTGAAAGCAACAGGACCGTTCCTATGACAAACACACTATGTGATCCTGCAACTAAAGACTGTATTATAATGCATAAATACAAGGAGGCCAAATTACAGTCAACTCAACTACCTTTATTTTGACCTTTCAAAGCTTTTGAGAGCTCAACCTTGCTATTTTTATAATGTACTTTTACTACAGCTTATCTGTGTTTAATGGTATATACAATGGGGAATCTTCATTAAAACAGGGGAAAGAGAAGCCAACAAAGCGTACTGATTTTCTCTGTCAAGACAGCCCAATATAGCCTGCCTCAGCATTTAACTATATATTATATTCACTGAAGTGTTCGTTAGTGGCTCTGGCAGAAAGAAGCCACACGATTTAGGACACTACAGAACTAAATTAGGGTCCAGATCTAATTCTCTTGAAGTAATTATGGCTCTCCCAGTGAATAAACAAGGGAAGAGCTATGCCATTAACTTCAACTGCATTTACTCATTGTTCCACCTGTTTACTCATTCAGGTTGCCTGGTACTCTTCCAAGTACACCCCTACCACTCTTCCAAGAACTTTGACCGAAATCCACAAAGGGATGTAAGTGCAGTGATATTCAAAAGAGCAGCCAGTAGCCTCTTGCCTTCCCCTAAAGGCACCATCCATCCATTTGCGACCCACAGCTCTGAACCCTCTCCTAAATGTAGGTGTCTAAGCTTACCTCCCTTCCCCTGCCCCACCCAGAGGCAGTGAACAGGGTTCTCCATTTTCTTTTAAAACACAGCTGAAGGGGAAGATAGTGATGGTGTTCCCCTTTCCTGTCACATGTCAAGTAAACATCTCCCTAGCTGTCTAATCACTAGCTTATAGACAGACTGTTCTCCCTTCCCTGCACCCCCTCCAAACCATTTTACCTTGAAGATGTGACGGGTTAGCTGGCAGTGATTTAGCCCAGGGTTTTTGAAGGAGTAAAAGATGATTGGAGGACTTGAGATTCCGTTTACTCACCAATCAGGCCCCAGAGACTCACCCTCCGCATCCCCTGATTGGCCCCTTGGGTCACCAGGAGGGGGATAAAAGGGGCAGCGCGGCTGACTCAGGGGAGACTGGCGAGGGGCCACAAGGAAGGAGATTAAAAGCGCTGGGCCAGTGGGGCAGGGGCAGGGGCAGTTACCCCAGAAGCACCTGAAGGGGTGGAACCTGTAGGCAGCAGCTGGACCCTCAGCAGCGCAGTGTGTGGCCAGCAGGGGAGGCTCCCCATTGGGCTCCAGGATTGCCTATGAGAGGCTGCAGCCAGCAGGAGAGGCTCCCCAGCTCCAGCAAGCATCTGAGCAAGGATAGATGGCTATACCCTGTACAGGGGGGATCGTGTAGATAAAAGGGGTGGGGGTGTAGCTGTCTATGTTAAGGAAAGCTACATGTCCCTGCAAGCTGATATTGGTGACCATGGTGGACAGCTAGAGACCCTCTGGGTTAAAATTCATGGGGAACGTGGCACAGGGGACACAACGGTGGGAGTCTACTACAGACCTCCCACCCAAAGTCCTGAGCTTGACCAGGAGTTCGCATGGGAACTGACTGAGGCCGCATGCTCCAGGACCATGGTTGTCATGAGTGACTTCTATTACCCAGACGTCTCGTGGGATGATCAATCAGCAAAATCCAAACGGTCGCAAAGCTTCCTCTCATGCGTGGATGACCTCTACCTGACTCAAGAAGTCTATGGGCCAATGAGAGGCAAAGCACTTCTCGACCTGGTACTGGCTACAGGGGATGACCTAATCGGCAACCTAGTGATCGATGGGAAGCTGGGTGACAGCAACCACAAGCTGATCACCTTCACCATCCACCATAAAACTGGCAAGTCAGTCAGTAACACAGAAGTCCTCTGTGTTCTTGATGCCAGATCTTGATGTCTGGCTCTGCTCTATAGAGGAGGAGAGTCCCTACACCTCCCACAGTGCTTGTGCACCTGCTTTGATCCCTTCAATTGGAGAGAGGGTACCGCTTGGAGTACCATCCAGGTTACAAATAGAAAAATTAAAGATTAATTGAGCCAGAGCATGTCCCATTAACATTAATATGAGCAACATGGGTAGCTAAATACCACACTGCTCAGCACTCAGACCTGGGATCAGGGACTGAACCCAGGTCTCCTTCTCCATAAGGGCTGTTGTAATTGCCAGGCTATAGAAACATGTTCCTTCCTGATCTCCTTCTGGCACCATGACCCTTGCATGCTTGACTATCCAGTGATCCAGCTTCAGAACAGGAGTGGTGGAAGGTGCCCACACCTAGTGGATTCTGTAGCCCAGGGGTCAAGGTACTCTCTTGGGAAAGTGGGTTTAAATCCCCTCAAGATGAGGAAGGCCTAGAACCCAGGTCTTCCATTTCCTTGCTGAATTCTCTGACCACTAAGCTATTGAACAAAGTGCAGACATCATCACTAATACTGAGCTGAACTCAGTTCAAGTTAGGTGAGTGCCACCTAAATCCACCTGAGGATGTAGGTACTTCCCCAGCGTGAAGCTTGATCTCAATGCATCTTAGGCAGAAGTTGCACATCTAGGTCATCATCACATGCCCAAGGGTCACTTCTGCACATGGGCAGGAGCCCAGATATGGCTTAGGGAACTGTAGAGTCCAAAATGGAAGTGCTTCCTGAACTGGCCCTTAGTCACTTAAGTCACACTTTTGGCACTCAAATCTTTTGGTGAATTTAGTTCTTGGCTCTTATTTCCAGTGTTGACCAGTAACTTTTGTTATTAATATTTGGAAGCGGGGCAGGGAAGAATTATTGCAAAGCAGGGACACATTTTTAACCAGGACAGGAGGTAAAGGGAAACCAGTGTAGTTTCAAGTCAGGCAAAACAGATGATCTGAAGATTGGGACTAATCTGTAAGTGCATAGTTTGCCATTTTCTCAGGCCAACAAAAACAGAACAAAGAACTCTTCAAATCAATTTCACAATCACGTTAACAAAGTGGTCTTTATACTTTGCTTTAGCAAAATACTTACAACCTCTGTTAAAACCAGTTTGTTGTTTCTTCAGTTTTGTGTGTCAGAAACTCACAAAAGCAGTCTCTAAATAAATCTCAGAAACCAGTAAAAACAAAGCAAGTCCAAAAGGGCAACACTCTTATAAAACAACCAGACAGAACAAACAGGTAGATTTTTTTCCAAGTAAGACAGCTTTAAAGTCCTCTCTAAATTTAGCAATACAGATGGGAGAAGGTTTAATTGTGAGTGAAGCAGGAGAGAGGATGAATGATCAAGACAGGCTGATCTCATAATGGACCAAAAGTGCTGGCATCTTGTCATACCAACTCTCATGTATTTTCTGCATTCCCCCCTGCCATCCTGCTGCCTACCATTATCTGAACAACATTATTTGTTCAAAATATTTCAGAAAAGAATGAGCATCCAAACAATTGATGCAGATTACTGATGGTAATTCCCTTTCATAAAACTATCAGCCCTTTAGGGCCCAATCCATTACAGAAGCTTTCTGCTGTCATTTGGAAACACCCATGTCCAATTATCAGCAGAGTTTTACATTCCCATTGAGGTTCCCATAGTTCCCATTGAGAAAAATCAGTAAGTAGCTCACCTCCCAAATGAATTTTGAAAATCTCATTACACCCTTTTCTTTTTTCAGTCTTTTCCTTCACATACTAGGGCATCAAGACAAGTTTGGGAGCAGGCAATTGGAAGGTGGGGGAGGGGATACGAACAGTGACAGCAGTCACCCCCTGGGCTCCAGCATTATGCCAATGCAGGCTCTGGCAGCAGCTGTGCTGAAAAAGCTGAGTGGCATGTGCCGCAGAGCCAAAAGGGGTGTGGCTGTACCTTCCCCTACATCCACCTCCATTTGTATATGGTAAATACATAGAGAGAAGGAAAGGTATTTCTGCTGATTCATTAGAACAGGTAGATCGGGTTAGCTCGAAATCAAGAGTTTAAAAAGGTTGCAGGTGTCCAAGTGCATTATTGGTTTTGCTCTTCATTAGCTGATGGCAATCTGGTATTCTACAGAGGGGTAGGGTCTCTGCCTGTTCATATGATGTTTTTCCAAATATAACATATGCTTTTGATAATCTTAGTCTGTCAAACAAAATTTATAACTATAATACATAGACAGGGGTGAATCCAGAGAGCGTGCAGTGGCATAGCGGCACCCTCTTTGGAACCACACTGCAGAACCCACAGCTGGGGACTTTTAAGTCTCCAAAGTCAGCAAGAATGTAGGATCATGTCTCATTCTCTCCTCTTCCCAACCCATTAACCACTGTCCAGTCCCCTCTGGGTCTTCCCTACCAGCCCGGGAGCCAATGCAAGGAAGGGGAACCTGCCCATGGCCACCATCCCCTGCTGAGCCCAGCTCCCCACATAGTCTGATTGGGACACAGCAGGAGCAGCTCAAAATATCCTCCCCTCCCCCTAGTCAGCTGGGAACAACAGCTGCAATGGGAAGGAAGGGGAGAGGGAACAAGAGGGAAAGGGAGAAGGTACCAAGAGCTGGGGATGGGGTGGGGGTAAGATTCTTACTTGATTCAGGGACTTCAAAAAAAGTCCCCAGCTGCTGTTCCTGTGATCTGCCTATCTTGGTGGGGATGGGGGAAGAATGAGGGAGAGAGGGAGGTAGCTGGGAGCTAGAGTGCAGCAGCAATTCCTGCTCCCGGTGGCACTCTCTTTTAAAAAAAAACAAAAACCTGGACCCATCCATATACACAGAGTTTATATCACCAATTTTGACAACAGTTTGATCCATCCATGTATAACTCAGGCAGTACTCCAAGAGGTACCCCCTCTCCAATTGAAGGGATCAAAGCAGATGCACAACCACTGTGGGAGGTGTAGGGACTCTCCTCCCCCTATAGAGCAGAGCCAGATCACCAATGGGGACTTAAGCATATACCTTTTAATACTGGGAACATAACAGGCATAAATCAGAGGGTACAGTGGACATGACAATGCCCCAAGGGGGCAGGATTCAACACAAGTTAGTCACTTACAATCACTGACAAAAAACAGAGTTAACAAAATATAAAACATAAACAGCAGAACAAACAATATGGGTTGGTGAAATATAAAAAAGGCACAAAATGCAAAATGACATGGAGATATAGGGCCTTGGTACCTGGAGGGAGCGAAAGGGTGGAAAATAATGGCCCCTTTCCACTGCAAGAAGATTTGCTTCTTGTTAACTCACTCACCCCAAGTCACCTGGGTCCGGTTATTGTAGCATAGTCTTTAACGAATCGCTGATAGAAACCTGCAAATCCCAGGGACCTTTTCAGTTCCCTAAAGTTCTTGGGTCGAGGCCAGGTAGTCACAGCACTTACTTTCTCTGGATCAGTGCTGACCCCTTCCTGTGATACAATATGTCCTACGTGCTTCACAGAGGCCTGGCAGAACTTACATTTATCAATGGCCAACTTAAGTCCAGCAGTTTCCAGCCGATCGAGTACCCAGGGTAGCCGTTCTTAGTGTTCCTCCAAGGTCTTTCTGAAAACAATAATATCATCTAAATAAACCAGTACTTGGGTCATATGCATATCCCCAACCACCTTCTCCATTAGTCGCTGGAAGGTGGCAGGAGCCCTGGATATCCCTTGGGGCATTCGTTCAAACTGATAGAATCCCAAGGGGCAAATAAAAGCAGTCTTCTCTTTGTCCTCTTCCTGCAGAGGTGTCTGGTAGTAGCCAGTGCAGAGATCTAGTACTAAAAACCATTTGCTCCCTAGTGAACAGTCCAAAGCCACCTGCACCTGCAGGACAGTATATTGATCAGTGATGGTCCGGGCGTTCAAAGTCCAGAAATCAATACACATACAGAGTTGGCTGTTCTTCTTCTGCACAGTCACAATGGCTCTTAGATTCTGTGCAGGTGGTCCATGAGCTCCTGCAGATGACAACTTACTTCCCCCATCTCAGCAAGGGGAATGTGCCAAGACCTTTCGCGAAAGGGTAGTGGGTTGCTCAGACGAATGTGATGTTCCACCCCCTTAGCCTCCCCCACATCCCAGTCATGCAAGGAGAAAACATGGGCTCAAGCCCCGAGTTTGTCCCTGAGCTGAGCTTTACAGGCTTCAGGCACTGGAGAGTTCCCAAAAAAGAACCTCGAAGGGTCAATTGCAACGGGGTTTCCCTCCTGCTCAGGGTTCACCACTTCAGCTTCCTTTATCAAGGCCACCTTCTGTCCCAGGTGGACCACAATATCTTTCAAGGTTAGGTTAACCACTATCACAGTAAACGGGTCTTGGTTGAGCCCTTTTGTCTCAATCACGCCATCAGGGGACCCTCAGCGCACCAGGTCTCTCTCTCCCGGTGGGGGTCTCCACCACCAGCAGCTTATTCTTTTCATCCCTCTCAATCCAATTGCATACAGCAGACAAAGCCCATTGGCCCTGTGCAGGGACTCGCTAGGACTTTGCTCCAGAGAAGTGCAGGGTCCCCACAACCTCAGGGTGACCCCACACCTCTCTATGCTCCCATCAGTCATACGCCTCTGAGCACAAGGCATGCATCGTTTCCCGCTGTCTAGCACCGTTTTAGCCTTTCAAATACCAATTCAGGGTTCTCAGGCTGGGTGCACTCCTGAGACATGTGCCCTTGCTCCCCACATCTGTAGCAGAACCCTGGGGCCCTAGAGTGGGTATGGGGCTGAGGTCCTCCCGAGGTAAGAGGACGGAGCAAGGGCTGACCCCTGGGAGGGGTTCTGGACATGGCAGCTGCTAGTGCTGGAGCCACAGTCTCCTCCTCCACTCCCAACAAGTTGTTGTCATGGGGAGCCACCATTAGCACCCAACCCATAGGTCCTCTCCAGGGGGAACTATCCTCTGGGACCCACATATCCAGACTCTGAGAGACTCACTCTTCTTCTTCACGAATCTCTCAGAGGAGGTGACTGAAGTCAGGTGTGCTGCTCCTGCTCCCTGCTAAGTTGAGGTTCCAGAGTAAGTCCAAGCTATATTGTGCCCCAATACAAATTTGATGGAGCCATATCTGATTGATGTCAGTGACACTAAGTGCTCCTTGGGTCACCAGGCATTGTAGCACGGGCTCTAAGCAATGGATATATGCTGAAAGAGTCTCGCCCTTGAGCTGGAAAGTGTCCAGCAATTCGTAGTACGCCTCCCACTCCCCGTGCGTTGGCCAAAAGCATCCTGAAAGACCTGCACACATTGCTGGGTGGTGATAGCAGGGTTCCAGAGTTTGGCAGTCCTCACAACCCCAAAGGCAGGTTCCCTCAGGACCTCCACCAGACGGCGTCGCTTATCCTCATCAGGTATTTGCCAAGTCAGTAAGTCTCTTGAATATGGGAGAGCCAAGAGTCAAATCCTTCCTCCCCTGCAGGGAGTGGAAGGGTTCCCGAGAAACTCCAGAGTCTCTTATAGGCCGCCTGGTCACTGGAGGAATGAGTCACCTCCCACAGAATCTGCTGGAAAATCCCCACCCATTCCAGGGTAGCTTCAGTACCAGCAGTTTGCCCTGCTCCCCCCTGCACAGTCCCATCACTCCTGGAAGGTATGGCAGACTGGTCGGCATTGGACATGTCTCCTGGTGGCTCTCTCTCTCTCTACAGGGGTACATACACAGCGCTTGAATAATATTCTAGCACCCGCTACGTGGGAATCCCGGACGAGGCCCCAAAATGTAACCCAGGTGGTACTCCAAGAGGTACCCCCTCTCTAATTAAAGGGATCAAAGCAGGTGCACAAGTACTGTGGGAGGTGTAGGGACGCTCCTCCCCCTATAGAGCAGAGCCAGACCACCAATGGGGACTTATGTTCCCAGTATTAAAAGGTATATGCTTAACAGGCATAAAATCAGAGGGTATAGTGGACACAACAATGCCCCAAGGGGGCAGGATTCAACAAAGGTTAGACACTAACAATCACTGACAAAAAACAGGGTTAACAAAATATAAAACACAAACAGCAGAACAAACAATACGGGTTGGTGAAATATAAAAAAGGCACAAAATGCAAAATGTCAAATGACAAGGAGATATAGGGCCTTGGTACCTGGAGGGGAAGAAAGGGGGGAAAACACAATGGCCCCTTCCCACTGCAAGAAGATTTGCTTCTTGTTAATTCATTCACCCCAGCTAGGACTTGAACCCACATGGTAGGCAGGAACACTGCCATACAGCCACTACTGGTAGCACTACTCTAGCCTGCTAGGAGTCTTGACCTTCCTGGAGCCCCAGCCCCACATTGAGCTGCTTGGCTTCTGATTGGAGGAGCTGGAAGCAGAGCTGGGAACCCCTCAGGTCACTGCTCAGATTCTTGCTGGAGCGGAGGGAAGCCTCTCCTGCTGGCTGCAGCCTCTCCCACGGGATCCTGGAGCCCAGTGGGGAGTCTCTCCTGCCGGCTGCACTGCTGAGGGTCCCACTGTTGCCTACAGGTCCTGCTCTTTCAGGCTCTTTTGGGGCACTGCTCCTGCCCCGCTGGCTCAGCTCTTGCCAGCTCTGTGAAGCTTCTTCCTTGTTATCCCTCACTGGTCTCTCCTGAATCAGCCCACACTGCCTTTTTATCCCCCTCTGGGTGACCCAAGGGGCCAATCGGGATTGGGCGGGAGGGGTTGAGTCTCTGGGGCCTGATTGGTGAGGAAAGGGAATCCCAAGTCCTCCAATCATCTTTTGCCCTTTCAAAACCCCTGGGCCAGGTCACTGCCAGCCAGCCCATCACACATGTTAGTAATAAATGCATTGTACTTTCAAAAACCTCACATCTTTTTTTATCCCATTAATTTTCTTAAAATCATGGCTAACTTGTGCTTTAGTGAAACAGGGTCAAGCTACTCCCTGGACCTGGCTAACAGTATCTGTTTAAAAAGTTTCTTTCCTATGTAATAGACACTACAATAAAACTGTTTAATGAACAAAGTAAGAAACAAAGTAAAGCAGCACAAACTCTAGCTCTAGAGTTATACCCCCTAACTAGCGCACACACCTCCTACAATTCAATCAAGATTCACTTCAAAAGAACCATCTCCTTATCAATTCTTTCTGAAAGAACTGCTTCTTTTCTCTTTTTCCCCACAGTTTCGGGCTAAATACAGACAGTCAAAAAGCCCAGGAAGGAATCAATCCAATTTTTGCAGGTTTCTCTAAACTGCATAGAGTCGACCATTAACAAACAGAACTCACATTCAGTCCTTGGTTGGGGAAGGCAGGCAGATACCTGCACTGCCTGAGGGCAGGCAGCTGGAAACACTCCTGCACACCTCCCAACCTGCTGGCCATTAAGAGGGCGGCAGAGCCCAGCTAAACAGGAGCCATCCCTGATTGGCTGCCCGGCACATGCCCCCAACCCCCTGCTGTCAGCAGCAGAGAGGGGGACAGCCACCACAGAGTTTCTGTCCAGACCCGCAGCAGTGGAGGGAGGTGGGCAGGGGGGAACAGAGCCCACAGCCCTGGCCCTGGGCTCCCTCCAAGCTAGGGTGTGCCCAGCTAAGGGATGAGTCCCACACCTCAGGGGCTTTTCCCTGCCCCAGCTCCGGGGTTCTCCTGAGTTGGGGTCTGCCACAGGGAGTTTTCCCCTGCCTGGCCAGGCTGGGCTGCCCAGCCCCGGCCACCGCAAGTCACTGCTTCTGGCCTGCTGGGGGGAGAGAAGGGGAACAAAGCTCCCGTCCAGGCCCTGGTCCCCCTCTGAGCTGGAGTCTGCCCAGCTGGGGGGAGCCCTGCATCATGGTGGTTTCCCCCTCCCTGCCAGGCCCTGGCCAGGACTGGGTGGGGGTGGAAACCTCCATGACATGGGGCTCCCCCAAGCTGCACAAACCCCAGCTTGGAAGGGCCGGGGCAGGGGGCTCTGTTCCCGCCCCTTGGGTCACAGGCAGCAATCTGCATTGAGCAGGCCTGGGCAACCCAGCCTGGCTGGGCAGGGGAAAAAGCCCTGCAGCAGGCAGTCTCTGTAACTAGGCAAACCCCAGCCCAGGGAAAGCCTGGGTTCTAACCTCTTTAGCCTGGAAAAGCGCAGGTGATCTGATGGCCACCTATAAGTTTATCAGGGGTGACCACCAGGATCTGGGGGAACGTCTGTTCACCAGAGCACCCCAAGGGATGACGAGGTCGAACGGTCACAAACTCCTGCAAGACCATTTCAGGCTGGACATAAGGAAGAATTTCTTTACTGTCCGAGCCCCCAAGGTCTGGGACAGTCTGCCAGCGGAGGTGGTTCAAGCACCTACATTGAACACCTTCAAGAGCAAATTGGATGCTTATCTTGCTGAGATCCTATGACCCCAGCTGACTTCCTGCCCTTTGGGCAGGGGGCTGGACTCGATCTCCCGAGGTCCCTTCCAGCCCTGATGTCTATGAAATCTATGAAACCTAAACTGATAAAATCTGATATGCCATTTATCCAGGTGTATCTTCAACTGGGTTTGCCATTTTGAAACCAGTCTACATGTACTGAACTTCTGTTCTGTTACAGATTTAGACTGGTTTCTGATCACTTAGACTGGTTTATGTGTAATTTCTGCACCTAAAGTATGATTATAACCCTGCAACATAAACAACAGAGCTCCAAATCTGGTGATATGATCTGTAATGCAGAGGACTGGAATTAGGACTGTTGCTTTTACCTGTGGCACTATCCTGATATATAACCTCAAGGGTAAGTCTTTTAACCTGTCTCTGCCTTACTCTGCCCATCAGCAAAAGTTAACACATTTCTATTTATCTAGCAGGACTGCTAGGAATGTTAACTAATTTTCTGATATCATCTAATCCACTGTCATGCTAAGGCATGGGCAGCCAGCTCTAGGACCACTTGGGAATTGAGGTGCTGACCCAGGTCAGAATACATGAACAAGATCTGGGAGATAAACCAGATCTGGGAGATAAACCAGCTCAGGGACCGGGAAGTCAGCCAGAGTGCAGAGTCCAAAAGCTCGCCAAGTCAATAACACTGGAGGAATAGACAGAGAACGAGGTTCCCAGCAAGCTAAGACAGGAAGCCAGGAAACCAAGCCAAAAGCAGAATCTAGAAGCAAACTAGAGGGAGTGGTGGACCAGTCATGGGTCAGGTAGAACCCTGTTGCCCAGACATAACCTGTTCAGGGGTTCATATGTGAAAAGTGAAGAATCAACTGACCCCAGCCAGCCACTCTAGCAACAGAGAGAGTAGAAGGAATGTTAGGCCCTGTTGGAGGCCAGCCTTGACCAGCCCAAGGGACCAGCCACAGAGCAGGAGGTCAAGGTGAGTGACTGTGCTGGCCGGGCAGAGGCCCCAGGTTGAAGGCCACAGACACCTATATGTTGGTAAGAAAAGAATTCTAAGATCATTCTTTGGCCTGTTTTGTCTAGGGTGAATTCAAATACAAGAGTGCTATGTCAAAAGTTTTACAAAAATTATTTGCAGTAATTGACTTCTATGATGAGCAAGAAAAATAAAAATTAAAGTATGAACCCCATTCTGAGTTTTGCAACATCTTAGATTTAAATAAAATGTTGTAGGGAAAAATCTGCTTTATAAAATAGGAATATATGATTTTTGTTAACATGTTCAAGGTTACATTTCATCAGTCTGATCCAAATTAGCTTGCATTTTTTTCTAGTTAATAGAGTGGTGCTCATTCTTCTCCAACTACAATGCACCTTCCATTTTGGAAAACCAAGATTTGTTGCTGGAAATGTTGGACACATCTCTGTGAATACATTCCAGATATTTGCTTGTCTACTTGCCAAGTCTATTAAATAGTAAAATACCAGCTTTTGCTTTTGCTGGAATTTGCAAATATAAGGCAGGTGTCACTACATATAATCCTTCCCCCTTTTCACGGCTGTCATACTGGAAAAGTAAACTTATTAAAACAAGCACCTGTGCAAATGTAAATTTAAGACAAGTTCAAGGCCACTGTAATAAAAATGGAAAATGTACTGCTCAGTAATGAAAACTTGCAAGCTAGCTAACAAGAACTCAGCTGATGGGGTTCAGTGAAGTGTCACACAAGATCTGTATTTTATACATACAGCTCATCCTCTGTAGATCTCTGAGACCTAAGTGAGCAAAGCTATGGCCTGAAGAGCCATTTCACTGAGCCTGTGGGGCTGCTAGAGAGACTGGGCATTGGAGGCAGAGTCTACTGCCAAGGTCTCAGCTTGAGTCCCATTAGAGGTGCCTGTCATGGGTGGGAAGGCAAGCAAAGTCTGTGTTAATTCCACCACCACTTTTTGCCCCCTTGCTAGGTCCAGCCCACGAGACTTGTCATAGCCTGGGTCTAGCCTGCAGGGAGCCCAGGTGAGTTTGACACCTGTGAGGTCACCTAAGCACCAAAACAATATATCTGGGGAAGCAAAGAGCTCTACATGTGCTAATTTACCTAGTCAAAAGTAGCAAGAGAATCACATCTGTAAGGGCACCTGCAGCTGACTGCTGTGCCAGGGACTGTCCTTTAAGTGGAGGTCCTGACTACAAGAAGGGGTCCAGGGGAAAAGTACAACTTGGAGCCATGTTATTGTGGAAAACTATAAAATGTGGAACATTTCCTGAAGTTCTGTGGTAGGCCCTATTTCACTTAAAATCTCTCTTGAAGTTATTTTTTATGCTAGGTAGTCAAGTCCCAAGCTGATTAGAGATGAACTGAAGAAAGATCTCACCAAGCTAAGTGAGTTGGCCAAAAATACACAAACAAACAAAAAACAGCAAATGAACTTCTTCAAATGTCGACAAGTGCAAAGTTATGCCTATGGGGGAAAATAACCTCAACTACACATACACAATGCTGGACTCCATTGGTGACTGGTGCCTCCTAATACTGAGGGGGTACCAGTGGCTGATCACCGCCACTGGCAGAAGTACCAGCGGCAAAACTGTAAGTGCCAGCAGCACTTCTCTTAGGGGTGGCATGGCCAATCTCAGGGGATGCATATGCAAATAACTTACTGTTATGACTCAAGAAAGATATCATGGAGTCATCGTAGACAGTCCACTAAAAACATCAGCTCAATGTGCAGTGGCAACCAAAAAAAGCCAATAAAATGTTGGGCATCATTAAGAAGGGAATTGAAAACAAAAGAGAACATCATCAAGCCATTATACAAATCCATGGTGCACCCACATCTTGAATACTGTGTACAGATCTGGTCCCCACATCTCCAAAAGGATGCAGTACAATTAGAAACAGTACAGAGAAGGACAACCAAAATGATCAGGGGCCTGGAGCAGCTGCCATACCAGGAGACACTAAAAAAGCTAGAATTCTTCAGTTTGGAAAGGAAAAGGTTGAGGAGGGATAGGATAGAGGTCTAATAAAATCATGAAAGGTGTGGACCAAGCAAACAGAAAACTGTTGTTCACCAAGCCCCAAAATAGTAAAACAAGGGAGCACCCATTGAAATTAGTAGGCAGCAAGCTTAAAACTAACAAGAGAAAGTACTTTTTAATGTAATGCATGGTTAACTTGTTAAATTAATTGCCACGAGAGGTGGTAGAGGCAGACTAATAAAGGGACTAGACAGTTTCATGGATGATAGTTCTATTAATGACTATTGAACAGAACAGCTGGAGATGTTTCCTTTGGCATCTCTAAACCTATAATGGTGGATGCCAGAGAGGGTATTGAATAGAGGTCAGATCACTAGAATATCTGGTTCAGTGCTCTCTCTCCACAGCATCCACCCTTGCCACTGTTGGGGACAGGATACTGAGCTAGGTGGACCGTTGGTCTGACCTAGTATGGCATTTCTTATGTTCTCATGTTCTTATGTCTTAGTCTGCGGTTACACACTGCAGATAGATAAATTCAACCAACTTTCTGAACGGTCTTACAAATGGTCCCTCATCTTTAAATAAAGTTGCCTCCTGTGACACTGACAAAAACAAGAAGAAACCTGAAGCACTGAAAAGCTTGTTTTAACCAGTCTTCATATTCTTTCATTCTTCCTTTCTGAACACACCTATAATTGCTAATTAGAGCGCACTTGTTAACACACATTGGCAAGCTGCCTGTTAAAGAAACCAAGTTGTGGGAAGAGCTTAGGACACCTGATAAAGACAACTCTTTAGAGAAAATGTTATTTTCATTCCTCGCCTTCAGAACAAAGCAAAGAGATGTTTTCTCACACACCTCGGTCATGAACCTCTAAGTCTTTACTCATTATTCCCAATAGGGCCCATTTCCAGTCATTTCTCCTCATCTTCAATATAACCTAATACAAACAATTTAGCAAGTAAATTTATCTTTTATACCAAAGATTCAGCCCTAACATCTTATCTCTTGCATTCATAGGCCTAAGAGGATGACAACACAGTGGATCCCTCACTATTTAGAATGGAAGCAGGGTGGCCTTCCAGTGAAGGAACAAATGAGATAAAGCAAATGTCTACTCTAAAGCTCCAAATTTGCAGACTGCATCTTCAATCTACCCTCTCAAGGCCTGCCCCTTAACTTCCTGCAGCACCAGCATCCAGAGCAGGCAGTTATATTTCAAGAAATGCACAAGCAGAACACACAAATCAGAAATAACAAGTTCATTCACAAGTGCTGAAAACAATAACAGTAGGAGATGCAAGATGGATTGAGGGTGCACAGAGAGCTTACTGCTCAGAACACACATACGTTCAAAGCACCTCTGCCTATGCTGCATGCACATTGAGCAAACGTGACATTTTCAAATTTTTTTCACTGACATTAAATAAAACAAACACACATGCACAAAAACACAAAACCAAAAAAACTCAGCAAGGCTTCACTATCTGGAGGAAATAAATAAGTCAACAGAATAAAGAAATAAGAACAATGAATATTCTTTCCCCCTGTTTTCCCACATTTGCTTTCTGACAGCCTTCTTCATGTAACATGAAACAGTAAATGTCAAACGTCAGAATTTTCATATGAGCCAAAATCCAGCACTTTCAAACACCATGTCCAAACTAAGGTTCCAGATTTTAAAAATCTTGACTAGCATTTTCTTTTTGAAGCATTTTCTATAAAGATCTGCAGGATTTTAAATGCTTCTTTTTTGCCCCAGCTATTAACATTTGTATTAAATAAAATTAGAACATTACTGTGATCTTAAAGAAAAGTAAATCAGACTATATTGAACCATGTTACTACCACTCTGGTTTATCTACTCAGGAATCTAATTCATAGGTATCCTTCCTGAATGTTTTTCCATTTCCTTCCATCTAGAAATATAACATGAATGTATGAAAAGTAATATCTTTTCATCTTCCCGAGGGCTCCTAGCAGATTAAATAGATGAGTTAGATTGCATTAAGTAGCTATGTTAGTTTACTGAAGTTGGAGCTCAGGTTTAGTCATGAAAAATGGCAATTGTCACCATATGAGAATTTGGTCTTAAATGTCTGATTGGGGCATAGAAGACTAAAATATCGATATTTATGTTATGTCTAACTTTTCCCCAAACCTATCACATAGCCAGATGGGAGACACATTTGCACAGTACTACCAGTTTATGATACTGTCAACAAACTCTCCTAGCATGTGATCACAACTTACACAAACATATTTACCCATCCACTGCATTTTTCTTATTCACGTTACCTGATCTGCTAACATTTGTCTAGAATCTTTAGGTTACTATAGTTTATGAGCTATCATTTAGTAGTAATCATGCCACTTGCACTTATAAATTATCAAAAATAGTGGTTTACTTTTTGTACTTCTGCATAAATGTTAGCATGAGAGTTAAAATATTTTAGATATGGTTATTTTGTTTTAACTTTATTCTACTTTGCCTCCATCTTCCTAAGTAGGGACCAGAACAGCCACCTCCCTGCTGGGCCCCCCTCGGGCCCCGGAGGAGGCACACCTGGGCCACGGGTTAGCGAGGATTTAGTTAGGGAGCTTCTGGAGGGGTTGGACGTATTCAAGTCAGCCGGTCCGGATGATCTCCACCCTAGAGTTCTAAAGGAACTGGCCGAGGTCATTGCCAGTCCCCTGGCACAACTTTACGAGCACTCGTGGTGCTCTGGTGAGGTACCAGAGGACCGGAAGAGGGCCAACGTGGTCCCCATCTTCAAAAAAGGCAGGAAGGAGGACCTGGGAAACTATAGGCCGGTTAGTCTTACCTCGATCCTAGGCAAGCTGTTTGAGAAAATTATGCTGGCACACATCCAGGAGGGGCCAGCAGGGGACTGCATGCTTAGGGGCAACCAACATGGGTTCATCAGTGGCAGGTCCTGTCAGACCAACCTGGTGGCCTTTTACGATCAGATCACCAGATCATTAGATGCAGGGGTAGCAGTGGATATAGTCTTCCTGGACTTCTGGAAGGCTTTTGACACTGTCTCTCACCCCGTTCTCATTAAGAAACTGGGGGGCTGTGGTGTAGACACCCACACAGTCAAATGGGTCGCCAACTGGCTGGAGGGCCGCACCCAGAGGGTGGTAGTGGATGGATCCTTCTCAACCTGGAAGGACGTGGGCAGTGGGGTCCCCCAGGGCTCGGTCCTCAGGTCCACACTGTTCAACATCTTCATGAGTGATTTGGACGAGGGGGTAAAAAGCACCCTGTTCAAATTTGCTGATGACACTAAGATATGAGGGGATGTGGGCACACTGGAAGGATGCAACAGGCTACAATCAGACCTAGACAGGTTACAAGGGTGGGCGGACGAGAATAGGATGGGTTTCAACACAGACAAATGCAAGGTGATGCACCTCAAGAGGAACAACCGGCACAATACCTACAGGTTAGGGAACTCCGCTCTTGTCAGCATGGAGGCAGAAAAGGATCTGGGGGTCATCATTGACTCCAAGATGAACATGGGCAGGCAGTGTGGAGAGGCAGTTAGGAAGGCCAACCGCACCTTGGCATGCATCCACAGATGCATCTTGAGCAGGTCCAAAGAGGCAATCCTCCCCCTCTATGCGGCACTGGTCAGGCTGCAGCTGGAGTACTGCGTCCAGATTTGGGCGCCACATTTCAAGAGGGATGTCGACAGCATGGAGAGGGTCCAGAGGAGGCCACTCGTATGATCAGGGGACAACAGGGCAGGCCCTATGAGGAGAGGCTACAGGACCTGAACCTGTTCAGCCTCCAAAAGAGAAGGCTGATGGGGGGATCTTGTGGCCTGTTATAAACTAGTCAGGGGGGATCAGCAGGCACTGGGGGAGTCACTGTTCCCCCGAGCACCGCCAGGAGTGACCAGGAATAACGGTCACAAGCTGGCAGAGGGAAGGTTTAAGCTAGATATCAGGAGGCGCTACTTCACGGCCAGGGCGGCTAGGGTCTGGAACCAACTTCCAAGAGAAGTGGTGCAGGCTTCTACCCTGGGGGTGTTTAAGAGGATGTTAGATGAACATCTTGCTGGGGTCATTTGACCCCAGTACTCTTTCCTGCCATGGCAGGGGGTCGGACTAGATGATCTGCTCAGGTCCCTTCCGACCCTAGAAACTATGAAACTACTGTTATTTCTTTTATGCCAAAAACTACCATATGAAGTCTTTCTGTTATGTCTTGCTCTGGTAGCTTCAACCACTGGTATTACTACCCTGAGGCAATGATAACAATAACTACCATATGTTCTCACATGCAATGTATGCCTGCCCTCCCCCCCCCAAAAAATTGGGGTGCATATATATATCTATCCCAGTCAGAAAATCAACGTCCCCACTTCATATATATATAACAAGAATGCTTAGTAGGTGGAAAAACTGCCAGAAAAAAAGTAAGTTTTGATTACCTTTGGAGGGAAGACAATAAGCCATTAAGGCAATTGACTTCCGCAGCTGCCTGAATAGCAGCACCACAGCAGTTGCTCTCTGGAGCAGGAATCAAAGCACAGTGTTTCTATCCCAGTCAGAAAATCAGAGTCCCACTGCTGTGGTACTGCTATTTAGGCAGCTGAGGATGTCAGTTGCCTTAATGGCTTCCTGTCTTCCCTCCAACAGTAATCAAAACTTACCTTTATTCTTGCAATTTTTCCACCTACTGAGCATTCTTGTTTCACAACCTTGGATACTCTGCCTCTTTTCAAAATCATACATCCACCTATGGAGACCAGTCTGCAGCAGCAATTAGGGTTTCAGCTTTAGTTAAGCAGGAAGAGAGCATGCATGAACTGCAGTTAGGTTGCCCCTTCTCTATGTAGCCATAATGCTGAAAAATATTTTTTCTTCATTTTTGCCTTTCAAAATAAGGCATGTGTTATATTCTGGGGGCATATTATGAGAAGATACAGTATTTTCTTCAGGCCTGTATGCTTTGGTATATGTCATTTCATAGGGACTCTGCTATAAACAGTTCCCTTTCTCATTGGCAATGTCTGCAAGAATGAACCTGGTATGGGATACTGCTGTAGCTATTTTTCTATAAAGAAATGGCAGGCTGAGATTCCAAAAGCAGTCTACACATCAAGCCTGAAGCATTTAAAACACCCTCATTTTACATAGTAAAATTATTTCAAAACTGTTATCATTGAAGCACTCAGAGCACAATTGTAGAAGGATTATTATAAACCATCAGGATGTGTATATTACCTTAACATACCTTCTGCAAAAAGTTTCCAAACAGAAGGTATGCAATAGTCATATGATACACAGTGAATCAACAAAGAAAATATTATTTGTTCCTTAAAATATTTGAATACCATAAATGTGGAATTTTTAAATTGAACTGTTTAGAGCAATGGAAGTTGTCTGGGGCATTAATTAACTTTTTCATGCATGCATATAATGCTTAGGACAGCAATTCTCCAACATGCCACAGCACCATGTTAGGTGCACAAACACCTACACACAATTCATAGGAGAAATGCAGAGTTCAGAAAGGAATCTATAATGTCAAAAAACAAACAATCTGATCTGCTGTGGTCTGAATTCCTAGCAGTAGAAAAACTGATCTATTCTTTTTCCATAGTCAAAACAACCCAATGAAACCAAACAAAAGCTAAAGAGCTAGTATTTTTCTAAGAAGTTCCTTGAGCCTAAATAGATTAAGGTCCTTGAGACTAGTAAAATAAGCCTTGAATCACGATTGGTGTCAGCAGGCACTCTGGGTGTGCACAAGCGTTTGCCACACCCAGACTACCATTGCACAGCAGGATCAGGAAAGGGGGGGAACCAGTGGGTGCAGAGCAGGTTTTCCATCCTGGGGGGGGAGGGGAGGGCATCAGGGGACTCAAAATAGCCTGGTCAAGGTTGCAGAGGTAGGAAAAGAACATCCCCAGGGCTGGGGCAAGCGGTTGGGTTTTCCTGCCCCCAGAGCTAAACTCCAAACCTGTGCATGTGTTTGCTGGGTCGGGTTTACCTGTTCACCCCTACTCAGAACTGACTTAGACCCATCCAGCCCACCATTCTGGCCTGACTTAAACCCCTCCAGACATCTGCACAGATGGGTAGATGTCTGTACATACCCTCTAATAACAACAGATTGGCCCAGCAGTTCCCAAGCATATCACTTGTGAACTGATGTAAATGACCGCTCATAAAAAGTAAAGAGAATTCACAACAGAAGGATCTTACAATGATTGTGTGTACACATATGTGTGTGAGAGACAGATGCAAGCTTATCAAAACAAAAGGAGAGAAAGGAAATGGATAATAAATTTTGGAAAAAAAGGTCTTTCCTTGCTAGCCTTACTGGAGATTAGACTACACCCCACAAGATATACACTGCTGCTATGACTAGCAGCAACTAAATTTGTGGATTGTTCAGAACAAATCTTCATTTGACCTTTTTCGGGGAATGGGGGAGATTCAAACAAAACACATGGGAGAGGTGCTCTATACATGACATCAGGTTGCCAATGTAGCTATATAAAGAGTTAATCCAAACACCAGCACTCCAGAAGCACACACAGCAATGAACTGAAATTTGGCTCTCCTTTCACCATTAAGCACCTCTCTCCATCATTTTGCCAACCTCCTTTAACATAACATTTTAACCTGCCTTTACAACAGCATGTAGGGAAATAAGAGGGCACAAAACAAGCAGGTGATCTGTAATTTTCTCCTACTTTCATTCCTGTTGTAAGACTAACACTGTCTGCTTCCAATCCGGTCTCCACTGAGCCAACCCAGAAAGCAAGTCAATACGAATGAAGGAAGCTGCTTTTGCCAAGTTACAGCAGTCCCTCCCTTTGCTGGGAAAACATTATCTTAGTAGAAATGCAATCAGACCAGAGATGTGCCAAAACCAAAATCTTAAAACCCACCACCCACAACACTAATGGTTTCGCTAGGATGTAAACAGACCCAAACCCTGTCTACCAAAGCCTTGCATCACTAAAAACAGGCACCTTGACCCTATACTAGGGGGCAGAGGGGGAAAAATCAAATCAATAATAGGTCTGTATTTGGATATAAAAGCAGAATAGGACAGTCTTGAAAAAGTTAACAATAAAAAAAAAAATCACCTAAAAATTAAATTAGGTGTTTATTAGGAATCGGACTATATAGGAGAATTATTGAGTAATACTATGGTGTGTTAGGACACTTTCTACTTCATAAGAAAACTAGTTCCTGAGAATGTTGGTGCCAATGTACCCATAAGCCCTATTGATTCACAACCAGAGAACCAGCTGGCTGTAAGTGCACGTGCCCAGTTTGAATGTTCAGAGGAAAAAGCATTTACTTGTGTCAACACAGCATTGTTGACAAGCTGTTCCTCCTCCACTTGGGCAGAGTATAGGTTTCCCTTGCTTTATGCTGTACATGAGTTCCTGGAAAATGGCGCATAACTCTAATTCACATAAAGGGAACCCATTTTACAATGTAACAAATAGGGATATGTTCCAAGACCTCAACTGTACTGACCCCCAGATCCATTTCTACCACTTTTACTAGACAATTTTGGTACTCACCAACAGCAGACAGTACACACAAGCACAGGGTGGAGGTGAATGTTACCATAACGGAGATGGCAACTACAGAAACACGTAGCAGACAACGAGCGAGGAGCACAGATCCACACAGGAGACTGAATTTTGGTGCATGTCACTCCCACAATGCACCACAGAAAGCAGCTGACTGTGGGCTCCCACCACACCAATCACATATGAGTAAATTTACTTCACATATAATGAATTTTTGGTATAAAAAGGGTTATTGCATAAAAGCAAATTCGCACATACAGAACCTGTATAAAGTGAGAGAAACCTTTACCTTTCTATCTGCAAACCAGGTACAGTGTTATTATACAACAAGAAAAGGGTCAGGGATAAAGGGCCAAAAAATACTTCTAAATAAGAAATGACTAGTGCAGCCTCAGGGCTCCAGAGTGACCATAACTTTTGCTCCATAGCCACATCCCAGTATAGGCAAGAGAGTATTCCATCCTTTGAGGAAACTACCCTGTTCAGTTACTCGGCTTATGTACAGGGCTGAGGATTTATGCCTTAAGGAGTTGTTTACACAATGGGATAACACTTGGGCTATATTCAACAACCAGTGGTAACTTAAGCAATGCAAGGTTGCCGCAAGATGGGCTAAAACCAAATATTGCCACAATTTCTGGGAAGAAAATAAACACTGCCCTAAAAAATTTTGGTCAGAGATGTATTTGATTTGAATTATATATAATGTGGTGTTATTGCTCAGGTCAACATTCCCACTGAATAATTGGCCTGAAAAACATTGCTTCTGAATTAAACTACCATTTCACTAATCCAAGCATTAACACAGGGACCTCAAACAGCAAAGATTCATCCAATATTTAGTCTGGGTTTTCCAACAGAGGGGTGGGGGAAATCAGGAATCTAAACTCCCCTGTTACTTTATTATTTAGAAAATTCATATGCAACTATAAAAGCATGCAACAATTTATTAGCATGGAGCATGATCTTGTGAGGCACTGGGGACCTTTAAATCCCTTAACTGTAGACAGATTAAATGCTGTAACAATTCATTGTCCCTTGCTAGAAACTTTGAACTTCGTTCTCTCTGTCTCTTCCACATGTGGTTATAGTGTACTGTGAAGGGCTCCAAAGAGGATCTTACTACTGACTGTACTTTGGAATACTCATGATGCACAGCATTGATATGATTAAGGATAATGCCAGGTGATTAAGCATGTGTGACATAAAACATGTAAGTATAGCCATAGAGCTCAAAGAAATTCATCATGTTTAAACATGGGAAATTTCAGTTGGATAAAATCAGGAAAATCTTTTGGTCAGAATAGTTCATTACTGACCAAATTTGGAGCCTTCATCACTTGAGGTTTTCAAGATCATATTAGACAAATATTTAAGGAAATGGTTTGAGTGTAGCTGATCATGTCCTGGGGTCGAAGAGTAGCCTAGGAGACCTACCAAGTCCTGTCCTTCCCTATTTTCTGTGATTCTTTGCACTAACATACCTTGCTGAACTGAAGCCTTTATTTTATTTTAAGCTCTCTTTTGTATGAATGCTGAGAAACTACTAACTTTTAGCATTTCAAAAGCTGAACATGAAACTGAGATGTGTCCATTAGATTGCATAACTCACCAAGATTGAAATAAAATTTTAAATTCTCGCTTGAGCAGCAAAACTAAATCACTACCAACTTCATACATCATACAGCACTTAATATTGCAGAGGGTTACAAAGAACTTTACAAACAAGATAAATTTAATCACTGTACTTTGTTATTTGTAGAGCAGGACGCCACATGCAAGCCTAAGGTCTATGTTCCAAAGAGTTTACAATATAATCAATGTCAGAAATGCAACCATCTGTGGGGGAAAAGAAACCAAGACTGTAATCAAATCTTATTTAGGGGGCACACATGCAAAGAAAAAATACTACTTTTAATAGGGAAAAAACTCTTGAAAAATATAAACCAATGAGTATTTCAGAGTTCAATCAATTACGAAGGGCTTCATTTATAAATCAATTAATAATAAAGTACTCTGCAGTAAAAGAGGATACTGAAGCAGTGTGAAGTAAATGCTGCAATACTCAATAGCTAATCAAAGGAGTTTTCCTACAATGGAACGACAGACTCTTCTTTCCTTGAAAAAAAGCAAGATTAAATTAAATTTAATGGCAGATCAGTGCATCTATCTAATATAGATATATTAGTGGTGTTTCATTTTTATCATGGAAAAATGTGGCTTTTGGGTTCCTTTTTTTAAATTTGAAAATTGGAGATCTTTTTTTTTAATCACAGAAAATCAGGATCCCTGCAGATCAAGATGGATCCAATTCTTAGATTCTTAGTCAGGCAAGATCATAAAACCTCACACATGCAAGAATTCTCACTGACTTCAACATATGTAAATATAGTTCACCAGTAAATAGGGCTTCACAGAGTTAGGTCTAGAGTCTGTAATATCATCCACTGCATCTGTGAACCAAAGATTTTGACCTCTAATTAAGATGCTTCTCATTTTTCCACATGTAGAGCTCCCACTGAATTCAATACGATTCAAAACAAACTTTGCAAGAAAATCAACAATAAAATACTGTATGTCCTTTTTGCTCCCATTGTACATGCAGAAAAAGGTAGACACTGATCTGCAATTTAATTTAATTTAATCTTGCTTTATTTCAAACTATTTTTTTTCAAACTGCAGTAGCAGATAATTACAGCTATGTTTAACTACACATTAGCAAAGCTAAAATGTGACTAAAATCGATTCTTGAACTAAGCTTTACACAAACTTCTAAAGTGGAGGTTAATTTTCCTGGCAACCATTAGGAAAACAAAATTTAACATTCACCAAATTCACAGACAAAATATAAGCCCTCCACAGAATCAGTTTTTCCATTAATAATCGTGATAAGTGACTGATGGGTTATATTTTTACAATATGTAGTACTTAAACATTTGAAAAAGTAAGCCTTAAAAAGTAAACATAATTTTTTTCAGATGTAAAGTGGTCAGCAAGTACTTCATATAACCGTATTTAATGCATTTTAACTGTTTATAAACTAACATGCAATGAGTACAAGTATTAAATAAAGCACATAAAAAATCTGATAATGAAATAAATCTAAATCAATTAAGAAACTGTTACCAACTCAAGTGGAACATTTATCAAAAAGTACAAATTATCACATATTTAGGGTTAAAATTACACCACCTTTTAATCTGGACTAAAATGTTTTTGTCTTGATACTTAAAGACACTGTTTGACCACATGCATAGAACAATGAAAGGATTATTGAATCTTGTTTTTTGAAGTCAGTTAGAAGTAAAAAATAGGTCTCCATAAAGGTGGAATTATCCCTGGACAAAACTTTTAAAATCTTAATTACACTTGATATGCTTTGTTATAATTGTTATTTCCTATAAGCTCTCACTTGTGGTAACATGCTATTATCTGTTGAGTTTATACTGAGCCACAAGGGAACAAGGCTAAACCCCTATATTTTGTTTGCATGAGCATTTTGTCATGACAGCACAAAACACTCTAACCCTTTTTTCCATACAGAAAAACTTTCTTAATGAGTGAAAACATATATGCTCCTTTGACCCTTTGTTACATATGCATTTTCAGTTCACCACTCCATTTAAAAATAAGTGTATGTAATACTATTTAAAATTAGAAGAAAAGCTGAAATACTATAATGGTACTCTATTTCTCTCCCTTCACATAATTTAGCTACCATTTCTATATATGAAACACTTAAAATGTATTCAGATTACATATCCATCTGTTACTTGAATTCATACAAAAGCAGAGATACAAATTTCACAGTGCCTTTTTGAACGCTATCAATTTTCTTACTAATTGTATGTTGGCTGTTTAGAAAGCAAGGTTCTAAAAAAGTATAATATTTTAAAAGAATATGTAGTCTATATGTGTATATCAGTATATATCAGTCTTTCTAAATTAATCAATTCAGGAAAGGTCTTCATCTGCATAAACTTAGTTCCTTAGTTTTATCTTTCCATAAGCAATGTCAAATACATCAGGGCTATAAATTCCACAAACAATATTCCTGAACTTGCCTCTCTAGTAGAGCATACAAACAAAGTAGTTTAGGAGGGAAGAGATGCATTTAAAAGAAAAAAATCTTTAATGCTGTAAAATGTCTCTTTCTGCCTGAAGATGTAATGCATAGGATATTTTCTTGTTCTTCACCAGCAATACCTGAATTTTAGTGAGCCATTCATACAAAAAGGTAAAGCTCTGATTTTAACTGGACAGAATCCTATGTACACACTCATCCTCTGGAGCTGGTCACTTATTTTAAAAAAAAAAGATATCTTTATCTTCCTTTTAGAATTGGAGTGACGACAGCACTGACGTTGGTAAGGAGACTCAGGCTGGAAGGCAGCTGTTAGACTGACAAAACTAAATCAATGAGAGCAGTCTGTAAAAAGCTCCCAGCCCACTGCTGTTTCCTCCAATGACGACAAAGGTACGACCAGCCTGTTTTCATCTACGACAAAAATGGAATTTGTGGACATGAAGTACCCTTAAAAAAAACCATTTTGCTCTTGTGCTGGCCAGACTGCTATCCTGCCAAGGATGTGACATTTGTACAGATGAAGATGAGAACTAAGAGGAAAATTACTATTTTTTTTTTTAAATACCTTTCTCCCTGTTCCTTCTAACCTGAAATTTAATTTTCTCGGTCTAAGCATTTGCATTCAGGTTTCATGCTGAAATAAATGTTTCTGAATACATTCATTCAAAAACTGATTGCCCAATCTCACAGCTAGTGAAGTCAACTGAAGTTCTGCCTGAGTAAAGGGTATGCAACTAGACCCTACATTTGCCTAAAAAATTGTAGTGATGGGCCCCATCTAAAGCCAATTAAAAGCCAGTATTTATTGCTCTAGGACAGTTGATCATGGTTCCATTAACCTGTAGATATTTAATAGCTTTTTACTTATATATTTCTTCTTTGCTAAGAAAAGAAGGACAATTGACTGAGGTAGTAACTACCAGAACCAGTCTTCTTTCCTTCTTTGAAAATGGATTTGTTTTCTTTCATTCTTTTAGTCCATTTTTAGTTGTCAGCAGTTGTTCAAAAAGAATTGAACAAAGATGTCAAATTTATTTTTTTAATTATCTAACATGCTTGAAAGTTAATAAACAAGCAACCTATACATTCTACCTTGGAGACATTTTTATTTTTTTCCCATCCCTTATTTAAAAATCCAACAAGGTGGGACAAATTCAATACTAGAGTCCCTCTAATTAATCCGATCACACATTGAAGGACAGGATCTTTTATTTTAAAGTTTTGATCTTTCTTCTTCTCAGTGGTATATATGTGAATATTATTCAGGATTTGAGAGCATTTAAGGGGTTTCCAATGAACATCAACTGGCAGCACTTGTACAAAGTGGTCACATGCAGAGAAGTGGCTGCTGTAAAAAGTCACACACTCATGCTCTGAGGTTTGTTCCCTGTGTATATTCAGTCATAGTTGCAGATTTGTTTAATTAGAAGAAAAAAAAAAACCAAAAAAAACCCCAAACCAACCCCAAAACATTTTTTCTCTAACTGCTTTACACAGCCCACACAGACCTCTAAGAGGGAGGTGGTCTCACTGACTCACATATCATTAATAATAGTTCTCACCTAAATTCCAAGTTCATTATCTTTATTACTGGGTTTTTTCTGGACCAGGAATTGCCAATCTGACTTTAAAATTCAAGCCTTAGTTGCCAGGGTTGTTGCCAAGAAAATCTTTTTACTTGGAAACTGAATATGTTTCATTTGGAGTCGAGAGAGAGAGAGAGAGAGAAAACAACCTAGGAGAGCCTTTAATGCCAATTTATAGATTAACCATTGACTTAGATACTGACTTTAACAATAGGAATTCAGTGACTGGACCTGCAAAAGAAAGAAAGGGATGTTCTGTCTCAAACAAGCAGCACTTACAATCATGTAAGAAGTGCCTGAGATTTTAGCATTTAAAGGGACTCAAAAAAAGAAAAGACTTGCATATATGTTACACTGACAAAGAGCATCCCAAATTCTGCTTGTTGTTAAAACAATTCATTTGCTCAGGGAGGAGTGAGATAAGAATCTGTCTAAAGAGAAGCATGTTTTTCATAAATATCCTAAATTAAATTGCCTTCATCCTCCAAGTCAAAAGGGCAACATATACTTAAATGCAGTCTTAAAGCAGAGGTTTAAAGTTTTATTTTGTCATTTTGTTTTTATTTATTCCAGCTGTCCTTAAAGATGTTCTAGTTATCTTGCTGTAAGCTTCCCTGAGCCTCTGATCGGAAGGGTAGCATATACAGTGTATGCATAAATAAGTGTGAGAGTAAAAGTGATTTTTGGTATTTCTTGATTTGAGTATACACAAACGCACACACAAAGAAATGCCAAAACTAGACTCCAGTCCAGCAAAGGTTTAATAAGTAAATAGTCATGTGAATAGTCTTGCTGACTTCAGGTTAAGTATATCCTAAAGTACTTTGCAGGACTGAGCCTTTAAGGTTTAACATGCAGTTTTGACTCTATCATTTACTTATTTACAGAAGAAGAATTATGTGAGTATATATACTTAGTCATAAGTACATAAGCATACAAGAGGCAAGAATAGTTCTGGGTAATACCTTTATTGGACTAAGTGCATGGTTGAATTTAGATTTAGACAAGCTTCAAATGTCTTACAAAGCCTTGCATTCCAAGCTTGTCTGGATCTAAATCTCAACCATGTATGGGGTCCAAGAAAAGTTATCCAATCTGGATCAGAGCCAAAAAAGATTAAGTTGACCTAAGACAATAAAAGCAAAAACCCACAAAAAGCCTCGCCTCTCACATTATTTCTAGAGATTCACATCTAAATCATACCCTGCTCTGCTCAGTCAATAGAATTCAGACACAATTTGGCTGATTTCACCTGAGACATGATATTTCAAAAGACTGGGAGACTACAATGCATTTAGAGCAGGGGTGGCCTGCCGAGTGACTCCAACTGGCCCACAGCGGGTCTCTTGGCCCACCCAGCCCATGCCCAGGGAGCCCTGGCTGAGCATGCGGCTGCTGCCTGGCACCAGCCACAATATCCTCACATGTGGCTCTCGGGCATACCAAGAGCTGTAATCCATGGGGCCAGGCAACCTGACAGCCAGACTCAGCTTCCTGGCAGACCCCACAGTTGTAGCTCCTTGCACCAGACGGAGTGGGTGCGTGCATGGAGCAGGATCTGGGAGCAGAACAGACAGGCAGGTTGGGATCACAGGACAGTGACAACATGCACCTGGGCCAAGCTGCAATCCACTCCCTGCATGTCCCTGCAACAGGCACTGGTTCTGTGGGCCCTGTAGTAGATGGGCCCAGACAGGATCAACTGGCATCTCCCAACCCTGGGCCATGTAAACAGCCATGATGGAGGGGCTTAGGCCAGCTCAGCACCGCTCCCACCCCTTAACAGCTCACTAAAACTTCTTAAGTGGCTCTCCAGCACAAATAATTCCCTACCCCTGAGTTAGAGTGTGAAGGCCTGTTCCTTGCATTGCAGCAATCTGACCCCTGAGAGAGTACACAAATACAAATGCAAGGATCTCAGCTATACTATTTATGGCGATGGGGAATTGCTTTTGGACTTCTCTCTAGCTTGCTCCTTCCGCCTTCTGGCTAGGGGCAAGTGAGACTATGAAATTTGGAACTGATTTGCCCTAGTTTACGCTAGATATAAGTAGGTACCAAAGTGCTGCTCGAAAGTGTGTTTATGAAACACCTGTACTAAAACTTGCAGCTACTTCAAAAAAGGTAACATGCATCAATTATGGATGAACTAAGTGTATGGGTACTCTGTGCAAATTGCTGCAGCCAGGGTCTGACAGGAAAGGGAGGGTGAAGGAGCTGCCAGGGGGAAAAGTTAGGGGAAAGCAGAAAGAAAAGGGCTATCTGATCATCCAGATTTATTTTCCCTGTTGTAGCAGTGGGAAGGGGACAAGTAAAAGGCAAACCTCAAATAATTAGATTCTATACCTGGAAAATTATAACAAATTTATAAATTGTCCATACATAGAATCCATACACAGAATCTAATTATTGGGGGATTGTCTTATAAATCAGGGTCATCTTCTATTCAAGTAAATACAGTATGAGTTCCAAAAACTGGCATAATTGAACATACCTAAAAACATACTTCATATTAATTATACAAATCTGGCATTACAATGAAGGAAATCTGATACAAATTGATTCGTTATTTATTTTACAGAACTATAGTGCCCTGCTTTGAAACCTTAGGAAGGTGGTTTCCAAACTTTTCAACTGTTCAGAAGCCTTGACTAATCTGTTAAAATCTATTGACCTCATATGTGGAAAATAATCAAATAGGAACCAGTCTGTATATCCTCTTTTAACTTCCTCTTACAAATTTCAGACTCAAGAAAAAGGCTGAAAAGGAAAAACATTCTTTCCTATAAACATTAAGCTTTACAATACCAATTGCTTTCCGTTCTCAAATTAAAGTGGAGCCCACATTTTAAATGTTATGTTTTTAAATCGTCTGCAATTATAATGCCTTCCCCATTTCTGAAATACAGAAGGTAAAGCATGTCCAGAATGGTAACATTTGTTTTTGCTTTAAAACATTTAAGAAGATAATCCAATCCACAAATACTTGACTTACATAACTAATTTGCACTGAGAAGAAGACTAACAGTTTCAGAAAGGACACAATAGGTCTTTCTTTAGGATTCTTTAAAAAGCAGAACAAAGGAAAAATGTATTACAACAAACAACACTTTAGAAGCCTTTTGAAAAGCAAGTAAGGACCATGCTAACATAACCTCTCTTACAGGAGAAAAAAGAAACAAAGCAAATGTCCTTCCTTCAAGCTTCCTGTGTTTCTTCCCATGAGCTACCCAATACATATCCAGAAATTCATCACAGGTTCACATGGTGCTGAACAGACTCAACTCCTAGCAACCTGACTGGTAGCTGAAGCTGCTCTGTACCTTCTAGGAAGCGCTCTGAACCGTGCAGGATCAGATCTTAAGTTAAACTTTCCAGCTGCCAGTGTCCTGTTAACTCTCATCAGACAGTTTTTCTTGATTACAACTCCTTCCTCAATATACAACTTTGACTTACTAACTGTTACATTTCCCACCGACTACATCTTTTCCTAAAGAGACATTTCCCCCCCTCAAAGATCAAGCCTGAGGGGTCTCCCCTCCCCATTCCCATATACTAATAGTAAAGGCAGATCTAGGATTTTAAAAAGTGGGGTGCAGATGGTGTGGCACATCACATATAACACCACATTTTCTCCAGTTAAAGAAAAACTAAGCACTATATTACTCAGTTTAAGATCAGAGTCAAAAACAAATATAACTATTTGAATGTGGACTAATTTGTTAGAGTATATACAAAATAAAAAAACCACAACAAACTAGATAAAAATAGCGAAAGGATATTATACCATTACTGCTGTAGTTATTCCATTTAAAGTTACATTTCTTTTTCAGATTCATAACACAGACTCATAAATCAGATTCATAAAATAGATGCCCTCTTGTGCATCTGTCTTGACTATGCCTCCAATACTTCCCTGTCAATCAAATCTACATTCAAGTTAACTCATCATTACCGTACCTTAGTTAGTTTTAGCTAGCGATAAAAAGAGTCTGTGAAATAGACAGGACTGAAATAGAAGAGACACATTACCAGGAAGGACTAACAGACAGCAAAGTTACAGAAGAAAGGATAGTTTAAATAGTAGAATAAGACCATTAAAAAGGAGAAAGGGTCATTACCACCCATGGAATGGAGAGAGATTAACAGGAATCAGACAGATGATAGGAGTCAACTGACTCTTTCAGAAAACATTACCTATATAGAAATGCTACTTCCCCTCTCAGGCAGTTCATAGATTTATAGAAGTTAGGGGCTGGAAGGGACCTCACAACATCATCAGGTCCAGCCCCCTTGCTTTAAGGCAAAAAAGACTGCTGAGGTCAGGGTTTTAAAGCTTAGGTAGAGCAGGAATCAAAGGGGTTTCAACTGCACCACTGTGCTCCCCTGGATATGCCCCTGACTAATAGACTAGCAAAGAGATCATTATAACTTAACCCTATTGCCAATATTTTGTAAAGTTTTGGGGGCAGCTATAAAGGTACCTCACACCTGTTCTAATGCATTCTAATTAGCATGCATCAGAGCAGACTCAATTAATAAAATGCTTCAGCAGCCTAGCATCATGTGTATTCAGTGTCCTTCCATTGTGGTGGGGATGCTTTAACTGAAGCTTATCAAACAAGCTTTTAGTTAATGTGCCCCCACAACCATTTTGAAGTGTGGGACGCTGAATACACAAGACACTGCAGACATTTTAAAATTAAAGCAGCTCCTGACAGCCACACTAATTAAAATGCCCCCTCCTCCTCTCCACTGGAGCAGATGTAAGGACTCCCTTTAATGCCTAGCATGTTTCTGTGGTATATGAACCCTGGTGTTGTTCCTGCACTATCAAAATCAATTGAAATGTTGTAACTGAATTGCACAGTAGCAGAATCAGACTCTGAACAAGACAGTCAGCAGCAGAACACAGCACTAAACTATTCCCCTTTTTGATGCAGTTATTCATTCTTCATGAGGTAACCGATCACATCAAAACAGCCATTTCTAGCAATCTCCTACTTATGAAACTAGTAGAAAGAACATACTAAGCCTAAATACAGACAGTCAAAAAGCCTGAGGCTGAATTGCTTCAGTCTTTGCAGTTTAATCTACAATGCAGAGATTAAACTGAGAAGCAAGTGAACAGACATTCACTTTTGATTCAGATAATGCAGCCACATGCCTGCAGTGGCTCATCCCAGAAGGTGGGGGTGCTAACGCACGCCTGCCAACCACTGCCAAAGTAAACAAAAGAGAGATGCCCTCCAAGGCTTTCCCCCACTCCCTGCTGGAATGGAGGGGCATAGCCAGCCCAAGCCCGTGCTCTGCCTAGTTGGGAGATGGGGCAGATCTTCCAGGCTGAAGAGGGGGTGGGTGGGGAAAAAGGTAGTGGCACTGAATTCATAAAAGCCTGAACAAGAATAGTCCTTTCTCTGAAGTAATCATGTATTGAACACAGCTCAACTGTATGTTCACTGCCTTTTCCTGCTGCCCTCGAGTTCTCTGGGATTTGCAGTCCAGAATCACAGCATCAGGACTCTGCCAGCTTCTTCTTCCTGCTTCCAGGTGCCTCTGGGATTTGTAGTCCATTGTTGCAGCCAGCAGAACAAATAATAGGGGGTGTGGCCAGCACACTAAGCCCCCTACCCCTGACTCCAGACCCCAGCTGGGGTTTGCTGAGGGGGGCGGGGGAGGCAGTGAGCCAGCCCTCGCTGTTCCGGCTAGGGAGGAGAGGGGCATGGCAGGGCCAGCCCTGCTCTTTGGAGCAGGCAGCATAGCACAGCCTAGGGCTGCAAAGCATTCTGGGATGCTGAGGGACTCTGATTTAACTTGAACCAAGAAGGTGTCTGGAACAGAAGTTTCATAAACCAGTTTGCCCTAAATCAGTTAAATCTGATACTACATTCACCCAGGCTTACTTTAAACCAGTTTCAGCCATTTTGAAACTGGTTTATGTGCACTGAACTTCTGTTCTGTTACAGGCTTAAACCAGTTTCTGATCACTTAACCTGGCTTGTGTATAACTTCTGTCCCTAGCCTATGCAACTCATTCAGATTATTCAAATGAACAATACTGAATTAATTATTTAATTCATATAAAAGAAATGAATGCCATCAACTTCAAATGCATGATTTTCTTTTTACTTGTAGAGTGAGCTGTTAGGCAATTGAAATAATCCATCCTATATACCATAGAAGTTTTTGAAAGAAGATGCAACTGTTTGTGAACTTATATTACTGCAGATTTGAGTACTCTATGTCCATTGCTTCTTTCCCTCTCCTTTACACAAACCAGAAAAATTCTCTTAGTTTTGAAAAATAAGGATCAAATTATTCTGACTGGGTCCATCCAAGGAGGAAGCAAAATTCAACACATTGAGACCTGGAAGCTAACTCCCTTGCTCTAGCCTTTTGTTTCAAGCCAAATTTGTATACCTGCAAAACAACCTTAATACAAGAGACATTCCTTGCCCAGGAGAACCTTCCATCACCAATTCTCCTGTGAAATATGTAATGTTGTAACAAGAAATAAGCATAATTCAACATCCTGATTGCTATCAGACATCTTTGAGGTAAATAGACTTCTCCAACTTTTATCTGAGCCTAATTTGCATACAATGAAAAATGAACTTTTCCAACCAAGAGATCTTACTCCACCCTCCAACTCTCCTGTGAAATATGAAACTTTATTTCTACAATCTTTGCGTTCTTCTATGCCTGAGAAAGGGTGTGTGCGCCCACAGCCCGCCTGTCACATGGGGGCTCCAACTAGCATGCATGCAGCTCCCAGTACTCATGCATCACTGGGGGAAACTGTGCACTGGAGCCAGCTGCCTTTGCCACTTCCTGCTGCAGGGGTCCCAGGACTCCACCAGAAGTGAAGGGAAGCCCCAGCACCTGCTTCTCTGAGGGGTCCTGGTACCCGCACAGCAGGGAACAATAAATGCAGCCGGCTCCATCTCAGGGTTTCCCCCCATGCCACATGAGTGCTGGGAGCTGCACACATGCCATGTGGATCCCCAGCGATAGAGGCAGGCTGGGCAGACTGCTGTCTTTGCCCCCATGCACAGTGCTGGCCAGAGCCATGCACTGCTGGGCAACAGTGCCTGTACCAGGCATAAGCACCCAGAGCACCCCTGCCCACTGCTGCTGCCAGCAGTGGGGGCTGTGTGCCATAAGGGGCGGGAATAGTGTGTGGTGACCCACACCCTGCCCACCTGAGCTCCATGCTCCCATCACCCTCACACGCTGCCACCAGCCGCAGCCCACACTCCCTGCCCACACCCAGCTGCAGCTCCCCCCTGCCCCACCCCTGCTGCTTCCCTGCATGCTGCCTGGAGCAAGCAGAATGACAGAGAAGTCAAGCTAGTTCCCCGGAAGTTGCAGCAGCAGCAGGTGCATGCTGGCCAGGCCAGGCCAGGCCCTTTCGCCCACGAGCTTGGGAGTGAGGCGCACTAGGGTATGTTGGGAGGAGAGGTGTATACATGGGTGCCCTGCTCCCACCCTCCTAGGTTGAAGGGCTCAGCAGGGTACAAGTCACTGGTGAGCTGTATTTTGCCCACCCCTGGTGTAGTTGGTCTAATAAAAGATATCACCTCTAGCAAACTGACTGCTTGTTTTACAACCTTTATCCCTGACACTGTTTAAGAATGCACTCTCATTAGAGGTAACACTGCCTTTGGACTGCTTTCCCTTCTGTTGGCACCCATTGCTTACCAGTAGAAAACAAAGCACTGTCTAGACCTTCTCCAGTTACCGTACTTTCTATACTTCAACTATGGCATGGCTTTAACTACTATAGTTATCTATTAAGCATACTTTCATAAATTTATTTTATTCCTCAAAACACATGGTGTTCAAAACCACTCAAAGCCAAAGAGCCTGAAAAATGTCAGCTTCAGTCACTGTCTGTATTCTAAATTGATCAGTATTGCTTAACACAAGTCTCTACACAATCTCTTTGAACTGCCACATACTAGAGCCTCTTACAGGTACAGTTGCCCACACTCTTGAAGACTACAAAGCCTTTTGTCCAAAAGGAGGCTGGATATCTTTCCAGCACAAATGCTACCCCTTTCAAGACATGCTATAGCTCAAAAGACATTATGGGTGTGATGCAGACAGAGTGAGATTCCACTGTCCTATGTTATGCAAAAGGTCATTATGGTCCCTCTTGGTGTAGATCAAAGAAAAATAAGTTCACAGTCCTGCTAGATCATACCACAGCATAGTGTGAGCACTAACATTTCAAAAGTCCTCTGTCACTACCTTCAGCTCGGGACACAGCTTACATAACAGGGTTTTAGCTGCAGAGGCGTAAGGGGGTGAGGAAATGAATCTTCCTGCTGAGGCCAAATGGCAGCAGAACCACTCTGCAGCTGCTTTACTCCATTGCCAGGAAACTGAATGGACAATTCCCCTGCATAGTCTCATGTATATTGGTGCCAGCTCCTGCCATTTTGTTGGCTCACCAAATCCTCTGCAACGGCACACAAGGAGCTCCCATAGAGCTGTGCTGTGCCCAGGACTGGAGATTCAGTACTCCAAATAACCTTTCTAAGCCCTTGAAAACTGGTTGTGTGATTCAGCAAAACAGGCCCACACACAACGCACTGCAGGGGTATCCAACCAAGTCTTGTCCACCCACAAATACAATGTTTTTTCTTTCTTATCACAAGAAAGTAATACCACTATATTGAGATAAATAAACTGAAATGCCCCAGCTTGGAGCTCACTCCAGTACTATCCCTCCAGCTGGAGCACACTACCCTGATTGCCTTTCAGGCAACTGGCTCATACCGCTTCCCTTGTTCACTTGTGAAGAGGGCAGCAATGTATCCATGCTGTGATACACCTGCATGGTTGAATTACACACTAGATTTTTTTTATTTTCAACCCATGGCACTACTGTTTATGTAGAGATGTTTGAAATACATAGCAAATATCCTAAAACTACTTAAGCAGACCAAGATATGTAAACTCCGTGTTAATTTTTATTGTAGAAAGTGACTCACATGTTTGTAGATTGTTGCATAAAAATTTATATTGGCCAATTACTCTCCTTTTGATTCAATTCAAGACAGTGATTTCAAATGTAAGTTTTTTAAATGAAAAGCTGTTCTGGCTTGCTTTGATATTATGGAATCTCTCTACACTAACACTCACCCTGGGACTAGCAAAGAGCATTCATACTTCATATTTTATAGTATATAGATTTGGCAGATTGCTTTGAAGCTTAGTTTGCTTTTAGAAAAGGAAAACTTAACCTTTACTAAATTAAAGGCTCACTGATGAGGGTACATTATGACCCCTGGCTCAAGCTATTTATGTCTGGCTGGATCACTCAGGATATTAGTAATGGATACAGAGCCAGTCTTTTGTAGGTCACTAGTCTTTATCAGGCCCCCCCATCAGTAATGGCCCAAAAGACATGACCATATTATTTGTCTTAGTTTCATGATCATAGGTTTTCACAGAGATCTGGACTATCACAACAACCAGTAGACTTTTTTGAGGGTAGTCTCCTAAGCGTGGTCCCTCCAAGTCAGGGCTGGAATTTACCGGTATTTGAGGAAATTTGCACTTCCCTTGACAGTGCTCTACTTGCTCTATGGATAAATTGAAAGTTTCTCTTTCCAGTGCTACCCATATCATCACTTCTATAAATATTTGACTGCAAATAAAATTAAGAGGATGTAAATGGTCCTGCTGAATTTAGCAACCTTCATATCTTGTTTGTTTGGCCACCATGGAGAACCCCTTCTGATTAATAGGGATGGTGATTAAATACCACCTCCAGAATCTTTTCATGTTATCAGAGCTCACTTCAGTCGGCCACTGTGGCACTTGTACAGAGGAGTGAGCTTCCTCCCCCACATCCCAGCCTTTCTAATCCATTTTGTGCCAAATGTAACAATAAAATACACACATAAAGCACAACAGATGTTCATAAAAAAATCTTATACTGTTAAAGGGAATATTTTCCATGCATGCAAATAAATGTCATGCTAATCAAGGAAAGCAAACACAAAACTTTGTTTGTGAAACTCAATATCAACTGATTAAGAAAGTATTGCCTTGATCTGTATAGACAAAACATTTTCATTACTTCGTGCGAAATGAACACGTATGAAATACTCCAGATTGAGAGCAAAGACTTGAAGTAAAGTTCTATGCAGAAAAGGGATCAAGAAGAAGACAGTCATCTTAGCAACATAATTGTTCCCTGTTTCTGTTGACTAACATAGGCTTACTTTAAGAATGGGTTTTTTGGAATTCTTGTACGTTATTATCAGGCAGAAGGCAGGGCAGGATGGCACCTTAGTAACTAGTTCAGAGAGGCAATGCTTCATTAGATACTGGATCACTAAGGAATAGTACTAAAGAATCTTCCACATGTGCAAACCAATGGAAGGCACCTGGTATCTGCTTTGATGAAACTTGTGCAATGAGACTAAACCAGAATCTATTAAAACGTCAACAGATGGTTTCCATTAACTTCAAGGGATACTGACACAGACTCAGTCTGAGAACTACAGGATAAACTGGAAGCAACTGAGGGCCTACTTAGCCTGCAGAAGTCACAAAGAAGTATATGGGGAAAGAAGCTGCCTTAGTAGCAGTTCCCCATATTGCATTTTTATGATTAACTGCTGGAAAGTGACATTTTAGATTGCTTAACTGAACATTTACAATGGCAAACAAATATGGCCAAATCCCTTTTACATAAGCACCTTTTAAAACACCTTTAGATCTTCTAGCCATGGTGTCAGAAAAAAATAAGCATTCTCCAGGCACCCAGTTCATCTACCTCAACAACGACCTTGATGAACCACTCTTCTGAAGCTCAGAGAACCTGAAGTAAGCTATCATCTATGAAAGCTTACACCTCCCTTAGCTGGTTAACCTCTAAGGTGCCACCCTGCCTTGTCCTGCCTTCTGCCAGGGTAAGGAAGATGAATAAAAGCTTAGCTTTTATTTAACCCATGAAAGAGAAAGGCATTTTAGTTACAAAAAATTAAAGGATCTGGAACAAGTTTCTGGAAGATTTACAGAAAAGGGGGTACTGACTCTCTAGCTGGGAAGAGGAATGTGCCTTAACAGTTGTTCGCTATCCCCAGGTTGCAGAACAAAACAGGAAGTGTTTGTTTTTTCCCTGTGCTCCTGAGCTTTGCTGGCTGTCACATGGGTCCGGGAAGGAATTTTTTTTTCCCATTTCTACAAGTATCAGGAGGTTTTTTCCCTTCCTCAGAAGCACTGGGTGTTGACTGCAGCCAAGGCTAAAGATTTTGACTGAGGTGTGCTAATACTCCTGCTAAAACTAAAGCCTGGAGGTTTCTAGTTAGGGGGTCTTGCCTCTCTATCCTGTATCAGATTGATCACCACATTTGGGATAAGGAAGGAATTTTACCCAACAGTCTGATTGGCATGGATTGCAGGGGTTTCTGCTTTTCACTGTAGTGTGGGAGTGTGGCTCCCTTTCTTAGATCTCACAAGTAATAGTCCTTGCAGTAATGGGACACTGATAGTGTCCTTGTGCCCCTGCCTTATCTTTGGCAGATTAGAGTGTCCTTAGTGTTTTGGAGCAATATGCCTTGTAGTTGGGCAACAGGATTGCTTGTAGTTTTAGGAATAGGTTCGACAAGCAGTCTTAAGGGATAATTTGGATAGGAATGATCCTGCCTTAAGCAGGGGGCTGGATTATATGACCTCCTGAAGTCCCTTCCAGCCTTACTTTGCTATGAAAACAGCTTTGTTTTATTGAAGACAGATCCGTTGCCAGGGATGTCCCTGTGATATGGATGGTTTTAATTTATAAGATGTACCAAATGACAGAAGCTTCCTGTCATATAAGGCCCCTTTCAGCAACTAATATCAAAACAGACTAGATGGTATAAGAATAAACTGACAAGAAGCCCCTAAAGCAGACCCATGTCAAAAAGAGCCTGAGAAAAACTTTGCCAGAGGCACTGAAGGTCAGTGGGGAAAGCAAATTTCAAAGGTGAGAACCTTTGTGATATACATGGGGAAAGAGGCATTCCTTCAGCTAGACCCAGTCCAAAATATGAGTAAGAGTCTCTCCCCTAAGGTTAAAAATAATTTGTTGCTTGTGTAGTGGCAGGGTTTGAGAAGAACACATCATAAAAGGACAAAGACATACTTAACAGGCAGTGTTCTCCCTATCCTGGAATTTCTGCATTTGAACTTTATTCTAGACCAAGACTGAGCCAAAAAAAAAAGAAGAGTGGATTAGTTCAGTCTTGGTTTATTTATATATTATCCAAAAGCATCACCATCTTATAAAAGACAAATGTGGACTAAAACATAGTAAAGGATTCATTGTTTCTCTTTTGTTTAGAGATTGGCATACAGACTGAATGCTGTTTTGGTGAGGCTGCAGGCAGCATAAGTATGAGTCTGATAGGTGTCTCAGTTATTAAGCCCAAATTGAATTAAAATAGATTTTTTTTAATGAGACAGTTTTTAAAAGTTTCTTATTCCCTTTACTTCATAGACAGAATTGCTGTAACCATTTATTCTTAAGTATAATTGGTTCTACAATCATAGTATAATATTTAGGGTTAATTTTTGCCTTATTCAAATTCTGTGCAATCCAAATAAAAGTACTGGGGTTGCACTGTGCAAGTTAAAACACAATTTGGCCCCACTTGATGCTGCAAGACAAAAACACAAGGGAAATGGTTAAACTGGAGAAAAATGTTTGCAAGGTCTCCACTCAGTTTCTCAAAATGGTTCCAGGGGGCAGAATTTGCCACTGCTGCTTATACGGCAATGACTACTTCGAGAGGCTGAGTTTTCAGCAGATTGAGCTGTCTACATGCTGGGTTTTGGGTGCCCTAGCCCTGGCTAGTCCAAGACCTCTTCTACAAGAGCGGAGCTACTCACCACAGGAGGAGAAGATACGTCTGTGGAACATTAAATTCCCTGCCTTCTGCTCCATGGGAGCAATTCATATTCCCAAAGTCCCACTTTTAGCATTCATACTTTTTCAGCGCCACACAGCAGTCAAAACCACTGAAGGGTCCAAAAAAGTGGACAAGAAAGTTGTTGTGGAGATGGCTGATCTCTACCCTGCTTCTGCATGTGGGAGAAGATGTAATCATCATTGAGATATCTTCAGACCCACTTTTAGGGCACAGTTCTGTCATTTTTACTCAGAGAAGACTGCCAATGATTGACTGTAAGATGGGGCTATTACTGCAGTTTGGAAACAAAAATTACATTTTACTTCACATTTTTCAGGCTCTATGTTTTGGTGAAAATATAAATGTATTTCTTAATCTATAAATGGCACTTAAAAGGTTTTTTTAATTGAAGCTGGCATAGTACCCAAGGTTGCAATGAGTTGCTTCCGGAGGAAAATGTCCTTTTTTCCTAAACACAAGGGCATAATTCAGACCTTCAGATTAAACAAAACAAAACACAAAAAAAACCCACTCTGGAGTGTTAAAAAAATCCTCTGGGAATAAGAACTAGGATTTGCCATTGAATAGAAAGCAGTCACTTCAGAGCGGCAAACTGGCAGGGTCCCAAGTTCTGCGGTAGTTCCTACAAATGTCTTCCCAACAACCTTTCAAAGAGCTCACGCTTCCAACTGCTGAAGTAATCCACAACAACAGCAAAACAAAAGAAAAATAAACCATGTAAAAAAAAAAAAAGGGTGATCCCAGCTACAATATCAGGAGAACAGAATTCACTGGAAAAAGTAAGATACAAATAGCTGCAAAAAAAGAAATAAATTCCTGGGGTTAAATTCCTACTACTTACAATGATTAGAAGTGTATTCCCTGAAGTTACGCTATTAAAACTAATGAAATTGCTTGCAGAGAAGAAAGGCACTATTTGGGGTGAGCAAGGGGACCAGCATCTGGTCCTTACATAGCATGTATCCCAAGTTGTTTTTTTAGAAGTAAAATGTTAAATTCTCTTCTGATCTAGCTGGTAATTCAGCTACATTGAGCGTGTGTCCTTATTAGGACCCTTTTCTGCCAACTCAAGTGAACCACTGAGTCTTAAACTTGAGATAGTTTCTGCATTGCCACTTTTGGTTTGCTACTTGTTTATTCTTCCAGGTTTCAGGGCTTGTTTGTCAGAAAAAGCAACCCCTGCCTTTCCACCCCCAACAGTTATGTATTCTTGTACCCAAACAAAAGTAATATATTGAAAGTTTTAAACATTCACATAGTATAGAAAAATATAGGAGTAAGGAAGTTGGAGAAATGTCTCAGCACTCGACATTCAGGGCTATGTAGACAGCATGTAATTGAGGAGTTCTCTCTTTACACACACTGTTTTGTAAAATCTGGTCTAAATTTGACTTCTCTCATTTTATAGTATAGATTGAGAGAGAAAACTCTTGAATTTGGATCAGATTTTATAAAGATATCTAGGCTCCATAGCTAGTCAGTGAGATTTACAAAATAACCTAGTTAGCCCTTTAACTGTCAGGGTATACAGCAATCAGTTGAAGAAGTCAGACTGATACACAAAAATATATTGCTCTCACAAGACCACATGAAGGGAGCATTTCCTGAGACATGGAGGTCATCCCTGGCCTCGTGTAGGACACAGAAGGAGATAAGGAGTCTCAGGGTGATGTTCCAGGTGCCTTTTAAACCATTCTAAAGGCACTTAAAATGGAAGCATCCACATATTTATGGGTGTTAAACTGTGCTAAGTACCTTCTAAGTGTCTTAAAGTTATGCCACCTTGGATCAGGTCTACTTAACTAGGGAATTGTTAGTCTGCTTCATAGAGATAAATGAACCAAACTGCAGTCGCTGAGCATCCCAAGTATGGCTCCCAGTCCCTCTTCCCCTGATGACAATCTTCCCACCTTCCCAAACTCTACTGCCCAGAGGGTAGTACTGGCCCCAAGACAACACCCTCCGTGCCCCCATTGGGTATGGCCCCAGCCCACATGGTACCATGCTGCTGGCTACAAGGACCCCAAGAGATTCAATCTGCGCCTCTGGGCTGGGGACCAGGCAAGCAGCCCTCCTCACAGAGGCCTAGGCCTTTACTCCACATCCAGGCAGCTCATCTATAGCCAGCAGAATTTGAGGGTAGAGGCACAGGAGGCTTCCCTACCCCAGCCTCCTGCATACCTGGGGAGGAGCGAAGAAAAAGGTCACACTAGTGCCAAGTGTAGGCATGGAGCTCAGGTAGGCATGGTTCCTCAGGCTCCAGGCTCTTGCTGCTATTAACCCCCAGCTGCTCCACTCCTCGAGGAGGGCCAGAGTCCTGGTTGGCCATGGCCCTACTCACTAGGCCTCTAGTGGCAAACACAGCTGTACAGGTTAGAGACAGCATTAAGCCGTATTACCTGCTCTGAAACTGTTATAACTTTAAATCATTCTAAATCTGTTGAATGTTAGGCACTGTTAAAGGTAACAGTACCATCACTTATCCTTTCCCCTTATCTTCCCCCAAGGTCAATTATAGTGACTGGTCGACTCTTCATAACAGGGTAAAAATGTCCACATTGCTCTCGCACTTAAAAATGGTCATTTACTAAACCAGGTAGCGTAGTACTAGGAAACTAACATCCAGCTTGTTTAGAACCATTAGTGAACCTGCCCTACTATTGTTCCAATAAGGAAATCTTAACTACCTAAAACGAACAAGCTGGTAACATAGTCTGTTCTATTAACATTTTTGATTCAATGCCCAGTTGGAGTCAAAAGTATTCTGTACACTTCTCCAGATTAAGAAGCAACCAGAGTTATTTAATTCAGAATCTTCCCTGTCTTCCTGCAGCTCCTGTGCATATTTTTTGTAGCTCACAACCCTAAAAAGTGACTTAAATTCCTCTTTACCCACCTGCTCTTCTCCCCCAGTGATGGCTTTCCTCTCCTCGCTCTCCTTGCATATGGTGGTGCCAGAACCAGAGTTGCTGAAGTTTTCCTATTATATTTTTATTATTTTACACTTTTTAAAGATTGTATGCTCCAGTGGTGTGCATTCCTTACCAACTTTGTATTATTTATTCACAATCTCAGTCATTACACAGCCATTTCCTCCTATAGAATCCCACAATTCTGGTTTCCGAAAGGGAAAAGATGGGTCACATCTTCAGACCAGCTGATGACTTCAGCTCAGAATTTGAAATCTTACCCTCTTCTTTTACCCTCTATTGGAAGCCTCAGGTAACAGATACCAAAAAGTACAACTTTAGAGGGATAACCGCAAGCATGTAATGAAAAGCCAAAAACTCAGGCTCTTCAAAAAAAAATCTGTCATCTAGTAGAAAGAAGTTATATAAATACTAGCATATTTTAGACTGCTGGGAAAAAGTCTTTTCTAAAACAGACAGATGAAGAATATTTTTTTTTGTTAATTAAGGAAATGCTCTGTGTATGCTTCTGTATACAGACCTCCAAAGTTAATGGAGACTGCAACTGAGCTATCTTAAGAAAGAGCAGAACAGAAAGGTTGAAAGCTACTGTAGATATAGAATCACTGTGCAAATGTCTCTGTCCATCCAGCTTTCTAGGTTCAGGGGACAGGTTTCCAGCCGGTGATAGGGTAAGAAAAACTTCAACATGGCTTCTACCCTCAGGGGGTCAAAGAGCAGGTGAGAAGTGGAAGAAGGGGGTTGGAGGGTATGGAAAAGAAAAATCTCTGAACAAATCCTCAGGTTTCTGGACAAAATATCCGCTCCTGTAGTTCATACAAGGGAGGGTACAATCTGGCACCTGACAGTCAGGAAAGCTCCCATCTACAGTACTGACACTTGTTTTAATTTAAAATGCTCACACATTCCAGATGCCTGCTATTCCCACCCTTGTTCATGTGTTTAAAAAAGCCTCTAGATATATACAGCAAATGACTGTGGTTATTCAACATGCTTGAAAAAGGAACCGCAGTCTCATCTCTCCAGTTCTTCTGGCTGCAAAATTCTTCCTTCAGCTGCTTTGAATTTTCAAATGATCTTCGTCCAATTATGAAAATATAATGTGATGCAAGGACTGTAAGCTCTGTTTATGGAGAAATAAATTAGAACTCATTTTTTTTGGTCAAAGGAAAAAGAAACAAATAAACATATTTGGACACTAGTTTTAGACTGAATCAAATGAGGCGCAATAAGTACACCAAGCCTTACAAAATCCAAAGTATAGTCTTTGTAAGGTGTAAGTAGTACACTGTAAACTCACTTCACCTTCCTAAAATTCCTCAAGGAGTTTTATGTGGCTTGTTATTAAAATGTTTAGTCTGAATAAGACTAAGGAAGAACTGACTCCTCACATGTTCTGAATGAAGACTGTGAAATAGTTGAATCATTTTTATTTCTCATGTGCCTTGAAGTGGTCAAACTTTACCACAATGGAAAAAAAATAAAAGCCAGAAGCCTTCCAGGCAATGTAACACACCTCTTTCAGTACATTACACATGATGAAAAAAAGTAGCACCTCTTTGAAATCTTATCACTTAAACTTTACTGGCAAATGTCTCTGTTGCTGTACAAACCCTTTAAAAGAAAGTCCATCCGTATCTTTCGATCGGTTTGGCTACCATTTAAACACTATCTTAAAGGGACAGTCTACCCCTTTAGTGAAACTGGTAGTACAGTAGGAATGCTACTGTGGTCTGCCACAGCCCAACCTGGCAGTCCTAAGATTAAACAGATACTTTCTGCATTATTTTATCTGGCATTTCTCTGATTTGTGTCATTAGGTGGGTGGCCACTTGTCAGTAGCAGAGAGAAGTTGTTGGCACATGCTTCTTTTTCTTTTAAAAACACATCCAGAGATTGTTATAAGTGTGATTACAGGTATGCCACATATGTAGTTTGGTACTTACTCCATACAATGAGATAGAGTTTTACAAGTGTACTTCTATATCTACCACCGACTCTAATGAAAAGCTAGCTATTATATTAATGTGCTTCGCAGCTACCAAGATATAGGGCTGATTCAGAGATTCTCACCTGAAGAAAAGATATATGTTCTGTCTTTCTTACCTCTTCATTCAGATTCTAATAAATTAAATTACTTTTGATGAACAAAGCCTTTTAGGATTACACATCATACCCATGGAAGAAAAAAAGTGGTCTTAAATGCTCAGAGTCCACATGTGTATATTTACCTAAAAGGCTGATTTTGCTAAGTACAGTTCAAAGGTATTAAAACTGAACACATCAGACATTAAAACCAATGGCTGGTGAACTGGCCAAGTCTGTCAGTATCAGCTTGCATACAATAGCCCCTTATTCCACTCAACAATTCCAATCCTCTCTTTGAAATCTTGCTTGTTAGATCAGGTGGCATCCAGCTGCTGTATCTAGGAACTGGCTGTATTTGTTTAAAAAAAAAACCCTCTCACAAACCTGAATTTGCACTTACAAGCTATGTCTACATTAGGTATCTTTACCTGAACCTTCCACTGTTGCTACCATCAGAATACCACCACTACTAGAAACGTTACTAAACAAGATACCGCCATTTTAATGTAAGAGTTGGTCTGTACTAAATACCTCTTCAAATACTGGCATCAACATTTTCTAAAATAAAAATACTTTCATTTTTGATCATTTTTGTTTATTTCAAAACCAAAATTTGCCTAAATTTAAAAAATCTACCTGAAGCTAAATATGAATTTTTGTGGGGTGAAAAAACATAAAGTCAATCCACACGAATTCTTATTATTATTCTTTGCAGCCAGCAAGCTGAAAAATCAGTTGTTTGCACAGCTCTAGATTTGACCTCTCTCTTGCACTTTATAGTATTCATGAATATTACACTGACATTTTCCTATTCATTGATTAAACCCCAGGAGGCAATTACAGTTCCTAACCACTCAAACAGAGTCCAGATTAACACACAAAATTTCTTATACACTTCAACATGAGGCCAAAGGTTGCTGGCAACTCATCAACTAGAGCATGAGGCTATTAGCATATTTCCTCCAAAATGGTTTTTCCTTACATTAAGATGATGTGAAGGCTTCTGATTCTTGCAGTGAAACAAAAAACATTTTGTGAAACTCAAGCAGTTTTGTGACTTCAGTGCTGAGTCTGGGTCAAAAAAAAGATCCACGAGATTGTACATATTCCCACAATAATTGTGGGCTTTGGGGGAGGAGTGAAGGGGAAGATGCTGTACAAGTGTTGATACCAAAACCAAAGTCCTAATTAAGATAAACAAAATAATAATAATAATAGCATTGGTTTCTTATAAGCATCCATATAATTTTACAACTTAGGGAACAGTATAATACTTATCTTGAATAAATATTTTCCCAGCAGACCACTGAGGGGACAGTTTGAACTACCAGATCAAACAACACTGCAGTTCTTACCAATCACAGAAGTCTCTCAATAGCTAAATTACTTTCTCAGTTAAAAAAAAAATCTAGAAAAAAACTCAAGCAGATGTGCAGCAGATAACAGATCAGCAACAATAAACTAATGGTCAAAAATAGAACTTAAAGCACAGAGGAATTTACAGTAGTGGCAGTGCATCCAATGGGGGTAACAAGAAATAAAAGTTTAAAATCATTTGCAACTCCATTGTTTATAACATGGAAGGCAAGAACTATCAGAACTGTTCAAAAACGTGGAAGGAGTATGGAGGAAGAAATGGCAGATACAACCAGTCACAACCACAAGGCAGCAACTCAGCAATGAATGAAAAGTAGATAAGTAGTACAGAACTAGTATTCAGGTATAAAACCTAAGTACATTCCTTGTTTTATGCTTTACACAGCATACCTCTAACAGATCTGTGCATATGTATTTATACATTTATAATAGTCACGCTAATGAAGGGTTTATGTGTGTGCTTTTTTTTTTTTTACCATTCAGTATCATTTTCTCTCTCACAAACTGCTCTGGCCACACTCTACCAGTCTGCACTGAGTTCAGAGAATCACTAACAGAGTAAATGAACCTCTGTACAGATAAGGCATTCGGAATAGATAACTGATCTCTTGTATCTTTTGGCTGGAGATTATAACCTCATATCACATTTATGTAGTTAGGTAGCCCATGTGTGGCACCTAGTAACCCCTGAGAAGTCAGAGCTTCTGGCAACTTTACCAGGTAGACCAAGAATTAAGCAGACAAAAAAAGCATGTTCTCTTACCCCTAAACATGGCCACTTCAGGTCACGGCTGAGGAACAGTGTAGGATGTTTTGAAGCAGCCATGCTGCTACTGCTTATGCTGTGCCTGTGTGGAATACAAAGAAAAGATCAGGTTTCCCATTCTGACTTTATAACTCAGCTGTGAGTTCAGGAGTTACAAGATCATGTCGAACACATGCTAAATCAAAACGTTTTTTGTTCTATATTCTTCTCTTGAATATATTCTGTGTTGAATACACTCTATATTCATTTCTTTCATTTTGCAGCTAATATCTGCATAGAACAGAAGGTAAAAAATGAATTGGTCTTTAAGAGAAGTCCAGGTCCTGCAGCCTGTCATCATGGTTTTCTTCCTCAAATATGGAACTTGATTGGGAAGGATCATGTCACTGAACAAATGTACAACAGCCTGTTAAGGGATGTAAAAAAAGGAGCCTTCTTTTTGGGAAAGGGTAAGGTGAAGGCAAAAGCTAGCATTTTAAGACCCCACAAGGTGCTTAGCTTGAGGAAACAACACAACCATAATGCTGCCAGTGCAAGAGGAGAAAAACCAACAGGGACAGAGCTCTGAAACAGAGAGATACTTATAAGGCCTCACTGACACAGTGAGAAAAAAATACTATGTACACAGAAAAGTAAAAGATAAGTCCTACTAAAGGGCTGCTGAACCGCAGGGAAGGCTAAAAGACTTGTGTCCGAGCTGGACTGACATTCTGTTATTACCTGGGACTTCCCAAAAACATTTGCTTGAATGGCAAGCCTTGTCCCTGAGAGGACACAAGGAAGGCTCCAACAGCACCCCAAAACAGGGAAGATATCAGGACTATGGGACAGCTTCTAATGATAACACATATTACTTCTGTTGAAATCTAAAAACAGTAGCACCAAAAAAACCCTCATCTCAAAACTGCAAAGGTGACTCAAACCTTCTTAAAAAATCAGCACAAGAAGAGAGGACTGTTCCTAACATTATCAGTCACAGGCAACACACAAAATGGAAAAAAAAGTCTTCCAGAACAGGGTCCCAGACCTTATCACAATTGCTTCCTGACAGGAAGCATGAATAAACAAGCTGAGTCCAAAGCCAATCAAAGACTAGATTGGAAATCTTGTTTCTTGTTGCTCTAGGTATCAAAATAGGAAGTAAACAGCTCAGAAACAGTACTGAGAATTACTGTGAGGAAGTCCAGCTTCCTTTCATTGCACTTGCTAAGTTTGCTTATCTTACACGCTCTCAGCACCACCCCCATTGCTCAGTGAAGTCAACAAATGCTCCAATGGCCTTTCCATAAATTATATTTTTTCAGACTTTGAACTCCGAAGACTTTTTTCTACAGAAACAGAATAACAGAATACAAAAAGACACAGAGGCAAGACCCAAAACTAACACCTAAATTGCCTTAACAAAGTCCAGATATGGATCCAAATTAGCCCTTTTTCTCTAACAGGAAACAAACCTGAGCTGCATCTATTTAAACCCATATGTCCTGAACCCAGTTTCTGCACCTTAAGTCTATCTTCAGTATAGAAAAATATATTTTTTTTTCTAATCAGCAAGGACCCCACTATGCTTATAGATAAAGGCATGATGGGCGCTAACATGAAATCCACACAGTCTCACCTCCTGCCATGCTTCATGGGAAGAGTGGAGTTCCCACATGGCTGGGAGACCAGGTGCTATAATCTCCCAGTTGCAGGGGTGTGTGAGACTCCTGTGTCCAGTAGTCCTGTCAGCCAGGAGCTCCCAGGCTCAGGGGTGCACATGAACCCCCACACAGCTGGGAGCTCCAATCAGCTAATGGGCTCTCAGCCACAGAGGCCTCTGGCCAAACTTTTAAATTAATGGTATAATGGTATAACTTTTAAATTAATGGTCACAAAATTATTCCAGATATTTTGTGAAATAACTTTGTAACTTATTCTTTTTTTATCACACTATCAACTGACTGAACATTTGGCCAGGTCATAGGCGATGCCTTGGGGGATGTATTAGGGGGCACTTGCCCCCCACCCCCGAGAGTGAGCGTTCCAGCTGGTAGGGGGGCACAGAGGGTGCTCGTGCAACCCCTGAAATTGGCTCTGCTGGCAGGATGTTAGCACTTCCACCACCCCCGGTTGTACCTTGCTGGTGCCCCCCCAGACTCGGGAGGCACCAGTTGCCTATGGGCCAGGTGACCAATGAAGGCATGATTAACTGGTGAATCATGCTTTAACTGTAACATGTAGATCAGGCATAAGGTGCACATTAAGCAGGAATCCAGGTTTTCCATTACTCATGGACAAATGGAGTAAAGCACAGATTTTTCCTTTTACCAGAGTAAAACACACATTTCTTATTTTAACAGAGAAACCCATGGATTTTGCAGTTTTGCCATGACTTCTCTGCAGGCAGGCAGAGTTCCAGCCTGAAGGGGGTTGGGGGGAGCGGAAGGAGGGCAGTGAAGCAGGGGGCACCTGGAGAGGTAAGCTGGAGAGCTGCTCCAACAGGTAAGTGGGATGGGGAGGGAAATTGAGGCCCCCCATAGAGAGGGAGGGAGTTGGGCAGGGCTGGGGCTGGGGTTGCACCCAGCCAAGACTGTGTGAAGCTTGGGGCCTAGGGCCACAATGTCTCAGCAGGAAGCAGAACAGGGCTCTGGGTGGCTTGTCCAGGAGGTGGAGGGAGAGCTGACTCCCCACCACTGCACACACTCCCAGGGGGCAGCAGGGACCCATGCCCCCCAGATCTGTGCACAGAATGGGGGCAGGCTGCCCACTGCGGGCTTGGGCTCGGGCTCCTGTCCTGCTGCCCTCCAAAGGGGACTCCACAGCACCATGGGTGCAACCAGGGTTCGAATTACAGGGGAGCTTGGGGGGTCTCAGCCCCCCCCATAAGAGATAAGAGCCCCCCTGTAAAATTTAAAAATCATAACCTTGGGGGTCTCTGATTTTATTAAAGCATCATGATGGGCAGCCCAATAGTTTTGCACAAGCCCCCCAGAGCCAAAGTGTAGTTTGAACCCTGGCTGCAGCCCAGCACTGCAGGGCAAAGTGGTGCTGTGCAGAAAACTCATTACTGCTGTGAGCTCTGTGCTGCCCTGGCAAGTTGTCCCCTGCACTTGTGGCAGCAGCAGGGGTGGTGGCACAGCATTGTGCCCCTCGCTGCTGCCGCACATACAAGGGCTGCATCGCCAAAGGCAGCACAGAGCTCACAGCAGCAATGAGCTTCCTGAGTGGCCCCTCTGTGCCCTGCAGCTTCAGGTCACACCCACTGGGCTGCGGAGGCCCCAAGGAAGGGCAACAAGGTAGCAGCCCACACCCACAACCCATGCCCACCCCGTGCACAGATCTGGGGGTCACAGGTCCCACCTGCCCCCTGGAAGTGCACGCAGTGGCAGGGAGCCACCCCCGCCTGAGCCCACAGCAGGCAGGCAGCAGGCACTGGGGTGGGGGAGGGAGGGAACTGGGCTCGTCTCCACTACAGCACCCACTGCCTTCTGCTGGCAGCAGGGGGCTGTGGACCTGAGTAGCCCTGGCAGGTGGGGCCCCCTCCAGTAGGGCTTTTCATTTTAATTGCAGATTTTGGGGTTTTGTCAGAGAATTTGCAGCTTTGTATCAGAGAATTTGTGATTCTTTTTTATCAGAGAAAACCAGGATCCCTGACAATAAGTGTGCACACTTCCAAAAGGATATAGAATAATTAGAAAAGGTACAGAGAAGGAGAATATGAATGATCAGGGGAATAGGGGGGCTCCATGTGAGGTGCGAGTAAACAGGCTAGGATTTCTCAGCTTAGAAAACAGACACTGGGAGGAGTGGGGATGTGATAGGGGTCTATAAAATATTAAATGGTACAGAGAAAGTAAATAGAGATTCATTGTTTATGACCTTTCAAATTACCAGAGCAAGGGGACATTAAAGGAAACTACGAGGTGGTAGGTTTAAAATTACCGAGAGCAAGTTATTTGTCACACAGCACGTAACTAACTTGTAGAACTCATTCCCAAACAATGTGGTGGAGACTGATAGCTTAACCCAGTACAAAAGGGAATTGGACCACTTCTTGGAGGTATACTGAATATCATAGACGAGTATGCAGCCTCTGAATCAGAGCTTCCCAAAGCTCTGAACGCCGGAGGCTACAACAGAGGAGGAGTGGAGTGTGGAAGGTTCTCAGCATGCCCTGTTCATCCTCACTCTCAGCATCCACATTTTGCGACTGTGTGATACTGGGCTTGACAAATGAATGGTCTGACCCAGTAAGTGGCATTTCTTGTGTTTTTAACTCTGGCACATGTTTTGCATGCAGGTCAGCAGACCTAAATATGCTACAGTTCAGCATTCTGGGAACTAGGAAATACTGTACTCCTCAACAATATACTATTTGTATCATTTTCAGTGTTTCCATTGTATCTAGTGGAAAAAATAGCAGAACCATCTAGTGACCATAAGTTACATCAAGTTAAATGAACTTTTTAAGATATCTTTCAGTATGTTTATTTTGCAGCCCTGGGGATAGGGAGAAAAGGAGTGCTAGAGTTTCAGCAGCAGTGGTTCAGACACCAATAGCAGTGAAGCTGTGACACCATGGGATCTGCAAGTCTGACCAGAAGACACCCAGGTGCCCAGCCTGTGCTGAAACCCACCCTACCAGGGCTTCATAGGTTGTACCCCAACAGCAATCTAGATCACAGCACAAGGAGTACCTAATCTAGCTCTACCGTTTCCTCAGAATAAACTACATGCAGTGATCACATCTGCAAATCCTTGCACGCACGAATAATGTCTTTATTCACAATAGTCCTGCTGATTTCAAATCCCACCTCTCAAGACCTATTCCTGATGTAATGCCTAATAAGAAATTAGCCAGCTAATGAAGGCAGGGGTTGAACTGCAGTCAAGGACAGCAGAATATAACAGTTCTTTAAAAACAAAAAACAAACAACTTTGAATCATTCTGTCTCTGCTTGCAGACTTTGGATGTTGCTATCTATGGTTTACTACTGATATTTGTGGTAAGGCTGTAGCAAGCCTGGGGTGCGTCAGGTTTTGTGTCACCCGCTGGTGTCCTGCCCCAGCCTGCTTGCCTCTCAGGCCACCTGGTACTCTCTCCTGGCTCCTCTGCCATGCCTTGGTGTTACAAGTTATATGTGCAGGAGACTGTCCTTGGTTAATCAGGTTCCCAGTCTGAATTCCCTTTGCTGTGGTGGATCATCTCTCTTTTCAAGTCTAGACTGGGTAAACCTATGTTTACAGCCAGTTCTGCGCCATGGGCATCTGTTCAACCCTTGTGCTATCTATATATATTGCCTCTCTACTGGGATTACCCAACAACACCTACCACCTCCCTCACCAAGCAACAGTTTACAGCCTCACCTCAGGTCTTACAGTGTCCTTGGGCTTCACCGCAGCCCCAGAGTTTGTGGGCCTCTTGGGCCCTTTCTGATGGCCCTTGGGCCAGGCTCTGGCCCCACAGAGTTCAAACTACTCTCCCTCACTGTTTGTAGCCTTCACCAGTCAGACTAAACTGCAGCACCTTTCCCAGGGCCATCAGTAGCTTCCTTCTGCCTCTGCAGCCACTCCCAAATGTATGCAACAAAGCACATATCTTCAGTACCAAACTCCCTGCAGAGCTCCCTCTCTGACCCTGGAAGGAGCCAGTCCAAGGCCCCCTCAGCAGGTCTGGGCTTACAAAGTCCTCACCCTCTCTTCTGACAACCTGACCGGTCTCTCTCTCACCCAGAACCCTTTCTCATGGCTCTCATTAGCAGAGTCTGCAGGTCGGCTCCAGCCATTCTCCAACTAGGGCCAGTTACCTAGTGGCTGAAGTCCTTCAGCTTTTTTGCTCTGCTGCCTGGATGCACTCCCAGTACCTGGGGTAGGGGCAGCAGTTTCCTCCAGAGTCTGTGGGAGCTGCTGGGATCTGAGAGAGTACTGGAACCACCCTCATTAATATGCATAGAGGCCTCATAAAGAGTCTGGGTCTCTCTCTGGTCTTCCTCTTCTTAGTAGCAAAGTAAGGAGGCACTGTTACATAGGGTTCAAAGGCGTTAGTTCCAAAGGTCTGAAACTTTACATGAAGTTCAAGAACCTTAAATTTAGGCTTCACATTTAAAATACCAATTTAACTCAAATCCTCAAGCATATTTAGTCAGGTATCCAGGTTGTAGCCATATTGGTCTAGTGGCAAAAGCAATCAGGACTCATGGTAGAGGTGATATCTTTCATTAGACCAACTAGATTTTTTGCGCAAGCGTATTTATGAATTTCTGCTTGAATTAAGAGAATGGGGGTTGAAAATAATGGAGCAGGTTTCAATAGTTTTGAAATAGAGTTTCTGACTGTAATTCAAGAAAGATCAATTGTTTGGGCTGCAAAGAGACTCGAGCTATCTGCAGTTTTGTGCTCATTTAATGCCTATATTTTTTAATAATGCCACATGAACGCTTGCAGTGGAGAGTAGCTTTACTACACAATTTTCATTCTTTCTTCTTTCACTTTCAAATGAAGTATTTAAATGTTTCCCATGCAAAATATAATACTGAACAACAATTAGTTCTGTTGAAGCAGCACTGTGGTTTTGCTTATGTGCTCATTTTAAGTTTACTTCTTGATCCTAATAGTTATAGTTTCACTAGTTTTCATTCAGACAAAATAGAAGCCCCCTAGTGGCAACATATTTACATCAGTGGTCCTTAACCTCTTTTAGATTTGAGGCACCCTCAATACCCTCAAGGCACCCCTTGGAAAATGCCAGCTCTTAGTTTTCACTTTCTTATTTTATTTGACTGCAGAAAAATAATAGAGCAATTCTTCTGTTGTAAAGAACTCAGAAAGACCACAACAGGTCAAAATGTATTTAACATTATGGATTCCTATTTGAAAACTCTGGGTTTATTTTATGAATCATGTTTGCACACTTAACATTCGTGACACCCCATGGTACCCTTGAAAGGATCTCAAGACACCCTAAGGTACCCCAATACCCTGGTTGATAATCTTCAACATACTTTAAAGGAGACTTTATAATAAAAATAATATTAAATCCTTGCCATAATCAAACCTGGTTAGAAAGTCTATTAAGTTTACTCCATGAATAAGATTTGCATAGTTGAGACCTTATCCATCCTTAGGGTGCTTTCGATTTTATTTTCATATCTTGAAATATACCTTAAGTCCAAATGCTTAACCCCCTAAACCACTGAATCTTTTGCCAGGGGAATTTAGAGTTATTTGGATCAGCCAAAAGACCACATGAATTTTCATGTAAGTAGAGAAATTCCATTTTAAAAAAGGATCTACAAGAAGAGTTGTCAGTTAAAATTGGATCACTGGCTCTCTATGCTGGTGTAGGGATCTGTAACGTTAAAACTTCAGACTGAAATCTAGTTCTCTGCAACACTACTAGCATGTGTAAAAAGATCCACAAGAACATCTACTCTGCATATCAGAGCCAAAGCACTCTATTAAAAAGGAACATATCACTAGGGAGCAGGACATATGTAGTCAGGGAAGGTCACCTGATAATCAGGTGAAGTCCAAAACTGGGTTTATAGTAAACTGAGCACCAATGCCAAAGAAGTCAAGGTGCACCAGAAGTAAAAGCCAGAATTCTCCAAAAACCAATCAGGAGCAAACACCAAAGTCTTGACCCAGATTGTAACACTGGCTGGGGCTAGCTTTTAAAGGTTGGAGTGGGTTGGGCCTGTTGCCTGCAGTCTCAGAGGAATGGTCTTCCCAATTGCCCTGATTGGATCCAGGGCACTGATCTAAGCAGGTGGGGCTCCCTACCCTGCAGCCATGGATGCCTCCTGAGTCTGGGAGGGGGCACCAACAAGGCATGACTGGGGCGGGGGGGGGCAGGTCGTGGTGCCACCCGAGTGCACCAGTGCCATGGTGGTGGCAGAAGTCAATTTTAGGGGAAAGCCAATTTCAGGTAGGGCACTAGCACTCTCCATGCCCCCCTACCAGCCAAAGCGCTCGCTGTCAAGGGGGCACAAGAGATCTTGGGGGGGGCATGTGCCCCCCATGCCCCTCCTACATGTCACCTATGCCTGTAGCCTCAGGGAATGGATTGCCTTGACAATTCACTTGTGATGAGCTGGGCCCTGAGCACTAATCTGAGCTCATTGCATCTATGACAGCAGATCTGGTCACAGGAGGCACTATCTATGAAATTGTTGAAGAGTGGGGGATAAAAAGTCTGATAACAAAAACAATGAACTTTTTAAATAAGTCCAAAATTATAAAAAGTACTGAAAGTAAAATCTCAAAACTTTGAGAAAGATTAAATTTTGGGCATGTATCTTCAATTAGCAATCTACTGAAAACTATCCTAATGCAGTCATTTAAAAGGTGCAAATCCCACCTGAAATAACTGGGTGACGAAGGTATTTAGAGCGATACTAGCAAAGTTTTCTACATTTCCTGTACAAGGCATGAGTTGGTATAGGTCTGATAGAGACAAAAGGAAATCACATATAAGGGAGGCACCTTTATGTTCTTTTGGGACTTAAAAATTATTGCAACCCTGTAAAATACCTAGTGGCCAGCTCAAGCGAGCCAGAAGTTCCATAGACTGTTTTACATCCAGGAAAACTAAACTGTGACAAAGGTGAGCTATTTGTATTTATGGCGGAAGGAAGAAAGTCATTCATTTCCTTCCTGAACTTGGAGATTATAAAAATGAAAAGCACGAGGAACAAATGGTGTAGATGCCACTTCATGGTGAATAATAAAAACTCAGGAAGTAGAAGTATTTGGTATTCAGCATATGAATCCTGAGAGGATACATGAAGTGATGTGCTGCCAGTGTTCTAGTGGGTTCCCACACAAATATTACCCACCCTCCCCCTGCCTCACAACTTGGAACAATCCCCGAGATAAGCATGAGTGTTGCACGGAAAAGTGGAAGTGCAGCAGTTTATTCTTTTTGTTACCCTTCCTAATTTAAAAACAATAAAGCTGCTTTTTCATAACCAAGGAATGAAGCCAGGCAGCTTGGCAAACCCACAAGAGGTTTGTCAAACCCTCTTATCCTGCCCTCCACCACTTTCACACTCTAGAAGGTTGTTTGGGGGCAGTGACCCTGATCGCTTCCCACAGAACTTGAGGATAGGGAGTCAATATTCAGTTGTTGATGATAAACCTTGGAGGTGCTCTGGAAGCCTGATAACCCTCACACTTCCTTCCCACCATCCCTTCATTTTCTACCACCTCCAGGAGCTTTGGGACATTCATGGCAGATCCCACAAATTCCAAGAAAATTTCATGAGCCTTCAGGTCACTACTTGTTCATTCCCTGCCCAGCACCGTTGAAGTCTGAGGGACACTCTCCTCTCCCATGTCTCCTTTATACAAGAGGTTCACAAGAAATCCCCAAAGCTACCCTAAGGCTAGGGACACACATTACATAAACCAGTTAAAGTGATCAGAAACGGGTTTAAACCTGTAACAGAACTGATGTTCAGTGCACATAAACCAGTTTGAAAATGGCTGAAACTAGTTTCAGATAAACCTGGCTGAATGTAGTATCAGACTTAACTGATTTGGGTCAAACCAATTTATGCAACGTCTGTCCCAGACCCCTTGCTGGTTTAAGATAAATCAGAGTCCCCCACATCCCAGCATGATCTCTGGGCTTGGCAGGGCTCTCTGCTCTACAGCAGGGCTGGCCCCTCCCCTCTGCTCCCTGGCTGGAGCTCCAGCAGAGACTTGCAAGCACAGAGTATCTGCTTGGTTTGTCCCTGCTCAGCAGGGATTAGTCCCCCCACCCCTCTGCCTTACACAGACACCTCAGCATTAGCTAGCAGACCATATGCTAGCTACAGTCTGTGCTGTGAGAGGCAAAGGCAGACAGGCTTTTTGGAGCAAATCAACTGGAAGCTTAATGTCCTTCCTTGGAAAACCTGTTTAGAAAGAGCTCAGAGAAAGGCTCTGTTTTCTTAATTGGTTGATAAACACTGAGTTTGGGGTGATAAACATTCCCTGCTGGGATGGGCCTGGTAATGGCCCCCTCAGCTCAGCCCTGTCGAAGGGAAGGGAGGGCTGCTCTAGCATCCCCTGGCTTCTAGCCTGAGCCACTACAGGCATGTGCCTGCATTTTTGGAATGAAAAGGAAATGTCTATCCACCTCCAAATCAGTTCAAGCTTTTCAGGTTAGATTAACCTGCAAAGATGGAATCAATTCAAGCCCAGACTTTTTGAATCTCTGTCCCTAGCCTAAAAGCATATAAATGCTGACACTAAGCTGCCAAGATTTGCATAGGCTAGTGTGATATTTCTCAACAGCCAAAAATAAGTGCTCATTTCCCCTCTCCAAGGACCCCTAACCAGTGAGGGGATGCTGGAGGCTTGAGGCATTTTGGACAGTAGGGCAGACTAGACAAGCAAGTGGGATGAGGGTACAGCAGGAGCTGGACTGTTAAATAGTGGAAGCTCCTGCTTCCTATACACTAAAACTCAGTCTCATGCCCTCCTCATAACAAGTGTGACAGGAGGAGCAAGCAAGCATTGCAGTTGGTTTGTGGTGCATACACTCTCTCACACACACAAGTTACCCCCACAGGTAAGGTAGCTGAAGGCAGGTAGTTTAGTAGCAGCTTTCAATGAACTGAAGGGTGGTTACAAAGAGGGTGGAGCTGGACTGTTCTCAGTGGTGGCAGATTACATAACAAGGAGCAATAGTCTCAAGTTGCAGCAAGGGAAGTTGAGCTTGGATATTAGGAAGAACTCTGAGGAGGGTAGTAAAGCACTGGAACAGGTTACCTAGACAGGTTGTGAAATCTCCGCCGTTAGAGGTTTTTAAGACCTAAGTAGACAAAGTCTTGGCTGGAACAATAGAGTTGGGAATGGTGCTTCTTTGAGCAGAGCATTGGACCTTCTGAGGTCCCTTCCAAACCTCATTTTCTATGATTCTAACAAGCCAAAAGTAGAAATCATCTGCTCACTGGTGTTTCCCTAAGAGCCAGCAACCCAGCCCTGCTATTCAGGCTTATCTGGAGCTGCCAATCTGAGTTTTGCCATTCCTTTCCCCACCTGCTTTAATGCTCCCCTTCTCCTCTGATTCCTGCTTTAATACAACTTCCTGTAATGTTTCAATATCGTCTGATTCACCCTGAAAATTGAACCCCATCTCTATGTACATTCTACAATCTACAATGGAGGCACATATGTGCGCACATGCACAGAGTTCAGTACATATAGCAATTGCCATCTCACTTCCCAGCCTCAAACTAGGATTCAGAAAGAAAAAAGTATTTTTCTAAGTCTGGGAGCACCCTTTTCTTTACGTCTTCATTAGCACACAGCTTGTTCAATTAATATTAATCTGAGGTGAGAATCAGCCTACATAGTTATCAGTTTCTATATTTCAAGGTCTCCGTTTACAAAGAGAAAGGATTTTTAAAAAGTGACATTGGTTATTAATTGACTTCCATTTTTTTTAATTACATGTCCCCCCCCAGCACGTCCTTTCCACTAATTAAATGAAAATACATAAATAAATATATAAATAAATAATAGCACACTCTGCCACCCTAATCATTACCACAAACCAACAAAATAACCGGTCTACATATATTACCGAGAAGCTCCTAACCAAAACATTTCCAGCAAACAAAAACAGTTCTTTCTTCAACTACCTCAGCCCCCAAAATTAAAACAGGTGGGTTTTTTAAGTAGCTGAGATTTGACCTGATTAACATGTTTGTGAGCTAGTGAGGAGGAGGGTGCTAATCCCTATGATGAATGGCCTTCATGTAAAATGTCTTGCTAGTAACTCCCACTATTACACTCTTGAGGCTCAGACATAGGACATCTCCACTGATCTCAGCTTTAGTAACAGAACATGGAGTCGGCAGTTTTCAGCCTGCTACGGAAATAAGTAAGGTATTGTTAGGAACATATTTTTAAAGTAGAGCTGGTTGAGAATTTTCTGACAAGACAGGTTTTGTTACCTTCCCTTTTGCCCTCTCCACTTTAGAATGAAGATGTAATCAAAACTGAAGCTTTTTCCTGGGACTGGCAGTTTTGATATATTTCAGCTGGGGAAAAGTTTCTCAGTTCCAAAATAGAGTTTGGAAGGCAGGGGAAGCTGGAAGACAGAAAACCATGCCAGACTAGCCAACTGCTATGTGGTTAGGAGGTAGAAGATGCAGCTTTAGCAACAAGTCCTTGCTCAAACTGGTTCATACCACAGTCTCTCTCACAAAATACCCTACCCACCAAGCTATCGATTACTGTGAGGTCTCACTTTTTTCTATAGGAAAAAGATCAACATTTTTTTTTAAGTTAGAAATAAATCAACCAGTCTTGAGGCTGTGCACTAAATCTATTCATCCAAAGTAAAATTTCACCAGAAATCTCTTGGTAGTAAAGTCCAACACTCCTTAGAAAGCCTTAACTAACTGAAATCAAAATGATATGCTGGTAATATGAAACAGACCAAACCAACTAACATCCAGCATCAGAGGGACTGCATGGCACAGTGAATCCAAGTGTGAACTGGTCTCTCAATTTCAGCTTGTGCTACCCACTGTCATCTTCACTCCAAGTGCCAAACTTGTGATGTGTTGTTCATTAGCCATTATGTATGGTACCAGTCCTTTAGTTTTGGGTCCCTATTCAGAACATCAAAGTTACCAACTATGTTAGATGTGTGTTACTGTGACAAAGTGAACCTTCCCACCAAGCCACAGTGCTAGATTCCCCACTTGCCTTCAGGCATGCCACCCACCTGACTCACCTGCCACACCCTGTTCTTAATTAATTAAGATGTTAATTAAGGTGGGAGGCTGCCCGTTCATGCCCCAATGCCAGGGGACATTATCTGCGGCTCTGTACCTCCCCTACATCGTAGCTCATGCCTCGTGGATGGCATCCACTGATGTTAATCTCACCAGCCCAACACTGGGCTCCAGAATCCTCCAGTTTGGACCCCTCTAAGATCCCTCCATTCCAGCGGCATACCCTGCCTTCATTTGGGCTGCCTAGCTCCCCGAAACTATTTCCCCTCTTGGGCATGGGCCACACAGGCCCTGGCCTCACCTCCAAGGCCAGTTGGAACCCCAGGCCCTCAGCTCTGGGCGTCCCTCACAGTGGGCCCCTGGCCCTTTTGACCATTCTGGTCCTGGCCCCAGCACTGACCAGTTGAGGGTATTCTGCCTCAGGCCTCTGCCACTAGCCCCCTCACCTTCTTGGGTCTGCCTTTTGGCCCCTACTAGGGATTACCCACCCGGTTGTGGGAGCTGGGGTAACTCACACCATGACTGGTGTTCCAGGGTCTCACAGGGACTCTCACTCCCCCCTGGAGCAGCAGGTCATTGTGTTCTCTCTATATAAACATATTGGGCTCTCAGCCCTCTGGTTTTTCTCCCCCTTCACTGGGGTGCCTCATCTCTGCCCCCTCACTTGAGGCTCCACACCACCCCCTCACTTGGGGCCATGGGGCTTCCCTCCCCGGTGGGCTCAGGTGGCCATGGCCGTGCCTGGCCCCAACTACTTTTCAACAGGGTCTTCCACCCCACAGGGCTCAGGTGGCCGCAACCATGCCTGGCCCCTACTCTCCCTCCTCAGGATCTCTCAGGGTCTTGCACCCCACAGGGCTCAGGTGGCCTCAGCCATGCCTGGCCCCAGCTCTCAATTCTCAGGTTCTTGCACCCCACAGGGCTCAGCTGGCTGTAGCCATGCCTGGCCCCAACTACTTTTCAACAGGGTCTTGCACCCCACGGGGTTCAGGTGGCTGCAACTGTGCCTGACCCCTACTCTCTCTCCTTGGGGTCTCTCAGGGTCTTGCACCCCACAGGGCTCAGGTGGCCTCAGCCATGCCTGGCCCCAACTAGCTACAGTGTTACACAAGCCCACCCAAAGGTGAGGGCTAGGGTTAAGGTGCCACTTCTCACCTTTCACTGGGGTGATCACTGGCCTGGCATTTCCTTGGGGGCTCTCACACCACTGAGAGCCCCACCAGGCCACCCACTCCCAGCAGAGTGCAGTTTTAGGTCATGCCCAGGACCAGGAGCCTCCCAACCATCCCCTACAGCTCCTGCCCTTACCTCCAGGATGTTCCATGCATAGACAGCTAGGGATCTATAATGGCTGCCACAATCAAGCACCTTCCCCCTTAAAATGGTACCTAGGGAAGGTTTCCCCTGCTGCTTCTCCAAAGCAGGCTCTCCTCAGAGCCCATGAGACCCCTCAAGTGGCAAGCACCCCCAAAGGTGCTCCGCCACAGGTACTCTTTCTCTCTCATGTTAGTCTGACCCCCACTGCTCTTGAGTTGCAGAGAAATAACATTTGTGGCAACAAGGATAGGATCTGCACTTGTATTGGTTCCTGGAGCCACAACCTAAATGATCCAGAACAAGAAGAAAATACTTTTATATTACTATATATGCACTGAAGAGACTTCATATGATTATCCAGTTAGACTCACGGCTGCTGCTGTAATCACAGCAGAACACTTGGCAAGAGTAGCAAAATGATACCAAGCAAAGTGTATGTGATACAATCAATTTCAGGACTTATGGGAGAGGTGATATCTCTTATTAGACTAACCAGATTTTTTGCAAAAAAATTTCTTTAATTGCAAGCTTTCAGGCACAAACACACTTTTTGAGAATGTTTTTTGCAAAACTCTAGTTCCTCTAATAAAAGATATCACCTCTACCACAAGTCTCGATTGCTTTTTCCTCTAGACCAATATAGCTACAACCTGGATACTAGGGCTGTGCAAAGCTTCAGTTCCTGATTCAATTCGGCAGAGATTCAGCCCAATTCGGTGGCCAAATCTCTGAATCTGAATTGAATCAGAGGACCCTTTAATCTCTCTGAATTGAACTGAAACTCTGCAAATCGATTCAGAGATTTGGACATAGACACAGCTGTAAATGTTTTTTCTACGTACCTCTAGGTACCAGGCAGTTCATGACTGCTGTGATGCTGGGGCACATGGAGTGTCCCACAGAAGCACGGGGGACTCCCCAGCATGCTCGGCAGTAGATCCGGAAGTGGACCCGAAGCACTTCTGGTCCGCTTCTGGGTCCGTCAGGTAGCACACCAAAGGGGGCCCCGTGTCCCGCCCCGGCTAGGCAACTAGTTCCTCCTGGGTCTGGAGGGGGCATCCAGGGTCCCCCTGTGGCCGATTGCTGAGCTAGCAGGTGTGGGGGGCCCCCCAGTGTGCTGGTACAATCATTTTAGAAGTCTAGCAGGGCAAGTTACAGAAGGGGAGCAGCCATTATAGGAGAAAAAGTACCCTGCTGCTCACAAACAGGGAAGAATTGATGGAAAGTGTAGAAGCAGATGGCAACTTGGACAGCAGTGACCATGAGATGATTGAGTTCAGGATCCTGAGGAAAGGAAAGATGGAGAGCAGCAGAGTAAGGACCCTGGATTATATAAAAGCAGACTTTAACTTGCTCAGGGGACTCATGGGCAGATTCCCCTGAGAGGGAGAGGAGTCTAGAAGGGCTGGCTGTACTTTAAGAAGCCTTACTGCAGGAACAAACCATCCTGATGCACAGGAAGACTAGCAAGTATATGTCCAGTTTTCCTAAATAGTCCCTAAACCATTCCTTTGCCACTGTTGGCTGTTCACCTTCTCCTCAAACTGTGCTGCCAGGTGCAGTAAGTCTGGGACCTGCCCTTGTCTGTGAAGACTAAGGTGAAAACGGCATTGAGTACTTCAGCCTTTTTTGCATCCTTATATGTCGTTATATGTCAGTACTTATAGAAACCCTTCTCATTACCCTTTATGTCCCTTGCTAATTGCAACTCCAATTGGTCTTTGGCAGGAAAAGCTGCAGGGGCTGGGGGGAAATGATCAGGGAACTGGGGCATCAAACCAGGAACTGGGGGGAAGCCCCTGTTCCTTCCCCTATCCCACAATCATTCCCCTCAGCCCCACCCCTAGGGCTGCTGGCTCAAACCATGGTTCATCTGGCTGCTCCCCCAGTTGCTCCCACCAGCAGTGCCTCGAGTTTCTGCCTGTAGAGTCTATGGCCAAAACTCTAAATCCCTCCGACTTGATTTGGAGGCTTCTGATTCGATTTGGAGAAATTAATGGGTCTCCTGATTCAATCCAGATTCAGAGATTTGGCCCCCAAATCTCCTCCAAATAGAATCAGCTACTGAAGCTTTGCATAGCTCTAGTACTCAGATCCCAAAGTAAATAAACTGATCAACAGCATGCATCTCGCTCCCATGCATCTCCCCCAGGTAGAATATTTGGTTTGGGCTCCTAATTATTCTGGTAACATAAAGTGGTATGTGCTCTTTCATTCATGTGGCAGCTCTCTGATGGTACTTCAGAGAAACAGCACATAGAGCCTCCTCCACTTTCAATAATTCATCACTAAAGCTTGTAGTAGACTGAGGTGCCACAGGCTACTGATTCCTTACCACTAGCTACTCATGTGGTACAGGACAACACCACATTGTTAGGAGGGTACAAAAGCTTACGTTACACTTAGACATCTAAACTGTCTAGTTAGTGAGTTGCTGAAGAGAGAGCTGAATTTTTTTTTACAAGCAACTCAAAAGCATGTGGTTGAGTACCTGTGACTTTCAATTAGGACAATTAAATGTTTACATTCCTTTTTATGCTATTATGTTTGTATGTTATTAACTAAAATATCAGTATTTTTAGGATAAGGTGGAGGAATATGATGTATTGTCCATTATCCATTGTGTATGGTATGGTTTCTTTAAATGCTGTTACTTTGCCTGCCTCCTCAGGCACCATGTTTGCTTATTGTTTAAACAGGGACCCAAACTGAAAAGTTACCAGCTAAGTTAGCTACGTGGTGCTGTCTCTCTCTCATGTTAGTCTGACCCCCACCATTGTGGAGTTTCAGACACTTAACAAAATTGGATCTTGTTTTTTCTGTTTCTGATTATTCAACATATACTTGAAGTTTATGTTTAGTTTTTGCCATGAAAAACCCAAACCTTATGTACCGAGGATCCACCATCCACAGAAATATTTCAGAAAACTCAAAGTAGCATAAAAGCTATTTCTAACCATACTTTATACTGCTTTTCTGACAGAGTATCTTTTAAAGTGAAATGTAAACTGCCCAAAAGCCAAAACAAAAAAGTTTTTTTGACATATTATGGAGTTGTATAAATGTGAGAAGATAAACACTTTTTTGAAAAGGAAAAAAAAATCCTATTTTAATACAAACTTCAATGTCTACGCTAAGTGCCAAGTTTTGACTACAGGGAGGATGCCTAGTTTGAACACCTGAACCAACAATGAATATTTCAAAATCCATACATACTGCATTGCTTTTATATAAAAGTCCTGAACATAATGGTGGTAAGAATTTAAGTGGCATGTTAAATCTTCAGCCAGTCTTTCCACTCAATATATTTGTTAAAATAATGTGCTGAGGCAACAGGAATTTATTATTGGGCTTTTTCACAAGACACACCTTGAATTTTTCCATTCTAAATCTTTTAACAGATGCACAAAATAGCAGTCCTTCACAGCATAAACTACATGTATGGGCTTAGCTCAAAGAAACATTAATGTTATAAAAAAATGAAACATCAACTCTTGAACTTGTTCTTAATTAGGTTCGGATTTTCAACGTCACATTTTCATGTGATTTTTGAAGTCAACAATCTGATATAATAAAACGTATAAAAGGCATGAGATTAAGCACAAAAAATAAGTTACTCTTAGCTAGGAAACTATTGAGGTAGCAGCCTGAGGAGTCTGGATTGTCCAGGGATCAAGTTCAAGTTTGAGAGATGTCACTAACAGAGCTGTTATTACTTGATGGGTATTCAGTGGCTCCAATGCAATAAGCTGGCAGCTCCTGGCTCACTAGTAATATGTCACCTACAAGAATGTCTGACTTACTCATAGCCACAGGAAATTAAGTTAATTCAGAGCTGCCAGGAAAGCAACGTACGATGTTGCTCAGAGCATGGCACTTGCTCAGTATTGTTACCATGGGTCAGCAAAGGCTAGGGAAACATTACAATAGAAGTTCCAGGAGTTTAAAAATTTGTCCTGCCTGAAGTTCAAATGGAAAGAGCCAGAAGAGAAAAACTGTATGGTCATGTTCAGACATGCATGGACATTTGGTTCCCTGGGGACGACTAGCGGGGGCACACCCTGTGCCCATCTAGTTCTCCCCAGGGAACACTAGTGCCACATGCACGCTGGCATGCGGCAAGTTACCCCAGGTTGGGTAGAGGAGGCTGGGGCCAGTACTGAGCTGGCCTCAGCAATCTTACCTGCGGTCCTGGGGGCCTCCTGGGCCTGTAGTAGTGGCAATCCTGCTGTGGCGATCCTGCTCCAGCCGGCCAGGCTCCAGCTTTGGGTGGCACACACTGCCGTTGTGTGTGCAGCTCCACTGTTTTTCTTCACAGGTTTTTTTTGACCCCTGGATATCCAGCAATCAGGGGGGAAAAAAAACCCTCCTCACTGCTCCCTTGCAGTGTGGAGAACAACAGAATGTGCAGCACATAGCACTACAGACATGTCTGCAATGCCACATGCCACACAGCCGTGCTTGTCTGGATTCAGCCCAGGAGTATTGTATAAGGAACAGACAAAATTTGGCAGTGATCATCTATTCTACCCCTTTCTAGCAGTCTCACTTCCCAAGAGAAGGCTAGAGGATGAACAGGTTCTTCCTGGGCTGCCCGAGCACCAAATTTAAGCAAAGGAAAAAAGAAAAATGGAAATTGAAACACAGAGGCCTGGTAAAGTTGACAAAGAAGCCTAGTTCCTAACTTGAGGAGTTTGGTTTTTGTTTAAAATTTAACCTGTCCCCTCCCCAACATACACGACATCAATTTCAGTAGCAGTTCTGCACAGAGGCATAGAAAGGAGGGGCAATGAATTAAGAAAAATTAAAAAATTAAAGACTCAGGTGGGAAAAAAAAATCTCTGTAATATTCTATATCATCTATCTTGGAGTCAGATGCCACAAGATAATGGATTGCCACCAAATACCACTGAACTCACTTTTAAATAGGATTAGAATAAATACTGAGAACTAAATCAAGCAAGGCAGGCAGGTCCTGAATATTATCAAAGGAACACTTTATGGAATCAGACAGACCCCTCCTTCCTTCCCGAGACAAAGTTCTCATTGGACAATTTAAGTGAGCTGTCTTAATTATGGCTGTAATGTTTAAGGGACTTTTCCTCTCTATATACTACTGCACACCTATTCATGGTACTTGAGAATAAGGGCACTTAACACAACATATGGCTTGTAGGTTGCAATAATTAGCTCTACCAATAAGGTTTTTTATATTGTTTACTTCAAAATAAAGCTGTCTTCCTGCTCCTCCTCCCATTACATAAGAGTGAAAGATAAATCACTAAAGAATGAATATTCTTTTCAATAGCCACTATTGTGTATTTGAAGAAACAGATCATCTTTCATGAGACAACTACACAGAAACATTTCCAATAGAAGAATGAGTCATCTGCCTATTGCCTTGTTCTCCAAAAAGGAGTTCTATGATTTCTGGCTCACACCCTGACAGAACACACACTCAGAATGTGGCTCAATACATGCAAATATAGGTTCTGAGTCTGGAAACTGACCAGGTTATTGTAATAGGTTTAGGTCCCAGGGTGACCATGATGCCCCCTGGTGGCCATGCAATTCCTTCCCCAGCTCCAGCTCTAGAGGCCCTCACCTCCTCTACTTTCCTGCCATGCCTTTGATGTTATTATTTGTTAAGAGAGATGCTAACCTCCAGGACCTAGAGAGAGCCTCCTGTTGTCAGGTTTTGACCTTCTCGGTCTCCACCCTTTTGTTCTAGCTGAGCCCTCCACTGGCCAAACCAAACTTTGGGGTTCCCTGTTAAGGTTCCACAGCCAGGTATTTCTTGGGCTGCCTTATATTTCTGCCAGGCCATGCCCCCTTCCAGTCAGGTGACCTTCCAGGGTTTCCTGCAGATGCCTCTTAATTTCATGAGTCAGTCTCTATGGCAACCCAGTTGCTACTGTGCCCTGCCTCTCCTGCAGGGCTCTGCCTGGGCTCTTGCTCTCAAAGTGACAGAGCCTCTCAGGCTCTCTCACACTGGGCATATCTACACATGTGTATTTACTGTGCAGTAGCCAAATTACTGCGCAGTACGAGTGCACGTCTACACACGCACACCTGTACTGCAATTTATGCCAACTTGAGCAAAAATTTTATATCTGCATTTTGCAGGTATCAAATTTATGCCTGATTAGTTACTGTATTAATGCACATGCAGACGCCTTACTGCGCAATAACATTGTGTGTGTGGACTGATTTGGAACTAACTTTAGTACCAAGTCAATCCACACATAGCATTAATGCACTTTAACATTTGCACATGTAAACACTGGCCTATTCTCACTTACTGCACAGTAACCAACTACACAGTAAATTTAAGCCAACATAAATGCATGTGTAGACACACCCACTGTGAATCACATTGCAAATGCATATGGTCAGAGTCTGGAGCCACAATATACCTTTAACTTCTATTGATTTCAAGGGGGTGCTTGGCACCTCACAAAACCAGGCCTCTAATCTTACATGACTATGTGTGGGGAATATTGGAATAGTAAGATCACACTAGTTTCACTAAATCAGCACCAAAGGGTGCTAAAACAATTTCTAATTTTACTTAAGATGTTATAAATATTTTAAAACTCTATAGGTAGTTAGACAGGAGAGTTAAAAGAACTGTTAACAAAAACTAAAGAGATGAAAACTGATATTAAAAGGATTAGCAGTCTTCAGTTTTATGCTACATGCATAGAGGATTATAAAATATGGAAGGGAATAGAAAGAATCTTTTTATAAAGACTTAGGCTACACAGGCAACAACAAAATAAATAGAAACACTAATTATTTCATTTCATTGTTACAATGGATTTCTGTAAGCAAGTCATATCTTATTTCTAAGCGGACTGGATATTACTGGGCAGAATTCCACTACTTGTTGGCATATTGGACACATTCCTTACAGCACAGAACACAATTTCATTCAGCTTCGTATTCAAACAAGAAAAGCCAAGTGTAAGAAACACAAAACAATGTTTGCAGTCAAATAAATTTAACTTTGTTCACTTTGCATTTTTACCCTGTCAAAGGATTCCATCCCCAGCAATTATTTTTATTAGAACCTACAGCAAAGGGCAGTTTTAGACATGAACACCTCGTGCCTCCCAAGGCTGGGGGGCACAGTGACTCCCTGCAGGCAGCAGTGGCAATGGTGGGGGCATGGCAGTGGCGAGTGGAACCACCCACAGGTGGCCACAATGATGTTGACAGCAAGGCGGGCCAAGCGGGCACTGCCCATAGGCAGCTGCGGTGGTGTCAGTGGTGAAACGAGGGGATGGCAAGCACCAAGTGATGATTGGCAGCCACCCACAGATGCAGGGTGGTGGGGAGTGACCTGTGACTGCCCGCAGACACCACTGGCAGTGGCAGCAGCAGCCACTCTCAGGAAGTGCACGTGCACCCCCTACACATCAACAATGGTTTTAGAACACAGATCGAAGACCATTGGAAGTACATAACAGGCACGAGTTTACAACTTAAACACTGTTGTTGTTATTTATTAAACAAAAAAGAGAGCGATAGAAGCCATACAGTTATTGCTGTAAAAAGTTTCCATCTGGGGTAATTATATGGTAAATTACATGGTCATAAAAGTTGTTCTATGCCAAGCAGCATTTGACAGATATATACCATAGATCAGGAAAAAACGTGTGTGTGTATGTGTATCATATACACACACACTTCTTCTGATCTCTGGTGTACATCTATCAAATATATATAGAGACAGACAGACAGAGATCTATATCTATGTACACAGACATATGTACTATTACAGGCTGTATATTTGAATAACTGGTCCTTGAAATAACAAGACACTCACTGAGAAATGATACTGGATAATTTCAGAGTTTTACACCTATCATAAACATCTGAAAAAATAACAGCCATTTGACATTTTTGGAGGTCTCAGAGACCTAGCAGCAAGACAAAATCAGAGGAGTTCACTGCCTCAGCTGGAAATATTTTAGGAGAAGAGAGAAAATCCATGGCAGAAAAAATAAGTGTCTGCAAAAGCTATTGAACCCAAGCAGAAGTTTCCATTGCAACAAGATTCTAATATCCATCATTGCATTTTTCAGTAGAAAAAATAAAGACATCTGCAAATAAAAAAACCCTGACTATTAAGTAACAGTGCAATAGACATTTAACAAGTCTGAAAAAAGATGAACCCATAGAGAGCTTACAATCTCACATTAGACATAATAGGATAACTGGGAAAAAGCAAACAGCGACAGTGGGAAAGAAAGGACAAGAAAATTAAAATAAAATAAAACTTTACATAGCTAGGAATTCCCTGAAAGTGAATATTGTAAGCATAGTAAGTATAGTAAAAGGAAATGTACTTTAAAACTCATTTGTGTCTAATATGCATCAATACAGTCACAGTTCAGCAGTAGACAACTGCAGAGAAGCATTCACATTTGTAGTACTTTTGGCTATGCTTCTGTTTTTTGTGATCCTGTCATCCTCTCTCAGAAACTACATAAAACTATGTATTTACTTTAAATGCAAGGTTAAACATTTTCAAAAGGACTAAGTCACTTATATACCCAAATCCCTTTTTAAAAAGAAACTTGGGTTTGTGCTGCACCAACTCTGAACATGATAGCTCTCTAACCTGAAACATGTAGGTGCATTCATAGTAAGAAGCTTTGCTTTTCACCAGAAGAAACCGGCCGGCAGTGCTGCAGAACTCAGCTATACTGCTTCCAGTTTGGGAGCTAGCATGCATGAGGTGGGTGCAGTGAGAAGGGAGAACCATACTGAGACATACACCAGGTACACCTAGTCCAAGGGCTAGATTCAATAAAGTCTACAAATTGAACGCCACAATACCCAGCTGTTTAGGTACATCATTCTAAAATAACCAAACCAAGGCAAGAATTAGGCACCTAGACTCCCTGTGCAACCAGAGTGACACCAGCAACAAGGGCTCAGTCAGCTGCCACTACTGCACATGCACACTCCCTGAGTGGGAACAAAGGGCTGATGCCCCAAGTGCCCATTGCTCATTCTGCTGCTGCTGTACAGTACATGAAAAGAAGTAGGTACCTCATCAAAGTGATCCTAAAACCTTAAAGGCTGAACAGAAAGCTGCTTGAAATTAGTCAATAGGAAAGAGGAACAGAGTGCCATTTCCTGCTTCCTCTGCAGAACTTGACTGCTTGTCACTAGACTGTGGATCCTGAGTACACAGAAGTGCTTAGAGATCTCCCCAAATCAGTGTAGACCCTTATAACCAGATGCAGATCCAGAATGTTACAAAGGATGGTGTGGTAACAGCATCTGGCCCTGTAGGGGTGCCTACATCCCCATTCCCAGCCTCCCTCCCCACCCCCCAGCACCAGGGCAGGGGGACTTTGCCATGGGAGCAGCAGCTGGGGACTTTTTAGGTCCATCAGGAAGGCAAGAATTCCCCTCCCCCTCCCTGCTCAGAAGTACATCTCTTCCCCCCTCCCTTCCCCACCTGGAGCTGCTATTGTGTTGCAGGCAGCTCCAGAGCTGCCTAGCTGGGCTGCACAGGGGTTGGGCTTTGCCCAGGATAGTGGCAGTGAGCAGATAGGTTTCCTCTTCCTAAGCCTTCTCCTGGGCTAGCAGGGAACACCTGGGGGGACCTACCCAGGAGGATCCTTCCTACCCACTGCTGCCAGCATTGTCCCAGACTAAGCCCAGCCCCTGCACAGGCCAGCTGGAATATGATAGGAGCTCCCCTTACACTCAGGACAATGGAGACAGCAGCAGGCTGGGGGAGAGAGGGGAGGGCAGGGATGTGCCTCTGAGCATGGAAGGAATAGGAGCTGGGGGGAGGGAAGAATTTTTACCTTTTTCAGGGAGTCTCTACAGCTTCTGCATCTGCTGCATGGTCAGAAAGGGGGCTGTGGCCACAGCAATGCACCCACTCTGGTCCACCCCTATCTATAACTTCTTTCCAGGATTGAAAGAGGTGTCACACTTTTCCTTTTAGAATGCTGCTGAATGTGATTTCTGCCTTATAATATAACCTAGGGGTTAGAGCAACTTGCCCAGAAAATGGTACCTTGAGTTCAATGCCTTTGTCTGCTTGAAGGGGTTCAAATTCACAGCCCCCATTTCAAGGGAGTTCCTTCACCTTACCTCCCTTATTTTTATGGCTTGGTCCATTTTCTGGGGCCACCAACTTCCATGGAAAGTGCAGTAATTTATATACAGTACTGTTATACAAAGCAGACATCACCATCATCTGTCAAAAAAAGCAGTGATGCTCCACACAGTTTCTGATTCCTTTCTTTAATGCGAATGTCATGAGAGGCTGTCAAAAGACTTACAAAAGTCAACATATATCGCTTCCACTGTTCCACAATACAGATACTGGCTGGGGAATGTATTGCAGAGAAGGACCAGAAGCTAAAAATGAGCCACCATCGTGGTCTTGTTGCAAAAAAACTGACAGTATACTGGGCTGTATTAACAAGAGTGTCTCTTGCAAATGAAGGGAAGCAATTCTTCCACTCTATTTAGCGCTAGTGAGGCCTCACCTGGAGTACCATGTCCTGTGTGGGACCCCACACTTCAAAAAAGATATGGAGAAATCGAAAGGAGTCCAACAGACAGCAACAAAAGAGAGGCCTGGGAAGCATGACTTATGAAGAAAGTGGAAGTGAACTAGGGCTATTTAGCTTGTAGAAGAGAAGACCAAAAGGGGGGGATTCAATAACAGTCTTCAAATACCTGAAGGCTAATTATAGACAGGATGGAGATGTGCTTTCTCTATGTCTACAGGTGACAGAACTAGAAGCAATGGCCCCAAACTGCAGCAGAGACAATTTGGATTAGAGACTAGGAACAAATTTCTGACTCTTGGAAATTTTCAAAAACAGGTTAGACAGACTTGGCTGGGATGATTTAGTCAAGGATGATCCTGCCTTTAGTAAGGGGCTGGATTAGATGATGATGTGAAATCCCTTCCAACACTATTTTCCTAGGACTCTATTTTGACCACAACAGCATTGGATATGCACAAAAGTAAAACAGCATGCACGTAGAAAATTTTCAGACTAAGCCAGGAAGGTGCAGAGGGAATGCCTAGCCCATCCAGAATAGCAATTTTGGATTTTAGCAGAGTTTAAATGCCCATCTCTGGTTTTAGGCAGCTAAGCCCTATTTTGGACCCAGACCTTAGGGCACCTATACACATGCTCAGACATATTCTGATTAGAATGCATTGGAGCAGACTCAATTAATCAAGTCTGCTGGAGCGTTCTAATCAAAATGCTGGGTGTTGCAGCATCTCATGTATTCAGTGCCCCCATGCTTCAGAAGAGCCGATCCGAAGAGCTTTTCTAATTAAAAGCCCCCCACCCCCCAGCACATGTAAAAATGCCTTTCATTTCTTATCAAAAATCTGTCTTTTAAACTGCATTGGCCAGTTTCCTCAAAAAACACTAACACTACACACATAAACAATACATATTGTCTTGTGCTACTCAGAGGCCAGATGACTATGTGGGCAAAGATCAACATCAGAATAGTTTTCCTATGGAATGGGAGAGCAAATGAGAGAATGAGAGGGCAATTTTAAAACTAAAACTCATTTCACTTGCATGTATGGGAGGCAAGCCATCTAGCATACCAGTAGGAATGTCTGCCATCTATCCCATTTAGAGAAGATCTCAAATATGCTTGTAGAGGAATGGGAGAGGGGGAGGATCTCAGAGGGGGAGTTCCCCACTCACCTCCTTTCCCTCAGCCCCTGAGAGCCAAGCCATCTTGCTGGCACCGGGAGAATGGCAGCAAAAGCTGGGGTGGGGCAGTTGGCAAGCCAGCCCCAATGCCATACTACAGAGGCACCCCAGGGTAAGGACTTTTCTTTTACCTGTTATCCCTGGGTTAGGGGACAGACAATCCCAGGAGTATGGGGACAGGCAGTGGAGACACTCCAAGATATGCAGTGGCCAGCACAACCCTGGCCCAGCACCTTAAAGGATGTCCCAGGGAATCGGGGCCCTCTAGAGAAAGAGGGTCTATCTGGAAATACAGGACCTGGGGAATGGCAGCTTGAGTGGGACAGGTCCCAGGGAAAGGGAACACCTGACACTAGCTTACCCCAGGTCCCTACAGGACTTGCCTCTTAATACAGGAGAGGTGAACCACAGCAAAAGAGCAGAAGCTGATGCTGATAGACTGGAAGCATCCAGTGGATACCCAAAAGGAAAACCAGAAGCAGTAGGGGAAGAATCTTCTGATGGAGAGGGATGGTCTCAGATGGTGAGGGTAAGTTCACCTGCCCATATTTCTTTATTTTTGTATCAGATGGACTTCTGAGAATTCCCAGTAGTTACATGGGGAGATACTAGGACTAGCTCCCTAGCTGTGAAACCTTAACAGCAGGAACCAATAACTGTGTCATTTGGAGGCCTGTGATGGAAGTGTAGGGGATGAGGGATCCCCCATTATAGGCCCGGTATTTTATCAGACATCATAGAGGACTGTTCGTCTGACAGAGAGACAGTAGCCCTGATGAAGGAGCCATCCACTTCTTATGGGACAGAATTCTACTGAAATTTTCCATCAAGTCATGGCAGGCAAGTGTTCTGAGAACACTAATTGGGGTATACCACACAGGTCAAACCACAATGCTGCTCACATACTTAAATCTGTCTGTGAGAGAACAATGGTTGCATAGTGTCAAAAGAGTCAATAACATTTTATTAAATAAAAAGAAAGGGAATTCCAGCCATTCAAAGCTGAAGAGGCCATTAAATGCTTATTCCATTTTAGCAAAAACAGAATAGAAATTGATTTGGTTACAGGTAAAAAAAACAGGAGTGAAACTGCTAAACCACTGTAGTAAAGAATAAACAATACAATAACTATTCATCTTAATCTTTCTTCAAGAAAACAGTATTCTAGGGCTCAGAATAGTATTCAAAGAGATATATGTCAAGGTCATGTAATGATTACAGCTCATTTTTATATGGATTCATACCCACACCTAGTTGCAGATTGTAACAATGAATATGAAGACTGGGTTAAAACATCCCAAATCAAAATATTGTGCAAAGAAAGCATTGCAAATCGTGAAACGTTAAGAAACCACTTCACAATTGAATCATAAGGAAGGCTAAAGGTGAAAAGAAATAAAAAGAACAGCATTTAGAAAGTCTTGAGTTATACACAGCAAGGTCTATGATGCCAAAGTTAGTTTGCTTTAGAGTCTCTTTATCGCATTGTCAAAAGACAACAAGTTGTTCATCCTAGCAGAAAGGAAACTACAGAAAGGAAACTGTGAACACAAGACTCTTAGTATTTGAGGATGCTGTTATAGCCATGATGGTTCCAGGCATATGAAAGAAGCAAAATTTATGTAGTGAGAGCACCTAGGTGCCCTGCTCCTTTAAAGAGCTGAGACTGCTAGGGAGAGAGCCCTAGCATTGAGTGGGGAGCCCCAGCTGCTGGTTACCAGGACAGCCAGAATGAGTTAGTTGGCCCACACCTGCCAGTGGTCAGCTGACCAGAAGGGGCAGGGTCTGGCTCATATATAAACCCCAGGGCTGAGGCCAGGAAGGCAGTTCCCCACTAGCACCCAGAAGAGAAGGAGGCTCCAGGGTGGAAGTGCTCAGTAATGTTGCAACTGCTTGGCATGCTGCACCTAGGGCTAAGGGGGCTCTATGAGCTCCATGAGTATCTTTGCCTATTAGACACTTAGTGCCAGAGATGAAACCTGATCCTTTTAAAGGGTCAGGGCACACCCTGACCTTTTGTATTATGTTATAGATCAGGTGCTTGTGTTTTGTTTGTTGTTGTATAAGACCGGTGGTTTGGGTGAGGGTATTTGGGGAAGGAGGAGACCTCACTGGGGGCCCACTGCAGCTTGGGGACCCCAGCGCCAGAGAGGGCACAGCATTCGGGGTGCACAGACCCCAGCACCAGAGAGATCATGGCATTTGGGGTGCACGGATCCCAGCGCCAGAGAGGGCACAGCACTTTGCAGGGCTCTGGAGAGCCCAGGCACAAGTGAGGCTCAGAGCAATCCAGGGCTGTGAAGACCCCAGGTGCCAGTGAGGCACAGAGTGTGGCAGGTCTGCGGAGAGCCCAGGAAGGGCAAGGGGGCCAAATTACAACAAGGCCTAGGCCGGTCAACGTCGGTACCATCTGCGAGGCTTGGGGCATGGTAAAGGGGCAGCTGGAGCCACGCATAGCCCATAAGGCTAGGGTGCCCTGAAACACCCATTATAATGTCTGTTTTGAAGTGGGACACACCAGGCATCTGGGAACCCACAGGATCCAGAGAATCAATCAAAACCATGTCCAAGAGGACTTAAAGGCAGCCTCCCTATTAATCACTCCATCAAAGACGTGGCAGGTGAGAATAGAGGGTGCCCATCGGGCCGACTTGGCATGGTAAAGGGGCCTCAGGGAGATCACGGCCATCCTTAAGAACCCCATCCTGTGACATGAGACAATATCTTTTATTGTATACCTGGGAGAGTTTTGACAAGCTTTTAGGTATAAAATGCCCTGTAGAGCGCTCTTCTGCATATTTATAAACATTTTTTTCCTGGTGTGGACCAATAAAAAAAGGAGACAGCACTTGAAAGTGCTTTACAGAATTTATTTCTGTAACTAGAAATACACAAGCATAATTCATATCAGAACAACCGATTTGAAGCCAGGCCAGCTCTCCATGTGACACTTTACACACCGCCTGGGGCCCAAGCAGCCAAACTGTTCCCAGTGCCAGCTCTCCATGTGCCAGCCTGCACACTGCGTGGGGCCTGAGCAGCCTCAAGCTGCTCCCAGGGCCTGAGCCCCAAGTACCAGCCTGAGCAATGCTGGGTTCAAGAAGGGATCCCATGGAGGCTCTTCCCTCTCCAATGTCCCTTGCTGTCTCTGCCCAGTGTGCTGAGCACACTGGGTTTTTATCTACACAGGAGGCCCTGCCCCTGAAGTCTGCCAGACCTGCAAAACATAGTCTTCAATTAGGTCCAGGGGCTCCTCCCAGCTGCTACCTGATTGGCAGAAATGTTCCACCAATCCAAAGTGACCTTCTCCAAGCTGGGCTTGCCGAGCAAAAGCAGCAAGCCCTTCACACATATGTATTGGGTAAAGAGTTGCACCTGCTCTAGTAAAGGCTCCCCAGGCAGAGGGAAGCACCCCGCCTGCTGTCCCTCCCCACCCCCCATCTCTCCCTGATATACTGCTTGGTGCAACACTGCACTCCGTGGCTCCTATGGCTGGACAGAGGCAGAACAGGGCTGCCACTGCCATGGGAAAGATTCCTGGGGCAATTCTGGCACCCCCTACTAGTCAGCACCTGGGGGTCATGCCCCACTTGCCCCGCTTCCCCCCCACCCATAATTAAGCTACTTTGTGGTGTAATGTAGAGTCGAGGGAGTTAGCCATAGATGAACTTACACCGGTGCCAGAAGCAAAGAGCTCTGTACAGGATTATTTACAGTGTTGAGAAATACTCCTGTGCTGCAGTCAGTAGTATAGACACACTCATACATCTGTGTGACAACTTTTCTTCAGATGTTTACTCCTCAAAAATGGAAAGGCATTGTCTGTTTTCTTAAAACAATTCAAGTGGTCCCATCATTCTTAATTCAATTGTCTTCAGCCTGGCCAGAGTTTTATCCTGAATTGACTGTACAACCCCTCCATTCAAAGCCAATAGGCGACATGAGTACATATCAAAGGCTGGAATTTGAACTTAAATGTGTAGCCAAGATCAGATGGGTTTAGTTATTGTTAAAAAATATATGGTAATAATGGGAAAGGAACAAACAAACATAACAAAAAAAATCTGTGAAATATGATGTGGCAGCTCAGCAATCCGTGACCAAATGTGAGAACTGGGATGTAATCACTTCAAAGGCTCCAAATGTTCACACAAAAAAAAATTGTACTTTTCTGACATTATTATTCAGGAAAAAAGTAGAAAAGACAGAATTACAGTGCTCTGCCTGGATGAAAAGATGGCATTTTCAAATGAAATCTTCAGTGGAAGATCATAAAAGCCAAGAAGAGTCATGCATGTTAAGACAGTTTCTCTAACCAGACTGAAGTTGTCACACACAGTTCAATGCACTTCTCTTACACTTATTAAGGAGGTCTGAATTACATATATTAAAAGCTCTAGTGACCTAAATCCATGGAAGTGCCTTTCAAATACAATGTGTACTTCCATGCCTCTGTAAGAGCATTCATTAAAAATCCATTTACTGATGTATGATCATGGACAAAACAGAGAGCTGCTTTTTCACATCAAGAATGGACAAAATCATATGCAGTAGGACATGCAACACAACACCTATTTGGTAGAATAGACATATTTCAGGTCTAATTATTAAATTATCACCTCAAGTGAATTGTATCATCAGGTTCTTGATGATTCTGGTTTCCTCCATACTTTGGAGACAGCCCTTTGGAGAAAGGTCATGCCAAATTGCAAAATAAATTCCAGTTTTTTTGTAACATGCTCTTGAAGCATCTTGGACACTGCTAAACAGAAATTGCAAGCTTCAGGGCTGTGAACGAAAAACTGTAGAAACTGTTGCAGCTTGTGAAGTGTTCACTGTACTAAGAAGTTCTCAGCTTTTGTAGGAATGGACAGAGGTCTCCAAAACTCTAACCTGGAACATTTGCCTTGTCTCTCCTAGCTCCTACTTAATTCAGTCCTTGACAAAGTTTGAAAAAACAAACACACTAACAATCCCATTATGAAACCTTTCTTTTGATTTCATAAGACCATGAATTCACCAGTGTTCTCATGAGACCTCCATTTAATATTTCTGTTGTTAAAAATATGCACAGGGAAAGACCAAAATTCTCAAGCCCCTTTGCATTAAAGGAAAGAAGGTATAAAGATTATTTATTTAATCTTTACCTTTCACCTGCCATCTTTACTTTTAAATCTGATAGCAGCTATCAAAATACTTTACGTACCATTTCCACTGTTTCAGTCCTCAGTATTCTGAGTTTTAGAACAAACCAAAAAGCAAAAAGCCCTTCACTTAACCATCACTTCTTCCAGAAGTGACAACACTTGCAGTGGGCAAAATGAGCCCTGCAACAGGCCTCCCTTCCCTCTTAAATGATTATTGGCTCCAAGCAGGCCTCTCCCACAGAGGGGCACGTTACAGATGTGTGTGCTGTTAATTAATCAGCCCAAGTCATGTGAGCTACTGTTCCCCATCTGTACGTACAAAACTGCACAGCCCACAGCAAAGCATTCACACCACACTGCCCACTGAGAGACCTCCTAGGGATCAGTCTCATCTCACCTCCCTGGGCTGTGTCACCTTCGAGGCAGCACAAAGAAGCAGCTGGGTGTGGAAGGGCCAAAAGGCAGGAACAGCGGGATCGGTGCAAGAGTTCGCTGCCTGTAGCACACGGCAAGTGCCAAACATGCTGAGAAGGGAGAGGCCTCATACCCAGAGGTTCAACAGCATTTCCAGGCTCAAACTGTGGTACGCTGGGGAGTCAAACAGGAGGGGCTTCCTGTGGATCATTGGCAAGCACAGCAATCTCAGAGCCAGCCCTAATCATTAGCACAGGCATAACTCTGGTCTCCTTTCTAGCCAGCCCCTGATGGACCCCCTGGGTTCTTCCCTTCCTGCCTGCCAGTTAGGGCAGGAGTAGCAGGATGAGACTAATTGAGCCCACAGAAGCTTATTCACTCTTTCCTGGCCAGCACAGGTTTTGTCTAAGTCTTTACTCCTGGGAAATCAAGACACTGGCCTGTGTCCTTCACAGGCCAGTGCAGAGCATTAATCTGCCCGATCCCCCCAGGTATCAGGGGTATGTTTACACCACGGCAACTGCACGTCCCAGCTGTGATAGTGTAAGCAGGCACCATCCATCAGTCCCCCTTACACCTAAGGATCCTGGACATACACTAATGGAACTGTTATAGAGACACCCCCCAGTGTCACCCTTAAGCCCTCAGTCTCCAGTGCACTTGAAAGCAGGGCACTTGCTGGGCATTACCAGGGAAAAGGCAAGCAGGATGTGCTCAGGAGCATTCCTCTCAGGACTTGCCATTACCCTAGTGTAGACATACCCAGGGAGAGTGAAATCGTTCTTCTGGAGGCAGCTTTCTCAATGTACAGTGTCATTATCAACCAGCTAATAAACAGAGGAAGGTCCATATGACTGGTGTACAATCATTCCTACCTCCTATGCAGGAAATACCCAGTAACAGAGTGGGAAACAGGACATCTTCCAGCTTATGGATAACATCACCCAGGAGGTAGCAAGTCTACAGACAACTCCAAAAATAGCTTTCTTCAGGGTCTCTGTATCAACCACTGAAGCTAGGACACCCTTTTTTTCTCCCCTCACTCTTCCTGCCATTACTGCAGTAATTTAACTCGTATCATACTAATTATTTATCTTCCTTGATTTCTGAACCTCCCTGCCCACCTTCAGTGACTGGAATGATTAGTGTTGCCAACTCTTCCGAGAAATAAGGTGAGTTCAGTCCCTACTGCAGGATCTTTCACTGAATGAGCTTTAAGCATCTCCCAGAACCCACAAATTCTAATAAATTAATAACACCCTCACTCCAAGTAATTATGTACACACATGTACACAACAAGCTCCCTAATCAACTTTGCTTCCCAAACCTCACATCTGCCCCTTTCCCCTTAGCATGAAAACCAGCCAGTTGTTGAATAATACGTTTTTAGTTCTGAAACAGCTACACAGCCTCCCCCTTCCCCCCCAGCTTAGAGGCTATGGACAGCAAAGGTTCATATGCTTTACTTCCCTGCATTCAGCCAGCAGCAGGATTGCATAGCTGAAAGGTAGCCAACTGATGGATTTTGCATGGCAGAGGAGTTGCCAGAATCTTGTTCTGCCCTGGTCTCCCATGCCCCAAAATTCCTCTTGAATCCTGTGGGAAAGCTGGGAAGGAATCTGTCCCCAATTCTGACCATCTGCCCTTCCTTAGGAGGTGGAAAGGAGGAGATGGCAACCAGTCAGAGAAGGTTTTCCACTGGGCAGGGCTTGGGGGGCAAATCACCTGAGGGTAGAGCTTCTGACATCCCGCCCAGATGGGCTTTTTCAGGACACAGAATTGTAGTGGGGGGAGCTGCCAACACTGCATCCCATTCCCCTGGCATATCTCTCAAGCATATCCACATCTCCTAGAACAGGGAACTCTGCTCACTTCGCGCACACACTCGCTCTCTCTCTCCTTCCATTCTTCAGCTTTTACATAGGCTGAGAAGTATCAGGTCCAGTCCAGATAGTATTATCTCCCAGGCTGAGAAGTATTAGGTCCAGTCTCACTTCTCTGGGTCTTTCTGAAAAGTTCCTATGTCTAGACAACTATCCATTTACCATAACTCTCAGGGAAATACCTAAACACCTAGCCTTTTGCCTTAAATTACTGTAGATTGGAGTGGGGTCCACCTAGGGTTGTTGGGCACTGTGTAACCCAGATCCACATTGAATGAAGCACCTAGCTGAGGATGCTACAATACCTAAAATCTAGGCATCTCAACCTAGAAGAGCAATCCAGTTTGGCCAGGTTGAGACACCTACAAACCCCATGCAGTCAATGGGGAAGCTTGAATGATTCTGAGAAGTTATCTGTTTTGACCTAATATAGGCACTTGTATGATCTATATAGAGAACAGGAAGACAAGTGTTTCTAAAGAGTACCTCAGAAACTCTGGAAGGATCTAAACATGGTCAACAGAAAGTGTTCTCACTCTTCTCCACAACTTAGATGCCAACTCAGGCTGCACATCAGGTATCTCCATTCACTAGGCACCTTCCTGACAAATAATGGTGGTACCCTCTTGCCCAATAGCCTAGTGGTTAAAGCACTCACTTAGTAAGTAGGAAACCTGGGTTCTAGGCCTCTCTAAACCTGATGGGGTTTGTACCCACATCTCTCACTTCCCAAGAGAAAGACCTCACTCCAGTGCCCCTCTTTCTGGGCAAGTACTCCAACTACAAGACTATTGGACAAAAGGAGGGTAATTCTTCCTCCAGCACTGTCATTAACTGACCATTACACAGGCAGCACAGAATTCAGTGCAAGTCAGCGCAAAGTGTTCCAAGCACTTTGGACTGTGCCTCTCCCAGGACTTGGGCAAAGTCTCTAATGAACTGAGATTGCTTAAGGTAGGTCCCAGGAACCAAAAGGTGCACTTCTGGGCACTTACAAGAGCCAAAATGGAGGCACCTGGGGCTCTTTGAGATTCAAATTGTAGGCAACAAGTGAATGCAGACATATAGCGTGGTTTTAGGCTCCCAGGGCAAGGATGTGCCCATATCCTTCAAGATGAAACTGGATCACACCCTGTGCCTCTAATGTCTGGGCGGCTGAGTGGAGTATTGTTAAGCTTTTCTTGTTATTCACACCCAGGTGAATCTTGAAACACAATAAAGCATCTTATTGCATCTTTGGCAAAGAGTGATCACTGAAAGTCCAGGGTCCAGGAGTAAAATAAGAAAAAGGAAAAGTAAAAAAAGATTACCCTGAGCAGAAGAATGAGGCAATTGAATGCCCCATGATACTGGAAACTCTCTGGAAATGTGGAAGGTTTAAACAGCACTTCCTTCTGTACTTGTGAGTAGTGGCTGCCAACAAAAAGACAGGGAGTCAGAAAGTAGCTTTATTTCTAGCAATAGCTGGTTCTGAAATACTTTGAGATCCAAATACTACTATTTGGATCTCAAAGAACCCCAGGTGCCTCCATTTTGGCTTCTGTATGTGCCCGGAAGTGCACTATTTGGAAAGCATAGGTTCCTAGGACCTACCTTAAGTGATACTTGGTGTTTTTATTAGTCGTCAATTAGCTAAGGCAGAGAAGGCTAACAATAAAATGGTATGAAATAAATATGTAACCCAGGTGCACCCAACTATGCGCTCCCCCTCCAAATAGAAGAGATAGATAACTAGTCAGAAGCGCTGTGGCAGGGATCTGTAAAATACTGGCCAGTTCCCTCTATTCCCTATAGAGTCAGGCCAGGACCAGGAATAGCTTAACTATATACAAATGTAATACAGGGAATCTTAAAAGATAGCTATCAATACAACTTATACAGATATTTACAGATTTATAAAAAAGTATTGGTAAATATGTGCAACAACAGGTAAACATAGCTAGACAGATAAACACAGGTATCAACAGATACATTCAGGCAAGAGCAGTAACAACAATTAGATACAAATAAACCTCAACTTGCCGACATAACACAGACCACACTGAAGGATAACAAAATTCTAATATTATAAAAGCCTAAGTCTATCTGTCTGTCTGTAATGCTTTAGTCGCGCTCTGATTGGCTGACAGAAACAGCCAATCAGAGTGCTCCAAGCGTGGGGGAGCGCCACCATGATTCCAAAGCTTCCCTGAGGACTGCACAGAGGGTGTAAGAGGGTGCACCTCACCCCCTGCAAGAGGCAGAGGCGGCAGCAGCGTTAGGTGGTGGCACTCCATCCCAGTCCCCTCCCCAGTCATTCTTGATGGGCAATTGGCTAGTAAGTCTCTCTCTTGATATAGATATATATATCTGGCTCTCCCTGCTCCCAGAGCCAGGCTCCAGTGGTGGCTCCTCTAGTGGCATGTTCAGGAGTCTGGGGCTATTGTCCACTGGAGCAGCTCTCTCCAGCTTCTCAGCTCCACTCTTCTTAAATCCCCCACCGCATGTTTCGTGCACTGGGCACACAGTGCCTTTTATTCACTCTGGAGGCTCTGTCTCCAAAGGCTTGCCAGACCTGCAGAATGCAGGCTTTAATCAGAGCTTCAATCAGGCTCTTTGCCTCTGCTCTGTGTGAGGGGTAGGGCCAGCCCCACCCAGCCCTTACCTGATTGGTGGATGGGCTCCACCAATCAAAAAGAAGATTTTCTGAGCCCATTTCAAGCCAGGCTGCACTGGTAAGTCCCCCATAAATACAAGAAGCATTGCATTCCACAGAAAAAGACTAAGCAAATGAGAGAGAAGCTTTTAAACACAGAGTACACAAAGACAATTCAACTATGAAAGAGTTTGTGATTGATCTAAAGCTCAAGAGCCAGTCTTCAATTCTGAGACACTGATGCCTGATAAGAGATTGTGACTGCAATCTACAATAAAAGAGTCAGACAGAAACTATAGAAAATATGTAGAAATAACCCTTGACAGCATTTGGAATTTGCCAGGCAATATTCCTAGTCTGGGTTGTTTGTGGAGAGTAGATAGTGTTCGGATACTGTGGATATGATACAGATTCCAAAATACTATAAGAATTCAGATCAGAGACAGAAAAGTACATGAAGCGCATCGTTCAACAAAAGCAACACACAAAATTGCAAATGCTGTAGCAACAACACAAGTCAAAACAATGTCCCACATGTGGGAAAGGATGAAAGCAGCACAACAAATCACATCGCTTTGCAAGTGTAGCAGGCTCACCTTTCAGAGCTTGGGTTGTTGAATCCCAGCCTTGAGATCCTGCCGTTTTGATTGGTGAAGCCCATCCACCAATCAGGAGGCAGCAGGAGAAATAAAGTTACGCCTCTTTCCTGAGGGGACGGGGAGAAGAGCTCCCCTGGACCTGATTGAAGACTGTAAACTGTCAGGTCCAGAAGACTTCAGGGGGGAGTCCTGGAGCACATAAAAGGAGCTACATGCCCAGCATGATGGTCAGATGCAGTGAGGGACTCAAAAAAAGCAGAGCGAAGAAAAGCTGGGGAGCTCTCCCCCAGCAGGCAATAGGCCCAAGGTTCCTGAAGCTGCCACTGGAGGAGCAGCCTTGGGAGCAGTGTGAGACCACTCAGGCTGTTGACAGTGCACAGGCACAGTGCGCGGAGACCTGTCCCTGGGAGCAATGTGAGACTGCTCTGGCCCATCATGGTGTGTGCTTCAGTGCACAGAGCCCAGGCTTTGGGAGCCACAAGTGACAGCTTGAGCCTGCAACCCCAGAAGGGCCAGCAGGCCACACAGTGCACGGGGCAGTGCACGGAGTAAAGGCCTTGAGGTAGCAGTGAGGTGGCTCAGGCCCCATCTCCCAGCAAGTGGCCAAGTCCCACGGTGAGCAGGGCAGCACACGAGCCCAAACCTTGGAAGCCAGGGAGCAGCAGAGGCTGCTTGGGTTACCCACCCAGTGAGAGGACAGCCAGCCAAAGCCTGAATGGTCTGGTCTGTGCTAAGAGAGTCCTCAGTGCCGAGCCAGGGCACAGGGAAATGGCAATGCTGTAGCATGAGGCCCAGCAGCAGTGCTGCAGCAGCTGAGAGGAGTTGAGCCCTCAGTGCCCAGAGTGGGGCACAGGGTGGGGAGGAGCCCAGTGGCACAGTAGAGGCCTGGAGAGACTCCAGCAGAAGAGACCCCATCAAGCTGCGTCCTGACCACTGCTGCCTGAGGGAGCATGAGTCATTGGGCCCTTGGGTCCCACAGGGGAAAGACATTTGGGGTGGGAAAACCTAGAGAAGGGGCTGGGTGAGCAGTCCCCCGCCTAGTCATGGCCCTAAGAGGAGGGGCCCCTGGTGCTTCCTGGACACCACCAAGGGACCCCATTGGAAGAAGGAGATTATCTCTTGCCATGGGTCAGGGACTGTATTAAGGAATAGTTGTTATTAAGATTGTTCATGTTTGTGCCTTATATTTTGTAATTGAAATGTTGTACATAGTGTTATTTAGGGTTTGACCTTGGTTACTGGTTAGTGTTCATTGTGTAAATATATGTATATGATGTTTAGTTTTATGTATATTATAACTTAATAAATTGTATATTGTTAAGAACTTTGGACTTGGGCTAACTCTATAGAGGAAAGAGGGATCTGCTTGAAATTCTGGCATCCCTCTCACAACACCCCCTCCTGCCTAGCCATCCCATTCAATTGAGAATAGGGCACACCCTTGGGTGTACCCAGGTTACACAAGAGTTTGCAAGCACCAGGATCATGCATGGAACAGACTAAGAGAATGACAGTGGCCTTACTAGGTCAGATTAGTTCTTCACATGAGCATCATATGACACATCAATAAATACTGTGGCAATATCATCTGATATCAACTTCACTGGCCCAGCCACGTCATCCAGATGTCTGACACCAGACTCTCAAAGCAAGTTTTATTTTCTCAGTTCGATCATGGTGCGCACTCAAGAGGAGGGTAGAGAAAGCGCTTCAAGGATATCCTTAAGGCCAACTTGAAAAAATGTAACATTGACATCAATTCCTGGGAGACTATTGCCTAGGACCACCCAAATGGAGGCAAAGTCTGCTGCAAGGATTTTAGTAACTTAAAACCCTATGATGACAACAGGAGACAGAAAAGAGGAGCAGAAGAAACAGTGTGTCATGGACCAAATCAAAAATCCAGAGCCACTCACTCCACACAGAAACATGTGACCAAGTTGCAAAAGAGTCCATCAATTCCATATCAGCCTCATCAGCCATCTTTGGACTCACAGATAACACATTCATGGAAGACAATCATCCTTACCTGCAAGGGATTGCCAAAGATGATGACTGTGGCAGCAGAAGAGAAACTGGACTATCAACCTGGAAGCAAATGGGATGTTTAATAATTTTAAGTTGGATAATAGTGCACAAGCAAGTGTATTTCAAATAGAGTTATTAGCAATGAAAGCAAAGCCACAGGTTTTCAGTGGTAAAGGGACAAAGCACAGAGCTTTCTGTCATGACCTTATCCCTACTAAAGTTTTATATATATTAAATGTATGAGGAAATACACTGGGAAAAAATATTACAGTTTTAATAGTACCAACATGGGGTGTGAGAGAGAGAGATCTTTATGAATCATTTTTGTAGCTGAAAAATGAAATCTTTATTCTTGAGGGGAAAACACTAGCCAGGCCTCTGACAAAAGCCCAAGTCAGCCTACAGTCAGTTTCAGCTAACACTAACCTACTTTAAATATAGATATGTTTTATATATTTATAAAGCAATATAGACATGTTTTGTGCTAATGAAATAAGGCCAGTATCTCCAGACACAGTATCTAGATAATTTGATGAAAAGGACTATGGTGCAAAGTCAAGAGCTAAATAGTATGTGTCAGTCTGATTATGAAAAACCTTGCTCGTGTCAGATGGTAGACTGTGATTGACACTTACTGCTGAGGAGAAGATCCTCCAAAAAGCAATTCAAGCTATTGTATAGGTTGGCTGGGAAAACATAATCCTAGCCCATGTTATCAGTTTAAGGAAGAGCTCTCAATCATAGATAGAAATTTATTTAAAGGCCCCAGGATCATTTGGGAACTGAAATATTGAAAGCCTGTTCCACAGCAAGAAGTATTATCAACAGAAGCTGACTTTTGTTGATACAAGTTTGTGTCCCCACTCAAATTTGATGTACTTCTCCAAAATTCAGATTTCCTGTCACCCAAGGACACCCACATACTAAACCAAAATAAACCCCAGCACATAGTGTTGCTGTGGGCATAATGCCAGGATATATCAAGTGTACAACTTGGACACAGATGGTTGGGACTTGACTCTAGAGGATCATGACCCAGTCGTCTAGAACAAACAAAAGGGGTTCCAGTCAGAGTCAGGGGATCAGAAGTGGGTAGGTCAGGAGATCACAGTCTCTGAGAAACCAAAATATAGGCAGTCACCTTTGGTAGAACCATGAAGTTGGTGGGGGGGAGGCAGAAAACGGGGAGGAAATCTAATAACAATCTCATTGTGCAAAAAGGATTACTTTTGATTTTGATGCTAGGTGGAGGGGTAATCTTTATTCTTTCTGGACATAGACAGAAGTGACAGTTTTCACCTGATCTGGCCGCAGAAAGCAGACTGCAGCTGTGCCCAAACAGAAGTGCATGGGTGCAGACCACTTTAAAAGGGCCTGATCCTGTGAAAATCTGAACCTTCATTACATGAAGGTTCAGATGAACACTCCCCAAAACAAAGCGCATTCTGCAACTTGCATCTGTGGAGCTCCCAGCCTGTCAGTTTTCAGAATGGGAAGGGGGAAAAGAAGCAGAGGGAGTTCAGTCTGGGATTTTTTCAGCCCCCACTAGAGGGTGGGGTGGGTGGATTGGAGCGCCCCTGAGGTGGGGGTGCTTCAGTCCACCCGCCTCACCCTCCAGAGCCAGATGGGGAACCCAAGAATGAGCTCCCTCTGCAATCTTTCCCCACTCCCATTCTGACGAAAGCATCCGGGCTGGGAGGAGTGAGTAGCATTGCTACAGAGACCAGGCTGCAGGCTTACAGCAAGCAGCTGCAATCGCAGCTCCCGAAACCCAACAGCAAAATTCTGTTGGGTCCAGGGGATCATTGCAATTCAGATCACTTCCTTCAAAGTGCTATGAGGTGCAAGGGAGAGCTGCTCTTCTGTTTGCACCCTCTATGGTATCTCGCCCTGTACATAGATGCCCCTTTTATCCTCAGGTGCAACCTCAACAACATTTTCCTACACAGTCTCTCATCCACTAAGCTGATCTCCACTGTATCAGTGCTGTAAAGAGCTGAGCAGCAAGCAGGTCAGGGTACCCAAGCTGCCTGCAGCATCTGCCTTTTCTGAGCCTTTTCACCATCAGAAGCAATGTGTCAGCCATCGCCAATACTGCTGGTAATATGTTTAGCAAATGTGTTGCATTGTTACTGTATTCATACTTGGGGATCCCTTCCCACAGGTTCTCTTGACTTACAACTATAAGATTTCAAGAGCACCATGCAACCTGCTCTGCCTGAGGCTGCAAGGCAGTCCCAAAATTAGTCAGCTTCTCTGAGTGTTCCCAAAAGATCTTTATGGGAAAACTGTGGAGGAGTTCTCATGCTTCTTTTTTCAATAGCAACCACCTCAGCTTAAGTGACCTCCAGACATGCAATCTCTGAAAACCTGAAAGGCTTGTATAAATGAGCAAGTGCTCATGGAGCTTCTTTGCTTCACAGAGGCTAGTGTCCAAAAAGCTACAGATTGGAGGGCCCTTGTGCTAGACAGATTGTAGAGGGACAGGTGTGAAAGCACAGTGGGTTTCACAAGACACAGACACAGAGATGCAAAAGGACTTCATCAGCTTCCTTAGGCAAAAAACAAATGCTACCTACAAATATGAAGTAAAACACCCAAAGCCTCTCAAATGGTCCTTGTACCACATGAAAACTTTAATATTCACAGAGCTATGCACCACTCCTGAGAAAAGGTATACACACAGCAGCCAACCTTCTTGCTCAGTCTACCCCATACCTGTGACTTTAAATACAGAAGCCTTTAATACAAGTACCACAAGTAACTGTCACTTTTATAAGGGACAACTACCCTTTCCATAAGGGGTGCTGCTCCTTTCTTTATTTGCACTGGATGATTCAATGTTATTCCTTGTCTTCATTCACATGTTAGATTCAGAATGATACATACCGCAGCACTGCTCAGCCCTTCCTCCCAAGGAATTTATAATAGTTACTTGAATTTTTTTAAGTTCAATACTCAAACCACATACACAATAAAAGTACACCACTGAAGTGATCTTTTAAGGCCTCCCTCAGTCAAACAGCTCTTCCGTGGGCTCTAATTACTGTCCTGGCTTTTCAAAATCAGCAATTTATCCACTTTCCCCTGCTACCCTGCTGGTAAAGTTCAACTGGCAAATAATATGCCAGAATACCAGTCAGACTACTTGCCTGGCAGAGACCAGCCTAGTCATGAGGCAGTACCAATGAACTATAAGTCTAGCAAAATTCAAAGCACTTCTGCGATTATCCTGTCCATGTTCAGAGGTCCAATGTACAACTTCATGAACACTGAAAATGAAGAGTGAGCCAGATTCCCAGAAATACTACTGGACTCTCAAGCAAATCAACATGAATCAACTATCTGGAAAAGTGCTGTGTTCTTGAAGATGCAAGACTCATGTACTTTCGCAAACCAACCAACCTTAATGTCAATGAAATATCCCTCATCATCCACTACAGCATATAAAACCATGGAAAAGTAAAATTTTCCATATGTACTTTAAGACAAATTGGGGGTAGCCAGAATTAGGATTCGTACTGTATGCATTGCCCCACCACAGTGGATGAAAGCCTTTCCCTCAAGATCCCCTACACTGGGGTGCTCAACACCCTGCCCACAGGCCAAATGCTGCCAGCCCTCTTCTGCTGACAAATTCCAAATCTCCATTCAACCAGATGAGGGATGGGCCATACCTCCTTCCCCCACATGGGGCTGGATCAGGGCCAAGCCATGCCCCTTTCTCCCTGCATGGCTAAATTGGGGCTGGACCACACCTCCTTCTCCATGCACAGCTGGAACGGGGCTGAGCCCTGTGAATGGCTGCACTGGGGCCAGGCTGCCCCCGACTCCCCACACCCCCACCTCCTCATGGCTGGATCAGGCCCTTCTGCACCTGCCCTGTACATGGGGGTCGGCCCATCAGTTGATTCTGGCCCAGTGGACAAACTGGGGAGTGCCCATCTGGTCACAGGGCACAAAGGTTGAGTACCACTACTCTATATTCCCTGAACTAAGCTCAGAGTCATAATCCCATACACCAAAATACATTAATGGCCTTGAACACTTGGATGATGACAGTTCCCACTGGGTATTTTCCAACCTAAACAAACTGTTCACTGACCAGCAGCAGGCTGGGATTACAACTTTCCAAATTATGATTACTCACTTTTCCACTGTTCTCTCTGTGCTGGAGGGGTTGGTGGGACCAGCTTTGCACACAATTCCAGGAATGTGTTGTTCCTCATTCAAAATGTCTCCAGCAACCATTGATCACTTAGATTTCCATTATAGTGACTGCTCAGCAATTATTTATTTGGCCCAGAAGCACTACTGCATCATGTACAGCTGGTCAGAGAACGCCTACAACAGCCTGTGACTTTCATACTTTGTCAGCATCATCTGCTTCATCTTCTTGATAAGTCCTATATAATCTTCATTGCATCCCCAATTGTTGTTGTAAGAATCATTTAAGTTCCAAAAATATAAGGGTCACATGCCCCACATATAAAAACAGAAATAAGAACCCTACGGACCCTGTGCAGGATCCTAGCTGATGGTCAAGAGAAAAAACTGCAACAAATAATTGGATTTTTAAAAAAGGGTCAAACCTTTGGAATGAAGAAAAGGGAATTATGGTTCCTTGACCTGAAATACCCATACTTTCCTGGGCATTACATAATACCTGTGTTCATCTTAGATTAATATCCTTATTTATCTTAAATCAGGGCTGGCCAACCTGTGGCATGTGTACCACAAGTGGGGTGGGCAGCCTCTGTGTGTGGCACATTGTAGACTAGGAAAGGGGCAGGCAGCACAGTGGCAGGCAGGGCAAGAAGCAGAAAGCAGAGCAGCAGAGCAGGCAGGAGAAGGGGATTGGAGTGGCACTGAGGGAGGATGCAAGGCTAATTTGTGGCATGCCTGCCAAAAAAGATTGGTCTCTCCAAATTGGAGAGATTCCACTGGAGGGCAATGAAAATAGTTATGCTGAGGTACATGACTTACAAGGAAAAGCTGAGGGAAGTGGGCTTATTTAGTCTGGAGAAGAGAAGGCTGGGGGAGTGGATTTAATAGCAGCCTTTAATTACTTGAAGGGTGGTTCCAAAGAGGAAAGAGCTAGAGAAATGGTGAAATCTCCATCCTTGGAGGTATTTAAGGCCTGGCTCGACAAAGTCCTGGCTGGAATGATCTAGCTGGGGATGGTCCTGCTTAGAGCAGAGGGTTGGACTAGATGACCAACCCTAATTTTCTATGATTGTCAGTGGTGGCAGATGACAGAACTAGGAGCAAAGGTCATAAGTTGCAGTAGGGGAAGTTTAGGTTAGATATTAGGAAAAACTCTTTCACTAGGAAGTCAATAAAGCAATGGAGCAGGTTACCTAGGTGGTGGAATCTCCATCCTTGGAGGTTTTTAAGACTCAGCTAAACAAAGCCTTGATTGGGGTGATCTAGTTGAGGATGGTCCTGCTTAGAACAGAGGGTGGGAGTAGATGACCTCCCGAGGTCCCTTCCAACCCTAATTTTCTATGATTCTACCTCAGATAATCTTACTAGAAGAAATTACAACTACTGTAAATAGGCAATTGGGTGTATCAAATCTATTTTTCTAGGCACTGTATACCCGAGGCCTGCTGATATTTTTTCCAATGGAGAATTGAAAACAAGAATGCCTGATCTGTTAGAATCTGATATCAGAGTCACTGGGGACATGTAGAATAGAGAGGCAGATAAGAGAAAAGATGTTGGTATGATTAAATATCACTGGATCTGCCACTGCCCAGTGAAAATGATGTTCTGCCCTTTTACGATGGGAAACAATGAACACAAACAGCTGGGGCCAATAATTGCTATTCAGTCCTCCAAGATGGCTCTACATGGGTATCTAATGCAATTTCTGCCTTCAGGAAATCCTTCTCCCATGGTGTTCTCACCCTTTTTTTACACAGCAAAAGAAGGCTGTTATGAGGTTAAGTATCCCACCAAAGCTGGGATCACTGCTCAAGTTGTGGGACTCTGATGTTAATATAAAAACCGTAAGAAATGGTGGTGGCAGCACTATGGAATTAAGCTAAATCTGAACAAACCCAAAAGATATTAACAGATTATTTGTAAAAACAGACAAAACCTCTTGGAGCCACAGAAATAACACATCTGAGCAGAACCTAATGTTTAAAGTCTGTGTGTTCCTTCTCAAGTTGTTCAGTCATTGAAAGGAATAAACAGAAACCTTGGTCGACGTTCAAGAACAACCTAAGAAGGTTTGCTGCCCCAATTTCAAAATGGAAGGGGCTCTTCCCTTTGAAGGCTGATACAACAAAAGGCAGAATTTGCTTTTGTTCCAACACTCTGGTTCAGTTTGTCAAAGACAAAAAATTCAGAGAGGCAGGAGTGGTTGATGGACAAAGTCTGTTCGTGTTTATTCTTTTCTATTTTGAGAGATGTCACACTAATTTTATGATCCTGCTAAAGAGAATTGTTGGCTCATGTTGGTTAGGAAACAGAAATTCTTCGCATAACATAGTCCTTAACTAACATAGCTAAGAATTTCTCAACATAAGCCCTGACCTACATGTGTTGGAAATAATTATACCTTGATGTTAAGACTGCGTTCATTCAAGAATGGTTTTATTTTCCATACTGAAGTAAATAATCAAAAACATACAACCTTTTCAAATTAAAGTAGATCAAATGCAAAAAAACAAGCCCTGCCATAAAAAAACCTATCTGTTTAACCACAACTCTATATCCTATCACTACTTTGATTTGTAATAATTGGAGAAAAACACTTCAGGCCTCAATCTCAGACAGCCTGGATATGGGGAGCAGCAAGGAAGAATGAATAGCTCCCTGATTAAATGCCTCCTAGCCCCTGAGCAACTTCAGGTTATTCCTAACCAACATCAGTAGTGTAAGGCCTCTCAGGGACCTCACAGCAGTCGAGTGCCGAGCACAGTGGAATTCCACTTGGCTACGACCCTCTCTTCTGTTCTGCTCATGCTGTGCCCCAGACACAACCTCACCTTCCCCTGGGACATGGCTGGCACAGCAAGTGATAAAGCCACTTCCACTAGTTTTCTGGCACCAGGAACGTCCTCCCTGCAAAGAGAATTTTCCAGCAGGTATCTCTGGCCAATTTAGTCAACCAGAGAATCCAGGATTTAAGTTTCTAAATTAAAGAGGTTACCACTAGAAAAGCTCTGTTTCTAGAGACAGGAGTACCAGACAGGAATATTAAGCAGTGATATGAAGAACAGTATATGGAAACAGACACTACTCACATATTTCCAAAATCACTTATTTATATCCTACTGTTAAACCGCCTAATGCATATCCCTGGGGTTTTCTAAAATGAGCGTTTCTTGCCCACTAACTTGAAGTGATCAAATTTTGCTATGATTTAAACATGTAATAAAAATGCAACACACAGGATTTCTGATTAGAAACTGTATTTCATTTCCTGCTCTGAATCACGTGATATAGTTCTGAGTTAGAAAGGTCAATAGCCTTATCTAATTATGGGGGTCATTTACCAAAGAAAGTGTGTAGCATAAAATGTAAAGAGGTTCTGAGCTGGAGAGTCTTGTTAAGGGGAGATGGGGTGAGGGGGGTCTGAGTTGAATGAAGATTATGAGCCTAGGGCATGGATGGCAGGGTCCCAGAAAAGGTTTAAAGGAAGGGCCAACAGCTCTGAGCTAGGGGAGAGGTTAACTGAGCCAGTGGGGGAAAGGACTGCTTTTCAGTTGGAGACCTCAGTTAGGAGCAAGAAGTGTTTTTCAGCCTGGATTGTGAAAGGAGGAGGTCCTGGCTTAACGAGGAAGACAAAAGTTGAATCTGGGGACAAATCAGGAAGAACAGAGCTGGGTTGAAGGGAGGTGAGGGTCTTGGGGGGGGATATTCCAAAACCAGAAGGAAAATAAGGTTGGTTACTAGGGCTGAGTGATAAATTTGTGGGTGAAAATGTTTGTCTGGGAGAGTGAAGAGACAATGGCTGAATGGGAACATTTCCTTATTTGTTTGTTCCTTCTTCTCCTGTGAAAGACAATGCTGCAATGATGGTCTCCTCCTGGTAGGCACAATAACAGTCTAAATCAGGCTTGTCCAACATACGGCCCACAGGCCACCATGCGGCCCTCCAACCTGTTTTCTGAGACCCAAGGTGCTGTGACAGGAAACAAAAGTAAACACTATACCTTCATTTCGGGGAGGTGATGTAATACCACTTCCTGTGAGGTGTTTCAATGTGGCTCGCCAGCCCACTGAGTGATAAAAAGTTCATGATCAGGCCCCACATTCAGAAAGGTTGGACACCCCTGGTCTAAATGCTGGATTTCTGCAAGAGAAAGCAGCAACTTCCAGTGCAGAGATAAGCAAGCTTCCTAAGCCAGGCTGCACAAACCATTTCTTTTAATTAAACAGTGCATGCTAGATTAATAGCAGTCATGAACTCAAAGAAATTCTTGCTGGAAACACAAGGGAGAAACAAACGAATCTTGGAAAGTGTCTGTGTAATTGTCTGGTTCAATCCCGGACTCCGATGATGCATAGCTGTGCTTCTTCTAGCGCACTCCCCAAGTTATGAAGAGCTGAATAATGACCTGTCTTCTGCCTTCTAGCGTTCAGGAATATGATTTTGTTCATGACATGTAAGGAGGGGTGACAGGACAGGGATGTTTCATTCAGCTTACTGGAGCCTAGAAAATTTTTTAAAAAGAAGAGAAATAACTCTCATCTGAGGTTAGATGAAATTGCACCCAAACACCACTTCTACTGGACTTATCTCCTTGTTTTCACATGTCTCATGCCAGCTACCTGAATACACTGGGGTGGGTGTTGATGTTTCAGACAACTACATATTAACTTTGTGATGGAGTGGGGAGGGAGAACCTCATTAGAGCTCTCTCTGAAACATGCACATAATTTAGAATTTGCTACTGTGGGTTATTTTTTAATTTGGTTCCAAGTGCCTTGTAATACTGCAAAAATTCTGCCTCAAATAGAGTGTGGTCACACTTCTCCTTTATGATCCAATTAAGCCCATGTTTTATTTCCCTGTTCCTTAAATGGCCTTGTGTGAACAACTTCACGTGCCACTAAGCGGATTAGCACCAAGTTAAAGTCCAGATTCACTTTATAGCTACAGTTTCCCTTTCTGGTTAAAGTAAAACGCAACAAAATGTAAAACCACACTTCAAGCTCTTTCCTAGGATTTCTCCCTAGACTGTTTGTGCCCCAGTCCTTCCTTCCCTTGGTTTCAGACAGAGATGTTCAAATCTTTTCCATTCTAGCCTGGTGAGGTAATAAAAACACTTATCCCTATGACCTGCCCTGGAACTGCTCACCAAAGCTAGAGTATGAATGACACAGCAGATAACTTCTTAGGGAAGCCAGAAGAAAGTTCCCCATTTTAAAACCCTTTCCTCTTAACCATATGACTATTCCAGACTAGTATCTTCTCCTGCTACAGTTTCACCCACCATCTATATCCATTCTCACTTGGCATGCATCTCAAACATCTTTTTATCAAACCAGATTTGATTTCCATATACATGTTCCTTTTTCTACTTCACGTTGCCACTACAAGTGTCATTTTTATTGTTTCTTTCTGTTCAAAACTATTTACTGTTGTCTACTTAACTGCAGTTTTCTTTCCCCTTTCTTTCTAGTTGAGAAACATTTCAGCAATAAATTGTTCTGTGTTGATCTTTTTAGATCTTTCACCAGCCTTTGAGACAGCTGATCCTGAGGTGCTGACAAAGTTTTTGAAAGACCTAATTGGTATTCATGGGACCACTCTAAACTGGTTCCACTCTTGCCCAGCAGGAAGACCCCAGAGGGTCATGATGGGTGGGTACTCAGGACCCCTCAGGACCTTTCCTATGGTTCCCCTGGGGCTTCAGATTGGTGGCATGCCTGTTCACCATCTATAAGAAACCACTGGGTGAGATAAATGTGGAGATCTGAATTAAGATATCATCAGTACCTGATGACACCCAGGCCACTCTCATCTGACCTAGGATCTGCAGTTTTGGTCCTTCCCTGGTTTCTGACAGCAACTGGGAACCCAAACTGGACCCGGACAAGACACAGGTTATGGTGGTGTGCAAGCTGCTTGACTTGGGAGGACTGGGACCCCTGTCAGTGATGAAGTTCAACCTCCCCTTGTCACTAAGGGTTGCAACCATGGGGTGCTCCTGATCCTCTGCTTTACCTGGATCTGCAAGCAGTGTGGTAGCTAGGAGTACCTTTCATCAACTCCTCCTGGGAAGAAGGTTATTTCAGATTTGGATATGGCCACCTTTGCAAGCCATGCCTTTGTAACTTCAAGGCTAAACTAGTGCAGTATGCTCTATGTGGAACTGACCTTGATAACCATCTGGAAGTTGCAGCTGGTGCTGAACGTGACAGCATACCTTCTGACAGAGCTGGGTCCCCAAGGACACAGGTCCAGTGTGCCAGAGTCTGCACTTGATCCCAATAGCTTTCTGGGCATAATTCAAAATGCTTTTTTTTGATCTATAAAGCCCTACATGGTCTGATCATCATGTACCTAAGGGACTGCCTCCTCCCTTATGACCTGTCTTGATCCATAAGGTCAGCTGAGAGCAGCCTCCTGTTAGTTCCATAGTACCATCAGTTATTCAAGTTCACTTGTCAAAAAATATGTGGGAGGCCATTTCCAGTGGTCACATCTGAGCTTTGGGATATCCTTCCCCTTGGCCCATGACAGCCTGAGCCTAGGCATCTAGAACCATTGCAAAACCTTCCTATTTGGGCAAGTGTTTAGCAAGCAAAGGTAATCCAGGATATTTCTCAGGGAGTTCTTCTTTCATATTATATTTTAATATTCTATCTGCTTTACAAGTTATTTTGTCTGTGTCCCGGGAGGCAAAGTAATGTGCGGCACTTACCAGCAGCTAGGGACGAGACACATGTGGGACGGAAGGAGGAACCCGCGCAGCTCATTAGCCACCTTTTTGTGCAATTACAGCCGGCTGGTGACATCAGCATCAGACGCTGGCCAGCAGAAATAAAAATGGCAGCCACAGCGGCAGAAGGGGCAGATAGCCGGGGAATGGAGCTGCAGCTGACGCCGGAAGCTAGAAAGACTCCATACACTGGTCCCGAGGAGCCTGACAAGCAGGAGTTGACGCAGGCTGGGGGAGAGTGGAGCACCCCAACAAAAGCCCCTGCCAAACAACAAAGGAGCGATGCGCTGGCTGATCAAAGGGAGAACTGAAGTGGGACCTGGAAGCACGATGGGACCCAGGTGGGAATGCCAGGACGACGGGGTGCAGAGGACGGCACGACAGGGGGCAAAGACCCTGGGAGAGCCCTGAAGGGGTTTGTGATCGGAGTGGGTATCACCACCAGGGTCCATCGTGTTGAGGAACAGACAGGAGTTAGTCCAGGAAGTGACAAGCTAAAAGGAGAAAAATCCCTCCCTGTTAGGCTCTGGGGAAGGGGATAAAAGGGGGGCAGGAATAGGTTACTGGTCAGTTTTAATTGTTTTGTTTTGTTTTGTTTTGTTACCCCGGGTGAAGGGGCATAGGAGACAGGGATAAGTGTCCCTGGGGTAGGGCTGCAGAGAAGCCTCGGCAGGATGCCCCTAGTGGGGTAGATATCCTTGAAGGAAGGGGCGGGAGTGTGAAGGGCTGTAGGGGCAGGCCCACACGGGCAAGCAGGGCCTTTAGCCGCTGGCTCGTAGACGGGACACGGAAAGGGTGACCCCACGGGAGAGGCCGCAGATAACGGCTGCGCGGCACATTGAAGGTGACATGAGGCCGGTGTGTAGGGGTGGTGGAGCCCCGTGAGCAACCACCAGGCAAAACCCGGGCCACTGAGGGTCCCGTTAACCGACCCCACCTACTGAGGAACACCAAGTCGTGGCAGGTGAGATCGGGGTTGGTGACGCGGGGAGGAGAGAACTACTCCGGCGACAAAACAAGCCCAGAAGGGCCGTGACATCCACCATTAGATCAAAAGCCGCCCAAGAGCAGCTAGTCAAAGCCCGGTGGTCACAGTCTGTTAGTGTAAGCCACCCTGAGCCCTTGTTGGAAAGGGTGGCATGTACATCTAATAAATCAATTAAATAATTGTGTGTGTAAATGTTTACAAAAATACAGAAAGAAGAACGTGCTTGACTTTATTAACAATTGTGTAAGAAGTGTGACTGTCTCTCCTGTTTTAAAGAAAAATTTTAATCATACTTCTAGTTGTTGATTAGGCTGTTAAAGTTGCAAGGCAAATAATCTAAAGCTAGTTTTATATATTTCTACAAGTATAAAAATAAAACAGAGATGCAAAGTGTAGCAGGTATGAGCCACAGGGGCAGCCATGACACCCTATAATAGCAAGGGCCAGATTAAAGCATAGGCAAATTAGGCACATGCCTAGGGTCCTGAGCTGCAGGGGGGCCTGGTCCTTCCCTCCATGGTGGTGTCATGGATGGCCCCATCTGCCACCCTTCCCATCCATTCCCTTCAATGGCACCACCACAGCTGCTTCCTAGTGGCAGCTCTGAGCTCCACTCCCAACAAGTGGCAGCACTGAGAGGAGGAGGCACAATCAGCCTGGCACCCATGAGTTTGTCTATCTAGGTTAGTCTGGCCCCTCCCCAGCTCAGTCTCTAAGATAAGCCTCCCACCATGCCTTGCTCTTATTAATAATTAGATAAAGGCAGCTGCTCGTGGGTCTTAGAGTGAGCCTATGTCTGTGCAATCATAACCATGTCCTGCCTAGACCCCTCTAGTCTCTGTTCAAGCTCAATAGGCCTTCCCAGCCTGTACATGCCTCTGCAGGGGTACCTGTGTGGCTCCGTCCTTCCCTACACCATGCCCCATGCCTCACAGGTGTTCTCTTATTGAGATTTATGGCTCTGGTCCCTCCCAGACCTCTGGCCCCCTCCTGGGCATTGGCGTCAGTTTTAGGCCAGTTGATCTCTAAACTCTTTTGCTCTGGCAGTCTTTGGCTGTTTGGAACTCCTTTGTCCACGTTCTCTTTTTCTTGGCCCTACTCTGTCATCCTAGATCCTCTGATTTCCCTCCCAGGCCCTCTCTGTGCCTTGGTTTCACGAATCTCCTAATACTACTCCCAGCCCTCTCTTTGGCTTAGGGTGGCCATTGGCCCTGTTTTATACTGGACTGTCCTGGTTTTAAACCCTTTGTCCCCTGTTCATTTCTAAGTGAGGATTGGACTGCAGAGTCCTGTTTTTCAGTTCGTTGGTGGAAATGCATGTCAATCATTTGCCCTCTTGATTTTATTGCCTGGTCTAGGAGGTAGAACTTAGACATGGTGCCCACTTTTAAGAAGGGAAGAAGGGATGAGCCAGGTAACTTTAGGCCAGTCAGTCTTACCTGTATCCTTGGGAAAACACTGGAAAAAAAATCATTAAAGAGTGCATTTGTGAAGGCCCAGCAGGGGAAATGATGCTGAAAGCAAACCAACACGGGTTCATCACAGGTAGATCCTGCCTGACAAAACTTATAGCCTTTTACGACCAGGTAACACATTGCCTTGATACTAAAACTAAGGTAGATGTCATCTACCTGGACTTTAAGAAGTTCATAGATTTCATAGACATTTGGACTGGAAGGGACCCCAGAGGATCGTCGAGTCCAGCCCCCTGTCCCAGGGGCAGGAAGTCAGCAGGGATCATAGGATCCCAGCAAGATAAGCATCCAAATTTGTCTTGAAGGCATTCAAAGTGGGTGCTTGAACTTCCTCCAGTGGCAATCTATTCCAAACCTTGGGGGCTCAGACAGTGAAGAAGTTCTTTCTTATCTCCAGCCTGAATCTGTCGCGGCGGAGTTTGTGACCATTCGATCTTGTCATCCCTTGAGGCGCTCTGGTGAACAGATGTTCCCCCAGATCCTGATGAGCACCCCTGATAAGCTTATAGGTGACCACCAGATCACCCCTGAGCCTGCACTTTTCCAGGCTAAAGAACCCCATGGCTCTCAACCTCTCCTCATAAGGCCTGTTTTCCTGACCTCTGATCATGCGTGTGGCTCTCCTCTGCACCCTCTCAAGCTTCTCCACATCCTTCTTGAATTGTGGAGCCCAAAACTGGACCCAGTACTCCAGCTGCGGCCTTACCAAGGCCGAGTACAGTGGGAGAATGACGTCCCGGGATTTGCTTGAGAAACATCTATGGATGCAAGCCAGCATTTTGCTCACTTTACTTGCCACAGCATCACACTGAAGGCTTATGTTCATCTTGTGGTCAATGATGACCCCCAAGTCCCTTTTATCGGTAGTGCTAACCAGCATAGCACTACCGAGCCTATAAGCATGCTGCAGGTTTTTCCTCCCAAGGTGGAGAACCTTGCATTTTTCGGTGTTGAACACCATCAGGTTCTTGTCCAGATGTATCTCATTCCTTTGATACAGTTTCACTTCCTATTCTCATAAGGAAGCTAGCAGGCTGTGGAGTGGATGTTTACATAGTCAGGTGGGTGGCCAACTGGCTTAGGGACCGCACCCAGAGAGTGGCGGTGGATTGGTCATTTTTGACATGGAAGGAGGTGGGCAGTGGTGTCCCACAGGGTTTGGTCCTTGAACCAATGTTATTTAATATCTTCATCAGCAATTTGGACAAGGGTGTGGAGAGCACCCTGTCCAAGTTCGCAGATGACACCAAATTATAAAGAAAAGTTAACACACCGGAGGGCAGAGAGCAGATACAGGCTGATCTGGACAGGTTGGATCAATGGACAGAATGAAACAGGATGCAGTTCAACAAAGACAAGTGCAAGGTACTCCATCTAGGGAGGAGGAATCCCCAGCACACCTCCTCAGAAGCTCAGCAGCCGAGGGGGATCTTGGAGTCATAGTTGACTCCAAGATAAACTTGAACAGGCAGTGTAACAAAGCCATCGACAAAGCAAACCATACCTTATCATGCATTAGCAGATGCATGACCAACAGATCATGGGAGGTGATGTTCCTCCTCTATGTGGCACTGGTCAGGCCACAGTTGGAGTACTGTGTCCAGTTCTGGGCGCTGCACTTCAAGAGGGATGCAGAGAATCTGGAGAGGGTCCAGAGGAGGGTCACTTGTATGATTAGTGGCCTCCATGCAAGACCCTACAAGGGGAGGTTGTATCTCTTCAGCCTTCACACAAGACGTCTGAGCAGTCTATAAGTTTATCAAAGGAGCACAACAGAGAGTTGGAGATGCGCTATTTAGCAAGAGTAACTAGGAATAATGGGTACAAATTAATGGAGAGTAGATTCAGGTTAGATATTAGAAAGAAATTTTTCACAGTAAGGGTGGCCAGAATCTGGAATGGGCTGCCAAAAGAAGTGATACTATCACCTAACTTGGAGGTCTTTAAGAGGAGGCTAGATAGGCACCTGGCTGGGGTCATCTGACCTCGGTCCTTTTCCTGTTTGGGGCAGGGAGTCGGACATGATGATCCTTCGGGGTCCCTTCCGACTACAATCTATGAACAATGCACGTGAAGGAGAAGCAGGGTTCCATGCCAGCCAGGGAGGGAGGAGACCTTTTTGTAGTGGCCCTGCCCCTCACTGATAATTGGCCAAGGGGCCCAGTGGCCCCAACCCCACTCACCAAGAAGATGTGCTGTATTCTGGGGATGTGTCAGTGGCCACTCTATGCAGGCTACCAGTACTCTAAGTAGGCCAGGAGCCTGCACTTAGCAGGGTTCAAGGCTAAATACTGGTGCAACTAAACTAGAAGCACCTGCATCCTTTAGCAGGAACCCAAACCTTTTCTGAACTTAACATTAAACTAAGACCACCTGACTGTACAAACTAGCCCCTCTTTGTCCCAGGTACCTTATCCTTGCTCCCAGATCTTCAGAGTTGTTTCTTTCCAGTCCATTCAGGAGTTCTGCCAGCAGCTTCTCACTTCTTGGCTCTCAGGGATGGACTGCCTGAACAGCTCAGGCCCAGGGTTTATATATCACGAGACAGGCCTGCTGCTGGTTAGGTGAGTCCATAATGACCCCTTTGCCACTTGCAAGCTGCCTCTTCAGGAGTAGGCACACCCCAGTGCCCTGCTACACAGAGCATGATATTCCAAAAATATTCATATTTTGATGGGCATGAATACTTTAGATTATTTTTAAGTTTCTTTGCTATCATTCATTAATTCTGTTTCCAAGTTTGTTAATTTTTGTCAGCACATAAAGAAATTCATCTGTTTGCTACTAGAACTAGTAAGCAGTGAATACAGGCAGCATATTTGGAGTCTGGTTGCTAAGGGTCACTTTTTAAAAGGGAGTTAGGCATTTAATTGTCACTGGTTCCAGTGGGAATTAGATGCCTGATGACCTTTAAAAATCTGGACCTATGCACTTCAATATTCCCATTCTTGTGGTCTTTCAAGTGCTTGATAAAGCCTTGTTATTACAACTACCTACATAAACACTGCTCCAGAATCACATGTATAATCCTTCTGCCAGGTGCTAACAGAAGCAAAAAAGAACTGCATTCAATCACCTAAGGTTTCCTTTTGACAACTTAAATACCACCAGCTCAAGCTCCCATCCAGGAACCCAGGAAACTAAATTCTCTTGCCTGAGTGCCCTTGACAAGCAATATTTTCCCAATCATAAGCACTGAGTTAAAGGGTATAAAACTAACAGAACATTATTATGGGGGAAAAGGACATTATTAACTAAGGATCAGTTAGGTAAGAGTCTCATGCCCTACCAGGCTGTGATGGCAATAGTTTAACCTTCATCATCTGGACCTTCATTGTGTAGTTGTGAGTGGCTGATGAGGCAGTGTATTCTAACATTAGCTACTTCACTTCTCCACTGCACCCTACTTAGAAGTTTGTTTCCACAGTTAGCAGAATCCAAAACGTGGTCAAGTACATCTCTTGCCCCTTTGGGACTTGCTACTCAGGGGGTTTAGCACCTATCAGAAGACTTCTCTGATGCTGGGAGGGCAGCCTTAGCTAGTGTTCCTTAGTTCAGTGGTCAGTTTCTGTAGCTTCAGTTCAAGCCAGATCAGGTCCTTCCTTCATCATAAAGGTTCCCATTATGTCAGCTCTGTCTGCCTCCTCAAAGCCCCTTTCACAACCATTTCAGTGGAACTTCAGCTTCATTTAAGATCTGCCTGCTGCCTTGAAGTTGCTTCACCACCATCCTGACTCTGCCCCTCCTCTTCAAGATGTACTGAGTCTTGAGAAAGAAATCAGTAATATACAATATCCTTAGCAGGTCCTTGCTACCAGCATAGTACTCCTAGCAAGAAATAAGATACTATCCCATTGATTTGTCCAGTCTCACATGCCCAAGAAGACCTAGCCAGGGTCACCCTACAACCCAGGCATACTTCCTACAGCCCCTTTATCTGTAGGCTGCTTTGGTCTCACAGTTAAACCAGACCACTACTCCATTAGGAAAGTATGCCTGCTTTTTCCTCTCTGGTGCACATTTTCTCTTCAGTTCCTTGAAGCTTCATAAACTTTAACAGATTTTCTGCAAATGTACTGCTCTTTTGTGTACCATTCACTAAAAATGAGTATACCTTAACCACACTAGCCTATGCACTGTTCAGCTTGGGTGGTCTCCTGACTTGATGTCCTTGTGATTTCACTGTATCAGCATTTTCCTTTTTAAAACTTTGCAGACCTATTGTGGGAAGCATCTATGGCCCAGGAAGCACTGATGTTACGGCAGAGACCAGGAAAACTAACTTTTTAGAAAGATGTCAAAAAGTTCAAACTTTCAATGAAAGGAAGCTTTTCTAAGAAGTTATTGCTCTTTGTTAGTCTGTTAAAGTTCCTAAATAAGAGCCATCTTCTTTGTTTTGCTCTTAAACTGTTGTCTTCGGCAAAAGGAAGAACTGAGGAAAAAGTGGCTTAAAGTGCTCAAAGCAAACACTAATTAACAAAGAAAGAAAAATGAAAATATTATAGCCAGTGGTGCCACCTAGCTGTGTTGTGACTTTAGCTTATACTACTTTTCTGATACGATGGATGTCAGAAAAGCCATTATTGTTCCCATCAGTTCATTAACATTGTATGACTCTTTGTAAAATAGCTTCCACAAATTATTGCTTCAGATTAAAAATGTATTCATGATTTAACCAATAAGATAAAAAGAGAGGATGCTTCCACACACATTATATTTTATTCTATTTTAATCCATTCACCTCTCATTTAAACTGTTCTGCTTTCATGATCATTCTTATTTTGCTTTTTCTGCCATTACTGGGGGCTCCCGAACTCTCATTGCATGCCCACACTTCTTCAGTTAGCTTCCCCCAGCCCGCTCCAAACTTCTTGTAACAAACTCCATTGTTCACTGCACAAAACAGCCCTGAAGTCTCTCTGAGGCAGGTTACAGTGCCACTTGAAGAACAAATAATTGGTCCTGCTTCTCCTGGAGCCTATGGGAGTTTCATTATTGACTTCACTGGGAGTATGATCATACCTGCATTCCCTTTTGCAATGGCCTCTCCAGGATGTCTCAAGAGCCAGTTCATAAATAATTATAGATTTCATAGATTTCATAAACATTAGAGCTAGAAGGGACCTCAGAAGAACATCGAGTCCAGCCCCCCGCCCGAAGGGCAGGAAGTCAGCTGGGGTCATAGGATCCCAGCAAGATAAGCATCCAATTTGCTCTTGAAGGTATTCAATGTAGGTGCTTGAACCACCTCCGATGGCAGGCTGTTCCAGACCTTGGGGGCTCGGACAGTAAAGAAATTCTTCCTTATGTCCAGCCTGAAACAGTCTCGCAGTAGTTTGTGACCGTTCGACCTCGTCATCCCTTCGGGCGCTCTGGTGAACAGACGTTCCCCCAGATCCTGGTGGTCACCCCGATAAACTTATAGGTGGCCACCAGATCACCCCTGAGCCTGCGCTTTTCCAGGCTAAAGAGCCCCATGCTCTTAGCCTGTTGTCGTAAGTTCTGTTTTCTTGACCTCCGATCATACGCGTGGCTCTTCTTTGGACTCTCTCAAGCTTCTCCACACCCTTTTTGAATTGTGGAGCCCAACACTGGATGCAGCACTCCAGCTGCGGCCTCACCAAGGCTGAGTACAAGGGGAGAATGACATCCCAGGATTTGCTTGAGAAATATCTATGGATGCAAGCCAGCATTTTGGTCACTTTACTAGCCGCAGCATTGCATTGCAGGCTCATGTTCATCTGGTGGTCAATGATGACCCCCAAGTCTCTTTCGTCCATAGTGCTAGTCAGCATAGCACTGCCGAGCCTGTAAGGATGCTGCAGGTTTTTCTTCCCAAGGTAGAGAACCTTGCATTTTTCGGTGTTAAAAACCATCCGCCCATTTCCTGAGCCTGTCCAGGTCAGCCTGGATCACCCGCCTGTCTTCTGGCATGGATGCTTTGCCCCAAAGTTTGGTGTTATTGGCAAACTTGGCCAGTCCACTCCTGACTCCAATGTCCACATCATTAATGAAGATATTGAACAATATGGGTCCAAAGACAGAGCCTTGGGGGACCCCACTGGTCACAGGACACCATGATGAGTGACTGCCATTAATTACAACCCTCTGGGTCTGACCACGGAGCCAGCTTCCCAGCCAGCGGATCACGGTGGACTCAATGCCACAATTGGCCAGTTTCGCCATGAGGTGATCATGGGATACCAGATCGAAGGCTTTTTTGAAGTCAACATATATGACATCAATCTCTTCTCCCTTGTCCAGGGCATAGGTCACCTGGTCATAGAAGGAAAGGAAATTGGTCAAGCAAGACCTACCCGCAACAAACCCGTGCTGGCTATCCCTTAGGATGTTGGTGTCAGCCAGTCCATTAAGGATGGCCTCTTTAATAAACTTTTCTAAGATCTTCCCCAGGATAGAAGTCAAGCTGATGGGCCTATAGTTAGCCAGATCTGCTTTCCTCCCTTTCTTGAAGATAGGCACCACATTGGCCTTCTTCCAGTCTTCGGGCACTACACCAGAGCACCAGGAGTTCTCAAAGATCCATGCCAGGGCCTGGGCTATGTTGCTCGCCAGCTCCTTGAGTACCCTGGGGTGTAGATTGTCAGGGCTGGCTGACTTGAAGGTATCCAGCTTCTCAAGATGTTCTTTCACAAGGTCAGCATTTATGGAGGGCAAGGGATCTCCCTCACCTGGACCTCCCTATCCCATAATGAGCATGGACATCCCATGGGACTGATGACAGACCGATGCAAAGTACCCATTTAATAGGTTGGATTTTTCCTGGGCATTAGTTGTCAGTTGCCCCGTCTGGTTCAGCAGGGGTCCAACATTGCCCTTGCTTTTTCTCTGGCTCCCCACATATCTGAAAAGGGACTTTTTATTGTCCTTAATGCTCAAAGCTAGTTGGAGTTCAGTTGCAGCCTTGGCTTTCCTGGTTTGCTCCCTGCAGGACCGGACCAGTTCAGAATAATCCTCCTTGGAGGTGAATCCCATCCTCCATCCTTTGTAGGCCTGTCTTTTTAGCCTTAGGTCTGCTAGGTCCCTGGAGAGCCAGGGGGGCTGCTGTGCCCTCTTGCTGCCTTTCTCCGGAGATGGAATAGACTTAGCTTGTGCATTGAGGATCGCTCCCTTGAGGAGCAACCACTCTTCTTGAACCCCTCTTCCTTAGGGCCTGACTGACAAGCCTCCTGAGCTTGTCAAAGTTGGCTTTCCTGAAAACAAGAACTTCCGTGTTGCTGACTGACTTGCCAGCTTTACAGTGGATGGTGAAGGCGATCAGCTCGTGGTTGCTATCACCCAGCTTCCCATCGATCACTAAATTGCCGATTAGGTCATCCCCTGTAGCCAGTACCAGGTCAAGCAGCACTTTACCTCTTGTTGGCCCACAGACTTCTTGAGTCAGGTAGAGGTCATCCACGCACAAGAGGAAGCTTTGCAACCGCTCAGATTTTGCTGAGTGATCCTCCCATAAGATGTCCGGGTAATTGAAGTCACCTATGACAACCATGGTCCTGGAGCATGCGGCCTCATCCAGTTCCCGGGTGAACTCCTGGTCAAGCTCAGGACTTTGGGTGGGAGGTCTGTAGTAGACTCCCACTGTTGTGTCTCCTGTGCCCTGTTCCCCATGGATTTTAACCCAGAGGGTCTCCAGTCATCCACCCTGGTTGCCAATATCAGCTTGCAGGGACATGTAGCTTTCCTTAACATAGACAGCTACACCCCCGCCCCTTTTATCTACACGATCCCTCCTGTACAAGGTATAGCCATCTATAACCGAGGTCCAGTCATGGGTGGAGTCCCACCAGGTCTCCGTTATCCCTATGACATCATAATTATTTGCACTGAGCAGGAGGACAAGCTCCTTCTGCTTATTCCCCAAACTCCTGGCATTTGTGTACAGGCAGGCAAGTGTCCCCTTGGAGGCTCTTGCCTTGCCCACGGATTGTACCAGGGCCAAGGCAAGGGTGAACTCCCTTAAGTGCCTTGGCCCGCTGGCTTTGCAAGGGTTGCTTAGCGGGTCAGCAGTGGCAGTAGTCCCCCCATCCCCCAATGGGCTTAGTTTAAAGCCCGGTGGAGCAGGTCAGCAAGTCTGGCTAAAAGCCTCCTCCCCAGGGGAGAGAGGTGGAGGCCATCTCTTCCCAGAAGCTCGCTGCCTCTCTCACCAAAGAGCGGACTGTGGTCACGGAAGCCAAAGCCTTCCCGATGACACCAGCACCACAGTCTTTGGTTGAATACGTGGATCCTCCTCTCCCTCCTTGGCCCATAGCCTGAGACTGGGAGGATCAACGAGAACACCACCTGTGCCCCCAGACCCTTTAGCCCTGCTCCCAAATCCCTGTAGCGCCTCATGACCCGGCTGGGAGTGTTCCGAGCCGGGTCATTGGTGCCCACATGAATAAGGAGCTTAGGATAGTGGTCTGTGGGCTGGAGGAGCTCTGGGATCTTCTCTGCAATTAAATAATACCTACTTTAGATAGTGCTGTGACACCTTCAATACAAAGATACCAAAATGTTTAACAAACTTTGATTAAATAAACTTTCTAATGAGAGGTGAGAGGGAACATTATTAACTCTGAGTAGTGCAACATCTAAATAAAATTATAGCTTGACTGGTATGCACCACCCAACAGAATTTGCAAGCTAGTAAGAACCTTTTGGAAAAATCAAGATACCCCGGGATACAGGCTTGTTTCTAAAGCCATCCAGCACCTCTGCAAATATATTACATTGGCCTTTATTCCCTGTCATAACATTCTCAATGTTAGAGCTTCATTCAAACAACACACATTTCCCTGAGTCCTTAATGCTGCCTTCAAGAACAGAAAACATACCGTGCCCATCTGGTCTCGAACATCCGGTCATGTGCCGCGCGGCCCCGGATGTTCAGGGGTGTTCATCTGTCCATCCCTGCTGTCCCGCCAAGTGGATGTCTCTCTCCTGAGTAGTGTCTCCCCAATCTCTCCTGCCATGGCTTTGGATCTTCTTCTAGTGGTGGGTGTCCGGCTGTCGGGGTCTCTCAATTATGGGACAGCAGTATGGCGATCTCCTATAAGGCTCCACCTCCCCTCTACCTCATCCTTACACCCTGCCTTGACAGGTTCACGATGTTCTTCAGCTGGTTTCCCTGACTGTTGGGGCTCTGTGTATGCTTGCTGGGATGGATATCAGCCTGCGGGGCCTAACCCTACCTCTGCCAACAGCGCCTAACCACTGCCTTGCCTCCCAGGGGACAGTAACCCCTTCTAGGCCTAAGCAACACTTGGGCTCTAGATGCCTTGCACTACAACCCCTCCAAAAATGGGAAACAAAAGAGAAGTTATCAACAACAAGAAAAAATATGAAGATATGCAAAAAAGGGGGGGGGGGTGGAGGGCCCCTCTACCTTCTTGCCATCTACACTCACAGCCTGCCCACCAACACCAGGCTTTAGATGCCCGAGATCCCTACTTAGCCCTAAACCGGGTCCGAGTTAGACTGCAGGCTTCAGTGCTCTCCTCCTCACTCTTCGTCCTGCCTGTGGGCTCACTGGACCCGCGGTGGCCCTTCTCAATGCACCTCCCCCACGTCCCTCATCAGGGGGGCTCTATGCCACTGGGGCCCATCTTCTGCAGCCCCCTTGCACTGTTTATGCCCTTTGTTGCCCACCGGGGGTGCCTCCTCAAGCCCCCCAGAGTCCACAACGATCCCACCTGGTCTAGTGTCTTGGTGGCAGCTGTTCCCTCCAGCTCCCTGGTAGTAGCCCGTAGTGTCACACTCCTTCTGCTCTTCCCGGTCTTCAGAGCCGGGTCCTCGGTCTGAGCGAGTGGCAACAGCTTCCTGGCTGACAAAAGCTGAATGCTATGGGACATTGCTATCCAGTAGAGAAAGAAAGTCTGAGCTGGATTTTGGTAGACCCAGCAGGGCTAGAAGGTATGGCCAACTTAGTGAAGAGGGAAAATCGCTTCCCATTTGAGGTGTTTTTTCTCTCCAGCAGAGACACTGGTTTCCATCTATTCTAAAGAATGGAGCAGCAATGGGAGAGCTGTGTTGTTCTATGGATGTGTGCATGTTAACACAAGGAAGTATGAGAGGCATTCATGTAATACTCCTCTCACTGTACTCACTGAACAACAACATGTTGGGTTGGCTTTGCTAAGGACACCCACACAGATTCCATGTGGTTTGGATCAGAAATACTGGAGAAGTGGGAGCATCTCTGTAGAGGAGTTAATGCCTCAGTTTTGGAGAACTGAATTGGATTCCAATTACTAAATTGGATACGTAGTGGAATAAGATTTTACTACCAAGGGAATACTAATAATGCAGCTACAGTTGCATACTAAAGAAAGCTTTGTGTGTAAAGATAGTACAGCCTGATCTGTAGCTATGCAAATGGTGCCCCTCTACTGCTTGACTGCCCACGTGAAGGATGTCTACGGGTCCTCACTCAGTGATGGAAACCTGACCAGGACAGCCCCGTTCAGGTGTACTCAAGTACAGTTCTGCATACCCTCCATAATAATGAGACTTTATATGTTATCATCTACCTCTGCCAAAGGTCTCTGGATTTTTCTTCTAATCTCTTGCTGTGGTCACATAGACCATTAGTAAGATTTGCAGCCTGGGCCCATAACCTCGCCCTTACAAGTGAGTTCCTTTGCCTCATGACCACAGAGACTTTCACTGAGAAGACTGAGATCCTCTATGAGATCATCAATCATCATTTGATAATCTGGCTTGCAATCCCTTTCTTCGTGCCTAGGGCTACAGCCTGATTCGGAAATTCTGTTGCAGCCATTTTGTATATTTTGGTCACTCAATTTTTCTTGAAAACCTCCAGACATCATTAGCATATATTAATGACTACTTAGTGTATGTTAATAGTTCCCAGGTGAGCAATGCTGCTCGGGTTGAATGAGTCCAAAATAAGCATTGGAAATTTTGAATATTGCTGAGTACTCACAACCCAGGAGCAGGAACAAGTCTCAAAACCATGACTGTCCCAGACACTGGAAAGTAGATTTACAAAGGCAAAAACCATTGATGTGTCAGCAAACCAGGGGAACAAGAGGGAGAAATGGTGATTGGTCAGGATATTGTTAGTTCAGAGACACGCAAGAATACAAAGGACAGCTTTCAACTTTCTGGCATGTGGTCAGGTTCAACTTATAAACTGTTTCACAATCACTAGCCGGAGTAAGCCTTATATGAAATTGGCTTTTATTTTTAAATACTTTGGACTTTCTCTAACACTACATAGTAGGAATTTCTCAAACACCCAGACCATATGGGGAATGCAGCATTTTCCCTTGTTGCAGACATGGCTTGTGTGTGCAGGAATGATATTAATTACTAGGCTGTTTGTTTCTCTTAAATCTTCAACAGCAAAGCAACCCTTGTAAACTACAGTATTATTTCCCATGAGGATTCTGAGCATTGGAGGCTTTCATGTTTACTGATTTTCATGAAAATGGCAAGCAAGAACTAACCACACTCAGTTTATCCTATCCAGCATCCACTGGAAGAGTATTTGTGCTTCTCTTTGCTTCTAGGCCTGACTAAAGAGAGGTAATATGTTTTCCCACTGTCCTCATTATACCAGAGTCAGTAAAGTATTTCAAAGCATCAGAAGCTCAGAAGTGCAGGAAGCTACATACACCACAGTCTGGAGTGTGGGTTCAGCTTGAGTGAGTATTCAGATGCTTCTCCAAAGCTTATCTGACCTAGCCAAACCTCCTGAATTTACTAAATTGGGCTGGGCATTTTATGAGAACAGGATCTCTTACAAGATGTTCAGTATTTCCTCTGGTGACTAGAAATCCTGTCCAATAGACTTTTCTTTCATTTGCAGCCATAACTGGAATTCTGAAATAATATTTTTTTAAATCACAAAGATCACAATATTTCAGAATCCTAAAGTGATACAGTGCAGGTTAGTTAAAGGTGGAGCTGGAAATAAGTACAGGAAAGCTAATTTTTATCTTGGTCCAGTTCATACCCCCTTCATGGCAACAAAAGAAACTTACCCTGTGTAGCCTACTCTCATTTCAAATACAAATCTCCCCCAGTTCCTATATTGTCTTGTTATTAGGACACCTTCTGTTACCATAAATTATTAACAAGCTGTAAATTCTAAGCCAGCAATTATTCTCGAAAGGTCAGCCTCATCAAACGACTTCCATGATAGTTCAAAGTCCTTGATCAAAAATGAGATGGAAACATTCTTATCCCAGGTTCTCATTCCTGTCTTAGTTTCAAAGACCAGTTTTTGTTTTTGACGCTGAGGATATGCCATCAGTTATCTTGTGGCGTTTCATATAAAATGTTTTCCTACAGAGCTGACCGTCTCCAGTGTTTGCATCAGTCTAATGGCTTCTTCATGTGTTTGCCAAATGCCTATTCACATCATCACTATGAGTAACATTGTATTGGCATTTTCATTGCTACCCTTCTTCATATTGCTGTGCCAGAAATTGAGGGCATTTATAGACATGCTCTGGGAGTGGGGAGAGGAGAGGCACTTTATTTGGAGTGGCTCCAAAAGTTGGTCTAATTAAAGTGCCTAGAGTTTCACGTGCATCAGCATCCCCATGCTAAAAAATGGCAATACGTGACCTCAAACGAGCTTTAGTTAAAGCACCTCTGCTGCCATTTTTCAGTGTGGGGGCACTGATGCACATGATTTCATAGATTTCATAGACATTAGGTCTGGAAGGGACCTCAGAAGATCATCAAGTCCAGCCCCCTGCCCGAAGGACAGGAAGTCAGCTGGGGTCATAGGATCCCAGCAAGATAAGCATCCAGTTTACTCCTGAAGGTGTTCAATGTAGTTGCTTGAACCACCTCCAATGGCAGGCTATTCCAGACCTTGGGGTCTTGGACAGTAAAGAAATTCTTCCTTATGTCCAGCCTGAAACAGTCTTGCAGTAGTTTATAACTGGACGCAGTACTCCAGCTGCAGCCTCACCAAGGCCGAGTACAAGGGGAGAATGACGTCCCAGGATTTGCTTGAGAAACATCTATGAATCTATGATTGCAAGCCAGTGTTTTGGTCGCTTTACTAGCCACAGTATTGCGTTGCAGGCTCATGTTTATCTTGTGGTCAATGATGACCCCCAAGTCTCTTTTTTCTATAGTGCTAGCCATCATACCACTGCCAAGTCTATAAGGATGCTGCAAGTTTTTCCTCCCAAGATGGAGAAACTTGCATTTTTCAGCGTTAAACACCATCAGGTTCTTGTCCTCCCATTTGCTGAGCCTGACTAGGTCAGCCTGGATCACCCACCTTTCTTCTGGTGTGGATGCTTTGCCCCAAAGTTTGGTGTCATAGGCGAACTTGGCCAGGCTGCTTCTGACTCCAATGTCCACATCATTAATGAAGATGTTGAACAATATGGGTCCAAGGACAGAGCCTTGGGGGACCCCACTGGTCACAGGGCACCATGATAATTGACTTCCATCAATTTCTACCCTCTGGGTCTGACCACGGAGCCGACTTCCCAACCAGCGAATCATGGTGGACCCAAGGCCACAATTGGCCAGTTTCACCAAGAGGTGATTATGGGATACCAAATCGAAGGCTTTTATGAAGTCAAGATATATGATGCTGGAGTCTGCTGAAACATGGTACTTATGATGCTCCAGCAGACTTGATTAATCATGCTGAAATTACAGCATGACAGAGCAGCTTCACTGTACATCTGTAGGGGCCCTAAAATACTAACACAGTAAAGCAGTGAAGTATGGCTCTTCCCTCCCACCTGTTCTTCCTTTCCCCTGTGACTGAAGCACAGACTCATCCCTGCTAGCTGTGCCTCCTCCTTCCCAGCCCCTCTTCAGGCAGGTCAGCACTATAATAAAGAAATTAGTTCTTGAAATGGGGTGCCGCTCAATTCACAAAAGTTACGGAAGGTGCCTTGAGTCTAAGGCTGAGGACCACTGCAGTAAAGCCTGGGTTAAACTTTGCTGAATAGGTTCAGCCAGTGCACTATGCTTGCTTATATACCACAAAATTTGCAGGGGAACATTCAACCAAGGTTAGTTAGTATTCCTAGAAACTCATCCCAGAAGAGACTATTTTCTTGTGCGTATTTAAGAAGGAATTGGCCATTTTAAATTATGACTAAAAATTAAAATTAGTGAGGATTCTGGGATCTGTGGAGATCATCCTTGCTGTGACACACAGGGTGGTGTCAGAAAGTCTGTAGCACCTACTCATACCTAGAGTGTCTTCCTATTTTCAGCTCACCTTTCCTATTTGTTTCTCCCTTAGTGGGCAGTTGACCTTGTTGACTAGATTGGCCTTGCAGTGACCCAAAAAAGGGTCAGTACCTAGTGGTCAGCAGGTCCTGTATATAGACTTTTCTGGTTCTTCTCTACACAACTAGAGGTTAGTAGGGACCATCAGTAGGAAGAGGGGCTGTTCATACTCTCTTACTGGCAGTCTGAAGTGGTGTTACTTTCCAGTATCTGGAAGAGGCAGCAGGAACGGCATCTGTGAAACAAATTATATTAAAGTGATGGGGGCAGAAGGGAAGGGACAGAGAGAATTACTGTATGTCAGCTTCTCTGCAGTCCCTGTTAGTGTTTTTTGCTCCTGTCCTTTGGCAAATAAAAGTTAACTAGGACAGCTTAGCCTTGAATGAAATAGACCTAAATTATCATGGCTAATTTTCACTTTCCATGGGATAGCAGTGGACATGTAAAACAGCTACTCTGGAGCAGATGGCATGTAGGGATTCCCCTCCCCTCTCTTTTAACACAGTATCGTTTGTTTGTTCATTTATTCATCCTCTTCTTTCTTTTGGTTCCAGAAGCAGCAGCAGTCAGCCAGAGAAAATACAGCATGTCAGTGACTGGTCCAGGGAACAAGCAAAATTCTCTTGCAGCCTGAATAGCATCAGTGCAGTACTGGGCCCCATGTGGGCCAGCAGGAGTAAGGGTCTATTCAGTAGAATTTTCATGATAAGAAGAAACAGCCTCTAGCCACCACAGTAAACTAGTTTGCGAAAAATGCTAAGAAACTTTGTCTGCCAAGGGTATTTCTAGCAGGTTAAGAGAACTCTTAAGAATTTGAGAAGGAAAACTCCCAGACAGACTAGGCCAAAGAACTAATATAGTCATCCTTTTAATGGATACTGTATAGGAGAATTATATAGCAGTACAGAATTAATGCCCTGCAAAATCTTCTGGTCTTTGGGAACATTTCCTCAAGCCAGGGAAAATACACTGTAGGTGACCCAATGCCAACTTCAAACTGCACTCAAACAGCATATGGAAGCAACAGATTGAGACCTCATCACAGGGCAGTATGAAGTCCTTAAGACTGTAAGCCACTGGGCTCTAGAGAAATATTTATTTACAAAGATTACTTTGCTTAGGATGATTTTAGGTAAACAGTAACCCAAGGATTTATTCATTCCTGTATATACAAGCTGTGTCTTCCTTAATGGCAATGAAATATAGACCCTTTCTCAAGCCTGAGATGCATGGAGTTCTGTCTTGCACCCTAACATTTCCAAGTCATTGAGAGTTTTTAAGTTAGTGTCTCCAGGAACTCTTGAACTGTACCAGGAGCTCTCTTGGTTACCAAACAGCTGTCACTGCTGGGATGAACAAAACTGCAGGTCAAATTTGTACGATGGTGTGGGGAAGGACAAGGGAGGGAGAAGTTTGGAAAGAGCTTTGACCATCAGGCTGGATAATCACGTGAACTTCATTGTGATGCTGTGCCAAAAAGGCTAAAGCAGTCTTTAGAGAACGTCAAGTAGAAGTAAGAGGTAGCACCTCTGTATTCAACACTGCTGCTGGAATATTGTGTTCAGTTCTGGTGTATACAATGCAAAAAGGATGTTTAGAATTTAGAGAAAGTTGAGAAGAGCTGCATGAATAATAAAATGGCTGAGGGAAAAAATCATTTCCTATAATGAGAATCAAGGAGGTCAATTTATTTACCTTATCAAAAGAAAGGTTAAGGAATGACCTGATTGCAGTCTACAGGTATTTACATAGAGAATATAAATTTGACAGAAGGCTCGTCAAGCTAGCAAAAGTATGACAAGATGTGATGGCGGGAAGCTGAACTTGGACAAATTTAGACTAGAAATAAGGTACAAACGTTTAACAGATAGGGTAAGTAACTACTGGAAAAAACATACTGAGTGTTGTGGTAGATTACCCACCCTAGACATTTTTAAACCAAAATTGGCTATTTTTTCTAAAAGGATACACTCTAGTTAGGTCAAGGAGGATTTGATTCAGGGGAATCCTTTCACGTGTATTATACAGGAGGTCAAATTAGATGACTACAACACTCCCTTTAGCCTTAAGAATCTGTGAATCTTCTCCAACTGCAGGAGGTAGTTCGTCGAGACCCAGCCTACCCTCAAGATACAACCTACTTAGCTCTAAACCTAGGCTAGATTTGGATATTTTGAGACCTGTGAATTCCCCACCAATCCAGATGTTAACAAAGAGTAGGTCTGGGTACCGAAGCTCACTGCTGCTGGCTCCCCCATCCTCTCTCCCCCACTCTTCCTGCTGACAGCCCCAGAGCTAGGAGGTGAAGGCAGGGCTGGGAAGAGAGGCATCTCCTCAGGTGCCAGCTCGCCACAATTCTGCCAAGTCCCCCCCACAGTAGGCAAACATCTACTGGGTTAGAGCAGTGTTCTAATTCATGGTGCTTTATTTAAAGTGCCATGAATTAGATCAGGGGCTTGCACATCTGTCAGTGCCCTGTATTACATTCTGCCAACTACTAACTATACACAGTGAAGAAATTTGGAAAGGGTCATTTATAGAACAGCTAAACTAACCTTTCTGTTTTCTTTCAGAGATTAATTTGCCTTTATTTAGCTAAGTTATGTTGCACAGCAGTAGTCAGAACACTACTTCCATTTGATGACTTGAAGCCAAACGAAAGTTGATGCCTTTGAAACATCGTCTGTCTTTTGGTGTGGCTACTAAGCCACCCAGATCAGTGTTTCTCAACCTTTTTGGACTCAAAGTGCTCCTTGCCAGGCAGAAGGCACCCCTCTATAACTTTTGTGAATTGAGTGGCACTCCATTTTAAAAATGAATTTATTTATTACAGGGCTTGCCTCCTTGCAGAAGAGGCCGGCAGCAACTAGGCAGGAAAAACCTGAGCCTGCCCTTCTCTGTTTATCTCTTCACACATGCATACCCTTCAAAGGAACTCATGGCACTCCAGGGTACCCCAGCACCCTGGCTGAGAATCACTGACCTAGATTATTTTAAATTCATGGCAACGTGGAATCAGGTGCAGCCACTCTTCAGTTAAAGTTCATAAAGAATTCTGAAGCTCTCTGATGAAAGTAGCATTACCTATTATTCCAGTCATAAAAACTAGACGGGAAGAGCCGTCAAGCCATTGTCTGTTCTGTCTCTGTTATACTTTTGCATGTTGCAGATAAATGTTCTATTTATTTTAATACAACAAGGTCAGAGTAAATAAAGAAACATTACCTATAAGAGTTAATCTGTGTCTCAACCTGCAAGGACAAGAACTCTTCAACAGGGTGAGCTACGTGTGCTAAGATATATAGCTTATATCGCTAACATTCACTTATGTCATATAATAATATAGATGTAGGTAATTTGGGAAATATTTGTACTTTCACTTAGGTATAAGAATGGGGGGTGAAAGGGGAGTTTCACCTTATACTTCTTTATTTTCCCTGCCTACATCACCACTAACTGCCAGGTGAGAAAGATGTCCATGGTGAAAACATGTTTATATGTAGGGAGCCTGTGAGATGGGCAAGTAAAGACAAATGAGCCAAACAGATCCAAAGATGAAAAGGACAGTATGACAGATCCTGTTGCTTCTGGAATAAAAGGGAACCAGGGAAAACTTGTGGCTCAGTTCCTACCTAAGGCTGCTCCTTGAACAGTACAATAGCATCCTGCCCTTTGTAGGAGGATATATAAACTCAGTGTAGCCCTCTGAAGTCAAGCCAGGAATCAGTTAAAAGGAGCTGTGTGAGGTAGTTGTGAACTTCAAGCATGAGGTGTTAGACTGGGGTTGCAAGCTAGTTACACTCTTTTGCAAAGGTTTTATACACTTCAAGCTTTGATGTCATCATATTTGGTTTCTTAAAAACCTTAGTCCCATTAGTTTTATCTCTCTGTTAATACTGATGGTGAATATAATTGTAAACTGTAAATGTGTATTAAATAAATACTTATTAGAACTCAAGATTACTTCAGTTTTATACATCTGAGGTCAAGCACATTCTAGAAGAACATGAGAAAGGAAAAAAGCAGTACCTGTCTGAAGCAAATCTATCAGAATAAACTTGCAGCAACCTTAAAGTAACATTTGAGCAAGAAAATTGTCTAGAGAATGATATTTCCCCCCATAAACAAGAGAGCTCCCAAACTGGCAAAGCTCTAGAAATGTCTGTCATTTTAACAGCAGCATCAAAATAACCCTATTCCTCCCTAAACTGAATTATAACGGTGGTCTGTTCAGACAGCAAAAAAGGTGTCTCATCAGGTGGTTGGTTCCTAGGTTGTGGTTGTACAAAACAGGAGGAATCCGAGGAAAACAGAGATGAAGAAGCAAAAGCATAACTAGCAAGTTCTTCACCTTAGGGGAACAGATTTCTTATCTGCCTCAGGGACTCAAAGTCCCTGGCTGCTGCAGCCCAGCACAGACTCCCTGGAGGTCCCACTCACCCACACCTAACTGTGCTACTACGAAGAACCTTTGAACACAGTACAATTACCGAGAGCCATCTAGGATTTCCCCTTAAGTAACAAATCCCAATACAGAAACCTAACAAAACAACATGCCAAAGTGCTAAGAAGTTGTATCTGCAAGATACAAAGTACTAAAGATATTGGGACATTTAAAGGCATTGCTATCACAAATGGAGAACTTATCCACACTACTGTTATAGAAGCTTTTAACTAACTAGCTTGGGTGCTGGTATAAAACTAGCCAAAGCACAGGCTAATTTAACCAGTTTCTCTGCAGATTTTGAAGTCTATGCTGAGCTCTGTGCTGCTGTGACTAAACTGCTAGCAGTCATCCAGCTCACTAGCTAAAATCTTTTTTAGGTATCTCTGCACTACACTGCAGTCATGACCTTTTATACTGACCTGCCCACTTGTTTTGAAAAGAAATCACCCTCAGCACTTGGTTAGAGTTGTGGTTCCCCAAAACTTTCTTTCAAAGTGCCTTCACCCTGTCACCAGACCCAAAGTGCTGCGTGACATGTTTCAGATTAACATCTATAGCAGAGTGGCCTGTCCTCTTAAGAGAGGGCAGCCAGCCCTGCAGGCTGCAGCTGTAGGGACAATGCTGATAAAGGAGCCACTCACTGGGAGCATAAAAACCCCAGAGAGAAGAGCAGGCAGGTAGCGAACTATTGCAAGCCAGAGACAAGCAATAGGCTGAATCAGTGGTTACATGCAAGGGCCAGACTGCTAGGCTATGGCAGAGCCAAAGAGGTCCCTTCTTATATGGCTTTTTGTTTGTTCAAAGACTCCGTTCAAGACCACGCAGGCTGGCTGAGGAGCAACTCAGTGAACAAAAGCCTGTCTAGAAAAGCCCACAGGTGAAGCAACCTACTTTCAGCCACCTACTGTTTTTAGCAGTATCTTTGGCAACAGGTTCATTTCCTAATTCAAGGATATAGGTGAAGCTTTGGGAAATAGACTTTTTGGGCTCTAGTACAGTACACAAAGCTGACAGCCTTTGTGCTAATGTTTAACTGAGACCTTTTCATTCTGAGCTGATTGCTAATGAGGATTTCACACCACTGAAAGAATGTGTAAAGTCCACAGAAAACATCTTTGTCTGGTTTGTTTAACATGTTACATTATTTCCCTTCTGCCTAGCAACCTATAACAGCACCAGAGACTTGTAATTAGGCCCTTGAGTGAGCTATCAGGGTAGAGGTTTTCAAATTAACAAACACATCTCATGCTTTTACAGCAATGTATACTGAAAGTTCATAAAAGAACAAGAGAAAAAAAATTGCTTTAGCAAATATCTGTAAGACAAGTCTGAAGTCCCTAAATGCAGACAGTTAGCATTCCTTCAGAACTAAGAGCAACACCTTTTTAACAGCATTTTCCAGGCACTGTATTACACTGAAAAAGCTGCTGTCTTTCTATACTGTCTTGTGTAGGAAATAAGTTTGTCATCCTACTGAGCACTTAAATTCTGTAGTAAGAACCTAGAAACATTACCAGGTCTAAAAGCCTGAGCCCATTTCTTGCCTGGCCATAGAGGACACTTACACCAGTTACATTTTGCATGTGATTGGGCTCCTGAAAGCACTCCACAGTGGTGTCATGACTGGGGATCCTGTTTTTTTTTCTGAATATATATATATCACAAATTCTCTGATATAAAACCCCCAAAATACACATTTTTCCATGATTAAAATGAAATGCCATTATATATATATATATATAGGTATCAGCTGAACACACTGTTTTATTGATATATTTACTATTTTAAAGCAACTTGGAAGCCTACCAGTGCCTCAATCACTGTAATAAAATTGATTCTAAATACCTATAAATGATGGCATTTTATTTTGGGTTTTTTAGCATGGAAAATCAGAGCTCCCCCTGCCCCTTTCATTCACAAGGATGCAGGTCGAGCTGCAGCTGATCCCCACCCCCGCCCAGCCCACCACCCTTTCACTGTTTTGTGGTGCTGACCAGCCCTGATATACTGGTGTCCTGCTCATGCCATTGCCCCTCACTCCCCACCCACACCTCCCCCACCCCTGCTGGTATCCCTCACTCCCCACCCACAGCCCCCTGTGCCCTGCTGGTGTCCCTCATTCCCATCCCACAGCATCCTGGCCTTGCCCATACCCCACTCCCCACCCACAGCCCCCACTCCTTCATCCCTGCTGAAGGGAGCCCCCAGCTACCAGGGCTATGGGGCCAGGGACCCGGATCCACAGGCCCCTGCCTGCCCCAGCAGCACCCAAGCCCCAACTGCCACCCATGGGAGGCAGTGGCTGCTGCAGCAGAGCAGAGCGTGAAGCCCGGCTCCCCCTCCCTCATGGACAACATGGCCAGAACAAAGCCTGTTAGGGTGAGGGGGACCACCCCCTCAGCCCCAGCCCTGCCCAATACCCTTCTTCCCTCACTATGGGGGCTTCAAACCCCTCCCACCCAGACTTACTTTCAGGGAGCTGCTCTCCAGGCTGCCTGGCAGCCATGTGCATGTGTATGTACACACATGCACATGGCACCCCCTGCCTGACTGCCCTTCTCCTACTCCCCCCAGCCCCTTGCAGGCTGGAACTCTGTCAGTCTGCGAGAGGAAACCCACCATTTCCCATGTTTTTTAACTAAAAAGGAGAAAATCTGGGTTTTACTGCATTTTTTCATGGCAAACAAAAGACCCAGATTTCTGGTCATGACACATGCATGGCTCAGAGCACTTTTAAAATGGGTGAAGGTATGAAAAATTAACCCTCCTCAAATGAAGTATTAGATGAAGTCTCTCTGCTTTAGAGTGCCCTAGGAAACCTGTGTTCCCTAGCCTAGCCTAAATTTTTTCATGTTGTGGGCTGGGCTGGTGCAGGCCAGCCCCACCCCCAGGGCTGTCAGCAGGGAGGGAGGAGGGAGAGGGAAATGAGAGGCTTTGCCCAGCCTGAGCTAGGGAGAAAGGGGTGTAGATCAGAGCCCCCTGCTTGACAGAACCTCCTCCCCAGATACCCCAGCTGGGATACTGGGGGAGCTGGGCCAGGCCCATAAGGCAAAGAGGCTCTGTTCCACCCTCACCTTCAGCAGGGGATGTGGTGCAGCCAGCACGTGGCTCCTAGGGCAAAGGCAGTGGGGTACAGAGCCCCAGCCTGCAGCAGCAGCCCGCCTATGCTCTGCCCCATGCACAAATGCGGGGCACATGTGCCCCCCCCATGCCTCCCCTGGGGTGCACAAAACAGCAGGAGCCCCCCACCCACCCATACCTCTGGGACCCCAGCCCCTGTCTCACTCCCTCCCTCACTGTGGGGGCCTCAATCTGCCCCTCCCCCCTTTTCCCCACACACACTCACCTGCTGGGTGGTGTCTGTATAGCAACATAGTTGAAGTATCTTTTAAGTTTAAGTTTTACTCAGGCTCACAAATATTTTCTCCCTCTGCGTATGCACACAGCAAATCTGTAGGGTAATGTTCATGTCCTTCATGTGCAGGAAACAACACAAAAAAAGCATAAGCCTCTACTCTGGGGTAAGGAGTTAAAGCAGGTGGCTTGGATGTGGCACAAGACAGGCTCAGACAGTCAAAATAATTACACCACTTTTAGGAGAGAGAACTTACTCTCTGAGTCTGCATCAGCTGATCCACACTTTTCTGCAGCAACAGTAACTAAACCAGGGCAGTTTACACCAGAACAAAAGAGCTGCCACAATTTAATGTCCACAAACAACAGACAAACTAAGACGTTACAGTAGATCAGCTCAGCAATAAGATAAATCCCCACCCTCTTCAGTTGGCGTAACTATTTAACTTGTCCATACTCTACTAAACTTCTAAATTCAGACTAGCCACAGGAGACAAAGACACTGTAATGGTATATTATGCAGATTTGTTAAACAATGCAAAATTATTTGGTTAATCCAAGTGTTGGCTATGTACCACTTCAGAATATATGCACCATTGGATACCTTCTCTCTCTCTCTCTCTCTTTCTCTAATGATAGCCAGGGGCGGCAGCAGTGTAGGGATACAGCTGGATTCCTAGGACAGACTAAAAGCAGAGACTTCTGTTGCTGCCGCCATTTGTCACAGCTGCTTTTTTCTGCCCCTCCAAGTCAGTACCCAGGACAGTTGTCCTTATTGCACTATCCCCCACCACCACCAAATTATCCTACTGGGCAGGAGGGTAAATCCAGAAGGGGTGCAGTGGCATGGTTGCACCCCCTGCCCTTTTCAAAGCAGGCCACAGAAACAGCAAAAGGGACTTTTTTTAAATTCCTGATTCAGGAAAAAGTTCCCCCCTTACATTTCCCTCCATGCTCAGTGGCATGTCCCCTCCCTACCCATGCATCCTTTCCATACCTGCTGCTGCCACTGTCCCCAGCTGCCCCAAATGGCAAGAGGAAGTGTTCCTACCCCATTTTAGCCGGGCTGTGCAGGCAGCAAGGCTCTCACATGAGAGACTTTATCTCTTTGAGAATTAAACACAATAATGTAAAGGGCTTATTTTCTACAATTCTTGCAAACTTACATACTAGGCATGAATTTGAATTCACAGTTGTTGTGTTACACAAGTACATTAGGTTATATTTAAATCTCCCTATGCAAGAGGGAGATTCTTACTGAAATTAATATGAAGGGCTCATAGATGTACGAGTGGCTACCTGCATAGGCAAATATTTAGTTTGTATGATAATTATTATGTGGCAGATGAAAAACTTCGCTGTTTCAAAGTCTGACACTATTACTCTTCATCATTGAAATAAAACCTGGTAGGAACAATTACATTGATCTTTAATGAACTCCTAAAGGTCTCTATGGAACTGTGCATTATTACAGATTTGCAGGGTATTCTTATCAAGAAGTGTTTTGTTCTGAAATCATGCATAGCAGTCAAAGTTCATATCGTTCTAAATAATAAGAGGACAGAGCAGTCTGGGAATGCGCCAAAGGCTGTGAATCTTTTCTAGCTGCAGGACTCCAGGTCAAGTATAATTCATGTCAGCTTTCCCAACCTATCCAGGCCCAAATGAGAACACAAAATCTGTGACAAAGGCCCAAAAGGAAGGATTTTTTTTAAAAGTTCATGCAGTAAACTTAAAAGGGTTTGTTGTCTCAGTGTAACCAGCTCTATCCATAAATTTAGCCTTGTCATTTTTCACATACTCAACACTAAAAATGAGGGGAGACTGGTCCTGGTCAGACCTGTGACTAGGATATAAGCAGTCATGACTGGCCTCTAGAGGCTCACAACCCAGGGGGTTCAGGAACAGGCAAAGTCAGGGAAGTGGGAATCCTCGTTAAGAGTCCAAGGATCAAGAGAAGGCCAAGTTCTGTAAGGAACCAGGACATAGCCAAATACTGGGTAAAGTCATGAGCCAAGGAGTCTGAATCTAGGAGGCAAGGATGCAGGCCAGAACCAATAACCAGAGGTTCCAGAGCAGGCACCTAGAAAGTACAGGATTGGGACAAGGGCAACTGCCGAGCTAAGCCATAAGCCAGGAGCCAACTGTCAGAGAACAGGGTCTGGACTGGAGTCTGGAGCACAGGGGTCAAAGAGCTGGCAGGCACTCTGGAGCACAGAGACTGAGGCTGGAACCTTTAACAAAAAACAAAACCAAAAAATATCAGGCTGGAGCCAGGAACCCATGGACAGAAACCAAGAACAAAGATGAAACCAAAAAGTAGGACCCAGATCACAGAAAAACAGGAACAAACAAGCAGGCCCTAGATCACTGGGAAGCTAGGAATCCAAGGCAAAAACTAAGAACAAGGAGTCAAAATCCAAAGGTATGGAAAGGGCCATGCCCAGGCAGGCAACTGGGGCCAGCTGGGATTAATTTGGTCAATGGCAGCCAGGCCCACACAGTAATCAGGGCCAGCTGTGGTAATTTAACCTGCCTGCTGCCCTGACTCTTGACAACATATGAACATGCAATGTATGTAACTTATCAGCTAAAAAACGTGGAATAGTTATGATATGATCCCATCTGCTAGATCATCTCATTGTTCTGTAGTGGTCTCCTCACCCACAACTAATGCTAGCTGATACCACTCAGAAGAGTAGCCATAACTGAATTAATACAGAAGCTGAAGTGCTCCACCACATTTTTAAGCATTCCATCCAGGATGTGTGTGAAGTCATGCAAGGGAAGCTGTAACTGCTTGCGCTTATCTTGTTCATGTCCTTATGTGCACAGAGAATGGTACCTTATTATGGTTACATCGGTCTGAGTATGAGATAGTAGTATCCTTAAATGGCAAAAAACAGGTGACAACAAGCCCCAACATCCCATCACACATTTTGTGTATGGCACAGAGTAGTTATGTTAGGGAACTGACAAGATTTAAGTGGGACCGATTCTAGTATTCTTTTCCCTATAAAGCCAACTATCTCAAATAGCCTGCATCAGCTGACCCGACCTCAGAAGGGAAAGAAAAAATCTATGAAAAATACCTCAAAATGCAGCCTTTATGTCACAGCATGGGGTCCCCAGGGATGGCCATGATGCCCCTAGGGCTCTGTGACCATGCCAGCTCCGCCCCAGGGGGACCTTCTAATCTCACCTGACATGTCTTTTTGGTAAAAATCATAAGTAGGGAGGGGCAGTCTCCAGAAAATGGCACACCAGTGAAAGGTGAGTTTGGGGCAATGTATAGCCTCAGCCCTCATGACCTGATCAGTTACCCTATAGAAGGGACAGGCTTGGGGTCCAGGCACATCAAAAGACACCTGAGGCCTAAGTGGGCCGTAGGCTGAGTTAGGGCTCCAGACACATCAACAGACACCTGAGGCCCAAGGGGAATACGGCCCAGAAGCCCCAGTGGGGGGCAAAGCAGTGGCCCCAGTAAGGGGTGGAATAGTGGCCCAGACAGGGGCCAGAGGCTGAGTTTGACCCGGTATGTGATCAAAAGCCAGAGGCCACATAGAATAGGGTCTGTGGGGGCCTGAAGGACTGCGCATAGGCCAATCAGAGTAGAGGCCCAGTGGGGAGCATGTGGCCAAGATATGCCTGAGGACACCTGAGGCCAAGTTTGGGCCAGAGGCTAAGTGCATCCTAGATAAAGGGACCAGGGGAGTAATAGTGGATCTGGATGCCATCTGCAAGGCATGGGACACAGTAAAGGGGAGGTCAGAGCCATGTTTTACACCCTGGGCAAAAAGACATTAAATGAGCAGCCTCCTGCCTATGAACAACTTTTTTTAATTATAACAAAGGCATGGTAGGAGAGTCACATGGGCAGACTGCACGAGACACTGGCAGGCCAGCATGCGCAGACTTCCTTAGACAGGTGGGCAGGCCAGCATTGTGACTGGCCTCAAGATGGCCCCCTGTCACAGGGTGAGTATCGGGAGCTGGGAGAAAAAACAGTTCCCTAAGGCACCCCAGAGAAGGACAAGGATCAATGGCCATAAACTGTTAAGAGGATGGCTTTAGGTTGGATGTAAGGAAGAACTTCTTTATGAGGAGACTGGACAGACAACTTGCTGAGATCATTTGATCTCAGCAGTATTCCTGCCCAGAGCAAGGGGATTGGACTCAATCCCTTCCAGCCCTTAATTTCTATGATTTCTATGATTAAGTCTTTAAGGGTTGATTTTGGGGAAGGGCTAATGCTAGTCTACTAAGGTGATTTTAAAATGTTTTTAAAAACAACAGAAACTAAACCAAAAGACTGGCAATTGTCTGATGCTCACCAGTGATTTGGAAGCTCAGAATAAGTGCTGGGCAGATAATGTGGTAAGTACTTGATAATTCACTTATTTATATTCTGTAAATTTAATCATATCTGCAACCTCTGCCACCTAGAAGTATGCATATCAATTTGTATATATTTATGGAGTTGTGGCAAACTTTGTTTCACTCTTCCACGTTGTGCAAATCCCATGATTATTCCAAATTGTGCCACTTGTTTTACCTCATTTCTATTGTTTAACTGAAACTAAAAACATCTAGAAAAATCATAAATTACTCCTGTTCAAGCTGAATTGTGTTAGGGCCTCCTGGGCAGTCTGAGAACTCAGGCAAGCCAGGAAATGTTTATTCAGATAAGAGACTTGCAGGGGGGGAAAAGCACACGGTTCACTTGGGATTTCAGTTACTCTTTGGCTGAGGGGATAAGAAATCTGATGTATACTGTAAAGAAGCATATAATACAGTAGTGTTTGACCTCAGGCTCCTTTAGTGACCTGCTTCTACTTTGGATACAAGACCAGTACACCAAGCAAGGCCTCAGATATTGAGATAAGTAAGACCAAGTGATCATTTACAGTCAAGTGATTGCAAGGTTTGTATGAAAAATATAAACAGCCCCTCCTCTATTGCTTTACAGTGACTTTAAATCAGCATTTCTCAACTCATGGTCACAGGAATATTAGAAAGGGTGGCAATCAAACTTTAAAAATGGAGAAAAGTGTGGGAAACCATGGCTTTTCTCTTGCAAGCTGTCAGAGTTCCCCCCATAACCCCCACCCCACACACCCACCTCCTGCCCCACACTCTGAGGGGCTTGGGCCTGGGGGGCAGTGGGTCAGGAATGAGGGGCACTGGGTCAGGATTGGCCATTGCTGTTTACAAATGGGTCCTGGTATAAAAAGGTTGAGAACTACTGCTTTAAATAAGCAGCAAATTAGGAGCAATTGATGTGCAAGTTCAACACAGCTGAATACAAGTCTTGTTGCCCAGAAATCCAGTAGTGGCAAAAGTATTGCCTAGATTATAAACAAAAGCTAAAATAAACAAAAAATAATTTATCCTCAGCAGTCACTGATTTTTCCCAATTCTCACACCGGGCACTGTAGCATCAGCAATCTGCTTCCTCTGCCAGCATCAAGAAATCTCAGGATCGAATGCTCAAAGGAATAATTAGCATCCAGGAAAAAATTATCCTGGCACACATCCAGGAGGGCCTTGCGGGGGAATGCATGCTCAGGGGCAACCAACATGGGTTCATCAGTGGCAGGTCTTGTCAGACCAACCTGGTGGCCTTTTACGATCAGGTCACCAAATCATTAGACGCAGGGGTTGCTGTGGATGTAGTCTTCCTGGACTTCCGGAAGGCCTTCGACACTGTCTCTCACCCTGTCCTCATCAAAAAGCTGGGAGACTGTGGTGTCGATGCCCACACGGTCAAATGGGTCGCCAACTGGTTGGAGGGCCGCACCCAGAGGGTGGTAGTGGATGGGTTCTTCTCGACCTGGAAGGACGTGGGCAGTGGGGTTCCGCAGGGCTCGGTCCTCGGGCCCGCACTGTTCAACATCTTCATCAGTGACTTGGATGAGGGGGTAGAAAGCACCCTGTTCAAGTTTGCTGATGACACTAAGATGTGGGGGGATGTAGGTGCACTAGAAGGGTGCAATAGGCTACAAACTGACCTTGACAGGTTGCAACGGTGGGCGGATGAGAATAGGATGGGGTTTAACACTGATAAGTGCAAGGTGTTGCACATGGGGAGGAAGAACCGGCACCACACTTACAGGTTGGGGAACTCCCCTCTTGCCAGCACGGAGACGGAAAAGGATCTTGGAGTCGTCATTGACTCCACGATGAACATGGGCCGGCAGTGTGGGGAGGCAGTCAAGAAGGCCAACCGTACCCTGTCATGCATCCACAGATGCATCTCGAGCAGGTCCAGGGAGGTGATCCTCCCCCTCTATGCGGCACTGGTCAGGCCGCAGCTGGAGTACTGCGTCCAGTTCTGGGCGCCACACTTCAAGAGGGACGTGGACAATATGGAAAGAGTCCAGAGGAGGGCCACTCGTATGATCAGGGGTCAGCAGGGCAGGCCTTATGAGGAGAGGCTACGGGACCTGAACCTGTTTAGCCTCCACAAGAGAAGGTTAAGGGGGGACCTTGTGGCCTGCTACAAACTGGTCAGGGGGGATCAGCAGGTATTGGGGGAGTCCCTGTTCCCCCGTGCGCTGCCAGGAGTGACCAGGAATAACGGTCACAAGCTGGCGGAGGGTAAGTTTAGATTAGATATTAGGAGGCGCTACTTCACAGTCAGGGCGGCTAGGGCCTGGAACCAGCTTCCAGGGGAAGTGGTGCAGGCTCCTAGCCTGGGGATTTTTAAAAGGAAGTTAGATGAGCACCTTGCCGGGGTCATCTGACCCCGGTGCTCTTTCCTGCTAAGGCAGGGGGTCGGACTAGATGATCTACCTAGGTCCCTTCCGACTCTAGCTACTATGAAACTATGAAACTATAGGTGAACAGTAAAAAGGGCAGCAACTCAGCTGGGAATAAGAGATATCTGAAGATTTGATGCTGATTCGGAGATGCCATAGATGCAGCTTTACATGTTTTTTTTACATACCTCAAGGTACCAGGCGCAGCTCGTGAACACTGAGATGCTGGGGTGGACGGACCATCCCACAGGAGCATGGGGGGGGGCCCCACATGCTCAGTGGTGAACCCAGAAGTACTTTCAGAAGTACTTCCAGTCCACTTCCGGATCCACTGGGGAGCATGCTGGGTTCCTGCCCCCGTGCACCCCAGCTTGGCAATCAGCCACAGGGGAACCCCGGGTGGGCCCCGCAGACACAGGAGGCAGCAGTAGAAAAACATTTAAAACTGTGTCTATAGCCAAATCACTGAATCCTTCCAAATGTCTCTGATTTGATTCAGAGAGATTAAAGCGTCTCCTGATTTGATTTGGATTTGGATTTGGAGATTCAGCCACTGGTTGGTATCTTGCCTTCCTGCCCAAATTAGAGGCAACATGGCAAACACCATGTTCAGGGGCCAACATATAATGAAGGGAACCATCTGTACAGATGGAGCTGGAAAGCCAATTTCTCAAGCAGAGAATTGTTACGGATTCCCCTTTGCAGTCTCATGGATCGTACATACACACTGACTATCCCATAGAAGGGACTGAATCATTCCACTGACTCACAGGCCTTTCTTGATTCTCTACCTGATGCCGGGCCGGGAAGAAGGTAAGATGTGCCCAGAAAAGGATGTCCATGATTTACGTTCTATTTCATGCCAATTCCCCTGTACTGGCCTATGTATTAGCATACAGTTTAGACTCTTCCTCCACCTTAATTCCACTCATAGGGTGCCTATAGACATGATCGTTCACATTCTAATTAGGATACTTGGAGCAGAGCTCAATTAATTGAGTCTGTTCCATATTCTCATTAGAATGCTCCAGCGTTACCTCACCATTATGTGTATTAAGTCCCTGTGCATTTCAAAATGGCCATGGAAGCTCTTTATCTAAACCTTGTCAAATGAGCTTTAGATAAAGTATCCTGCAGCCATTTTGAAACACTCAGGGGCTTAATACACACTATGGTGAGCAATTTTAATTAAGCAGCTGTCCGGGAACCACTCTAATTAAAACACCCTGCCCTCACCCCCAAGCACATGTACAGGCAGCTTTAGGAACCAGGGTGTGGGCAGTCAGGGGAGGTTAGCTGGTCAACCAGTCAAGTCCAGGAACTGAGTTCACAGACAGTCAGGAGTCAAAGCCAGAGTCAGGGTGCACCAAGAAAGACAGAGTTTCACATAAGCAAACCAAGCAACTGCAGACAAGCCAGTAGCAAGCACCAAAGGCTTTGCTCAGATAGCATGCTGCTGTGTGGGACCAACTTTTAAACTTGGATCAGGTGGGGCCTGAAGCCTCAGGGAATTGACTGCCCTGGTCATTTGATTGGAGCCAAGTGGGCCAGTGCCATAGCAAGGGGGGCAGGCAAGTGGGAAGATTGCCCTGGGTGCTGAAGTGAAGGGGCGGCAACAGGAGCTGTCCAGCTGGTCTGGGCATGGAACGGAGCCATGAGCAGCTCATTTTGGGAGGGCACAGGGATGGGGGGAGGGCACCTCCTGCCACTGCGTGCACTCCTGGGCATGCATGGTAGGTGCATGTGCCCCCAGATCTATGTGCGGGACAAGGGTGGCCTGCTGCTGTGGGCTTTTCCCTGGGTGCCAAACTTCCTTGCCACAATACTGAGCTGGACCCTAGGCCTTAATCTGTGCTCATTACAGCTCCCCCCCGACTCTACTTTACCTCATATTGATTACTCCTGTCACCCCCCCATGGGGTCTGGCAATACAGATAGAAATCACAAGGGGATAGTTTCATCTTATAGACAAACTAAATCAGAAATGCATAAACTTTTGTAAGCAGCAGCTTCATCAGATGCTAAAGCAGGTAGCCTACTGTAACCCAGGTGCACCCAAGTATGTGCTCCCCTCTCCAAATAGAAGGGATGGGTGGCTAAGCAGGAGTGCTGTGAGAGGGATCTGCAAATGCAAACCAGTTCCTTCTGTTCCCTATAGTCAGGCCAGGACAAGGAATGCTTAACTATATACATATTTGTTAATACATACAAAATATAAAGAAATTGATATTGAGGAATATATATACACAAATATACAATTATCATATAGCGTTACATCCTGCAAATGAAGGCTGAAATATTATACCACCTCAAGAAGCATTGAACAGTAAATGGTAAGCAGTTGATCTGAAACAGATAAGCAACAGGTAAGCACAGGTAAGTAACAAGGAAGGGGCCCCAGCAGAGGCCCGACTAAGAGTCGTATACTTAACACTCTATTACACTACCAATATATAATTATAAAAATACACAAAAGATAAGACACAATGTTACAAAATATGAGGAACTCTCTCACAAAATTAAGGCACATAAACATCAAAAATAAACTTGACTCTTCAAAAGTCCCCAGAGCCCACACTGTTCCTAAGGCCTAGGCTACACGCCAGTGACTAGTAGGAGGGGAAACCTCCTTGGGCCTTGGGCCTTGCACAAACCCCAGTGAAGCCTATAAACTCAGAGGGGGCCCTCTCCCACTGGAACCTCCCCTCCAGGAGCCCTTTACTAACCAGGAGGAATTTCCCCTCCCCTGTGGGAATCCTTTTGCCCAGCAACTCACGACTCCAGGGTCCAGAGTGAGTGGTCCTTGGCCCCTCAGGTGCATTGCTCCTCCCAGGAGCCTCCTGGGTCTCTGACTCCTTCTGGGCCACTTGTCCACTTGGAGCCCCAAGCACCATCACATGCTCCTGGGGACTTTGCCTTCTACTAAGGGTTGGAGGCCCAGGCTGCCTCGTGCAACACTGGGGCTTGATCTACTCCCAGATCCTCCATGCAGCACTGTCTGTACTGGGCTGCTGGCTCTGTGCCACAGGGCCCAGACCCAAGCCACCACGAGTGTGGCTCCCAAGTTCTCGATCCCTCCCAGACTGCTCTGTGCCACACTGTTGGCACTGACTGCCTGGCCCTGAGCCGGGGTGGCAGACCTGAGCTGCCTCGAGTGGCTCCCAGAGCCCTGCTCTGTGCACCAGCCTACGCACTGCGTTCCTAGCCGCATGCCAGGGGTTGCAGGCCGGTCCTGGTCCTTCCTAGACTCTCTGTGCAGTGCTACCTGCATAGACGCCATGTTATTCAGTGGCAGGCTGGGGACACGGCCGCTTGCTGCTCCCATCCAGCAAAGAAGGTCTTCAGGCTCTTCGTGGCACTGGCTTTGCCCCACTGGCCAGCTCACACCAGCTCTTCTTTGCCTGTCCTCTTCGTCCCTCGACACAGCTGCCCATGTGCTGGGCATGCCGCTGTTTTTATACCCTCCGAGGGCTCCACCCCTGGATTTCAGATGGACTAATTAGGTTGAAGCAAGATGCAGGCTTCAACCAGGTCCACATTCTCTGCCTCACCCCAGGTAGGGGCAGGGCAAGCTCCTCTCCAGCATTCACCTGATTGGTGGAAGGGCTCCACCAATCACAGTGAAGATTCTCTGAGTCCTGCCGTACTGGGCAGCTATCAGTAACCCTGCCACACTACACAGGGGAGTATGGGCTAACAATACAGCCTTACACAAACCTATATTGTCTACACAGCCCTCTGGTTTGAAAGCCTTGAGCCTGAGTGTCTCAAATTCATTGGACACTTTCATAAATGTAGCTTAAGCAAGTTATACAAAGTCATGCAGTGACTTGCAGGAAGAATCTAAAATAGAACTGAGATCTGATTCTGAATCCTGCTCGAGCCATTATATTGCACTCCCTCTTTATGGCATGCCCTACAACCAACCACTACCTCTAGATCCTTGAAACTACAGCAGTCAGCTTAATGCTTGTCAGTCTGTTGACCATTCTGCAAAGTGGGAAAACATCTTCTTCCCCCAAAGGACAAGGAGACTTAATCAAGTAAATATTTGTTAAGAACTTTTGACTTCAGTTCTTTATGTAATTTATGGATAAAATGGGGATCTGGTGGCTGCACCCAGCAGAGCTGTACTTCTAGCTGACATGTTAAAAAAGCATTCAGCCTGAGATTCCAGGCAGCAGAGCACTAGTTCTACCACTAACATTGCCCTGTGAATGCATGTGTTCATTGGCATGCATGCCTGTTTATTTAGGTGTGTGACAGGCTTCCGTTATTATTTGGACCAAAACTAGCTCATTATATCCACTCCAAGGACTGTTTGCATGCTCTTTTGTAGACACCTACTAGACATACAGGGCACCAAGGGGATGAATAACATTCATCCAAATGTTTTCCCAAAGGTAGATGTGAAGAAAAAGAAATATTCCTATTATGTGATCTCACAGACTCGGGACGAAGATAAAATGTTAGGGGACTGAGGGTTCAATGCAAGTAAGAGGGGTTATTCACTGCACAGAATTTTAAAACCAGTATCCTTCTCTGAGGCTTATTGACTGGTGTGATGTACCGCAAGAGAGCTGTTCCATGGTAGTTTGCAACCAGTACAACAAAAGGAGCACTGAATAGTACGGAAAAGCAAAACAAAGCAATCCTCATAACAATAAGAAGCATCAGTCTGAGTGAGAGGGAGAGGTGCAACTTACAGAGCAAAGGTTTCCAAACCGACATGTGGCCCACAATGATTTGAAACTCCCTATTTCAACAACCAAACCCAGAGTCATTGAGCAACCACAAATAAGGCCAAGAAGAGACAGTTCTTTATTAATTGCAATGAGTAAAGTTTTCCAAAAAAAAAAAAGTAGCACCCGGTCACTTCCCAGTGGTCATTAGACACTCTGATGACCACATCTTCTTTCAAAAGAAAAAGAAATGCTAACAAAAAAGAGCACCAAAAATAGCTTCTGTGAGCTAATATGGGCAATTATTAATAGCAGATCTGGAACAGATTTTTTTAAAGGCAGGTAGCTTATCCATAGGCAAGGCAGGTCTGCTCAGATTTTGCAACAAGATTCTTGGCATTCAGAATGAGCCTGGGTTTTCTGAGACCAGGTACACAGCTCTCCACTCTACCCCCCCTCCCCCGCCCCAAGCCATGTTGATCCAAGGACATAGGCAGACAAGGTTCTTTGGGTAAATCCAATATCTTTTATTAGACCAACTCAAATAGTTGGAAAAATTCTTCTTAGCAAGCTTTCAGACACAAACACCCTTCATCCAGATGAAGAAGTGTCTGCAGATCATCTATATTCTTCCATCCAGGAAGAGCACAGACCGTTTAGTTTTCTTGTTGACTGTGCATGCATCTAAGCATAACATTAATCAACTCAAGAAAAATTTTACTTGCATCATATGGTCAGGTAAGGTTCATGCTATTTTTGGATGGGGGCAGGTGTTGAGTGCAGAAACAATGAGTGACTTCATTTGGAAAATAAGATTTCTAAAAGAATTTACCAACATATGAGCAAGGATCAGGGAAGTGCATAGTTATGCTACTAGTGCCAAATGGGCATAAGTCATAAGTAGAAATCATGTTTATGACCCTATTCATAAGCCTGTAAATCTCTTTATTAGTATTAGACACTAAGCAGAAATTTGGCAAAAGAGTGACAGGCTAAAAAGTTTAACAGTTAATAAAAACACATTAAGGACAGGATAAAATATATATAACTCATTACTACAATTTTCAGAAACAGATTACTCTGAGGCTTATTGATCACAAGGAGCACACATCTGCACAGACAGACTGCAAACAATTTATCAGCAGAGATGGAGACAAGGGTACTGAGCCTTTGATTTCAGTTCCGATCACTTCCCAAAACTAACAGCCACCAAACTCTGGCTGAAATGAGTGGGCCTGGAGTGAAAACTAAGCCAGGTATATAGGATCCAGTTCTTCTCCAGCTAGAGATGATGAAGGTCTGCCATTAGCATATGTCAGTCTGGGGACACATGTTGCTAGGACTGGCTGAAAACTGAAAAGAGCCAGATGATTCCAAAGTCCAAATTCTTTTCCACCTATTAGGTGCTTAAGTAGACTGAGGTGCCCGACTGGAATTCTATTCCACCCTGTTCAAGTCCCCGATTAAAAGTTAATGCAAAAGGTGGGTGGGCTCTCCTCTTTCCTGCTAATTTTTGCAACTCAGTCTTAAAGGTAACATGATGGTGTGTTACAAAAGTTGATGCATTAACAGGCTGTCAGGACTCCAACAGGGTGGAATTGAACCACGCTCAGGTACTTAAGGCTGTAAACAAACATTGAATTTCCCTGGAAAGAGCTTTCTCCCAGGATCCTAAAGTCCTTCACATACATTGTCCCACTTTAAATGTGGGAAGAGCTGTGCTGCTCCTCTTTAGACTTGTGTCAATCAGGTCCACCTCAAATGAGAGCTCTGTTTACAGCTTAAATCCACTTACATCCCTAAGACATGGAATAGAACCTGGGCCCAAGAGTCACTGATTCACCCCCTCAATCAAATCCTTCATTTGAAAAGCCATTATTTTTCAAATCTAGTTGTGCCATCTCAGAGTCCATTGTTTGCACCCTCCTTTTAAAATTTCTTGATAGATGCCCATTTGCTCAGCTTCCCAACAGTAATAGAACAAATAACTGTAACTGATGCAAATAAAAACAGTTAAGAATGATTGTATTGTGACTGGAAAACTATCATTCCCCAGTTACAGTGACATCACAGTAAAGTATACTTAACTGGGTGCATCTACACATGCACTTCAATGCCCGTTAGCCAATTTTAATGTGCATTAAAGCAACACAAAAACTGTGCTTTTGCTAATGCGCAAAAAAATAGGCTAATGCACCTTTTTCTGGTACCTCACAATGACGGTACTAAATTTAATGCGATTAGCAAAAGTGCACTAACGAATGTGTAAACATGCCCACTGAGATGTATGTATTGGTCTTGCAAAGGATGTAATAGATTGTGATTAAAAGATTTGGTTTAGGTTTTTAAGATTTATGTGGGCATCTTCAAAAAGTATATTATTAGGTATTAAACTGAGAAAGCTGCTTAGCATTAACATGATTCAAAGACATGATTCTAATACAAACATCCTCATAACTAAATAGTGGTAGTAAAACCACCATGCTGAGACCCATGCACCCAGTTTGACTTATGTAGCACTGCAGACTAGTGTGCCACATCCAGGCAAGTAAGCATGTGCCTGTTGCCGCATCTCAAAGCAGTTTGAGAGGCACACTAAGAATGAAAAAATGTTTCCCACTGCATATTTGCAGCATGGGCTCTAAATTAGACACTGGGAAACTCCAGGTAAATTTGATACTGTGCAGGGAGGTATGAGAGAGAGGGAAATGGGGAGCGGGGATGGGGGAAAGAGGCTGCCAGAGCTAGGCTTAGAGTCTCCCTGCCCCATAGAGCAACTTGTGCAGGGGGAGGCCAGCCTGGAAGGGAAGGGGTTTGCCCAGCCCAGTCCCTGAGGCTCAGTCAAGGCCTTCTCAGGAACACCATAGGGATGGCTGGGGTTGGACACAGATGCAGGGAGCAGAACAGGAAGGGCTGGCACTGCTCAGAGCCACAAAGCAGCAGGTAGTAAAGCTACAGCTGGGACTCACATCCTGGTGCTGCAATGGAGCTGTTGCTAGAAGGGAAATAGTGGGTGCAGGCAGGGGCTGCCAACCAGGAGTGAGGGGCATTGGCAGAATTGTGGGCTGGGAGGGAGGAACAAAGGCAGGAGCAGAGAACCAGCATATCAGTGCTGCTCAACACCCCACATCCTGGTGAGAGAAGGGGCAGCTCTGATTTTTCTGTGACCAAAAAACAAAAGCAAATGCCAAAGTATATAGAAATTCAGAATTAATTTTATTATTTTGATAGAGACACTGGTAGGCTTCCAAAATGCTTTAAAATAGTAAATACATCAATAAAACATTGCCTAACTGATCTCTCTATAATATAGTGGCATTTCATTTTAATTGTAGAACAACACAGATTTTGGGCATTTTAATGAGAGAATTTGGGATTTTTTATCAAAAAAACTGCAGTTTTTAAGAAGAGAATACCAGGATCTCTGCTAGTGAGGCAAGTGTTGGGACCTGGCCAGAGGATTCATTGATGATGCTTGCCCAGGGTCAGCACCAGGGACCTAGATGGAGGGCAGGTGAGGTGGCTAACCTCCTGGACTTCAGGGGCCAGGAGGACATATGTCGACAGTTCAAATTTGCTGATGACACCAAGATTTAGGGTGAGGTGGACATGCTAGAAGGGAGGGACAGGATACAATTGGACCTGGACAGGTTACAGGGGGAGGTGAATGAGAATAGGAGGGGTTCAATACTGACAAGTGCAGGGTGCTGCACTTGGGCAGTAAGAACCAGCAACATACCTACAGGCTGGGGAACTCCCTTCTTGAAAGGACAGTGGCAGAAAGAAATCTTGGAGTCATTATCGATTCCAAAATAAACATGGGCCGCCTATGTGAAGATGCGTTCAGGAAGGCTAATCGCACTTTGTCATACATCCACAGATGCACCATGAGCAGGTCCAAGGAGGTGATTCTCCCCCTCTATGTGACACTGGTCAGGCCACAGCTGGAGTACTGGGTCCAGTTCTGGGCGCTGCACTTCAGGAGAGATGTGGACAGTATTGAGAGGGTCCAAAGGAGGGCCACTCACATGATCCAGGGACAGTAGGGCAGGCCCTATGAGGAGAGGCTACAGGAGCTGAACCTGTTCAGCCCCCACAAGAGAAGGCTGAGAGGGGACCTAGTGGCTGTCTATAAACTTACCAGGGGGAACCAGCATGGAATGGGAAAGACCCAGTTCCCCTGAGCACCTCCTGGAGTAACAAGGAATAACAGCCACAAGTTGTTTGAGAGTAGGTTCAGGCTGGACATTAGAAGGCACTACTTCACAGTCAGGGCAGCTAGGAGCTGGAACCAACTTCCAAGGGAAGTGGTGCTGGCTCCTACCTTGGGGGTCTTTAAAAGGAGGCTTGATAATTACCTAGCTGGGGTCATATGAGCCCAGTTTTCTCTCCTGCCCAGGGCAGGGGGTCAGACTTAATGATCTACTTAGGTCCCTTCTGACCCTACATCTATGAATCTATGAATCTATGAAACATTCCCTTCTAGAAGAGAAGCAAAATGAATAGTCCTTTTCTTAATGTCCATTTCTAAACCATGCTTTCATTTCATAATAAAATATGATTAAATAATTGTGGCATTATTTGTTGGGGCTGCTTATTATATTGTACACATGCTGTAAATACTGGTCTGTTTCTCAAACAATTTATAGAGAGTGGAAGCAAATTTGGCATGAGAAGAAGTACATGCTTTATGGGAAAAAAGAGATGTCTGCTACATGAATTATGAAAGATTTCAAGCAAAATATGCTAAATATTTCAAGCAGCACTCCTAGGTCATGTAAGGTTGTAAAGAAGACATAAGGGTGCCTTCTGTGAGGCAAAAGCTAGGCACTTGTGTGTTACATGAAAGACCATGTCACACAACCTGAACATGAACAGACTGGAGACATGGCCTGCAAGCTGACCGTGGGATCCTAAGCAAGGAGTAATGAAAAATAGGAATATATCAAGTTAAGGTGTCCAGAGATATGGTGTCCAGTTAGTTGCTGATCTATTGGCATTCTTCTCGGTGTTCTGTAAGAGGGTGAGATCAAGCTGAAATGCATGGCAAACATTAGTGAGTACAGAGATAATGCAACAGGACCCATTAGACTACAGAAATGGGTAAGAAATGAACGGGTGTGGGAGATGGTGGAGGACTTTTTTTGACAGCAACTTGTGACCTTCCAGCAGCTTGTGACCTTTGCCAGCAGATCCTGGCAAAGAGTGGACAGGCTGGAAAATGAAATGGCAGCATTCAGACAGCTGAAGCACACTCCAATCACTCCGGATTCTCTCAACACAAAGTAGCACCTCTGGGGAAGAAGTCTGGTGGTATCTCACCACCAGGCAGACACTGGGTAGCCAACCATAGCTCCACAATTTCTGACCGAAGAAACAGACTGAACTATGGCTCCTTCTAAGACGACTGCTCCAAATCTCAAATGTTAGTGTATGAGCAAGGTTACACCAGTTCAGAAGCAGGCTGCTATGACCATCTGGAAACTGGTTGTCATAGGTCCATAGCTACTTCCACCCTGCCAAACACCAATAAGTTTGGTGTTGGCAAGTCAACTGTCAGTGGAGGTTTGTGAGGAAATTACTGTTTTGGTATACTTCTGAGAGTGGAAAAGTAATTTGCCAAAACTACTAGCTGGCATTGAGATAATGAGCTTCATGAACACTGAGGCCATTGCTGCACTGTTGTGTCATGGACACTGCATAATGTGACAGAGTATTTACTATAGCTTTTATGAGATTAAACTTTGAAACTTTATTAAAGGCTTCAGATACTATTTCCCACTACACTCCCCCACCCCTCAAAGACTCACCTGCTGATGTAATTCACAACCAAAACTATTAAAAATAACAAATACTGTACTAAGAACCATTAGGGACACCCAGATGCCAGTATGCAAAGTGTGAAAAAGGCTATAAAATTAAAAAGTATAGCCAAGCTCCTTGTGTTCACTGTTCAGCCTCACTAGTAATGGGAGCTGGAACATACCTGTTCTACTGCACAGCAGAACTAATGAGTACTGTGCTAACACAGCTAGACCACTTCTGGTTCCCACCATGCTACAGCATTCAGAGATAGCTCAGGTATCTCTGCATAGCACTGCTGTGCAGACCAGAAGTTCTTCAGGCATGGCAGTGAGTTCTGTGCTTGGGGCAATGCTCAGCACCCAGTCAAATTCCTTATAGTAGGAACAGGTAGATGTGGGGTGGCTGATATTATCTCTTGCAGTCAGAACCCTCAAGTTTTTCATTTTCTTCTGATACTGGGTAGCCATTCACTTGATCCCTCACTTCTACCAGCCTCATGTAGACCATCGCATTTAGGAGCATCTCTTAAAATAGGAATCCTTACCATATTCAGATCAGACAGCAAACAAAACCCTGACCGTCTCCTCTTGCCAGCTAGCAGTATACTGGGTTGAGGATGTCACAGAGGATATCTTCTTTCATTGTCTGGCTTTGTTGAGCTGTGCTGAAATGGAGCAGACCATATGGACTGAAGGTTTGAATGCTGACCAGGTGCATATTAACTGAGAGGCAGCTTCTAGCGCAGATACAGCAGGGAATACATGAGTATGCACGGGTACCTACCCATGGAATTATGAAACAGCACTGGAGGGCCATAAAATCTGCCCATAAAAAGCCTTACCCTGACTTCAGCTGCATCCACACTACAAATTATGTGGGTAAAAGTCTTGCTAAAGTCAAGATATATCACATCCACTGGTCTCCCCCATTTACAGAGCCTGTCAACTTATCCATGGTCAAGATCAGGCCAGAGGTCAAGAGCGAGAGAATCCAATATGCAGGATAAGGTAAGCAGGAGTAAGGCACTTGGGTCCAACGCAGGGACAAGGCTGGAGGAAGGGAAGGAAGATTCAAGCCAGAGGTGAGATAGGCGTGAGTCAGGGGTTCAGAGCCAGGGGGTTCAAGATAGGAGAAAGAGTATAGGACTCAAGCAAAAAAGTCCACAGCAAGAATACTAGGAGCGCTGTTAGAGGGACAAGGCCATGCAGGAAGTGGAAGGGTTTTAAAGCCCTCATGTCAGGTGCTTGTATTGGTCCTCCCAGGTCACCTCCCTGTTAAGAATCTTGTGGGAGAGCCCGGGCTGAGCTGGAGCAGATATATGGTTTGTCACCTGGTAGTGCAACAGCCCGGTTCTCTGCCTCCTGGTACCATGGATAGGAGTTTGAATCCTAGGGTCCTACTACAAGTTTAAAAACACTCATAAACCTAAATAAAAGGTATGTATGTGTGAATGATGGGTGGGTTTGGGCTAAAACACAAGTAAGACCATAAGACTCGGCATGAAGAAATATTTGGGGAGTAAAGGAAAACTTAAGCTGAAAAGCAGAAGAGATCTGCCTGTCCCAAACACCCTGAAGAACCATGGTAGTAAAGGTATGAAGCTCAGCATTTGAAACCTTAGAATTTCATGTTGTCTACAGAGTTAGCAGTACATTGATTTGTGTTCAGAAAGCTGTGTGGTTATAAAGACTAAAACCATGAATCTTCACTGAAATAAAAACATTAACTTCTATAGAAAATGGTAGCCCCACCAGAGGAGTCCTGACATGACATACTGTCAGTTCATCCTCACCTGACAGCAGCAGCTGCTTTGCCAGGGGAACGGACTCATCACCTCTTCAATTACTGGTTTCCATGATTCAAAAATTCCATAAGCCTATGGCTCTTCATACTATTGTATTTCATAATTATTTTTTGTTTGTCCCAGGCTTGGAGACAGAGTGGAATGCATTTCTCCAAAAATCTGGCCTTTAAACTACTAAAATTCACACAAAGTACTGGATGAAATCTGTGCCTTAATTCTAGAACTGAGAAGGTGACAGTGGGTTATAGGCAGAACTCAAAGAGAACAGGCTGAAATGCCATAAAAAGTGACAATAGTAAAATTTGTTTTCATAGTGAAACATTTAATATGCATGACAGGCACTCCACAATTACTCACATTCTTAAAATGAAGTGAAGAAATGTTTCCAGCAGGCATCATCATGTAACAATTCTTTCAAGTTCTTGCCAAAAGAAAAAGAAGCCAGTAAAAGTTCTGAACAGAACATACCAATATGGTCTCCAAAGCTATCAGACATATTTGCATGGAAATTAGAGTCAGGTTAAAAAAAAGGCAAACAAGATCACTTCTGGAAGGTTCAGGGGAGGAGATAAGTGGATTACTCAAGGTCATTTCGTTACTGTAACTTGCAGCATTCTGCTTTCACGAGAGAAGAACTAAGATGATTGTGTCCACATCAGATGTGAGATAGGTTTTGGCTACATTCAGGGTTGAGACCAAACTAGCATTAGGGTTCAGTCTCAGATATGATGCAACCTAAATCTTGCAATCTATTACCCAAATGATCCAAAATAGTAACCATTCTGGGATAAGATATCTAGACCGGGGTCAAGAACCTTTATTAGTCCAAAACAACCTGGCCCCAGTCTTGTGTGAGACAGGTAGCTTCAGTGGTGTGTCAATAGCCAGGGAGTTTGCCACTGCTTCTCCCAACCCCCCTGCTCCCTGCTGCATGAATACATTTTCCATCCAGTGGGGAATGGAGCCAGGCCACTGGGAGCTGTGACCACACTGCCCCTGCTTTTTCCCTGCCCCAACCTCCCTCCCCACCTGCAGCAGTGGGTACAGCTTCCACCTGGTGGGGAGCTGAGCCCAGACTGGGCAGCCGGAGGCTGTGTCCACACTGCTAAAGCTTCTCCCTGCCTCCAGTTTCAGCAAAGTACAGCTAGAACGTGCCTGGCCCCAGCTGGGTTCCCCACCTGCACCTGCACAGCAGCCAGAGGGAGAGGCAGGAAGAAGCAAATCTTCTAACACAGCTCCGCACTGCCTAGCTGCACTGCCCTATTGCCCACCTTAGATTGCAAGAACCACTTAGGGGAAGAAATTGCCCCCTCTTGTATATATGGAAAGTGCCTCATACGTTGCAGACGCAACTTCAAACTGATGGTAATAGTGTTTGGATTTTTTGGGGGAGGGAGATCTGGGATTTCACTTGGAAACTGTTTTTCACAGGTTAAAATGGCTTTTCAGCTTTGGGTGCCTACCAGTGACATATTCATATCTGAAGAGCAATAATGATTCATGTGACACTTGGAAGTGCAGCTTTGAGAGAAGCTTTAAAGTGTAGCTTTGTGCTTCCAAGGTGAACATAAATAAAAAGCACTGAATTATATACCCATCCTCATGTCCTTCCACTGAACTTTGCTAAGGTAGAGATACACCTGGAATCTGACACAGTTTAATAAATATAGCCCTAAACTAATTCTTTCCAAGAAATCCACACAAAAGAATGGATCCTTCATACACATCAGTATGAAGGACTACAACATAAGACCCTATATAGGTGTAATGTAATGCACTTAGTTGCATATGTAGACAAGTACTGGAGTTAGCAGTAAGTATCAAACATGGGAACTTCACCAACATGGGAACTTTCAGCTTAGAATGATTATTAGGTTTATTATAGTTGCTTGAGCCAATAACAACATTGGAGGTCTTTAAGAGAAGACTGGACAAACACCCAGTTGGGGCCATTTGACTCCAGCACTCTTTCCTGTGCAGGGCAGGGGGCCGGACTTGATGATCTACTGAGGTCCCTTTCAACGCAAAAAATCTATGAAATCTATGAAACATGGGAACATAGTCAAATCCTCTAAAATACTGTAATACTTGTTGCTATAAACAGATGAATCTGCCCATCCACAAAACCAATCAAATCTGCATCTTTTATTTTAGGAATGATTCTTAATATGGTTAGTGGCAGCTTTGCTTTTGGCTGGAGCCCGGGAAGGGTGGCTGTGCCTTAAGGAAACAATTCTTCAAGCACAGAGGGAGACAATCCTGATGCAGGGGAAAAACGGGAAAAGGGCCAAGAGGCTTCCTTGACTGACCAGAGAATTCCAGAGCATCCCAAGGGCAAAAGGGGGGGCATATAAGCAGTGGAAACAGGGAAAGATTACTAAAGAGGAATATACCTCCTCAGCTTGCAGTTGTAGGGAGGCAGTTAGAAAGGCTAAAGCTACCACTGAACTGAGGATGGCATCCCAAGTTAAGGATAACAAAAAATTATTTTTCAGATACATAGGGAGTAAAAGGAAGGCCCAGGGTGGAATAGGACCACTACTGAATGGGCAAAAGCAATTGGTGACAGACAGGGGGGACAAGGCTGTACTCCTCAATGAGTTCTTTGCCTCAGTGTTCCTAAACAAGGGGCAAGACAAGTCTCACAATGGGATTGTAGAGAGGCAACAGCTGGGCGCCAGACTACCAAGTGTTGACCCTGAGATGTTGCAGAGTCACTTGGAAGAACAGGATGTGTTTAAGTTGGCAGGCCCAGATGAGCTCCATCCGAGGTGCAACTGCTGGGCTTTCCTCAGCCGCCCTAGGGCGGCTCTTTTCTCCTTGCAGTTGTGTCTGCCCCTTCCGGGCCTGCTCGTCCCCGAGGTAGTTCTTCCTCCCGTGCCGCCAACCTGGTCTCGCCTGTCATGATTTGATGTCCCTCAGTAGATGGGGCTAGTTCGCGGGTCCCTTGGTAGCCCAGGCTAAGCCCAATGGTTGCTCACGGGAGGATCCAGGCAACTATTGGCCAGGCAGTCTCACCTCCATCCTTGGCAAAGTCTTTGAAAAGATTATTAAGGCTCATATATGTAAGAGCCCAGCCTCACACCACCTTCGATGCATCGCCGTATCATTGCCTGTGGTTTTCCCCACAGGCCTCGGCCACCACTCTATGTCTTGGGGCCAAATACAGGGGTCACTACTAACCCTGTAGTGTCGTATGCCCTAACCCTATCCTGTGAAGGACCTTCGCCGTTGCCTCTGTTGAAGTCCCCCCCACAACCTCCACCCCAGGGCACGCCTCTGGTCTCCGTTCCCCTAACTCAGGGACTCTGGAGTCCTTACTACTCCTAACCAACTCACCACCAACTCCCCATCCCTGGACCCTTATGGGTGGGGAGGGCACTCCCCTCTAACAGCTACTTCTCGCCTGGCTCGGACCCCTCCATCGATGTCTGAATGTCCCGGCGGTGATCCCAGCCTGATTACCCTCCTGCCGGGTTGTCCTCAGCTCTTAGCCCCTTCTTCGGCGTCCTCCACGCCCGCCATCCCAACACTCACTTTAGGATCCCGCAGCGCTCCCGGGGTTGCTCCTGCCTTCTCTCACTTGGTCAGCCCATTGCTCCTCTGGAAACCAGCCGAGATCCTGGTTGCGGTGCCTCCTTCCTCAGCCACCAGCCCCTCCGACTTGCTGGATCCTTGGAGGCTTGCCTGCAGAGCCCACTCTGCTGCTGGCACCAGCTGCAGCCTGTTCACCAGGCTATCCGCCCCCTCCAGAGCAGTGACCACCATTTTTAACTCTGCCGGCTGGCATCTGACACTGACATCACCGGCCAGCTGCAGCTGTACAAAGAGGTGGCTAACAAGCCGCGCGGGTTCCTCTTCCTGCTCTGCATGACTTTCGTCCCGGGCTGCAGGTAAGTGTCCTGCGTTACCACAGCCCCCAGGACACGAGGGTACTGAAGGCACTGGCTGATGTCATTGCACAGTCACTGGCAAGAATATTTGAGCACTCGTGGTGCATGGGCCAGGTCCCAGAGGACTGGAAAATGGCCAATGTGGTCCCTATTTTCAAGAAGGGGAGAAAGGAGGATCCAGGCAACTATTGGCCAGGCAGTCTCACCTCCATCCTTGGCAAAGTCTTTGAAAAGATTATTAAGGCTCATATATGTAAGAGCCCAGCAGGAAAAATTATGCTGAGGGGAAACCAGCACGGATTCATAGCAGGTAGATCATGCCTGACTAATCTAGTTTCTTTTTAAGACCAGTTTACAAAACACCTGGACACAAGAGTAGGGGTTGACATTGTTTACTTAGACTTCGATATGGTATCCCATCCCATACTGGTGAACAAGTTAAGAAACTGTGACTTGGATAATTACACAGTCTGGTGGGTGGAAAATTGGCTAGAGGGTCATACCCAGAGAGTGGTGGTGGATGGGTCAGTATCAACCTGGAAGGGCGTGGGCAGTGGGGTCCCGCAGGGCTCAGTCCTTGGACCGATACTCTTCAATGTCTTCATCAGTGACTTGGACAAGGGAGTGAAGTGTACTCTGTCCAAGTTTGCGGATGACACAAAACTGTGGGGAGAAGTGGACACACCGGAGGGCAGGGAACAACTACAGGCAGGCCTGGACAGGTTGGACAAATGGGCAGAAAACAATAGAATACAATTTAACAAGGAGAAATGCAAAGTGCTGCACCTAGGGAGGAAAAATGTCCAGCACACCTACTGCCTAGTAAATGATCTGCTCGGCAGCACGGAAGCAGAAAAGGATCTTGGAATCCTAGTGGACTCCAAGATGAACAGGAGTCATCAGTGTGACGAAGTCATCAGAAAAGCTAACTGCACTTTATCATGCATCAGCAGATGCATGACAAACAGAACCAAGGAGGTGATACTTCCTCTCTATCAGGTGCTGGTCAGACTGCAGTTGGAGTACTGGGCGGTTTTGGGCACCACACTTCAAGAGGGATGTGGATAACCTGGACAGGGTCCAGAAAAGGGCCACTCATATGGTTAAGGGCTTGCAGGTCAAGCCCTACAAGGAGAAACTAGGGCACCTGGACCTCTTCAGCCGCCACAAGAGAAGGTTGAGAGGCAACCTTGTGTCTGCCTATAAATTCATCATGGGTTGCAGAAGGGAATTGGTGAGGCTCTACTCACCAAGGCGCCCCTGGGGGCCACAAGAAATAATGGCCATAAGCTAGCAGAGAGCAGATTTAAACTGGACATTAGGAGGAACTTCTTCACAGTTAGAGTGGCCAAAATCTGGAATGGGCTCCCAAGGGCGGTGGTGCTCTCCCCTACCCTGGGAGGGTCTTCAAGAGGAGGTTGGATGGGCATCTGGCTGGGGTCATCTGAACCCAGCACTCTTTCCTGCCTACGCAGGGGGTCAGACTCGATGATCTATTGAGGTCCCTTCTGACCCTAACATCTATGAATCTACGTATTGAGACCAAAATCAGGGCCAAATCATGAGAAAAACCACTTGCTTATTTTTTTCCACTCTAGAGTAGGACACACAATAAAGGCTTCTCTTTACCTATAACATTTCTTAAATTTTACCTGATGCTGAAATGATTCATCTCACATCAAACCATCATGTAAGTGCCTGTGAAAAGCAGCCTGAAAACATATCCATATGGTTGTGACCAAAACAATGGCTTCCTCTTCTTCTACCATTGAATTCAGTTAATTTTTTTTATTACTGTGACTTAATCTTAATTACTCAAGGAAATTACCGCACAACATTTTTAGAATCAAATAGTAACTGACAGTCTCTATTGAAAACTAGGCCCCAAATTCATCGTCAAACAGATCAAAGTGAATTCCACAGAAAACACAAAAAACTATTAAAGCATAAATTTTCTAGGAAAGGTTATCCTACTGTTAAGAGACATAATACTTGGAAGTGTACATTCTGTATCTATTGATAGCTAACCTCATTGAATTTCAGATCGGCTTGGTCCCAGAGTATGCCAGAAGGGCACAATTAAAGAATACAAGATAAAAAATTACTCTCTTGCCCTCCAGCTGAGGTGTGCAGAACCAGTGGTGGAATTGAATCAGTACACCCCATAAAGTTCACTTAACTGTTTCCAAACACATGCAACTATATAGTTGTATAATTAATATTTGTTGAAGGCAGAAGGGTTGAAATTGTACTAGTTATATTGTGGGCTCATGGATTTGTAACAGGGAGCCACCTTTCTACACTCCCCTTCTGGGCATTGATATAACAGCAGGGGCTGTGCTGGAGTCCTCCCAGGGGTGTGGGACCCTGATCTGCCTGCCAAATGACAGACCAGTGCTGGTCACAGCCTGCACCCAGTGCCAGAAAGATTACTGCTGCCGCTGGCCCCAGGCGGCAGCACCTGGCTCCTGTTACCCGGCAGGCAAATTATGGGCATGCACCACCAGGAGGACTCTGGTACAGCCCCCGAAGCCCTCTCAGGGGTGCCGGTGGGCCCTAATCTGCCTGCTGGCTGACAGAAGCCAGTTGCTGCCACCTGAGTCCAGCAGAGCCAAGGCAGATCAGCTCAAGCAGGGACCTGCTGGCCCAACCCCAGGGCAGGGAAGCATCCCATCACCAGCTGATCTGCCCCAGGCCCCCATCTGGAACCACTCCAGTAGGGGGCAAGACAGATCAGCTCAGGCAGGGACCCACCACCGCAATCCCTGGACTGGGGAGCATCCCCACACTAGCTAGTCTGCCCTGGACCCTCACCTGGAGTAGCTCCGGTACGGGGCAGGGCAAATCAGCTGGTGCGGGGACGCTCCCCCGCTCAGGGATTGTGGTGGCAGGTCTCCGCCCAAGCTAATCTACCCCACCCCACACTGGAACCAGCTCCAAGTGGGGGCCCAGTGCAGATCAGCTGGTACGGGGATCCTCCCCCACTCCAGTCCCCACCCAAGCTGATCTGCCCCAGCCCCACGGGTCCCAGATGGCAGCACCCACCTCCTGTCATCCAGCAGGCAGTTTGAGGGCTCCCCGCACCCCCGAGAGGGCTGCAGGGGCTGTGCTGGAGTCCTCCCAGGGGTGCATGCCCCCAATCTGCCTGCTGGGTGACAGGAGCCGGGTACTGCCGCCTGGGGCTAGCAGCATCAATGATCTTCCTGACGCTGGACATGGGCTATGCCCAGCACCGGTCTGTCATCTGGCAGGCAGATCAGGGGCCCATACCTCCAAAAAGACTCCAGCGCAGTCCCAGCAGCCCTCCCAGAGGTGCGGACAAGCCCCCAATCTGCCTGTCAGATGAGAGGAGCCAGGTGCTTCTGCCTGGGACCAGTGGCAGCAGCGATCTTCCCTGTGCTGGTCCCAGGTGACAGCACCTGGCTTCTCTGATAGGCAGATTGGGGGCTCACACCCCCGGGAGGACTCAGGCACAGCACTGGAAGCCCTCCTGGAGGGCTTCAAGCCAAAAAGCTGTGCCTGAGTCCTCCCAGAGGTGTGGGCAAGCCCCTGATCTGCCTGCCTGCTGTGTTTTATGTTTCTCCATAATAACCTTTGTGCAAAACATTGAAATAGCATCGAAACAGCAAAACAGTTTCAACAAAACAAAACGGAACAGTGCTTTCGAAACAAAACAAAACTCAAAATGAAACACTGTTCCATTGAATTGTCAAAACGGAAGTCAAATCAGAACACAGCTGTTTCGCACACCCCTAATAAACATGGATTCAATGTTAGTAGTGTTTGTTTAGAATCATAGAACCTTTTGCAGGGTTCATACCTTTCTGCTCTAGAGTATGTTTCCCTCTTGCAGCAGGTAATTTAGCACTTCAATTTCCCTTTTTGCAGGATAGATTGACCTTTCAGCTGACTATTAAGTTGTTTCTATCTAAGGCAAATAAAAGACATCAAAACACAAAACAATGAGATAGACCTCCCCAGACACCATAATCCATCATCCCAGTTGATTCCAGGTTGCCTAGTGGCCTTCAACCCTCCCTGGGCCACAAATTTCACTTCTGCTAGCAAAAAGCCAAACAGTTCCATCACTCTTCCGAACATGTCCTTATCCAGGTGTAACAGGGTGCTGTCTCCGGCAGCATTTTGTCAAAGCTGGTGAGTGAGTCTTGCTAAATGTTCCTCCCCCTCTGGGAACCAGCTTCCCCACTTGCTCTCCTGCCACAACTTGATGTCACTTGGTTCTTAAAGAGGGAGACTGACCCAAAGGTTCCCAGATCCTAAGGCTCACCACCTGAAGGATAATGAGCCGTTGCTTTAAAGGCAAAATGCATACTCCAACCTTGCCTTGACATGCCCCATGCCTCACAGATGTTTTTATAATTTTCTCTTTATGTTGGGGTCTCAGCTGCTGTGGCCTTATCCCCTTTCTCTCTAACTAGGCCTATCAATCAAAACTCACTAAGCAGGGCTTGACTCTGAAGCTCTAGCTCTTTAACCCACTCAGGCTCATGGCCCTCCATTTCATACTTTCCACAACACCAGGCCTACTGGCCCTTCTACACTGCGCCCCTGTGATGCCAGGCTGTTGGGGCCTCAGCCTCCTCCGGCTTTGCTTCTCTTTCTGTAGTTAAAGCCATTCACCTAAGTCCACCCACTAGGATCCAGCTGCAAGGCTCCTACCTTCCCTTCAAGCAACTCTGGGCTCGTGGCCCTAGTGTTGCACCCCTAGTGTACAGGGCTTCTTGAGCCCTCTATCACAGCACTCCTCAGTACTAATGAGGGCTCCTCCTCCCCTACAGCCTCAGCCATAAACCACTGGCCTTAACATTAAACATAAACAATAGGTTCCTGTGGCCATATAAAGAAAATAAGGGTAGGAGAGGCAAACTGCCTGCTTACATGCAATTGGGCTTTTGTCTCCCAGCTTGTCGCATTCTTCCCAAGGAGGCTGCTGCAGCTTCTTCATAGTCATCAGGAGTCCCCCTCTCTGCCACCTCCCCTGGCCTTCTCCTCTTGAGATTTATATGGTTCTGATCTGTCCCTTCCAGTCACCTGACCAGCCAGCCAGGCTCAATCCTTAACCCCTGCTAGACTGGAGAACCGAGCCTGGAAAGTTCTGTATTTAAAGGGGCCACCTTTCTTCCTAGTAACAGGGCTAGGGTTCCCTGTTACACCAAGGTAACAAGGATCTTTCTCACCTTATCAACAGCACAAGGCATCCTTCTCTTTTCCAGACAACTACTTCCCTTCAAGCCTTCTCTATTATATGCTGGGGGTTTTGGACAACCATTTAAACCAGCCTAGAGCAACCCAGGTGCTCACTTTGCATGCTCTATTACAAATGCTCTGAACTAATGCAACCAGGCTAATGTAGGCTAGGCAGGATTCAGTTTTCATCATAAACATTAATAAATGTTGATGTTTACCTCACACTCACAGACTGACAAAAATATTTCCATCATTAATCATCAAAATTTATAGAAAGGTGGTGTAAGAAAAATGATGGCTGATGGAGTGTGTGATGACATGGGGAGCAGTCCTACAGGATTGTGCTGACAAGTCCCACAAGCCCCAGGAGACTGGGAACAAAGGATGAGGAAGACAAAATGGAAGAGGGAGTTACGGGCAAGCAGAACCAAGACTGATGGCAGCTCTGCCACTCAGCTGGCAGAAGTCCTACAGTAGTTAACGTCTGTCATAGAGGGAGGTTAAACTGCACTATAATACTGTCATTAACAAATTATCTACCCCTCGTGCCCATAATTTCACAAATCCTGAAAAGTTAAATCTATAATAATCAAAATAAATTACCAGAATAAGCATCGATATTATTCATTGAAATTATTAAAAAATACAAATCAAATTCTGCTAAGCCTAGTTTTATGTGACAATCATTAGGTGCTCTTGTGGATTTAACCCTTTCAGCCGCTGTCTGCCTTGTCTAGACAAACTTTAAATTCTTCAGATAAGGGCTGTCTCTCAGGTTTAAATGAAGTTCCATTTGTGTATCCTCTTCCTTTGGGCCTCTAAGCATTCAGAGAAACTAATCAAAGAAAACTAAACCTTTCTTTAAGCAAGTTAGTGATAGCTCACAATGTAGTTTCATTTTTGTCACCACCCTCATAAACTGGCACAGGTGTAAGAAAGGAGAAGCTCTTGATTCCAAAAAGCCTGGTGGCTTTATTTTCTTATAGTATCCCAGAAACCCCATGAGGTTTTGTATCTTCAAAGAACAGGACATGGAAACTCACAGTGTTCAGCAGATAAACTTGTGTATCCTCATCTTTGTTAAAGGTGCAAATATTTTTTCATTACAACACTAGTTAGGAAACTTTTAAGTGTTGTAAATACACATTATTGTTAAGAAAACACGAGCTAAATAACATCCTATAAAATTGCAAAATACACCACAGTGTAGTTAAAAAAATGACCAGTAAAATTTTTATAAGTGTTACATATGTTCAGTACCATGGACCACTAACTCAACAATAGATGGCAAGAATGGGTCTCTGACTGATTTTTATAGATATGTTACTTATAAGGAAAAATAGATCGCACATTCATCCAAGCCACCCACATGCTGATTCCTCGGTCTTTTGTCATAGTAACCACAATCAAATATCACTATAACTAAAATGAAGTGTCCTACAAAGATTGGAATGCAGCATTCTCCTCAGAAAAATAAGAGACTTGTGAAAACAGTAGGTCTCTTGTTTTTGAAAGGAAAAGCGTCATGTTTTAAAATATTTAACACATGCAGAAAGCATATTTTTGGGATGCCTCTCCTGGTGTTTTTCTTGTTTTCCTTGTTGCACTGCAGACAGCCCCATGTTGTTATTTTCCTTTTTTCCTTATTTTTTCTAATTCTTAAGTGTAGTTTCCCTCTTCTAGACACATTCCAGCACAATGGGAAAAAAATATTTTGTTGTATGTTACTCATAGTAATTTCCTACAAAATACTCTCTATTTCTGCTAAAGAAAAAAAGGAAATTAACCAGTTCCTTTCCTGCTAATATAACAATCAGATCTCCAGAAATTAGGCAGAAATCGCAGACACTTTTTGGTACAGAAGACAGATAATTTATTTAAAAAAGAAACTGAATTATCAATCTGCCTTACATATTCAGGCTCCAGGATCACATCAATAAACAGAGACAGAACCACCCTCCATCATTCCATCCACAGAAAGCAATAATTAGGTAGGTCTGAATTAGGAAATTAGAATTTCACATATGATGGAAATGTTCAAAGTATGTCACCACCATTGTTTCTTTAAACATTATAAAAATTATTAATTAGTTCATTTTTGTTAACAGAAGACACAGTCAGGCTGGTACAATGCCAAAGTATAAATCATGAAGTGTAAGTGGTTAAGTCTGGTCTCCCATTTTTGGTCCTAATTCAGATACGCATCCATATGCACAAAATAACTTAAGTACATGCTCACATAATATTTAAGTTAATGGGACTTAAGCATTGGCTTAAGAACAAGAACAAAAATGCTCTTATTATGAGTTGCACAACTGTTTCTTTCAGTATTTTTAAAGTGGCTCCTGTCAATGCTAAAATTGAAGACTAGAAATTATATGCAATGTGTTTATTCCTGGATTATGAAGAGGGACAAACAGATGGACAGCTAAATTCTGAACTCTTAACTACTGCAGAGGTTGTGATGGGGAGAGGATACAACTTGAGATGGTGCCACCGTGACTGGTTCCCACGTTTACTTGTCCTGGCCTCTCCAGCCTGATGAGCGGAGCTATAGAAACTCATAATGCTAGTGTACAAAATAAAGCAGAGAGTTGTTAGATGGTGTTTAGCTAGATTTATGGTTACGAAGGGGAGTCTGGAGGTAGAAAGTCCACTCAGAACGTTTCCCATTGGTGAAATACCATGATGAAATGAGCCTAAGATTGTTCTTGCATCTGGGAGCCTAATAGAGCCCCCACAATGGAGAAGCTATGGCCAGGGCAGCCAGGGGATGTGTTGATTCAATGCAGACCCTAACTCTGGCAGACTGTCTAAGAAGGGGATTGTTAAAACAATCTGTCCTCTCCAGCAGCCATAAGTCTGCAGTGGAGGTGGCTCTTTTTGGCTCAGGGGATGCACCTTGCAGCTCCTAGCATCAGTAAATGTGACTTAAGCTCCTGATTATTGTAAATCTTCATTACATTGCACCATTCTGCAGAAAGTATAGATAGTCTTTCCCGGGGGTTAGTGAGTTCTGAGCTGTTTTGGGTCTATGTGCCCTTTGTACTCAGGTTTATGGAAGTTAATATTTTTTATTTATAAATTTGTGGGCTAATAGCAATGAATTAGGCATCAGGTCAAATTCTGCCCTCTGATATGCATATGCAACTCCCATTTAAACCATGCACTTTGAGGACTGAATTATACCTAGGCTGTGGATAGGTATTATATAGCATCACACACAGCTCTTTCAGAGTCTTGTTGCCCGTTATACTTAGGACATGTTTTATTTAGCTCATAGTACACAGTGAGAATGTTTTCTGAGCAGTCACACAGTAACACTATGAGCTAAATAAAATGCATCCTAAGCACCAGAGCCATAGAAGATTCCAATGTACAGCAGTGTAGGGATGTGCCTGGGTGCCCCAGGCAAAGCAGAAGTGGTGACTTCTGGTTGCCTGCACATTTGCAATTGCAGATTCACAGCTGCCAGCAACAACCACTTTTTTTCATCCACCCCAAGTCAGCGCTTACAGCAGTCACCACTCTTGCCTCTCCCCACTAGGTACACCACTGCCAGTGCACTGCAGAGGCTGGGACCAACAAATAGCTGTTCATCCATCCCAGTCTTTGCACCACACCGGGGCCCACTCTGACGTGGAGTGGAGAGGGGAGCGGGGAATGGGGCTGGGACTGACAAACAGTGCCTTCCCTACAACCCACCAGTCTCCTGATTGCATTACCTCTGTGGAGCCTTCAGATTTTAGCTCAACACATATGAAGTAATATGATCTGGAGATGTTCCTTGCTGGAAAAGTCCTAACTTTGTTATGCTACAATGGTACTTAGCACATTTTACTACTTGAACGCTCATTTATAGACATGCTCCATAAGGCAGGGGAGGCACTTTAATTAGCACAGCCCTGAGAACCGTGCTATTTAAGAGTGCCAGGAGTGGCACATGTATCAGCATCCCCGCACTGAAAAATTGCAACAGGATACTTTGAACTAAGTGAATTGAATGAGCTTTAGGTTAAATCACCCTGCTGCCATTTTTCAGCATGGGGACACTGATACACATGATTCTGGAGTCTGCTGGAGCATGGTAATTACCACGCTCTAGGACACTCAATTAATTTAGTCTACTCCAAATTGCTGTAATTACAGTGTGTCAAAGCAGCCACCCTACACTATAGGACCCTTCAGACACTAGGATTTTAAATGCATTTAATGTCTCCTAGGAATAACATGTGGCAAGGCCCTCAATGCACCTTTTCTGAGACCATGTCTGCAACATGTCTTATTGTACTAGTCCCTTAAACGCCATGGAAACCAAGAAGATGCATCAGATTCCATTGCAATGTGCTACAATTACAATACAGTACAGAGAGAGTAGCTTATTAAAGTGACTGTATGCCCTAATAACCAAACATAGGTCCTTTGATTCACTGTCATTTCTTAAAAAGCAAAGAACTGAACAAACTACTGCTAAAAATGTAAACGTTTCGTGCTTTTCCTTTCTCCAACATTTGAGCCCATGGTTATGTACTTAATGCTAAATCCACAATTCTTGCTTAGATTTTATGTACACACGTGTCATGGTGACATTTCCCCATGATTTATAACAACCCTTTTGACTTCCCCACTCCTTTCCCACCTTACATTAGTGGTTGTTTCAATCACTCCATTAAAGTTTTAATTACTCAGTGAGACCAAGCCTCTGCATTCCAGGAAAACCCCAGGTGCAGAATGCAATAAAGTTAAATGAGCTACTAAATCACTTAACTATGTGCAGCTAAACTATACTGCAAAGAACAAACAAAAGGAATGAGTTCTGGAACTCCACCATGTTCAATTAAATGCTAAGATTTTACTAGCAGCATAACGTAATAAAATAGAAATACACTGTGTAAAGTAAAACCCTCCTGACTGTAACCTATGCCAAGTAGCTAGCATATAAACACAAAAGGTTAGATTAGAGATTTAGGGTCTGATTTGCTGCTACATTTTGTGTAGTCATTACATCTGCAGAGTTGAATACGAAGTAGGTGTAAAACACTGGAGAATGGTCATTCTTTATCTCCACTCAGATCTCATTGCTTGGGAATTAAACTAACCTAATGAATAAAATAATCTTACAGGAGTACTTAGGGTGCTGTGGGTATTCAGTAACTTGCAGAAGAAGCTCCCTGTCTCACAGGGTCAGGTACACATGCCAAAATGTAATAGCAGTCAATCATCTAAATGCCTGTAAAAATCTGGGTCATTGGGATGAATTCCCAAGGTGCTGAGCAACCTTTAGCTGGAAGTCAGGCCCAAAACATGCCAATGAAGTTTCTAGGAACTATGGCAACACCTTTATTTAATTTACTTGGTAGGAATGATATTCTAGACATGACATATCTATTGCCCTGTGCCCTATAGAAGCTAACAAGAGAGGGATGCTTTCTAAATGTTCCTAAGCCTGTTTGCTGTTTGATATGTAGGCAGTCTTCCCAGTGAGTCTAGCAAATTGGGCAATCACAGTTAATAGAAACTTTTGTTGTTGAATTCCTCAAATTGGTTGTCATATTCTACTCCCCATCCCCACATTTGCCTGCCAGTACTAGAAATAATAAACTAAAGACATTTAAGAGCTGAGTGAGCATAAAGCACAACCATTCTCTAGTGTCTTACGCCCACATTGTCTTTGTATTCCCCCCTCCTCCCCCCATTCCATCCTATTTTGTTTCCAATCCTGGAAGAGGGGGGGAAGAGAGGAGAAGGGGGGAAGAAACCAGAGGGTGGTAGTAGATGGGTCCTTCTCAACCTGGAAGGACATGGGCAGTGGGGTCCCCCAGGGCTTGGTCCTCGGGCCCGCACTGTTCAACATCTTCATCAGCGATTTGGACAAGGGGGTAAAAAGCACCCTGTTCAAATTTGCTGATGACACTAAGATGTGGGGGGATGTGGGCACATTGGAAGGATGCAACAGGCTACAATCTGACCTAGACAGGTTACAAGGGTGGGCGGACGAGAATAGGATGGGTTTCAACACAGACAAGTGCAAGGTGATGCACTTCGGGAGGAACAACCAGCATCATACCTACAGGTTGGGGAACTCCCCTCTTGTCAGCACGGAGGCGGAAAGGGATCTGGGAGTGATCATTGACTCCAAGATGAACATGGGCCGGCAGTGTGGAGAGGCAGTCAGGAAGGCCAACCGCACCTTGGCATGCATCCACAGATGCATCTCGAGCAGGTTCAAGGAGGTGATCCTCCCCCTCTATGCGGCATTGGTCAGGCCGCAGCTGGAGTACTGCATCTAGTTCTGGGCGCCGCACTTCAAGAGGGATGTCGACGGCATCGAGAGGGTCCAGAGGAGGGCCACTCGTATAATCAAGGGACAACAGGGCAGGCCCTATGAGGACAGGCTGCGGGACCTGAACCTGTTCAGCCTCCAAAAGAGAAGGCTGAGGGGGGATCTTGTGGCCTGTTATAAACTAGTCAGGGGGGATCAGCAGGCATTGGGGAAGTCACTGTTTCCCCGAGCACCGCCAGGAGTGACCAGGAATAACGGTCACAAGCTGGCAGAGGGTAGGTTTAGGTTAGATATCAGAAGGCGCTACTTCACAGTCAGGGCGGCTAGGGTCTGGAACCAGCTTCCAAGAGAAGTGGTGCAGGCTCCTACCCTGGGGGTGTTTAAGAGGAGGTTAGATGAACATCTAGCTGGGGTCATTTGACCCCAGCACTCTTTCCTGCCATGGCAGGGGGTCGGACTAGATGATCTGCTCAGGTCCCTTCCAACCCTACAAACTATGAAACTATGAAACTATGAAACTGTCATATTAAAAAATGATGGACCAGTTCTGACCTTCAAGATACTACTTCAAAATGGGAGAATTGTCCAAGGGTGTGAAACAAGGGGGTGCAGGAATGTCCATGACTCTACACTGCCCCACTTGAATATGAACGTCTGCTGGTATGAATTGTCTGCTGGGTGGGAAGGCTGAGGATGGAAGATCATGTGCAAACAATATGTCACCCTTTGGGAATTTTGAATCATGACACAGCCCCTCTGGAAATATTGACATAAATCAGACCAGTTCCAATTTACTCTGACATTGAGTGGCTGAGTTAGCTTTCCCGACTGTCCAGAACCTATGACCCACCAAGGTGGCACAAAGCCACCTTCCCTCCCAAGCTTTTTCTTAATGTGTCTAAGTGGTACAAAACAGTCACTATTTTCATAAAGAATATATCTTCCTGTGTAGACAAATAGTGTATACAATAACACAGGCTAAACTAGGCTTTCCTACAACCATCTTGGTCTGTGTTGAAAGGTACACTAGACTTTTCAAATATGTGACTTACGATGTATTTGCTGAGACAGTCAAACATCACACTTTTATCCAGGATGAGACAAGGCCTGGATGATGGGTTAGAAGAGGATCGGCTGGTTATCCCCTACTTGTCCATACTGGAATTTTCTAGACTTTCCCTTGAAGTATCTGATACTAGGGAGCAGGTTCTTCTGAATCACGCATGTCCACGTCTGCAACCACAGTGCCTTCTCTTGGCCAGTGGACATCTGAATCTCTGGGTGCACCTGGAATCCCTAGCCTGTGAATCACATTAGATTAAATCACTCTGCATTTGGAAACAACAACAAAAAGGGAAAGCTGAAAAATACAGGTGCAGATTAAGAGATGACAGGAGCTTCTGTCACAGCCATGTATGCACAGGATATCATGGGAAGAGCAGATGCCTCATTCCACTCAGGATTTTTCCCATTCAGACTTTTCCCTATAGTTATTCAAAGGAACAATTTTTCCTTCCTACTGTGCCAAATGTTCACCTTCAGTTTTTTGCTGATAAGAAACAGCAGAATCAAGCTGGGGCACTCAAGCTGGGGCAAAGAAGAGGCAGGTTGTGAAGCAAAAGAAACAGACTCCTACATTGTTCGTTTTGTGCTTTCTTCATCAAATTCAAACCTCATCCACTTCTCTGGCTCTGCAAAATTTTCCCTCTTTATCTTCCTCCCTTTCTGGGGTGCCCAGGTAAGAAATCACTGGAGAAGCAGCAGCAACAACTTGAAACAGGAGAGAATCCCCATTTCAGAGTCTCTCTAGAGCAAACAGAAGAAGCAAAACTATTTCCAGCTCCTTTTCCCCATGAGGGAAGAGGTCAAATAGAGCCCTTCCCTGCTCCCTACCCTGAAGGAGGGAAGAGGTCTGAGAAAGATTTCTAGGATCTGGTCCCAATATTTTCTCCAAAATATGCATGCATCTCTTTGTACCACATGGCAAACACTGAGCAAAACTCTTGTTGTTAGTGCTAGTACTACAGGTTACGTGCATTTTGCCTCTTGAGACAGGAAATTAAAGGATTAGATCTGCTAATCAGATATGGCTGGGTTTCTTGTATAAAAATACAAGACAGGTCCACTAGAATAATTATGTTCTAATCTAAAAGACAAGGAGACCAGGAAGCTGACTTTAGTAGAATGGTATAAAGCCAAGATATTCAAGTGGCTGTGTTCTGCCAACACTGTATATGCCAATTACTTTATTTTGGATGTAAATAATTAAATTAGATCAGAATCTGATTATGTCTTCTTACAATGGTTCAGTATCTATCCAGGTACAACAGCACATGTATTTCCTGGCAGGTGCAAAATTGTAGGTCATCTTGAGTGGAAAAATCAGGCTATTGCAAGAAAAGTCCTTACATACCACTGTGAATGGTACTTTACAGATACTTAGGGTGCCAGGCATTCATAGGGCTGTGATTATCCAGCTCCTACCCAAGAAACCATCTCTTGATGATGATTCCACAGCCAGCTATCTCCCTATTTCCAGCCTCTCCATTTTGGGGAAGGTCATTGAACAGCTGGTTGTCTGACAGGCCTGGGCACATCTGGACATGATCAGAAATCTGGACACTTGTCAGTCTGGCTTTCAAACTGGATATAGCAGGGAGACTGCGCTTGTGGTTTTTGTCAGTGATCTTCACTTGGAGATCTAGAGGAGAAATTGTGCCATGCTCATTTTACTAGATGTTTCAGTAGCCTTTGGTACAGTTGATCATGAGGTGATAAAGCATTTGTATGATTTGGTAAGTATTTGCAGGACTGCTCTAAATTGGATCATTTTTTTTCCAACTGGGAGATCTCAGACGGTGGTGATGTCCAAGTGCTTGTTCTCCCCTCCGAATCTTTCCTTCCCCACCCTCCCCCCAAGGGTCCATATTGTCATTCCCACTGTTCAATGCATGTATGAGGCCACTGGGCAAGATCATATGGAGATTTGGAGTGAGGCGTCATCAGTATGTGGGTGACATCCAGCTCTAACTCTTTTTCATCCAACCCTGGCTCTACTGTCTTGGTCCTCTCCGAGTGTCCAGTAACAGTAAATGGTTACCTACAAATGTAGGAGACTGGAACTGATGGCCCAGGAAGCCTCTTGCTGTTCAGTTAGATGGATTAATTCCATCTCCTCAACCTACCCCAGCTTACTTACAAGAATTCAATGTGGGACTGTTGGGGGAAAATTGTGCCTTTTTAAACCAAATCTCGAAGCTGGCTTAAACAACCGTTTCTCCTCAGATTTCTCCCCGAAAGGTAAGGTGGATCTTGGCCCTTTCACCAGTTTAATTAAAAATCACTAAGAGGAAGGCTTGTGGTACACAAATGAAACAGTTTATTAAAGAAACACAAAAGAGCCACTACTTTGTTAGTAATAAACATATAAAGAACAACAGTAACAATTAACACTAAGCATAAATTCTATAAATCCTATAACCAGGACAAAGAGACAACAATCACTTGAGATATTTATTGGACCGCCGCCGTCGTCGGCTCTATCTGCCTCTTCAGACCCAGTGCCAGGGCTTACCTTACCCTATTACCGGTCAGTGGCCTTTTACAAGGATATATGACAGAAAGATAGCCCACAGAAGTATTCCTTCCCAAGGTATGGGGGAATACTCACCAACTACTCAGTGAGGCCGCTACCAAAGTCCTTATGCACCTGACGGGAAAAATGTCAGGGAGCCAACCTCTGACTGAGAGTAGTGGTGTGCTGAGGAGCAGTCTCCGGCTGCTCCCGGGATCCTTGCTCCTCGCAGAGGACCCAGATTCTGCAGAGGATCTGTACCCGCTCCCACAAGCTAGCACTCTCTTTCGGTCTCCTCAGTCACTGTCTCTTTATCAAACCTTACAGGCCCTCTCACAAGTGTACCCTCGCCAACGCACAGAAAACCAGCCACACGCGCCCCGAGCCCCACTCACTCAGCCAGTTTCTGTCAGTTAAAGCCCTTTATAGGGGTAGTGCACCCGGCACACCAGGGCTCTGCACACAGCACGTGGGGGTGTACACAGCACTCTATTCATTACAGCTAAGGGTGTCATATGGAAAATTACCAAACTTAGGACCAGCATGATGCCATTCGTCCTAGTTCCAGTCTCACCTGTGCATTACCTTACTAACTCGAACTGTCCTGGTCCCATAGCCTAACCTGAGTGAGCCACGAGCATCATAATTTGCTCTCAGCAGAACTGAGACAAAAACCTTATTAAAACCCAGGTGTATTATACCTGCTAGGTTCACCTCTTTCACCAAACTACTTACCATGTCAAAGAAGGAAATCAAAGTGGTTTGCTATGATTGGCTCCTAACAAATCTATGTCAGCAATTAGTGATCACCCCCTCATCATCCCTGTTGTCCCTGCTGACTCAATTATAAAAATGAATGTTTTGTAATTTGCCCTATTAACTTCCCAAGTATTGAAGTCAGGCTGACCAATTTCTTGCTGAAATTCCTTCAGCTACTTCCTTGATAGGCGTGGGATGAACACCACCCAGCCTTGCTGAATTCAGTTCAACTAACAAAAAGCATACATGATAATCATGCAAATATAAGTGCAAAAGTTTTAGATTAAATTTTATCCCTCTTCACATCTCAGAGTAGAATAAAACTTAGTCACAAATGCTATAGTCCAGTAATGCAGTTCTAGCACAATGAAAGCTCTGTCTGACCTTGACAAAGCCCCTTAAACAGTTTGTCAGACAATGCAGCACAACTGCTGGGGCATTTCAAAATGGCATGGTTTGCTCTGCCCAAAGTAGCACTTGAGTCCAGAAGAATGAATATGAACTACCCAATTGTGGCATCATCAGTCAATGGCTGAAAGATTTCACTAATGCTGCCTTAACCCTCTGAAGACCCATGAAGTCCACAAGAAATTCCTCACAGTGATTATATTAAATGCTGATACAACTGAGAAAACAAGTTCTTGTTCAAGAATGTCCAAGAAAATTGACTAATCAGGCCTCAGCCTATGCCTCTGGAACCAGTGCCGAGTCTATTTATTTGTTTTAAACAATTGATTGTAATTGTATCTATTTTCAAAGTAAGCAACTTAACACCTGTTGCCAGAAAATGAACGAATCATTCTGGTCACTAAGGAATTGTCTTAGGAATACAATCTTTGAGTAATTTAGTTGGAAATGAATCAAGTGTGAGTGGTGGGATTTAATTTTGAAATCATCCCAGCAGCCCCAAATGCTGAGTTCATTTAATTTTTTTTTTTAAAGAGTAATATTATTAGCAACAGCAGGAAATCAGGCAAAAGGAAACACCTCCTCAATGATGGGAAAAGCAGTTCTGATACCATCAATTTTTACTTTGGAAAAACTTAAAGAATATTGCTATATTTCTCAACAGAGCAATCACTGAAGGGGTAAACCCTTTTGCTGGGATAGAAGAGCTAGCCACTAACAAACAGCTGCCTATGATTACTCCTACCATTTGCAGTGAAACTGGATTTATTTAATACAGTTCTCGTAAGCTAAGAAAATGTCTTGTCCTTGGGTCAATTTGTTGTATATAAAACTTGGCAGGGATTTCCAAAAGACCCTAAGAGAATTAGGCAACCAATTCCCTCTGAATTTCATTGCAATTTGCATACCTAATTATTTACGGTGCTTTGAAGATCCTGTTGTAAATAATAGTCCCAGGCTTTCCACTTTATTCCTCCACCAACCTTCTTCTATTGATCTAAGGCAGGGCTGTCCAACTGGTGGCTCACAAAGGATTAATCTGTAGCCCCTGGGTTTCCCCTGGCCACTGTTCCCCTCATAGCTCTAGCTGCTGCTGCAGCCGGGGTCTCCAGGCTCCCCACACTTCTTTGGTTTTCACTTCCTTCCCCTGTTCCACAGGGTGGGGCAGGGCAGGGCATTGCAGCACAACGCAGTTTGTAGTGCTGGGGGAACCCATGGCATGGGGCCATGGGTTCCAAGGAGGTGGAGAGGGTCACATACCCACCCACCCACCCACACGTGTGGTACAGCAGTAAGAGGAGGGCACCTGCCCACCAGTGTGGTGTTATGGGGGCAAGCAGGGAGTCATCCACTCAAGCAGTGGGGAGGTAAGGAGGAGCGTGGCCCCCACTGGTGTATAGCTCCTACTGGTGCCACCCCCAACCACTAAGAAGTTGGAGAGCCCTCATCTGAGACAGTGATTCTCAACCAGGAAGCCACAGCCTTGAGATCCTTTCAAGGGTGCCATAGGATGCAACACAGGGTTAGCACTATTAGGTGTACAAACATGATTCACAAATTAAACACAGAGATTTCAAACGGGAAGCCATAGTGTTAACGATATTCTGACCTGTTGTGTTCTTTCTGAGTGCTTTGCAACAGAAGAATTGCTCTACATGTTTTCTGCAGTCAAAACAAGAGTGACAGCTAAGAGCCGGTGTTTTCCAATGGGTGCCTTGAGTCTAAAAAAGTTAAGAACTGCTAATCTAAGACAGTTCTTAAAAACGAGCAAATTGTGAGGTATGGAAAACATTGTACTGCATTGCAGAGTGTTAGTGGAAGGACAAGGTTTCTTTTTTATCCACAATGAATAAGTCACCCACAGTGAGTTTCTTTATTTCTAAGGCTGCCCAGTGGGCTGGTAAGCAGTTTGAGTCCCTCTGTGAAGAAGGGAATATAATGGAAATAACACTATTTCTTTACTTCACTGTGTTTTTTTTAAGGTAGCTGCATTAACCATTATAAGTTGCTCAGATACTACAGTAATGGGACAGCAAAAGTACCTATTAGATAGAAATACCAAAAAGACCCAGTCTTTCAAGTCACTATCCTCCTCAAATATTTTATCCCTCTGGCTGTTCAAAGTATGCTAGGGCAATAGTTGGTCTTACACCACAAGAAATCCAGAACAGGAAAACCCCAGCGTGGACTGCCACATCAGCCTTGTAGCAACCACATGTGGAGACCTCTTAACTCCAAGTCAGCCCACTCTTCTGTGTCCCAAATTGCTGTTCCCAGAGTTTCTTGTTTCACTCGTGGGAAATCCAAGTGGCCTCTGGGGAACTATATTGCTTATCAGAGGCTCTGAAATGATACACACAATACTATGGGCAGAACATTTCTAAATGGCAAGAAAGAAACAAGACCAGAGAATCAGGCATGTAAAGAGAAAGAAAGAGGATGAAAACCTAGAAGAGAAGAAGGATAATGAGACTGAGCCAAGTGAGTCTGGAGTAGGAGAGGACCAACGTAAAAAACAAAACCAGGATGATGGAGAGCCAGAAGTAGTGAGAGCAAGAACTGGATAACATAGGGAAATCATTTGGAATGGAGGTAGGCAGAGAGCCAGGAAGAGACAGATTAAACGTAGTTCACAGAGTTTACAGAGTTATAAACGAATATAAGTCAAGGAATGCAGCCAAGGAAGCTCTTAAGGGCTGATGTAAAGAGCAGCCAGAGGAAGCCATTTGCGGCGCACAAATTTTATTGGTCCTACAAAGCCCAGGAATTATATTCTATTTATTAACTATTTGTATAGAGGTAGATACACTCTGTTCCAACAAAAGTATGCATGCATTAATGGTAAAAGGCATAAGTTCTATAAGTCTATAGAACGCGTTCTCAACCTTTTTACACATTCCTTGTTAGTCTTGAAGCACCCTTTGGAAAATGCCAGCTCTTAATTTTCACACATTTTTCACTACAGAAAAAAGTAGTGCACATTTTATGTTACAAAGGTCAGACAACATGTCAGAATGTTTTTGATGCTATATATTCTTATTGGACATCTTTAGGTTTTATCTTGTGAATCATGTTTGCACACCTAACACTACCAACATTGTATGGCACTCCAAGACACCCCTGAAAGGATCCTGAGATACCCCAGGGTGCCACAAACCTTGGTTGAGAATCACTCACCTATAGATATTAGGTCTCTGATGAAGAAGAGATGTCTTTTCTCTCAGATAGTTAGCTGCTAAACATTATGATCTGACAAAATCCCAGTCCTAATTAAATCACTAGGAATTTTACCATTTAAATCCATCAGTCCAGGTTTTGACCCTGCACATAAAGGATTGTTTCAGGAATTAAATCCAGAGACTTGAAGAATCAAAATTTTGTAGAAAGTAGTGTTGCTTTCAAATTATCTGATTTTAACAGAAAAGAGAAAATCCTATGAACTGCTAAGGACAGTGAGGTTATTACTGTTCAAATCTGGTGATTTCTTTTTCTCTGCTAATGTGAGCTCTATCATTCAGACAAAGCTCTGAATTGTAACTCCACTGCTAGAAAAAGTGATTCCTTCCCAGCAAAACAAAGAGAAAATGGTGCTGGCAACATGTACCTCCTCTGGGAAGCGGAGGTAACAGAACGCTTGTCAGAGGGGATCAAAAGATAAAAAAGAAATTCTGATTGTGACTTGGAAGAAAGATTATTGCATAACCTTTGTTTCCCTGAGGTCTGTGCAGCTTGCCGGCCTCTCATGCATGTTCAGTTTTCTGGTGTTATGTGATACTGTGATGAAAGGCCATAGACTAGATGCTTAATAACAAATACAGATGAAAGTATAACAAAGGGTGCCATAATGATATTAAGTCTGCATACCCAAGGAAGACAATCATCATCACTGTTAAGAGATACTGTGAGATACTAATCTCCCTACATCTTTTGCTCATTGAAACCAAAATAATATTAAATGGAGAGCTTTCTTCTTACCATTTCAGCCACTTAACTGCACCCAGTGTCAATTACTAGTACTTGAAGCACAGGAATTCCCAGACTGGATCAGCCCACTGGCCCACTTAGTTCAATACCTCTCCTCAAATACTGTAAAATATCAGCTGCTTAAGAGTAAGATGTGAGAAACATCACAGGAGGCAATTTAGGGTAAACCCTTTTAATACAGAGGTTAGGTCATGCTCTGTAGCATGATGGCCTTGCTGTTGTTACAGAATTGCTCTATTCATATTCAAAATACCATCACAAAATACCATCACAATATGTATCATTATATTCAAAACAAGCCATTATTTTTTAGAAGCAAGTATCTGTGGTCTGGTTACATTTTATGAAAACTTTTTGTTAACAAAACCAAAATTTTTGGCCTAAACTAATTGAATTAATGGGATTTAGACAGATTTCCCGCTAGTTTCTTCCAGCCTAGGGTCTTGGCCATAAGTCTCCAATAATCACATCACCCAAACATATGCACATATACACATACACATAGAAGCATAGAAGCATAGAAAATTAGGGTTGGAAGGGACCTCGGGAGGTCATCTTAAAGCAGGACCATCCCCAACTAGATCATCCCAGCCAAAGCTTTGTCTAAGCAGGTCTTAAAAACCTCTAAGAATGGAGACTCTACAACCTCTCAAATAACCTGTTGCAGTGCTTTACTACCCTCCCAGTGGAAAAATTTTCATAATCTCTAACATCAACTTCCCTTGCTGCAGCTTGGGACAATTGCTCCTTGTTCTGTTATCAGCCACCACACACGCACATGTACCCTCTCACATGTACTCTCTCTCTCATTAGTACACATCACCTCTTCCTTTCCTTTCTGTCTCTGCACCTAAATCTGTATGTAGATCATCATCTGTACATAATAAACTCACCCTCAGTGAGTCTGACTTGCCTGCTTCATTTCTTTCCCAGACTTGAATAGCACTTTTCACCCAAAAGCTAGTCTAATATCTCTCCCAACTATACTGTTGATTCAGTAAAAGATACAGCTAAACACACCTTGCTGCTTGCATGTTCCCTGGACTATCATAACTAGAACAACGCTATGACCCTACTGTTTCATCATTATTATTTATGTTGCAATCACGCCTAGGAGCTCAGTTGTGGATCAGGGTCCAGTTGTGTTACATGATGTACAAACACAGGAAAGAGAGAAAATGATTTTTATCACAGAAGTTTATGCCCTTTCCCCATCCATTAGAGCCAAAATGTCATGCTAGAATCATCTTTCCCTTCTTTTGCTGTATCATAATATTTATTTTCTTTGTTCCTTTCATCAGCTTTCTATATCAATTGAATTATTTTCTGCAAATCCCCTCTCTCATTCCTCTTCCTTACTCTCACTACTCCTCCTCTCCCCTGCCTTCACAACTGTCTCTCCATTATGGCTTTGAGAGCTGACAGTTGGTGCTCTTTCATGTCATACTTAGAACATGTTTTACACAGCAAGGATTACCAGTCTTCTTCCAAATTCGTCCTTGTACTTCAAATCTTTTCACAATGTTTTCCAATGCTTATCTCATCATCAATGCTTTCTCAACCTTTCTTGTATTTAAACTGTCCTACTAGGTATTGTGTTTGTTGAAGTGAATAATAATCACTTCATGACACCACGTCCATTATGATTTATTCCATTCTATGAACAACTGCACACAAATAAATTAAGTTGGAATAACATGACGGTTGCAATGCCATGCAAAAAAAAGTTAGAAAATGCCAGAATTAGTTTCCTGTGAAGCAAGTTTAATTTGAATGTAACCTGAATTTATTGTCTATTTATAAGCTTTGTTGTATGTCATGAGCTATAATAGCAGGAAGATGCTACATGAATGAACACCAGTGCTGGGGCAAGCTGGGGCAATGGAGTTGGGTGCAGGCAGGGAGGCTGGGTGGTGGGAGACCAGGGACAGGATTTGGGGCAGGGACTCCTGACCAGTGGAGGTGCAACTGCACGTTAGCCCAGGCCCAGGAGGGGCCTGCTTCTGGGCAGCCAGGGTCTGGGCAGCGGGAGGCACAAAGTTGACTGCCAGTCCAGTGTAGAGGAGAGGTCCCAGGGTGTGAATGACATCCTCACACACTGGGACCCTAGCCAGAGCTATGCCTTCTATTCCAGCACAGGCAGCCTGCTCGAGCCTCCACTGCAACCTGGTACCCATGGTGATGCATCAATGGGGGAGGGTCCCTTGGCCCACCAGGAGCCCATCCTGCCATGCTGTCCCACACTGGCCTCCTGCAGCAGCTCTAGGAGCTCAGGCCAGCACCTGCCCTGCCAGCTCCACATGCTCAGTCCCACCCAAGAGGCCAGGCTGGCCATGGCACAGCCATTCACCAGAAGCTCCAGCTTCTCCCTGGAGGAGGCCCCTGTCTGGGCAGCCAGATGCTGAACCCTGGTGCCCCAGTACACCACTGGGAGCCACATGTCCTCACCACCAGTGGGTAGTGACTTGGGCTGCTGGGCACAGCTGCCACACCCACCTGGTAAACCCCCACACTGGGAGGAGGGCCCTCCTGGCCCTCACCCCCTACACCCTGCCTGACCCATTTGTGCTCCCCTTGGCCCCCAGAGGCAGCATGCAGGGAGGTGGGACACAATGCAAAACCTTATTGTGCAGCCTGTGCCCCTGGAGCTAGGCAAAAACAGGCCTCTCACATGCCAAGGCCAAGGCCAGCAGCGATGTCCTTCTCAGCTGCGAGGGGCAAGGATGTGTAGTGCAACCACAGGCAGTCCCTCCAGGTGGCAGCAGAGGTTACCGGGACAGAGCAGGCTTGCCCTCTGCACTGTCGGAGCTCAGGGTTCTGTGCCAGGTTCACAAGTGTGCCCAGGGCACCATGGCAATCAGCAGCAGCATGGCAAAGTGGGTTGGGCACCCCTCAGTCCCTGCAAACAACTCCTCGTAGTGCGCCCAAGACACTTGCAGCAGAGGCATGCTCAGGGCACAGAGTTGACATGAGGGAGCTGGCTCCAGGGTACCTCCCCAGAGAGGACCCCTGGAGGGAGGGGAGAGATGCCACCAGCTTGACTTCCCAGTTAGCTGGGAGGCCCCCACCACCACCAAGCCTGGACACTGTGGGCTTGGCAGCAGCATAGGAGACAGGTTGGCCTGCAGGAGGAGAAGGGAGCAGGGGAAGTCCCTCTGGAGCCATAGCAACAGGTACTGCCAGGAGCTAGGCTTGTCCTGGCCTGGGAATGGGTCCAGAGAGGCAGGCTGCCTGTGGCCAGCACCTAGTGGCCCACTGATCCCTTGCAGAGAAAGCGGGGATGGGGCACTCAGCTGGCAGCTGACTGGGACAGGGCCTGCCCACTCATCTTACTATGGCCCGTGGGCACCTGAGCATGCATGACCCCCGATCTGAGATCAGGCAATGCAGAGTCTCCTGGTACAGAACATCTCATCTTAGAAATGTTGCAAATTCACAAACAAACATTTTCTCCTGGCTCTGTAGGACCTGCAGCTGCACACAGAGCAGAGGCCCCAGTTGGCAGCCGGGATGCACCATCAATGCCACCCCCAGCTTTGGCTGGGGCCCTGCAGATGCGCCTACACCAGCAGTGCAGGACCCAGGACCAGACCGGGCTGCTCTACTGGCTGGTCATGATGGCCTAGGAGCACTTGGAGGACTTGCGGGCCTGGCACGTGCCTGTTACTGACATATTTTAGCACCTCAGAAGTCGAGGAAAAATACTTAAATTATCAAACATCATGACTTATGTAAATCATTGGACCATATGCCCAGTGTTAAAACTAATACACAAAAATCAGATGGATCAAGCTGCGGATGACAGGCTTGCATAGAAAAAACACATGACAATGAGACCAAATATCCAAACATGATGTTACCAGTACTCATGTTTTTATGATATATTTTATAAAAGTTTGCTTAATAGTGTTCTTTTTTTAAAAATGGCCTGAGTTAAAAAATCAGTTTTTAGTTACAATAACAGCCAGCTACCTTTAAGTATAAATGTAATCAATCATGTTATGTTGCTTAACTTGCAGTTTTTCTAAAAGTAAAGAAAAATATTATTAAACCTAAAAAAAAGGTTAGAATTATACTGTAATAAGCCAACAAAAGATACACTGGCCAAATTAATCTCTATTGCAATCAGACTGACCACAGTGGAGTTGAAGTTGGACCATCCTATGGAATTATTTGCTATCCATATGTTTGTGTATTAACAACTACAAACACTACAGTGGGCCAAATTATATTCCTATATACACCCATGAAAATTTATGTTTTGATATATATAATTTAGATCTTATTTAAAAGGCAAATTTATAGCTCATTTCTGCCACTGATGTAGGCCCCAATCTATCAGGCACTTATATTTTTAAAATATAAGTAAGCTGAGTGTGATTGTGAACAAATAATTTTACCTTTCATTTACCCAATTTTAAATGATGGTAATAATAATTAATTATGCAAGATTACAAAGTGAGACCTTTAGTTGTCCAAATCCTGCAGTGACCTTTGTAGAACTACAGGTAGATAAAGTGAGCTGTCCGTACAAAATTCACTGTAGGATCAAAGCATACAACAAGCATCATTTAAGGCACACCTGCATCACATAATCTTGCTTAAATAGTAATGTTAGACATCCATGAAATGCATCCAAACATCACAGATAAAGTGTTTAGTAAACAGTTCATCATATATAAGCCACTAATCACTGCATAGAAATATACATATATGCACAAAAGTAACTTGTTAATTATCTCTTGTACCAAAAATACTAAGGAAACATTAGCATAAGGTAATATAAGCCTAGTAAGAAAAATACATCAAAAGCTGTAGTTGACCTACTGTTTTGGTTTTTTTATTTTCAGCAGTATCCAACTCAATATGCTATTATGGAAAAATAACAATATAAATCTACATATTTGTAATTGTCAGTATCTCCACCCTAAATTGCAGTGGTTGAGGAGTATATTTTCCTTTGGAATAGCCAGCTTTACCTCAAACAGTGTTCTCATTAAGAGTCCTTGGTAGGCTGTATGCATAATATATACAAAGATATGATTCATTGCAATTAATGCCTATTATCCAGATAGATCAAAATAGATTTCAGTGTACACTGAAAGTTGACTGAAGTAAGGTATGGATCTATGCATCCAGAAAATCACACTTCTTTACAATATCCTTATCTGGTAATCCATTCTCCTAATCACACCCAATATATAAATATACTGTTTTAGAAACAGACAAAAGAAGTCTGAGACAGACTGAAGGTCATGTAATTCAATTAGGCATGTTTGAGGGTCTTCCACTGAAATTCTGTAAAAACTCAGAGCAGGAGGAATTCTTGACCTGCTATATGTTGGCCCTTAAAATAGGCTGGCCTCCCAAAAGTAGACCAATATCATCTCAAGGAAGACTTTTCATGTAGCCCAACATACTACAGCTCCTTGGGTTATATATTCTGCTGCAAGATTTTTGCTGTAACTACAGTGAAGGTCTATAAGTAATCCTGAGATTTGATCTCACTATGAGTAGGTGTTTGGAATGCATGTGCTCTATCAGCGAATCCAATCATAATATAAGAATATGCAGAAAAGTTTCTTGATTAAATTTAATGGATAGAAAATTCTCAGTTTGATCCAATGTTGCAAAATTAATCACTAAGATTGGGGAACAGCCATTTTAAAGGTATCTATCAGTATTTCTAAAGCACTCATCACTACATATATATATATATATTGCTTGTTCCATTAAAATTACAAAAAAAAGATCTAGTTAAAGATTATATTAACATTGACTCTTAAAAGTATGCTCTAAATCAGCGATACTCAAACTTCTGGCCCTGCGGGCCACAGGAGTGGCATGGGGCTGATCTGTGGGCCGGATCAGTTTGTAGGCCAGATCTGGCATGGGGTCAGCCTGCAGGTGTGATCCAGTTTACTGGCCTAACTCCGATGCTCTGGAACCCACAGCAATTAGTTTTTCCACTGCTCCCCCACTGCCAATTTCTGCACCTGTGGGGAGGCCCTGAGCCAGATGACATGGCCCCATGTGCTATGGGTCAGAGGTTGAGCACCACTGTTCTAAATCTTCAAATTTCTTTTCAGATATAAAATTTTATCCTGTGGAAAAAGCAAGAAACTAACAAATATCTTTATTTTCCAGGTTCTGTGTAAAGCCAAGTGTCTAAACCAATTGTATTCAAGTGTCAGAAAACATTGGCCTCCCAGGCTGAGGATCTTCATGCCAAGTTTCAGTCTGAAAGGAATTTTTAGGACAAGTTATACCAAATGTAAATACTGTTAGGGTTTATAATGGAAGTGCTGACAGCACCGTAATCACAGTATTATAAATGAAAAGCTGGCTTACTATATGTTTCAGGTATGTGAGAATCCATTTCTTGATTGCTGGTTTGCTTGTTTCAAAATCAGGATGTGCTGAGATGTAGCATTTCCTAAAAAGTACATTTATAGTGAGTGGATACCCCTCCTCCAGATTCCAGGACTTTAATCCTTCAAGTTGATGCATGGGGCCAGTACAGTCTGCACTTATTTTTACAAGGACTTGGTAGTGATGTCAGCTTACCTGAATAGCTCAGTGTGTAGATTTAGAGCCCATAAATCTAGAGAATAAACCTAAAGAATGAGGTCAACTACATTTAAATTTCTGCCTTCCTCTCTCCTTACCCCTGTGCTGGCCTTTCCTGCCTCCTCCTATGGGCCTGGTGTCTCTGTGGGTCAGGTTGCATGCCAGAGCTGGGGCCATGCAGCAGGGCCCAATCCAGCGTACCAGGCCTGAGGCCATGCCCTAGGTTCAACCACAGCCTGACCCCACAGGCCAGTGTAAGCTGGCACATAGTACCAGGTCAGCTGGGATCTGAAGATTTGGTAGCTGGGGAGCAGTGACAGTGTTAATTGCTGTGGCTGGGCTGGAAGCCATCGCAATTAATGCTGCCACTGCTCTCCCACTGCCAAATCTCAAGAGCTCCAGGGATCCATATTTCTTGTATATAATGCACACCTGTATCTCCCCCAGCTGGTTTGTGGGGAAAATGCATTTTGTGTGAGTAAATAGGATACATTTCTGTAGCCCCCATCCTAAAACAAAACCTGTGGTGTTTTAGTTTCTAGGATAACAGGGCAATCTTTATATAAATAAACCTGTTTGTGTGAATTTAATTTTTTTTCTAACAAACATTTATATTCAAAGTATATTTTACAAAACAGATTTCTATAGAGAAACCAGTGTTTGAGTTTAAAGAGTGTAATGGTACCCCCTTTCACCTGGCATTTCAGCTTTCATTTTGAATATTTCGTCTCAAGGCCAAATTCTCTGCTAGTGTAAACAGGTGTAACTCCATTGATGTCACCATGCAACTACATGTAGCAAAGCACCTGGCTGTCAGTTTTATTTGAGAATGGCTTTCAATGTCTTTGTTACTGTAATGGTAAGATTCGGGGATGCTGGGGGTCTGCCTTGATTTTAGACACTGTTGTTGGGAAATGTAAGGTCCACAGATTTGTAGAACCCTTACCGGAGACCTCAAACAGCCCACAGGGAACGTGATCCGTCCCACATGTTGACAAATCAGATGTAAGCTTCTGATTACCGATTTCAAAACTCAGCAGAAATCTGCCTCTCGACTGTGGACTGGTATTGCTTTCCTCACCCCTAGGGTCAGCTTGTCACTTTCTGATGAGAAGTGGTCCCCGATAATTTTAGGAAATACTCTTCTTACATGTCCTTTTTTTGGGAACATTTGAGAAGGGAATGGCTCTCTGTCAGGCCCTGTGCTGTCACACTAGCTGCACTGTTGTCTCTCTCTCTCGGTTTAGATGGGCTTGGTGCCATGCAGTTGCCACCTCCATTTTGTGATCACCAATTCTGCTTCCGGGGAGAAACTGTCTTACTACCATACATTTCACTGTGTGAGATAACTTGTAAAAGAGGCTGATCTTAGCACAGTGCACTGTTAAGAGTTAGAGTTGATTCCCAGATTTCATACTCACATTTAGGCTGAGTTGGATAAAACTGCTGAATAGCAACTCTTACTATTTATAGTTAGGGTTTCCTTAAGACACAATGGATCTGTACAGCTTCTTTGTAGTGCTTTTATAGCAGGTCTGCAACTTCCTGATGTGTTTATGTTGAGGCTCAGGTATGCAGAGTTTAGGGTATGTTAAATCTCCATATCTCTTCCATTTTGCTCTGATTGTTCTGTGGTGTTTCTAAGAAACCCTACAATTTTTGTTTCTTTTTTCCAGTTCCTGTCTCATCTTGATGCATCCAAGTTCACTGGAAGAAAACTAGAAAGGAAAAAATGTCCCTTTCTGACCCACTTTTACTCAAAAGCCATACACCTAATATATTTTGGGACATGGGTCCCTTTTCTAGCCACAGTCCTGCAGGGAGGCCCTACGAATTGTAGCAGGATGGGAAAGGTTCTTATTCTCCCATCCCACCATCAATGCTTTCAATGGTGAAAAAAACTAAAGAAATAATTTACTTAGGTTTTTAGACTGTCTCCACTTCTGGAGCTTGACCATCTTCCAGTTGTGCATGAAGCAGTCCAAACAATATCTATCACATACAGGTCTCATAGTCTTTTTCCCTTCCTCTCCCCAGAGGGGAAATGTGTGGGTTTTCCTGAATTATTATTTTATTTACAGCTGCTAGGTACATATATTTGTTGGTGAAGGTAGAGTGAAAAAATGTGCCTTTCACCAGGAACCTTACCTCATTCTAAGTGTATGAGGTAAGATTGCTTCCACAATTTTGGGCCAGCAGTTGAAAAAGCTGTACTTTTTTTCTTCCCTTTCTGTTAACAGTTCCCTTGTACCAGAAGAACAGAGTTTTTCTGCTGCAGTTCCTTATCTTCAGTTATGGCTACAGACATTGAGGCAGCAGACGGGCAATTTTGCAAGCCAATTGCAGTGCCAGCTGCCATTTTCTTGGGCTAATTGCAATGAGCCCCACTGCTGATTGGCTGAAGGGCCCCAGTGGTCTTGCCACTCACTGCTTTTGGGCCAAGAGGGCTGCCCTCAATGCAGCCCTGCCCCTTGCTGCTGATTGGCGGGGGGGGTTGGGTCACAAAAGAGGCAGCCCTCTCAGCCGATCAGTGGTTGAGGGAGGAGAGGTGGCCACCATCTTTCCTGCTTCCCTTCATGTTGGTGGCTCCCCCCAAAGGAAGGCTGCAAGGCTGGGTCACAATGGCCATGGCTTCCAGTGGGGAGCCAGCATTTTATATTTATTAAGCTTTTCTTTCCAGCAATTCTGCACAAAATCACAGAAATGCCATTTTTTGCAGTGTTCACGGAAACCACCGTTTTTCACAGTTTCTGTGAAATCATGATTTGAGTAGGTCTCTGGTTATAGAAGATATCTCGAGTGTGGTAGGTCCAGACTGTGAAGATAACAACTATGATCTTTAACTTGATGTGATATGTACAACACCTGATAGCAAACAGAAAAGCTTGGAGTTGTTTATTGAGTAGATGCTCTGCTGCACATCATGCTAGTTATGTTTTCTATGGCAGACAATTTCTTTCCCCAGTAGACTGCACTGTGCAGTTAGAAGATGTATAGTTAGAAGTCAAGTCACTTCCAGCTGGAGTGGCAGCCAGAGATGGTAGAAGGCATCACTCAAACCCTTTGGTGACCTCCCATTTTTTCTTGACTAAGACCTGGAACTCTGTAAAGGAGCTGCCAGCCAAAAGACTGGCTCTGAGCTATGCAAACTCTTCCCTAACTGACTGGATGCCAAGGAAGGCACTTTTCATTCTGAAGTTTGGATTGACGATATTTTTGGTAGCTGTCTATGAGGAGAAGGAGTGCTCTGAACACCAAACAATTCCCCTTTGCTGCAGAGCTCAGAAGATTTACAAATTACTCGTAAGCTTTGCAACAGAAAGGACTCTGAGTTGGATAGCACCATAAGTGCTGGAATGAGAAGGTAAGAGAGTAGCCGTAAGCGTCAGAGGCTGGAAACAAATATTACCAGACGGAGTGGTTCAACTGTGCCATGATGCATCACAGTATGACTTGTTCACTTCACTGAGTGAAACACACGTAGCTATTTGTCCCGCCCCTGATGGTGCAGGATAAGGGGTGATGTGCAGGATAAGGCACTTTCCCAGATGCCCCAGACCCGTGCTGTGGGTTTGGGAAGGTGGAGAAAAGTGTTCCCCTGCTCAACTATCCCCACAGGGCTGCTGGGTTGGGGAGCACCCAGCATTCCCCACGCCCCACACCTGCAGGTCTTCTCCTGCCCAGTGCAGGTCTGGGGCAGCAGGGAATACCCAGCACTCCCCTGCCCAGCCAGCCCCATGAGGCTGGCCGAGTTGAAAAGCACTTTTCCCTGCTGCCCCAAACCCACTGCATGGTCTGCAGCAGCAGGGAAAGAGGGATATTCCCCTGCCCAGCCACCCCACTGGAGTGGTGAGTAGGGAAATGTTTTGCCCTGCCCCAGACCCAAGACATGGGGCTGTGGCAGTGAAGAAAGCAGCATTTTCCCCATCCAGAAAGCTTTGCAAGGCTGAATGAGCAGGGAAAGCACCACAAGGTAATAGACAGCCACCACAATAAAGCAGCAGAGTCTACAACTACCTTTTGTTGCACCACTGATTTTCAGGTCATGTGGTATAAGCACCTTTGTTTGCTCCACATTTGTGCTACCCTAAAAATATTTAAGGCAGCACAAATGAGAAATCAGATATCTGTTTCCACCCAGAGAGACCACTTCCTGGGGTAAGAGATAGTCTCCTGATTAGTGTGCTGGTCATAGACAAGAGAGAACAGGATTCAACTCCCTCACTAACTCTTGGCTTTCTTTATGACTTTGGGGGAGTTGCTTACTCTACCTCAGTTTCCCATCTCTGGAATGCAGATAATAGGTTGCTACCTAACAGGGTACTGTAAGGATATATAAATTAGAGATTGTGAGGTGCAATAAGTATTATGGCAACAGTAATAAACAATAAGCTAGATTTAACAAAATATGGTCTCCTTCATTTGCCTTGGGATACAAAAACTCAGCAGAATTTAGGGGTTTTCAAAACTTTAAGAACTCCTGAAAAAGTTAAAGACTTAATTCATTTGCAAGCTACTTGGGGCAGGAACAGCACATATTTTTTCCATTTTGTACTACTCCAAACTTACTTAGGAAGTAAGAAATAAGCAACAGTAAATACACAGAATGCCTTGACCTGATAAATTCAGATCTATTTCTCTCTCTCTTTCTTCTTCTTTGCTGAGACAATTACACTTAGAAAGATTCTAAATATATTTCAGTATTGGAATTTTTAAAGTTTTAAAGAATTCAGATTGCCAAATTCTAGATTCTCCTATCCCTAATTAAAAGTATCCAATTCATATACTCTTTCTAGCACAGTTGCCAATTTTCAGTGTTCAACATTCTGAGTTTTAACACCCCCTGACCCCTGCCCCATCTCCAAAATGGCAAAATCAATTTTATAGAAAATCTGTATTATTATTTTTTTTGTAATTGCTTCTGGGCTGAGACCAAGTTTCTGACTGAAAGCAAATTGTTATGTCCAAGTTATAACCTCTGGAAAAAGCAGAGTTTATAATGAGAATGCTGACACAACCCTAACTATAGCGACATGAACAGTGCCACTATAATGTAGTCAAAACATGTGGGAAATAAAATATTTTGGTCTAGTAATAGACAGGAGAATATGAAATTCCCAACTCAAAATAAAGTATGTTTTCTGGTATTTACTGGATCCTACCAAACAATTTTGCAAACATAAGAGGGCTTGAGGGAATATAGAATTCAATTGTAAGTGAAAAAACAATGTAATTTTCATTGCTAAAATACACAGGGATTCACAATCTGTGGTGGCCAACTTTTCCTTCCTTCCTAAAGCTGAAGGCTGATTATCTTAAAATGAATTACATTTATAGGTAAAGGATGAGCTCAGCAAAAGATGTGGCTTGTGGAGGTAAATGGTACTGAGTGTACATAAAGCAAATAGTTATAAACCATTTTAAATAAGAAGCTGAATAATAATTATGCAAGACAGAAACCATATTAACATATCAAAAAGAGAAGAAAAGGAAGAACACATAGCCCTAACAAGACACTAGAGCAGGAGTGGGCAATTATTTCAGCTGTAGGCCGCTTAACTTTTGGTGAGCTGTCAAGGGCCACAAGGGTAGCCGCACCCTTTAATGGATGCCCCGCCCCTTGATCACTATCTTGGGACCAGAAGTCCCACCCCTAACCTTTATCACCAGAAGTCTCTCCCCTTGCTCCCAGTAGTAGTCCTTTTGGGAGAACAGTTTGCTATCTTGGAACCAGAAAAATACAAATCATATACTAAAAATCAAACATCTACAATATCATATTTTAATTTTATTTAAAAAAAATATTTTTGTCCTGATTTCCATGTGTTTGCATAGTGTATGAAAAGATGATTGCATAATAGCTCAAAATAAAGTCTTAGTCTTGTATATTGTGTGGGGAGGTGTGGTTGTGGGATTTGTGGAGTATTTGTGTTTGGGGAGGTTGTGAAGGGGTGTGGGTATGTGTGGGGTTTGTGGGGAAATGTCTGGTGGGATGTGGGTGTGGGTGTCCCTGCTATACACGCCCCCACATGGCACACAGCCACTCCCCCCAGCAGTGGCAGCAGCAGGGGAGCCCTAAGGGTGCTCATGGCCTGCAGCAGGCAGAGCCCACTGGCAGTGCACTGATCTGGCTGAGTCCTGGGAGCTGCACAGGACAGCACAGAGCCAGCCCATCCTGGCCCACTGGTGCACAATTTTAAGCCAGACCAGGCTGGCTCCAGGCCAGCACATGGGCTCCTGGCATTGCAGATGGGAGCCACATGGCATTAGACCAGGGTGGCTCCATGCCTCCACGTGAGGCTTCCAGCACTCCAGCAGGGAGCCACACGTGGAGGCATGGAGCCAACCTGGCCTGACCCAATGGAGTGCGGCTCCCACCTGCAGTGCTGGGAGTGAAGCACAGAGCCAGCCTGTCCTGGCCTGGCAGCACTTGCTCCTGGCTGCAGTGCCAGGAGCCCCATATGCTGGCACAGAAACAGCCTGATGACACCTGATGGCATGTGGCCCCCACGCCACGTGGGGCTCCCAGCACTGCAGTTGGGAGCTCCCCTCCCTATCCACCAGCTGCCCAGTCACTCTGTGCCTCCATGTGGGGCTCACAGCAGGAGTGCCCGGAGCTCCACAGAGGTGGAGGTACAGAGCCCGCCCAATCCCATGGCGTACAACCTCTGAAAGCCTGCCTCCCATTGGCTTTCAGAGGGAGGGCCACAGGCTGGTAATAATTATTTATGGAGGGGCCCCACAGGCTGTATAGAATGGCCTGATGAGCCGTATCCAGCCCATGGGCTGTATTTTGTCCACCTCTACACTAGAGACTGTTTTAACATGGAAATCAAGCAGCACCTCATATCAGCTATTGCCATTTAATTCGTTGGCCCCAGATATTGTATTAAGCTCTGTACAAGGCAGCCCATGCCTCAGAGAAATTACAATCACAGCCTCAATTCTACAGTTAGATTTGCTCAAGCCAAATCTTACACCCACTCAAAGCCATTCTGGAGACAATAGGGCTCCATGTAGTTGTAAAGGCCTGCCAATCCAACTGCAGGGTCCATAAAAGATGCAATAAAACAGGAAGTGCAAAGGGCAGTTTAATTTTCAATGTTTTTGTAAACCACTTTTGGTTAACATTGCAGAAGAAAATGAACCTTTGGTAGAGATTTGGATGTGAAGAGTCAGGTTCATGAATGAGGATAGGCAGAGCATTCCATGCAAAAGTGATAGCATTAAAACACACAAGGGGAAGTGAGAAAAGAAAAGCAAACCTGGCATTACTGACAAGGCAAAAATAGAGGAGTGCAGATCTGAAAAACAAAAGGGTCAGAGATGTGGACCAGAGCAGTGTTTCAAGAAGGTTAAGTTCAGGTATCCAGGTTGTAGTCAAACTGGTCTAGAGGAAAAAGCAATTGGAGCTCATGGTAGAGGTGATATCTTTTATTAGTCCAACAACATTTCTACAAAAAATAATCTTTAATTTCAAGCTTTTGGACACAAACACCCTTCATCAGGCATCACAGAAAAATTGTGATATCTTTTATTAGACCAACAATCTACCCAGGAGAACTTTTACAGTCTTTTCTCCAATGCCTGAAGGGTATTTGTGCCCCAAAGCTTGCAATTAAAGAATATTTTCTGCAAAAATCTTGTTGGTCGCATAAAAGATATAACCTCTACCTTGAGCCCTAATGGCTTTTTCCTCTATACCAATATGGCTACAACCTGGATACCAGACACATGGAAAATATCAAATTTTAACTAATTTTTTTAATGCAATCTTCATAATTTCCCAAGCAGGAAGCAACCGTGACCACCTGAAACTTGAGATACTGTTCTTGTCTTGGTTCAAGGTCATTTACATCATAACAGAGCCTCACAAGAGAGCTGGGAGACTCCTTACCAGCTAAGAACTACCTGCCCAGAGGGACCTTCCATTTATTGACTCCTCTGTGAATGCCTATGAAATATGAACTTTCATTTCTACCCAAGAGAGCTTTTATAATCTTTTCTCTGATGCCTGATGTAGGGTGGTTGTGCCTGAAAGGTTGCAATTAAATAAATTTTTTTTGCAAAAATCTTGTTGGGTCTAATAAAGGATAATCACCTCTACCATGAGCCCTAATTTCATTATTAAATACTACTTTGTTTCTAGCCATTTTAATTGGTGACAGAAAAACTTCATGAGGACTAAGATGTGACTGATTATCTCAATTTCCCCTGGTTTGCTGATAACAGCGCTGGTTTACAAAAAATACAAAAAAATCATTGACATGGATGATGCATTACAGTCAAGTCTAATATAGTCAAGTTATGGAGAGGTGTGTTGCTTAAGAATAGCATGTATTACACTCTAAATGGTGATTCAGCAAAAGTGTATTATTTACCTGAAGTATCTTAGCCTAGAAATGCAATAAATCTCTCAATCCTTCCATTGTTAAAATCTCAATTTCATATCAGATGATCATTTCTAAGAACAAATGCCTCAGGAGCCCTTTAGTTGAAAATTGTTAGCATAATGCTGACATCTAGTGGGAAGCCAGTTACTCACAATTTGGTATTTCTAAAACCTATTACAGAGACTATTATCAATCATTAGCTTGTTTTATATTAATGGCAGGAGAGAGGGTCCATGACCTAGAGTTTGCAGTTTAAGGAAAAAAGACAGAACAAGAGAAAGAATGTATCATTCCCCTTTTAGACAGGTAACTAAAACACACGATCACTACTTCCCCAAAGTCATACAGAAATTCCTTTGGCAGATCTGGTAACTGATCACAGATCATCTGATTTCTAAGCTGGTACCTTAATCACAAAACCATCCTTCCTTTCAAAATATACACCAGCCAGATATAAGAATTTTCTTATAGAAAACCAAAGATGGGAAGAAACCTGTGATTATGAGTAAAGAGAAACTTTCTGTTAGTCTGTGGTATCTAGAACTTTTGAAAAACAAAACTTGACATGAAATATTATTCCTAAATACTGAGATTCATGTCTTTCTAATGGCTTTCTACCCTTAACACTGTTTTCATGCATCCTTTCTTTATGAGTAGTGGACATTCTGCTGGAAAACAAAACAAGATTATATTCTAGTTTAGGATTTTCAAAACTTACAGAACTAGTCATCCTCCTCTGTACTAAAAAATATTTTGTTACTACCTCCCTTCAAGCCCTCAAGCCTTATCCTATGCATATTTTTTAACCTCAAGTATGCTTGTGAAATTTCAAAACTGAAACTTGATTACAAGAAGGCACAAAAATTATGACCCAGTTTGCTGAAGGAGTCTGTGATGTGAAGAGAATATGCTTGACACAAGACTGAACAGTCCTAAGCCAGTTATATTTCATTTCTAGCATCTAAATAGGTCAGAAATCTGACTACAGGAGTTCTGGAAATGACTCAGAAATGGGAAGGTTTCCACTAATCAAGCTGAGCGGCACTTTCTTTGGAGCAGCCGAAATTTGATGAGTTTCAGGCTAAAGAAACTCAGTTCAAAGTCTTGTCACATGAGAGATCGGTCAAGTTTGTCTTGCAGCAGTCTACTCAGTGCCACCAGTAGTACGTTGAACAAAGAGGTCAGTGGTCCACCTCTTTCCTTCTGCAAAAGAAGCCTTACACCCATGTCTAAGGATCCCTTTTGATTCTTGACCAGCCTCTGTTCCCTTCAAAAAGTCTGAAACACCAGGGAATTACTAAATTGATCTTTGTGGAAGATGAATTCCATGCACTGTTATGGATGCTGCCAACTCACCTGAACACAACCGTATTCCCCAAAGAAGAGAAGGTTCAGTTTGTTGAGGTATCCAAAATTATCAGCAAGGTCGGCTTAGGATGCCACAGAAGATAAATTATAGAAGGCATCAAAGGAAGGCTTCTGATCATTCAGAATAACTTGTACCATTTTCAGTTCAAAGAGCTGAGTTATCATTATACTTCATGACAGCTATGCCATTTTAATGTCAGGAGAGCAGTTGCTGATGAACAGAAACCACATGATCAGAGAACAGTTCACAGGTAAAGAAGTCATTGGGTGTCCTTTATACCATTCCTTTCTTTTCCAATATAATGAAGGACTCGTCTCAAGTTTTCAGGTGTTTCCATAGAAGTAAATGCTTGGTGATTTATGAAATGGTAAAGCCACATGGCATTAGTGCACCTTGTGTGTGTGACCAGCCCATTATTCTTTCCTATCACTACTTTGATGTCATCCACAAACACTGCAATAATTTTTTCTGATCGCATAAATCTCTGTCTGCATCTTCAAATTCCTTGAATTTTAAGCATTGTTTTGTTATGCATCCTAACATTACTTACAACAGTTAGACACAAGTCATAAACTTATTTCACAAAATGTTATCTCTGCAGCACCTGGTACATTTGACACATCAAATTAAATTGCTACTTGATCATTTTTTCCTGGGACTAGAAAGCAAACAGTCTCTAATATTCCCAGTCATAACACTAACACAGTATGGCAGTATTAACCAACAAAGATACCATTGTTAAACTGCTAGCTGTTTCAGGTCGTATAAATATAAAACAATTGGTCCAATCCTGGACCCACTGATGTCAATGATTGTGATAATGATTTCAGTGAAATCAAAATTTAAATTCACATCTATATTTTAAACATGCATGTGCATGTGCTTATATTTTGTAGAGTTATGTATTTTACAGTGCTGTTTTGCAGCAATATTAAATAAGACATTTGAACAGCATCAGTTTTAATGCTGTTGGCTTAGGTAATCAAGAAACTAATTTTTAAGGGCTCACTCTTTTGTTGGGAAAATTCACTGGACTCCTCCCTGCCAGAAGCTTAGTTTCTCAATACTGTAAACAACTCAGGCTCCACACTTGCAGCAGCCAGCACTTCACAAGAAACTGCAGCCTAAAATCAGTTAGCTTAAATGATCCATCACACTTGCCAAATGATCCATCACATACTTTACATGTCCCTTGTTTTTTGAGTGTTTACTGAACAATTTGCTATTTTCTTCATTAAATTTTCCATTTTTCTGACTTACCCTTAGCCAATAAGGAGCTCCAAAGCCCAACCAAGGTATATAAAATGATAATGAGGCTTAGAAGTATCTTTAGACCCCAAAAATTATAGCTGACACATCCAGGATTCCAATTCAGTGATGCAGTGTTGTCATGAGCTGTATACGTGGAGAGTTTTACTTCATGTCACATATAATAAATGTTCATGCTAGACACTTACTGTTTAGAATAAAGTAAATCCAAGCAAATGCAGACTCCAGTTTACTACTGTCTTAGTCATGAAGACATTTAGCAGTTTCAGCACTTATTAGCATCCTGCACTCAACTACTGGGTAAAGATTCTCAGATTTTGCCATCATTACAAGACTTAGATTGTCTTTTGATTTCTCATCTTTTTACATTAGGTTTTTTATAATTATTTTTTTGCATGACCTCCTCCTAAACCCTTTCCCCCATCACAAAGTAAGATTCTGATGTAGAGTAATAATGTATGGAGAAATTATTTTTAATGGTTATTAAAGAGAAATGCCAATCACATGGCAACAATAAGTAATTAACTGAAGCATCCAGAAAAACAGCTCATCTTTCAGAAGTGATCAGATTTCTATTGAAAATGTACCAAAAGATTCAGCAATTTAAATATTTTATTAACCCCCCTCCCCCTTTTTTTAATCCAAAACCATTTTCTTTCAGTTCAGAAAAGAGAAACATCCTTCAAGCTGGATAATCTAATTTGTAATCCTTCTTTATTCAGTGTCAGGTTTCATAAAAAAATAGCGCAATTTTGCCTTGCATCTGGAAGGTTTTTTGATGGAAAAAAGACTTGGTTTATTAAAGAAAACTATCACACCACATAGTAACTTCTACCTCAAGTGCTGGGCATTATATATGTCTACACATGTACATGCATATAAAAATCACTTCAGCACTGACTGAAATACAAGTGTCCTGAAGCACATTTATCCAACAGCAGTTTATCCAACAGAAAGTTGTATAGTTACACATTTCTTGACTGCCTATGTTGGTTTTTAACACTTGGGGAGCCTGGAGCAATTTATCCAGGCAGGAACAAAAGTGATTAAAGGTCTGGAAAAAATGACATACAAAAAAAGGTTGGACCAACTGGGTATCATTACAGAACACAAGAGTGAACTGGTAATTCTTCAGATACAAAAAAAAAGACTGCTACAAAGAAGATGAAAATTTTTTTAATATATAGTTGCACATTTAAGTGAACTGCGTAAGTTTGAAATAGTGCCCTCTAGTGATAACAACATATTTTCTATCTTCAGTATTTTCTCACTGAAACCGTGTACCCCAGGGCTGGGCAAAATACAGCTGTGGTTGGGTGGGGGCAGCAGCATCCAGGAGCAGGACAGACAGGAAGGAACCGGGACTCGGGATCAGGGCAGAGCCGTGATCTGCTGCCTGCACATCGCTGCAACAAGTGCCGGTTCCACCGGCAGGGGCATGCATAGGCCCCCAGCCCTGTGCTGTCACCCCTGCAAGATCCCAACCCCAGCTTCCCATCCACCCACAGCCCCATCCTGTCCATTTGCCTGTAGGCTCTGACCGCATAGGTCCCGGATGGTCTGCACAGAGCGCCCAGGATTGCGGGGCTGTGACATTACAGTTGTGCCCTGGGCCCTGGCGCTGTGATCTGCCCCTGCACGCCACTGGCCGCAGAACCGGTGCCTGTTCTAGGGGTGTGTGGGGAGTGGATCATGGCTGTCACAGACTTGGCCCCACCTGCCCATCCTGCTCACAGATGCTGCTCCCCACCCACCCGTGGCCCCATCCCAGCCATTCAGGGAGTTTTTGGTGAGCTGTTGGAGAGGTGCTCACCTGGCAGGGGGGACAGGGTGCTGACTGGCCTGTAACAGCTCACCAAAACTCCTTAAATAGCCCAAATAATTGCCCACCCCTGGTTAACAAAATTTAGCAAGTCTCTTCCCAACATTTCCCCTGGTAATTATAGCTAGACTACATACACCTTTTAGAGATTTCTATAAACCTGATGCACAAGCTTTGAAGTAGATGAGACTAAATGAAAGACAAATGCAGAGAAATAAAAAGACAGGATATTCATGCTCCCTCGGTGAGTTTACAGCTTCTGTTAACCATTATTTCAAGGGAATAATGCATCATTTCACAGGCACACTGATTTCAGTGGGATTATGAACAGTAAGAATGACTCTCTCTACCACACCACCAATACCGTTTCAAAGTTACTTTTTTGCTGAAGTTAATGACATTGGTTTAGCATTTCATTATGAACAGTAAGTGACTGGGAGAATCCTCTATTCTGAGAAATATGCACATCACTGCCAAGCCAGATTCTGCCACAAGTAGCACCTGCATCCATTTTTTTTTTTTTTTTAACGTGCAGTTTTTTGGTTTGGGGTTTTTTGGGGAGGGGGGTTGGTTTTTTTAGTATTTCACAACCATAAAAATATTGCCATAAAATTGTCCTATTTTGGAACTATATATACTTTTTGCATTAGCACCCAAACTCCAGATTAGGATTGGGACCATTTTGTTGCTTGTTACTGTATACTTTGGACATAGTACCTTGCCCCATGGAGATAAACAATAATGACAATGAAAACAAAAAAGGGATGAAGAAATGGAAGCTTGAGAGAGTCCAGAGGAGAGCCACGCGCATGATCAGAGCTCAGGAAAACAGATCTTACGATGACAGGCTGAGAGACATGGGAGTCTTTAGCCTGGAAAAGCGCAGGCTCAGGGGTGATCTGATGGCCACCTATAAGTTTATCAGGGGAGACCACCAGGATCTGGGGGAACGTTTGTTCACCAGAGCGCCCCAAGGGATGACGAGGTTGAACGGTCACAAACTCCTGCAAGACCGTTTCAGGCTGGACATAAGGAAGAATTTCTTTACTGTCCGAGCCCCCAAGGTCTGGAACAGTCTGCCAGCGGAGGTGGTTCAAGCACCTACATTGAACACCTTCAAGAGTAAATTGGATGCTTATCTTGCTGGGATCCTATGACGCCAGCTGACTTCCTGCCCTTTGGGCAGGGGGCTGGACTCGATGATCTCCTGAGGTCCCTTCCAGCCCTAATGTCTATGAAATCTATGAAACTTGTACGGGGGGGCAACATGCAAGAAAGTGCAAAGATGAACAAGAGAATGCAAAAAGAGCTACAGGGAGAAAGATATGGGCTGACTGATGAAAAAAAGTTGCAAGGAGCATAAACTGGGAATCAAAAGTTTCAAATTGATATGGAAGGTAAGTGAAGGGATATAAAAAGATATGGTCAAGGCAGCAAGAAAAATGACACTGAAACAGCATTGTGGCTAAAGACTCAAGGGCTGTGTTAGCACGTAAGTGCTCATTTCTAGAAAAGTTGCACTTGAACTAGTGGCACTTGAACTCCAAATTAGGCTTACATTTAGTATACACTAGTCTCTCTCTAATGCAGATAATGTAGCATAGTTTTACTTTTTATAAAAGTTTTCACGCTGTCCTTCCCAACAAAGGCTCAGGGCAGCTTAGAGTAAGAAAAACAAAACTTAAAATGGCAGCCAGCATGAACAAAACAAAGTAGCAAAATAAAACAAAATAAAGCTGAAATCCATTACACAATGTTTTGTCTTAGCTTTTGTTGCTAAACAGCAAGGTCATGGTTGATAGATTAATATCTGTTGAACAGAATGGCTTAAGATATTTCCTCTAGCAACTCTAAATCCATAATGGTAGGTGCCAGAGCAGTAATGGACTTCCAGTTCAGTGCTTCCCCACTAGCATCTACTTCTGACACCAGAGACAGGATACTGGGCTAGATGGACCTTTAGTCTGACCTACTATGGAACTTCTTAATGTCTTGCAAGGCATCCAAAAGATGTCCAGGCCCAGGCTCTGGCCAGCCTCAAGAGGAAGGGAAGTTCCAGGGCTAAGAATGACCTCCTATATACTTTCACCAAGTGAACATACTTCGTGTGCTGATGGTATTTGTAAGAGGTTGTTCTCAACTGACCTTATGGATTGCAATGGGGTTTAAGACAGATGGCGATTCCTCATACTTCCTAATTCCAGATGAGAACACCAATTTGTCATACACAGAGAAGAAACATTAACAGGAAGGCCATAAGCATTAGCACAAATAAAAAATGAAGACTCTACCTTTGTCTGGTTCAACAGTGTCCAACAAACTCCCCCTTACACACACAAGGAAGGGCTCAACCTCCAGAGACTAGAGTCTGCTAAGCCTATGCATATCCCACAAGGACAGGGGTAGGCAACCCTTTCTGGCAGCAAGTGGGAATGATGCACCCAGTGAGAGGCTGACAGGCGTTGGAACCCACCATTTGTCTCCACAATGCCATACGGAGAGTATCAGCAGCCAACCCTCCCAACCCTACCCTACCCCAACCAATACCCCATATCCCCAGGCCAGATCCAATACATCTACAGACTGAAGCCAGCTTGTGTGTTGTAGGTAGCCAACCCCTACCAAAGGATACATCTGTAACCCGAGTACAGACACCACATGAAAACATATTCCTGAGAATGGCTCATACCCCCTCTCCCCAACACCTTTAATAAAGGACATCATAAGTGAAAAAGAAGATAGTGACAATTTAGGGCAGAAAGTGTTGTCTGCAAAACTAGTCTCCTTTACCTGAAAGCCACAAGACCCATAGCAGGATTTAGACTGCTTTTCAGCTAGAGCAGGAAGGTGGCAGTGTGAACCTGTAAAAACAATCCTGTCATTCTTCTGCTTAGGCACATGGACACAAGTCATTACAAACTGTATATTTGTTTTTTCAAATCTTGATCCTATTCAACAGAAAACATCAGCCAGATTTCTTTCCTCTGGCGCAATCCTTCCTCATTCAAATAAGGAGAGTGTAACCAAAGAACCATTCCTTCAGCAAGTATATGAAAAATAGAAGTCTTTATAAAGGAGGCCTGCACTGAAACAGCATATAACCAAAAAGAAACAATTTTGAAGGTGCATGAGAGACAGAAAGGTAACAAGGAAAGCAACATAAGAATTTCACACTTAAAAAAAATAGCAAGATTAGAGTCTACAAATACCAAGCATAGGGAGCATTTCTAATTAGCGAACAGGAGTGTATTTTTCAAAACCTACTGACAACTTGCATTAAAGTGTTCGTAAGGCATTTTGTGCATATATTCATGATCTACATCAACACCATGTTTCGCTATTGGGAATAAAAATAGCTCTTCAGGCTGCAAAGAAAACTTTCCAAACATGAGCCAATAATAAAGGGATGCGTTTGCCCAAGCCTGCAGTTCATACCTTATTGTTTTAGCTTATCTGCAGCATTCATAGTGGTTTAAATCAAAACATAGGAGATGACTTTACACATAAATGCTAGTTTGCTATTAAAAGTTACAATATGCAACAGATATTTATTTTCAGGTCTTAAAACTGGTATCACACTTCACATTTTAATTTTTTATTTGAACATTTAAGATAATTACAGTTGGAAGGTTCATGTTCCCGGTGACATCTCCCAGTAGCTGCCACCAAAGCAAAACATTCAAACATTCCACACGGTTAACAACATTACATTGTAGTTACCAAAATTACATTTAACTTTTTGTACAATTTTTTGTTTACATATTACAGATAAAGTCTATTGGGACGTCTTTTTAACAGCAGAAATCAGCTTGATTATGGTTTAATGCTAATAAAAATGAAAATTGAGGTCTGTACTGAAGGACAGTACTGTGCATGAGAGGTATTGATTTAGCACACAACACAATCTCTATGATGTACTTTGCAAACCTACTAGTAATGGATTTATATTCATAAAGCACATTGTAATTACTATAATTATTGATCAAATTTGGATAGCTAATATATTTTAGCCGTTTAAATATCCCTTGTACATTTGCTTGTTTTAGCTAAGACGGCAATACAATGTAGCTTTTTTTAAATCCCTGGAGCATTTTCATTTCATGTATATGCTTTTAATGCCTACTTTATATCATAGGCAAGTGAATTTTCTTTTTCGGATGAGAAATCCTTTATAGTATTTTTTCAAAAAACAGTGGACAATACCTATAATGACACTGATTAAATACCTATGTTGAAACATAATGCAAAAATGTTAATAATTGATACTCGCCAATATTTTGCATCACGTATTTCAAGCTTAATTACTTAATCAGTGCCAATTCACATAATGTAAAAGATGTACCCACCACTTCAGCCATTCAACAGCTCTTATTTCCTCACATGGCAAAAAATCTTACTTTGTTGAGTTCAGTCATGAAATTCACTGGTTGGCAAAAGTTTGTTTTGGGGAAGCATTGTATCCCATCAACAAATTGGAGAAGGAAGACCCAGATGTAAAATATACCATTACAAAAAACACTGTGGAAAAAATCTCTGGCAGATTAAGCAATTATTTGTAATGCAGGAATTTAAGTAAAACAAAACTGGAAGAACCTATGCAAAGAGAACAATACCAATTTTACTGAGGAATAAGTAATATTAGATGAACAGCTCAGTGAAATAAAAGCCTGCTAAAAATTTACAGGAATAAACTAAGAGAGGAGCTAATATTCTACAGTTAGAAATATTTGCTTCTGTGGATAACTCTTCCAATGAAGTATTATTGTGCCCTGACCCATAACAACCATGAAAGAACTTACTGTAGTCATCATTTGAGATACGCCGTGTCCATTATTGCACCTATATACACACAATGAAACAGCCAGCTAAAACTGTTCAAGGTAAAGGAAGTGAAATCTGAGGTTTGAATGTGAAATTGTTTGGTTCTCCTTGGATTTTGTATAGGCTATAAAATACTCTAGGTCAGCCAAAAAATAAAAAAATTAAAAAAATAATCTACAGCTAGGATCAGCTGCCTTAACAAGGACAATAACACTCCACAAAAATTCTTATCTGTGGAATTTCAGGATGTGTTATTTAATTATTCCATTTGGCTCAGAGACCATTGCAAGCCACGTTTGGAGGACAATGCAGCTGAAAGACAATATTGCTACCCCAAAATAGGCCTTTTGACCCTTTTCCCACCATGAAACAGAATTTTTAAAACTCCAAACTTCCTCTCTGAAATGATAAAGAACCAAATCGCCTTTATTAGCTGCATCTGAAACAACTAAATGCCAGTGAGGTTAAGTAGTAGATGTAGATACTAGACATTGCACATGAAAATATAAGCCATGTGTAAATTTGATTATAAGCCTTTTTCCTTCATGAATTAGTGGCATTGGATTATGACATTCTTCATGGCAGGAACAGTTTGCTTAGTGTCTAGCAGATTAGATCCTCTGTGCATGTTTGCAACATGATTCCTCATGACTCACAAAAGTATATCACAACATATTAACTATTGCAAAATTAAGCAAATAGCAGAAAGTTTATATAGACAAGTTGAAAAATACAGATAAGTGAATATTAAATAAAAAAGTTACAGCAGAATCAGTAGTTGTACATTCAGTGATATACAGTCCTGAAATTACAGGTTTCAAGAAGTTGCTTTATCTTCTTCCTTACAGGATTTGGAGGCAGGTAGAGAAATCCAGGATACCACCAGTGTAAGTTTCTTCAGTACACTGTTATACTTTGATCTTCCACCTCATTTTTATGGTCTTTAGTACGACTAGGAATGTCCACTAAATTACCATACTCCTCTTGAGAGATTCTTATGTACTTTCCCTTCTTTCCATGTTCATTTATCTGTCAAAAGTCCCTTCAGTTCTATCTACACTAGTTTGCCTCCTATTGAGAAGTCTCACTCACCTGACCTATTTCAGATCAGACTACTGATAGCCAAATTAAGTTCGCTAAGGTTCACTTGTGTTCTACCATGTCATTGCAAGCACTACATCCTTTGCAAAATATTAATATCGTGTATGGGTTAGCCATGCAAATGCAATCAAACCGACTTTGATTTAACTAGGTAATACAGACAGGGAAAAACTGTTTTAACCCTACACATACCCTGGCAGGAGCATTTTTAATCCAGTCGACTAAAATGTATTACAATTCAGCTTTAATAAAATGTGCTCAAACAGGATTGTTAAACATGAGTACAATCCTTTAAAAAATTCATATAAAGCATTCTTGTCTTAGAGTAACTAGCACCTAGGCAAATAGTGTACTTTCTAGAATTATTTTAGTGTAATGCAAAACTTAAAAGGGTGAAATAAGCAAGGTAACTAGTTTGTTCCCCCCCCCCAAAAAAAAACTGATTGTTTTTTTAATACAATCTTATTAAAACCTATTCTGAGGTAAATACCTATTCTGAGGTATTACTTAAGATTACATATATACCATACTAACACCTCATGTCCACAAATAAAGGCTAAATATAGTACGTCAAGCAAGCTATAAAAATGGGAGAAATAAATGTAGCTGGTATTCAAGTGTTACTGTACAGAAATTGTATATGCATGTAGTGCAATACTTCATGCAAGTAATGCAGAAAGTCTATATATTTACATCCAAATACATAATGTGGTCAATTAGCAAATACAGTATTTAAATTGTACTTTAATCAGTGTTTCCATTGAACCTTAATTCAGATAAATCATAACTTTTGGGGGGTGAGAGAATGAAGGACAAAGTAAAAATTATAAAGAAAACATTTTAAAGGTCTGTTCATAAAGCTTGTTCATATTAACTGTTAAACTGAACTGAGAGTAGAATGAAAGGTTACTAAAAACTGTTCGTTGGCCTTATCCAGCATTTTCAATTAAAAAGGCCACAAAGAGCCAAGTTTTACATGGTATCACTTGATTTTGTTTTTATTTTACACCAAGAGGTGAAATCAACACATTTCTTTTTAATAAAGTATACACAAATAGCCTCACTCAGAAGACACTTTTAATGCACATAAAAAAAGTATTCATCTTACAAACTGTTTTGCAATCCAAATATACAATAGCTTGGAAAACAAATATTTTAGAAAACAAAAGCCAATGTAAAAAGACTGCTAAAAACAACTAAAACAATAAAGGTTTCTGTATGGCTCTTTCTTTACAGTTTTCTTACTGCATCATCAATATCAGAAATCTGTTCCTTCAGCTGATTCCACTGTTCTGGATTTAAAGAAATACCTGAAATGCATTAAAAAAAATCCTTAGTGCAAGAGGAAAATTAAGATTCAAGAGTCTGTGCAAATTTAACCATCTTACTATATCATCAGTATTTTCACAACTAAGATTGGCATCTGAACAAAATGCCCATTACACTCAGTACAGCTAAAACTGTCGTTCACCATAAAATCTACATTTAACTTCAAGTTAAACTAGAGGTTAATCTGCTTCTGGATGCTGTTCGGCTTCAGAAGAAAATACAAAATGAATACAGCCCCTTTACAGAAAACCTTCTAGACGTGTAAGGATAATTAGAGGAAGAGAAGCTATAACTATATCTAGGAACCTGACATCAGGAAGCATTAAAGCTCTGGAAGAGCTGGAGAGGCCCAAGCTGTTTCTTTCAGGTTTCTACAAGCTAAAAATTGATCTTACCCACATGTACATTCATTATGCAGAGTTTTTTAAAGCAGCATCACAAGTACTGTGGGGTAGACAGAGTCATTACAGACTTATTACCATATCCTACTCCACCCACCAGACAAGCCTGACATTTAACTACACCTTCCCATGGACCAATTTTATGGCACTTTAAAGATCAGAAAAGTTGAAGGGGGGGGGTGCTTTCTGTTCTTGACACCAGTTAGTTCAAGCATACTATGATGTTGGTTTATCAAGTGTTCAGAGGCAGCTGTTTCCATTTTTAAAAAATCTTAAACATCATATTAAGACTTCATATAAAATTCTGCAATTAAAATCACAGCCACTTTCAACAGTTAGCATAAGTCTTACTATGGCATCAAGTATTTTCACAGTTTCTAGGGTCAGAAGGGACCTAGCAGATGGAGTCCGACCCCCTGCCATGACAGGAAAGAGTACTGGGGTGGGTCAAACGACCCCAGCCAGGTAGGCATCCAGCCTCCTCTTAAAGACCCCCAGGGTAGGAGCCAGCACCACTTCCCTTGGTTGGTTGGTTCCAGATCCTAGCCACCCTGATCATGAAGTCATGCCTCCTGATGTCTAGTCTGAATCTACCCTCTGCCAGCTTGTGACTGTTTTTCCTGGTCACTCCTGGTAGTACTCAGGGGAACAGGGACTTCCCCAGTGCCTGCTGGTCCCCTCTGACTACTTTATAACAGGCCACTAGATCCCCCTGCAGCCTTCTCTTGTGAAGGCTGAACAGGTTCAGGTCCCATACCTTCTCCTCGTAGGGCCTGCCCTGCTGCCCCCTGATCATGCGAGTGGCCCTCCTCTGGACCCTCTCCATGCTGTCCACATCCCTCCTGAAGTGCAGCGCCCAGAACTGGATGCAGTACTCCAGCTGCGGCCTGACCAGTGCCGCATAGAGGGGGAGGATCACCTCCCTGGACCTGCGTGAGATGCACCTGTGGCTTATATTATAAGCCGAATTTAATATATTCTCAAACTGGGTAGACTGAATTTACTAATCATACATATCCTCATATATAATTTCACACATACTTAATACATTCATATATACATTTTATTTCATTTATTTTACTGATTGATAGTTTGTGCGCTTCTGTGCACGCTTGAAGTCTCAAGCAGTTAAATAAATACAGAAAATAGGATAAAAATAATCTCACTAGCTTGTTTAAAGCCAAAAAATATCTGACACAAAGTGCTGCTCATGAACAAATGAGTTGTACAAACATAATTTAGTTTTAAATCAAAATCCTTTTCTTCAGAAAACTTTGCTGTAGTCTACTTTAAGAGCTGCAACAAGGTTTGAGCAGAAAATATTTTCTAAAAGCTTCTGTAATACGATGACTAAATAAGACAAACTGAACTAAGAAATTTTCTAGAATGCAGCATCTTCATCTGCCACCTGGTTTTGTTCATCGACAAATAGATAGTCTATTTCCTTCCCCTCCACCCTGCCTGTCTCTCTAATTAGGCTGAAACTGGTCTAGATTTAGAAAACACCCTTTCAACACCTGCTAAGCAAGCTCTACTGCACGAAAAGAATCATTGCCACTTAATTTGCATCTATGTAATTGGCCAACAGTTTTCATCAGTTCATAAGAGTTTATTTCACTGATTTCAGAGCAAACACTTAAGATTTTTTCTCTCTCAACTCTAAAAGCATACTTCAGCAGACATGTCTGAGAAGCTGTTAACAGTTTCCTCTGGCAAACCTGTATCCACCTGACTTGTATTTAAACATCAATCTTGGCAATTCCAAATTGAGCACCCAAGAAAGAAAAACCAGATGAAATGATTTACATACCTGGTTTGTTTTGTGGTAAAAACAATCCGACCTCCCCCCCTCCCCCAAAGGGTTTCCTGATTTTCTTCCAAATTTTCTCTCTTCTTTCTTTCAATAGCATCAACAATAAGCCATTGCTAGATTGTTAACCTATCTACATTTATCTTTCAGGTACCCTTTTTTTTGCCACAATATCCCATATAAACTGCAATCAGTTTAGTTAAATGTTTAATTAGGGAACACAATTATATTATGTATACTGGAGTACAGGAACATATTTTACTTCTATATAGTGTTGTTAATGCAAAAGTTTATCATTTCAGCAATATTTCCTGGGCACCTTGGATAGCAAAGGCTGCATCTAAAAATGTATCAAATAAACGTTACATGCAAATTAACACTTATTTTATTATTGCTTTAGAAAATGTTTGCCACAATAACATGATGGTACACATGTTCATATTGGAGTTTTATCATTATTTCTATCAAATACTGACCAATGAAGGAGCCTGGTCTGCGAAGTGCTTGCCAACTACACAATCCCAACCCATCTTGGGTCATTTATATGGATTTCTTTGTCCCTATAGACACTGCTTTTCCTATCAACCTTAAGCTTCATTTAGGGTTTTGTCCACAGGGAACTATGCAAATTTAATATCCAGCTCACACAATGAAGAAAGCGATATGTAATCCTTTTCAAAGTCTGAATTATTTAAATGTTCTTCCTATAACAATCATAAAAAATTAACTACACATTTGAAATAAGCATGTCTTAATTTATAGACACTTCATGGGATCAACCAATCTACATTACAAAGCTGAGAATGGTTGCTCTAAGACAACAAAAATAGATATTCTTTGGTACCGAATGCAGAATTTTTTCTAACATGTGGACATCACCACAATAGTGGTAACATTGACATTCATGCTATATTACAAAATTATCTAATTCCAAAATTAAATGCCTAAAACATTTGTCAATCAATAGATAATGTTGTCCAAATGCTGTCTTATAACTTTTCCACAAGGGTATAGAGTGGTTAAACCTAAGCCTCTGAAAACCAGGAAAAACAAACTGGAAATCAATGCCACTCCTGCAATATCATCTTAACTCTCTCTTCACAGGTGACAATGGCTGCAAGCCATAATTCAGTAAAAGTGGTGTCAATACTAAGTATCCAAAAGGAACAACTGAGAGGCATTAATTATACTGCTTTCCAGATATGAACTGCAATACCACCATAAAACAAACTGGATTACTGGATTCCAAAACTTCCATTGTAACCTTAACTACATTTAGAGATCAACTATTTCATTTTTAGTTCGAACTCAAATGGTTTCTTCTGGTCAACAGAACTCCAAAGTGAATGCTTCCCTTAAAAACAACTCATTTGCATTCATGCAATTCAACACAGATTAAAAAGTTTTAACTGCAAAAACTTACAATTTCAATAAAATTTAGTTCACAAAAAATGACGACATAAGAAAGCAAAAAAGCCAAAGTATAAACATTTGTTCATGCATATCACTATACCATCAGTATAGCAGATCCACTTGCTTGTGGTTAGTACTTTACTCACTTTGTCCACAGTCAAAAAAATGTCTGGTTCAAATTCAAACTTCACAGTATGATTTGTCAAAAAAGTTATCAAAACAATATGGATACCTGATTGCTTCTGTTTACATTATGAAGATATACTGCTGGGAAGAGAGGAGAATGGGGGGACATTCTCAGGCCATAATCCAATGTTCACTGGGGTCAATGGGAATCTTTCCTTAAATTTCAATAGGTACTGAACTGGGTCTTAAAGGGCACACTTCTAACTTAAAAATATTTGAAAAGAGACTTCTCAATTAACCAATCAATAATAGTTTTTTTGTTTATTAATTTTGTTCTAAAATTTAATAAAAGCGCTAACCATACTCACCAAAAATCCAGAATACTCGGAATGATAGAGAAACAGTATCTTCAATATCAACCTTGGCATCAGTACCACACTTTTCAAAATATAGTTTCATCCTTGCTAACAAGCCCTGAATTTCAATTATGCTTATTGCAGCACATGATCCTTTATTAATGTTATTAAATGGTATAGCAATCTCTTTAAAAATATTCCCATAAGGGACTCCTTGAAATCTGGAGACATTGTAGGTTTCCCCAAAAAATGTCTAGCATTTTAACTTATGCATATAACATTGTAAAAATGGAACAGTTTTCTGCAAAATTTGTCTCAAAAAAAGCTGTTTCCATTTCAGTGTTTTCAAAAGTATCTTGTCCTGTTCCAAAACTGGTAATTGATCATCATGCAGTTTATAAATTCTCATTCAATGGTAGCATGAAGTTCTTGAAGCCAAAGATCACAGTGCATCCATTCACAGGTAACCTTTATATTAACCAAGTTAGAAGCCATATTTGTAACCACAACAACTTTAGTAAAAACCAAAAGCCACTCAATATTCTAGGCTAAGACGCTTCTATAGCATTGTAGTTTCTAAAAAAAGGTAATACAAAAGCTAATATTTTATTCCTTGAATCTCATTTTGATGGAAGCTATAAACACCTGGTCCCCAACTTTAATCTACTCCAATGTAATTTTTCGGTGTAAATACTGAAGTGCAACTTTTCAAGTAAATCATAAGTTCAAGCTGTTCAAACCAAAAGTGAACTAAATTAATTATTTTTTAGTTGTATGGTTTCATGCTCCTATTCTCAAACTTGGAACCACATCCTCTTTCTGAAGGAACCAAAGACTTGACAGCAAAAACAAAAGGGGGCGGGGTGTAGTTAGAGCTGTATGAAATGATTGAATTTCGATCAGTATTAAGGTCTTCCAGTTACACTTTGAAACATTTGCTCAGGCAAGAAAAAAATATAATAAAAGGTAAGTTAAAATTCTACATTAGGAACTAACACACATAGGCTTCTTTCAGTTACAAAATATTATTGATACTTACAATTATTATACAATTATTTAAGATGCTTTCCCATTTCCCCAATAAGCCATATATTGTATATTTATACTTAATGCTAAATAACCAATGACAGAAAACAAAAGGTTACCTTTTCTACCAGGTTTCATTTCACCTTCTTGATCCATCCAGTATTCCCTAATATCAATTAGGACTTTCCCTTTAAAGTCACGAACACTCACATACCTCATTTTGCCAATCTACAAATAAAACAAATCATCAGAACAAAATTTTAGATAATTTACATAAAACAGGAATTTCTTAGCAGCACTAGATACTTTGACATGCAACACTGCACATCAGTGCAACTTATTTTAGATACAAGAGGAATGACTGGATTAAGTGTTTTCACAATGAAGTTCATCAACATTAATAAAGGTTGACCACATAAATGGATGAAAGACTTAAAAAAATTTTAAAAATTTAGTACCATCTTGCAGCTGAAATAACTGTCCGAGAATAAGCTGTGTACCTATCTAGTAATCTCCTACTTGCAAAAAAAAATCCTACCTTCTTATGCAATCTTGTCTGTCACAGGTGGAAAGTGCTAGCAAGAAAGAAATCCATTCAATTTCCCTCCCCCCACACCATTTTTTGAAATTGAGACAGTAGCAGAACTATTATCTCCTCCAACTCTAAATGTGAATATATGCTATCAGAAATCAAACAACATTTACACACATTAGATAATACAAAAATAATTTAAGTCACTCATTTTTCAACTGGATTTGGCTGGGAGTGAAGAAACGCTACTAGTCCCAATATATCTGACAAAGACTGTTTGATGCTTGGCTCCTGACTAAATCCTAATGCAAGTGAGTTAAAGCACTGGATGTCAAATCAGAATAAAAACAAATGAGTACCAGATTCCAGGGAGAGTAGATTCCCTGGAAACAACTGGCAAACAACTGGCTGATAGTGCAGAATTAACTGCACTGGGCAGAGCCATTAAAATTACTTCAATTCAAATACCATTTCTTATAAACTCAGATCTCTTGTATACAAGGTCTGAAGTTTTGCTATAGAGGAACTAGACAAGACCAATAGCAAAAATCAATGCAAAAATGTATTTATAGGCAGCATACAAATAATGCGAATATGAGGAGTGGAAATAAGAAAAACTATTCAGGGAGAACTAAAATACCAGTGACTAATCAATTTAATTAAACTATCCAGACAAAAATGAGGAGTGCCTGACCACAGAGCATACACTCTAAAAAGTTTCATTTCAAAGTGTTCCTACTGGTACAGTGACAAATAGCGCTATAAGAAGTTAATCCTTGAAGTGAATCTTAAGGTACCTTGGTGTGCAAGTATTATGGAACAATAAGCAGCAATTTTAATTAGTGTTAAATCTGGCAGGAAGCAAGAACAAGACTGAGGAGGTTCCAGTTAAGTCTCAGGTTACACAGTTGCTTGATAAGCAACTTAATTTATTAAAGGTTTGGGAAGCAGGCTCATGCACTAGATTCTAGAGGTGGCATGAAGTTTGGATGTCCTGATGCACCTTGCATGTGAAATTTAACTTTTCCATCTTCTTCACCATCATTCTCAGGGCAGTTATACATTAGAAATGTATACCATAATAAGCCCTGGTACTGCAGCAACTGCTTCCATTAACACTACAAAGTTTGACCCTGGAAGGGATCATAATCTATTCATTAGCTATTTGAAGGTTTAACTCGGTGTTTTCCAACCAGTGTGCCACCAGAAATGAACAGGTGTGCCACAGAATTTTGCTACAGCAATGAGCTACAATAGGTATGAGGATAGGGAATGCCATAACAGGTGTGCCATGGAATGCTTCTATTAAAGTATGTGTGCCTTGGGCTGGAAAAGGTTGTGAAACACTAGTTTAACTGATCAACTAGAAGAGCAATGTAACCACATTCTGAAAATAAAAGTAACAAGATAGGTAGCTCCTCTCCACCCTCCACTAAATTTTTCAATATTGCTGGAAGAGTGTACTATTTACGTTAGAACCCAAAGTTTAATATTCCGAGTGTGCTAAATGAGAACCTGGAGTATGACCCTTATTAACTTCAGGTTTCTTCAAAAATGGCCCAGAAATACAAAATGAAGTAAACTAATTTTCTTCTATAGCCATGGTGGCTTGTATAGTGATCTGGACAAAGGCAGCTAAATCCTCACAATTCTCCTATGACAAAAATAAACACTTTACTTCTTCTGCAAGTAATGATATGCCAACAAAGAGTTGTATGGCAAAAAAAAAAAACATAAGAGCAGAAATTAGAACCAAAATGTTCCTGATCTAGACCAGTCCTCCAAATCACATCATCTATCAGAAAGCTTTAGTGTAACCTAAATAGTTATAGATTTGATCTAATATAACCTGACAGGACATAGCAGATTAGAGACTGAAAATGCTGATAAGGTTCTTTAAAATATGGGAGCTAAATTAAGGAGAAGGTAGCATGATTATGTGAGTGTGCAAGTAATCAGTAAAAAGCAACAGATGGTACAATAGATGAAAGTGGTAAAACAATGGGGGGTTAAGCACAAAAGAAATGACAAATCTGCCTAATTTATGGATATATGTAGTTAACTGTTTTCCTATATTTAATACCCTAGCTTACAACTGTCACTATTTTAATTAATGCTTTCAAGTTTTCAAATTAATTTTAGTCCATATTTACTAGTAGAAGCCTCACAAAACAAAGGTAGATTTCACAGGACAAAGAACATCAAGAACCCCTTTTAATGTATAACTTTTGATCTCCAGTGTTACTTTTCAAAAGTTTTTTTTTTAATCCCACACACAGAATAAATGGCTGTGACCAGAACAGCTATAAAAAAGTCAGGCAGAAAGCAGGATAGAGTTGTACCTTATAGACTAACTGAATCAGAAATGCATAAGTTATCATGAACAGTTCACTTCATCAAATATGTGACTTCAGAGTTAGCCATGTTACTGTCAGCCATTTTATTTGAATAAATGCACCCAAGCTACAAAGGACTATCGTATGTGTACTGAAAGTATGGCAGTATTTGGGTGCAGATGAACTGTAAGTCTCATGAAATTCCACAGCTCTTTGTTGACTAGCGGTTATGACATTGGATTCCTCTCCACTGATTTGATATATGATCCTTAAAGCCACTTATATCCTCCACATAACAGTCTCCACTCTCACTTAGTAGATTGTGTTATTAAGCTATACATTGAGGGTGGAGGTTTCTAAAATGTTTGTACAGCAGCTTCAGGGTTAGAGTTATAACAGGTTTCTGCAAGAGGGTGCAGATCTTAGTTGAAGTCTCTAGATGCAGCCACACATGGTGGAGACATCATCTTGACCAGTGGCGGGCAATTATTTTGGGTGGAGGGCTGCTTACTCGGTTTTGGCAGGCTGTCAAGGGCCACATGGGCAGCCCTGCCCCTTGACAGGTGTCCCACCTCCTGGTCACCGTCTTGGAACCAATGTCAGCACCAGTGGGGCCCTGACCAGGGCACAGGCTGGCAGGAGACTGCGGAGCCGATCTGGGCTGCACCAGCAGGGAGGAGGAGGAGCTGGCCCAGCTCCAAAGAGCCCCTGCTGGCTGGGACCCCACGCTCCTGCCACCCTGCTCTGGGCCCCACAGGCACAGGCCCTGGGACACCAGTGCAGGCCCTGTGCCCCCATTGGCTCCCCGCCTGCTCACATCCGGTGCCCCCCAGCCCTGCAGTACAGGCAGGGGGCAGCACACAGCCCTGACCCCCTGCTCACCAGCAGGGAAAAAGCTGGTGCTGAGCGCAGGGAAAAGTGGCCCCTCACCTGCCCCATGGACGGTGCCACGTGCTGCAGGCACTCGCAGCCCATGCGGGGCTGTCTGGAGCAGTGGGACTGGGTTAAAAGCTGGTGCTGAGCGCGGGGGGAAGAGAGAAACCAGCCACTCCCCGCCCACACCTGACACTCCACGCTGCAGCTGCTCTCAGCCTACCTGGGGCTGCCTGTGTCTGCTCCCGACAGCCCGCGTGGGCTGCGAGCGCCTGCAGCGCAGGGCGCTGGCCATGGAGCAGGCAAGGGGCTGCTTTTCTCCATGCAGGGAAGGAGCCCAGGAAAAAGCTGAGCACCGGGGGGGGGGGGGGGGGGGGGGCAGCCCCTCCTCCATCCCACGCTCAGTGCCCCACACTGCAGGCACTCGCAGCCCACATGGGGCTGTCCGGAGTGGGCACAGGCAGCCCCACATGGGCTGCAAGCAACTGCAGTGCAGGGCACCGGGCATGGAGCGAGGAGAGGCCACTCCCCCCACCGCCTTTCCTCCCTTGCCCGGGGTCCCCCACCCCCACTTACCTGAGCTTCCCGCGCCGGGGCAGCCACATGCTCCCAACCCAGAAACCCAGCTGGGGGGTGAGGCTGGGCAGGCCCCACTGTTGTTAAGAGCTCACCGGGCTTCCTCTGGGTCCTGTCATTTTTGACAGGAACCAAGGGCAGAGAAATACAGATTTTCTACATTTTTTTTAGGGGCCCTGTGGGCCGGACAGAATGGCCTCGCAGGCCAGATCCGGCCTGTGGGCTGTATTTTGCCCACCCCGATCTTGACTCATTAGTTCAGCTTGGAGTGACTTCACCTTAAATTGCCACACAGTACAACAGTCCAGATCAAAGTGCATTTCCACAGATGTCACACTGAATTACTATTTATGGCTTAGTTATAAGCTCTATATTAAATAGAAATATAATACATGCTTGAACCTCAAAAAAATTACTACTGTGAAAAAGGCAGGATACTGGGAATAAACAATACAACCAATAAAGCAAAATTAAAATGAACCGTAACAGCTTAGATTCTATTACTGAATCATAAAATTGCTTCTTCTCACAAATTAATTTTTAGGCCAGGAGAATGTCAAGAAATTCAATGTTATGTTACCTAGAAAGAAAATGAATATATTCAAGTCTCTTCCTAAAAATGTATAAAACAAACAATTATCAAAATACTAGCCAATTGCCCATCACAGATGGTGACAATGGAAGGGGGGAGGGGCAGGCCAAAGCCTCCCCCCCCTCCCCCACAGCATCTGATCCCACTCCCCCCTCCTGCAACAATGCCACTGTCACCCATGGCGGGGGAGTCAGGGCAGTGAGGCCTTGCCTCCACCCATCAGAGCAGGGCAGGGGGGGCGATGCCAGTGCAGCTCCATTGCCAACACCTCCAAGGAGCAGGGCTGCACTGGCCTCACCCCCCTGCTCCGGCCCTGTGTCCCTGCCATCATGGCAGCGTGTTGCCACCTGCCCCAATGCTTCTTTGCACTTTGACTGGCTGTTTCTCAGATTAAGGTTTTTATAATATTAGAATATGCTATTTAAGGATCCCTCTAACCCAGGAGTCAGCAGTGTTTTTGAGCACAGTGCCAAAAACACCTGCAACTACAACTTCTAAGATGTTGGCATGCCAGGGGCAGATGATGGGAGAGCCACAAGGGGCCCAATTCTTGGTGTTGCAGTGCAGCCCCAGCCCTGCCATCCGCCCCGTCATATGCATGCCAAGCAAAATGCCTTCACATAGTCCCCTGTACAGGTGCCAGTGTAAGCTACCTACCCCTCCACTAACCAATTCTTCCAAGTCAGGGGTTGTCAGTTTTACCTGAAACATATTCTCATCTCTGTTACTGCTTTGCTTAGAGGAAGCTGCGCCTTTAGAACTTTCGCCAGTCTTTTGTTTCTTTACAGGTTTTTCTGGAGCTGCTTGCTTTTTCCTCTTTGCCTTGAACAAAAAAAAAAAACAACCAACAGTAATACAAAGAACATCTCATCCTGTTAGTTTTTGAAACAGTAACGTTATAGACCAAAAGGAACTATTATGCAATCCATTTGCCTACAACTACTGGATTCTTCAATACCATGCACCTGGTCTAGGATTTTCATCACTGTCCTAACACAGGCCTACTTGTGTTCACATTGAAATTAACTGTAATAACTTTCACCAATTCCAGAGGGAGCAGAATTAGGCAATACAAGAAATTTTAAAAGATCCTACCCGCAGCATTTTATCCACTGGCCTTGCCCCAGTAAAGTTAGCCTTCTTTGTAAAACAACTTTAAGAGCAGCTGTGGCTTTTGGTCAATTAGGAAACTAAATATTGGCAGACAATTTCCAGTGAAGAATGAGGGGTTGGGAAAGGGAGAAATTTGGCTAGACAGTAGTGCTCAACTTTTTCAGCTGGCAGGCCAGATGGGCAGTGCCTGATCCCTCTGCAGGCCAGACACACCAGGGCCCCATCCAGCCATGCAGGGGGGGTAGCCTGCCCCATTCCAGCCACATGATGGAAGGGAGCTTGGTCCAGCTCCCACCTGGCCCCAAAGTGGGAAGGGGATCATAAATGAGCTGGTGGGGGGTTGCTATGGTCCAGCCCTAAACAAGCCACCCGGGCTTGGCCCTGAGGGAAAAAGAGAGCATGGCCCAGCCCAGACCTGGCCAAATGGAAGAAAGGATAAGTGGTGCAGCCCAGCCCCACAGGGGGAAGAAAGGGGGTGCAGCATGGCCCCAAATCCACCCTGGGGAGGGAAGGGGGTATGGTCTGGCTTCAACGTAGTCACACAGGGAGAGGGTCGTGCCACAGCTGTGGGGTAGAGTGGCAATATGAACTGCCACTACTTTCTGCTGCCACACTGCCCGAGCTGCAGGGAGGGAGGCCTGCAAGCTGCATTCCAAGGCTCCATAGGTCACATAAGGCACACAGACTACAGGTTGAGCACCCCTGGGCTAGACAACTCGCATGACAAGAATGGGCACTGGTGTGAAAAAAGGAAAAACAACCTCAATCTGTAATACAGGAGAAAGTTTAAGATACTGTTTTAGTGGCACCTCACACCCATAAGGTACAATCTATACATCACACACACACAAAGTAGTGATAGACACAAGAAAAATTGTGATGAAATAGGGAGATTTTATTTATATCATTGGACTGGTTCAGTCATTAAATAGGGGTAGTTTGGGGGCAGGGAAAGATATCCAGTACACACCCAAATCAAACATCTAGCAGATACATAGATAGTAGTTTATTTTTAACCAGTATTTTAATGATGTTTGCCTGAAAAATGCAGTAGCTGCCCATTATTATTTAACAGAGATGATTGTAGGATAAATATGAACAGACTTAATAGTTTAATTCAGTTATTAAAGTCACAAGAAATACATCCTTGATGGCGAGAAGAATCTCAGTCTAATATGGTAAGAAGGTGCTAGGAATATGATCATGTTATTGCATGTTTCTCACTGTTTTGTTACATGGAAATGATATGTTCGCTGCTCACATGTCACAACTTCCTATGTGAACATGTATAAAAGGGGATATGAATGATTAAAAAAAAAATTCAACTAGACATTTAAAATATGCTTATCCATGTAGCTTAAGTCTGAAGGAGTTTCCATCCCTAACAGAGCTAACAGATAGATCTATAGCAAGTCTGTGACTGGTGAAGAGTGAAAGTAGATGTGAAGACAAATTCAGAAAACTAGGCCGGGAAATGGAGAGGAGGAAACAAAAAACAAAAAAGACAGAAAACCTTTGTTCTCAAGCTTGCATATCACAACGATGAGTGTTATAAATTTGTCAGAATATCTGCCAGGGACTCCAGAGCTAACAGTGGAGATAAGTTTAGTGTTCTTATGCTTGCTACAAACATCTGAATTCCAAGAACCCTGAGGCTACATGCCATAAGTGAAACACTAAGTACTAATGGGAACAGGAAGCAATCAAGCTTTAAACAAAAAGATAAAAGAAAACTTCATTCTATAACTAGAAGCATCTTACCTATCAATCATTGATTCTGGTTTTTAAGAAGTTTGATATGACATACTAATAAGATATGCACATTTTGACAGAATACACTCTGGCATCCTCATCCAAACGCAAGTAATTTTTTTGCTGTTTTAGTTACTAAAGTAATAAATATTCACCTTTTTGTCAACTTCACTATCTGAATCACTTGCAGATGAGCTTGAAGACACAAGTTCCTTTGATTTAGGCATTCTGGAGAGAAGAAAGATCATGTGAACATACTGTACAGGAAAAACTTTCTTTTGAGACTGGAAAGCACTCTGCACACCTATGTGGATTCATCCTTCATAACTTATTCAAATCCCTTCCAAGACTCCTACTGCCTTGAAACTTATAGAAGAGGCAGGAAGAAGCTAACAGAACATTCAGCATGCACGTCAGACTAATAGTATGATCTTATTAATCACCCTTATGCTTCCTCTCCAGTTTTTTTTTTCCATTTTTGGATGCATTGCCTCAAATATCTAGTCACAGATTGCCAGCTCTTTTTGAGATACCAAGCATGCACATATCAGAAACAGATGAACCGTTCATTCTAAGTTATGGAGGATTTCATTTATCATCAACTCTACTTATTTGCATATTTCTGCATTTGATATTTTAAACATGAATATTTAAATGATAGCAACTGACATTATGGACAATATGACCTAGTAAACGGCATCCTGCTCTCACATATTGCTAGATAATCTACTTCGTTTACCAAGTCATAGTGAGACACTGACAAAGAGAACAGAACCAGTGTCAAGCTTCTAAAAAAAAAAGGCAAAAAATGTTGCAATTATACCATATTTACTCAATTCAAAGACAAGATTTTTCCCCAGTTGGCATGGAGAAAAAAGCCCCTCATCTTATAATCACAGAGAAGGAAATCTCACTAAATACATGGCCTATCATTAAACTGCTGCCAAAAGCAGCATGTGCTTAGCAATGGAAACCAACTATGAAGTTGATTAAATGCAGCCAACACTGAGCATGGCTATAAAACACATGGCCTACAAAGCCAAAACAGTTCCAAATTAAGTTCCAAGTTCAATAGTTCAAGTCTGTGCGAGCTACCACTGGCATGTGTCATATGTCTAAGACTCATCAGTCTGGGGCTTCAGATACTCCAGATCCATGGCAGGCATCCTATTTGCAATCCCCGAATGGCTCTGGAGTAAGCATCCCCTAGTCTCACTTGGACCTAGCCAAAAAGCTGAAGGAGCAAGCTAGGGGGTAAGCCTGAAAACAATCCCCCATCACCATAAGGTGTATAGCCAAGATCCTCACAGTTTATGGCATTTGTAGATACTTGCAGGAGTCAGCCTGCCCACAATGCAAGGAATAAGCCTTCATCCTCTAACTACACTTGAGTCATTCAAGCCCAAGATGGTATCACCCCTGCCTTGGAGTCTGATTTTTTTTTTCTTTAATTTTGAGTCTTGGGCAAAATCAGTTCCAAATTCCATCTGCTGAACAGAGTTCAATCATTCATGCCTGTGCAGTGCTACCGCTGGCAAGTATCCTACCTCCCAGACTTCAGCCTGGGGCTTCAGATATTCCCAAATCTATGGGAGACATCCCACACACAAGCCCCAAACCCAGATGCCTTGGAATTCAGATGCCCCCTAAGCTCACTTGCTCCCAGGCAAAAGGCTGGAGTACAAACCAGAGAGAAAGCCTGAGAGCAATCCTCCATCACCATAAATTGTGTGGCCGAGACCCTGGCATTTGTAGACTCTCACAGGGGTTGGCCTGTCTGGAGTGCAAGGGACAGGCCTTCACCCTCTAACTACACCAAGTCATTCAAGGCTAAAAAGCACATAAAACCACCTGGGTCAAAAACCATTTTTTTCTCTTTTTAATTTGGTCTTTCAGGCCAAATCAGCTAAATTGGTTCCAAATTCTGTAAGACTAAAAGGAGCTCAATCATTCAAGTCTGTGTGGTGCTACCATTGGCAAATATCCTATCTCCCAGATTCTTCAGCCTGGGGCTTCAGACACTCCCAAATCCATGGCAGAAATCCTACATGGAGGCCCCTAGCACAAAGGCCTTTGAGTTCAGATACGCACACCCTCCCCCCCGAATCTCACTTGCCCTTAGCCAAAAGGCCAAAGGAACAACTTAGGGAGAAATCCCACATCATAAAAAATAAAGGATGTAGCTGAGAACCTCCCATTGGGAGGCTATAGACTCTCATAGAGGGGGGGTTGCCCACAGTACACTGGACAGGTTTTCACCTTTAAAACACACAACGCCATTCATGGTAATCCTGGTTTGGCCTGGCAATCATGGCATCTCCCCTTGATTTTAGCCAAAAGGCCAAGCAGAAGCTCTTAGCCAAAAGGTGAAAAAAAAGTTGCCTTGCTTGCTCCTAACTGAAAGGCCAACATATACTAGCGCCCATTAAGGGCAATCCCCCTCACTACCTGCTTTTTTTCCAAGTCATTGAGAGCCATGACATTGCTCTTTCATATTGGGGAAGTGATTATTCTGCCCTATTCAGAACTGTTGAGGCCTCACTGGAGTACTCTGTCCAGTTTTGGTTACAATACTTCGAGGAAAACATGACAAACTGAAGAGAATCTAGAGTAGAGAAGTTATTAGAGATCTAAAAAAAAACACGACAAGCTGCTGGGTGACAATTCTGCGGTACTAATTTGCATACCAGCACTGGCATGCAAGGTCAGATTACAGGGACTGTGTCTTTTATCTGCATGTCCTCTATTGGTATGCATGGTCGAGCGAGTGAAGAACCCTTCTGTGCTTGTTTTAACTGAGATAACGCATTTTTAACCGCTTTTATTCTGAATGTAAGAGGCCAGTGAAGACAGGTGTTTATGCACTGTCTAAAGTTGTAAAGTTCATAAGGGGACTGATGCTGTAAAGAAAGTTGAATAAATGTAACTCGGGGGTCAGTGCTCGCTATAACCTCATGGACATCTAAAGGCAAAGGGACCCTTCAGCTCAGGAATTGCAACATGCTGGCCTGGCAGGGAAAAACACTATGACCATCAAGGTGGTTGGGGAAAACCACTCTCCTGGCATGGGGTAGTACCTGTGGAGGTTATGCATAATCAACCTTCCACTTTCAGTGTGAAGATCTTGGCTTTATGCCCTCTTTATGGGAAGGGAAAACTCCTTTCTAGCTTGCTCCTGGGACCTTATGGCTGAGAGCAAGTAAAACTCAGGGGCAGCTGAACCCCATACCTACTAAAACGTTTGGAAACATCTGAAGCCCCAGGTGGGGTGGAGAATGTTTGCTGGTAGTAGGGCCACTTATAGTTCTTGACTGACTCACGGATTTGGACTTGTTTTGGCCAATTTGGATTGGAACACAAAACCCCTTTCCCTCCAACTTTCCTAACTTTGAGAAATGTGATTGTGCAATTGACTTGACTGTACCTGCGCTTTCTCTTTTGGCTTTGTTCCATTGGCCGTTTGGTTAGGAACAAGTATGACTAGGTACCTGAACGTCAAGACCTTTGGGCTCAGGGTGTGCATGCAAGGCAAGTATCATGGATTTGGGCACACTTGAAGAGTGTCTGAAGTCCCAGACAGATGGGTCTCCAAAAGAGAAAATTTGCCCAGTGGTAGACCCACACAGTGCTGCTCAAAACTACGTTTATGAAACCTATTCTGAAACGTGCAGCCATTTCAAAAAGTAACATGCATCAATCCTGGACAAACTAAGTCTATGGGTACTGTCTGCAAATTGCTACAGCCAGAGTCTGATAGTAAGGGGAGGGAGAAGGGGCTGCCAGGAGAAAAAGCTGGGGAAAAGCAGAGAACAAAGAATCATCTGATCTCCCCCTCCTTACCCCCACCCCTTGATTTATTTTCCCTGCTATAGCAGTGGAAAGAGGACAAATTCAAGGAAATCCTCCAACAATTAGATTCAATATCTGAAAAATTACAACAAGTGTACACGTTTTTCAGATACTGAATCTACTTATCAGGGCGTTGCCTTATAATTGAAGATGTCTTCTATTCAAGCAAATATGGTCAATTAATATTTGTGTTTTGTACCCCTCGTTTGGCAACAAATTTGTCAGGCAAACTCAAGGCAGACTTTTAAGGACCAAATTTCATTAAGCGCACCCTCGTCTGTTTGAATGAGCAATGGTAGATATGCGCCTACCCTCCCATCTGCTCTACAAGACATACAGTTACGTACAACCCATGAACATCTGGCCTGACAACGACCAGTTCTCTGCCTCCTCGTGCCTTGCTTGTCTCTCTCAAAAGTGGGGGAGGGAGGGAAGCTCCTAGGAAAGGAGCGATTTACAGTGGGGGCTGAACCTGTGACACCAGCTTGTTTCGAGTAGCAGGAAGAGGATTACCCTGGGGAAGAAAATGGGTCAGGGTGACAAGGGTGGAAGGAGACCCAGAGTAGGACACAGGATAGGGCTCAGGACCAGGGCAAGGCGAGGGAGCCTAAGGGACAGAGGGAGGGAGAAGGAGACTTGGGTGAGGCCTGCAGGAGGGAAAGGGAAGGGGCACTTGGAAACAGGACTGTTGAGGACCCACCACAGGGCTGGGCAAAGACCAAGACAAGGGATGGGGGTGGGAACACTGGGGGTGGGAACCCACCTGCCCCCGAGGAAGGGGAAGGGCCAGGCAGGGGCCGCCACAGGACTGGGAAGAGGGAGAGACACAGGGAGCGGAGCCCACAGGGCCCGGGCAGGGAAGGGGCAACCCCGGGACAGGAGCCGAGGGAAGGCGCAGCCAGCCCCCGGGGAAGAGGCTCCAGGCGCCGCTGTGCCCCCCACACCCACCCGGGAGGGGCCGGGGTGGGCCAGGCCGGGCCCCGGGGACGCGGGGGTCTGGGCGGGCGGGTCCCAGCCGCCATTTTCTCCCTCGCTCCGAGGTTCTTTCTTTGGCCCCCCAACATGGCAGCTCCCCGTGGCTGCGGCTCCTCCTCCCGCTCCGCTCCGCCCCAGCCGGGCCCGCGGCAGAGCGGAGCCGTGCGCCCCCGAGCGCAGGGTGACGTGGGGCCCGAGCGCGGAACCTGCCACCGCCCCGCGCCCCCAGCCCGTGGCGGGGAGACAAGATGGCGGTGGCCGCCCCCCGGGCCGGCTGCGGGCGCGGACCCCCAGCACTCACGTCCCGTCCCGTCCTGTCCCACTCCGCGTACAGCTACGCTCCGCACCGCTACACAGGCGGAAATGACGTCTCCGGCCAGGCCCCGCCTGCGCCTCCACCTTGCACCACGTGGGGGGGCGGGGCTTAAGGGGGCCCCAGAGCTTGCGCGGTGGGGTTTGGGGTAGTGTGGCTCGTGGTTGGGAGTGGGGGTCGTGGGGCGGGATCGGCCGCGGGCTGAGCGTAGGCCCCGGGGAGCGTTGGTAGCTGGGCTGAGGCACAAGTGGCACGGGCAGCCTCAGGGCCCAAAGCAGATTGGAAAGGGAGCAGAAAGCGGAGCAGTGGATAGGGCAAGGGAGCAGATAGCAGACCAGCAGATAGGGCAAGGAGCAGAAAATAGAGTGGCTGACTGGGGAGGGAGCACAGGATATAGCAGAAAGCAGGGAGCACAGGGCAGGGAGTAGGAAGCAAAGCAGGAGCAGGGGAGCAGAGTGGTGCTGGGGGGAAGGGTGCAAGCATTAGTGTTTTGGCAGAAAGGTTGGCCCCCACTGCAGTAGCTACTGAACAGTCCCCTGGTTAATCTCCTGAGGGTTGGTTCTGAATGCTGACACATCTAGTGTTCGAGAACGGGTAGAGCCTTACACAGTATTGCTGCCAGCCCTGCAGCCAGAGACCATCATTTGTCCAGCGGTGTCATTTTGCATAAACACTACATTCACCCTGTGGTCTCTTGCCTGTTTGTGTAGCTCTCCTTGTCCAAGACCTGCAGGGGCTGCGTGAGGATGTGTTCCAGCGCTCCCGGCCGTCCTCCAAAGTGTTCTGTCTGTGCCCTCCCCCGACCTTTTGATCTGAAAGAATCAGAAGCATATTATCTGTTGGTGAATCCCAGTATTGTCAGTCCTAAACATTCAAAATATCAGCTTAAAAATAATATTAAAAATTTCTTCCTTTGCTTTTTGAGCCTCTTAAGTTGCACACACATTTTCAAGCTTTCCTTTAAAAGTATGTAGGGTTTTTTTAATTTTCTGGAAAAGTTGGACTTGAGTCACTTGACTTCAGGACCATGTGCTTTGAGAAAAATATTGGAAGACCTGTGATAAAAATTGCAATAGTTGACATAAGTACATTATCCTTCTGACACACATTCTTGAGAAAGAAGGTATAATTGGGCAGCTAAGTCAGTCTCTGGGTTAATAATTACTGAGGTTAAGCTAAGTCAGTTATTTAGCAGCTTCTACATCCACAGAAAAATTACAGCTGTCTTTATAACTCAGAACTGTGGGGAAAAATTACCAGCCCCATGGTCAAGTCTTGTTTTTCTTCCCCAGTCCTTCTGCTTAGGTTGTAAATTCTTTATCAGAAAACCTCTAAATCAGGGGTGGGCAACCTACAGCCCACCTGCCAGTTCTGGTCTGCAGAACCTTTGACTCTGGCCCACAGATGGGGCTTCAGTAGCACCTGGCAACATAGGACACCTTCTGCAGATGCTCTTTCCATGCCACCATGAGGAGAAGCACTGGCTGGGGACATTTTCCTGGAGCCAGTGGGGAGACAAGCAGCAGTGGTGCCAGGATCTTGACACCCATCTACCTGCTCACCTCCAACCTGTGATGAGTTATTCTGACCCACAGTCAGAAAAGGTTGCCTACCCCTACTCTCTATCATTACATAGTCTAAACATCTCTTTATTACATAGGCTGGTTGTGTCCATCCTGATTAAATATCAGTGTGGCAACAATTTTCAGAGAATGCCCAAGATAAACAGGCATTCTGAAGAATCCTCAAGCTGCTCACCCTGTACTGAATACTTCTCTTGTACTAACATGACTCTTGAGTGCTTAGCAAACTTCATATATTAGGGTCCTTCACTGGTTTCAGCCACTGACAATACTGGCCTTGTGTACAGCTGCACCTCTAGAAATGTAATATATGTCTCATCCAATGCACCAAATGCCCTGATGGAAAATACATAGGAGAGACAAACAACAACTGCGCACCAGAATGAACACACGCCAGAAATCTATTAAAGACAAGAATACCCAATAACTGGGGGGGGGGCACATTTCTCACAAGAAAACCACTCTCTTTCCAATTTCATTCTAACCCTCAAAGGAATTTACAAAACACCTTTCACAGATGAACCTATGAACTGCACTTCATCAACCTCCTAGACACAAAAAATCATGGACTCTGGACACAAAAAAATATGGACTAAATTAAGACAATGGATTTATGACATATTATAACCTTCCTGACATCTGACTTCCCAGGTATCTCTCCACTATTTACCAAGCTACAGTCATTCCTTGCCTCTTCCCACCCCCCTCCCCACCCCCATCCTCTCATCCACTGACTCCTCAATTTACATCTTCACTGACTGCCTTTCTTGCATGCAGCCCAGCCTCTGGCTTCCTTACTATTCATTCCATCCAGGAAGAGCACACACCAACTGCAAATGCTTCCTTAGCCTGATGAATGGTATTTAAACCCAAAAGCTTGCTAAGAAGAATTTTTCCATCTATTTGAGTTGGTCTAATTAAAGATATCAGATTTACCCGAAGAATCTTTTCTGCCTATGTCCTTAGACCAACACGGCTACAACCTACACAGCCTTGTCTACACTCACTTGTAGTAGCAAACAGCAGCTGCACTCAGAGCACTCCTGCATCCCAGTACCACTGCAATTATACCAGAGTACCAAGTACATCCTGGGAAGCAATAGCTGCTGAAAGGACTGGTGCCCAGCAGCAGATACAAGAGTGTTTATATGTGCCTTCTGTCAGCTGCCAATATGCAGCAGAAGCTTCACTTAGCTTGACAGAGATGGTTTAATTTGGCTGACAAAAAAGAAGTTTCTGCCACGACAAAGGAGCTTTGAGTATGAATGCATGTGACATTTGTTTGGGGTTTTTTGCAAAAATATATTTATATACTTATACATATATATGTACACAATCACTCCTCTACTTTCACCTCCCTGTCTTGTGAAGAATGGTCCAGTTCACCTGATAGGCCCTCACACATGCACACCATTACAGCATCAAATTCCCATTACAATAATCATACCCATGCACCCGTCCATATCTCCAATACAGTCATGCTGGCCTGCCTCTGCTCCTTCTACCTCCTGCTCCCTTTCCATCTCTCCACCTCCCTCACCCTTCTGTTCTCCCTAGTTTTTAGCCTGTGTTGCTCTCTTCATCATCGCTGCTATCATCATTTTCTCTGTTGTCCTCATTGCTCATCCTTTATTCTTTTTCACTGCCTTCATCTTCTTCTTCATCATGGTTATCATCATTGCTGTCATGTGAAGTCTGCCAGCAGAACTACAGTAGAGTTAAAACCTGACAGGGTAAACTAGGCCTTAGCCTCCCTCCATCACCTAGTTTCCCATCCTTGCTATGGTAAACTTAGTTTACACCTAGGGCTGCTGTTGCTTTAACTGCAGTGACAGAACACCCTGGTGTATACACACTTCTGCTGGCAGAAGGAGTTTGTGTGCTACCAGACTTACACCAGCTCTCCTGAACAGCAAAAACCTTCCCCTGCAGGGTTGTGTACACACCCAGGGTTTTGCTGACACAGCTTTCATCTACACTACAGGATGTGGTCTTTTTACATCCTGTAGTCAAGAAAGCTACGCCAGCAAAACCTTGTAATGTAGAAAAGGCCCAAGACTCCAAACAGAAAATAAACCAGTTATTTTGCTTAACTTTAATGAGCATGTTTCATTTCCTTGCTGAAAGATTCTGTAGGGCATGTGCATACCTTGTCAACTGCTTGTATGTCATGGTTCCTAGATGAGTATGTGTTTTCATAGGTGCTTGGGGCCAAATTAATGCATACTGGTTACAACCTGTGTCTACGGTCTTAGCATCTGAGTCATGTGATTAAATGAGAATTCTAGCTTTCATATTAAAAATATACATTTCTAGCAAAACGAACTGTAAAAAAAGACTGGAAACATGACCTCACTTTGATGAGTGCACTGATGCCTGAAGTTATCGACAGTGAGCCTGCAACAACAGCTCAAGAGGAATAGACTGCTTCATTCATCTTATTAGAATTACACCAGGAGCCACTGCTCAAATGGACCAACACACCTCCACTAAGTACTCTGCATAGTATATCAGGAAGAGAAAGGTGCAGTCACCTCAGCCATCAAATAAGGTACAACCTAAATGCTGAAATAAGCCAAACCCCTTCTTTCTGTTCCTAGAGAAAGAAAGGATCCTATGTTGCACATACTCAATGAGGGAAGAGAGGGTCTCCTAACATTACCACTTCAAATGTGAACCCAGGCTATGGTAATATTCTGGACCATGATTAGCTCCATGCTGTGGAGCTGCCTTGCTCCAAGCTGTCTTAATCAGAGTATGCTAAGGGCCTGGTTTCAACCTACATCAAACTTTTCTTAAAAAGTGCTCACTATCATTGCATCATAGAATTAGAAAATTAGGGTTGGAAGAGACTTAATGACCATCTAGTCCAACCCCCCACATCATCAATACTGAGTTAAACTGACTACCACTGTTCTCACCACGAAAACCACTTGCCCCCAGAGGCTGGAGGGGGGCATGGTGACCACCCACAGGCAGCCGTGTCGGCGACCACCCACAGATGCCACCAGCAGCAGAGGCAGCAGCCAGTGGTGATCGGGGACCACCCGAAGACACCGGTGGCGGTGGCGGGGGGGGGTGACGAACAGCAACTGCCCACAGGCACCGCCAGCAGCATCAGCAGTGCTTTTTGCAGGGGGTGCACCGCCAAGCTCAGGGGGTGCACATGCACCTGCATGTACCCCCACGTGTCATCCATGGTTCTCACCAAAATCAATGCAAGCTAAGGGCTCCAATACACGAGCAGCAAGGCTGCTCTGACACACTATGATTACAGTGTGTCCGAGCAGACTCCGTTACTCAAGTCTGTTGGAGCGTGATAATTACCACAATCCAGCAGCCTCCAGCAACTCATATAACAGCATCCCTGCACTTCAAAATGGCAGCAGGGGCACTTTATCTAAAGCTCGTTTGATGAGCTTTAGATAAAGCACCCCCAACACCATTTAAAAGCGTGGGGATGTTGATACATGAGATGGTCTCAGCACTTTAATTAGAGGGGGTCTTGGAACTGCTCTTATTAAAACATGCCCCCCCACACACACTCAGAGCACTTGTATAAACACCCTGATTATGGTTAAGACACCCATGTTGTTAAGGCTACCTGACCATGTGCTTCCACCATTATTACTAATGGAGTTGCACCAGGTTTCTATTGCAACAATAGTATATTTTTACAAAAAGTTCAGCAGAAGGTGATCAGAAAGAGGAACAAAAGCAGCCTCAAGTTCACTTCCCAATAAATTGTTTATTGAAGTAGCTATTTATGAGATGCTGGGTCATGGACAAACTGTTGAAGCTCTAACTGACAAAAACATGGACTAAAGCACCAAAAAGCAAGGTCACATCAATTACTTCACCTCCCCATTTTCAAGAAGATTTAGCATTAAGCTAGACCAGCAGAATGTTTATTTCATCACCCTCACACCAAAGTGAGGATAACTTCATGAACAACAGAGTGAATGACAACTTTCTAACAGAATTCTTGGGAAGGACAATATTTAAAAAATGTAGAGAAATCTTTTTTTTATCTCAAGGAGACAAGCATTTTCTTAACATGAATAGTTTCTATATTAGAAAGCAGTAGCATATACAAGAGGCAAGGATTTCTGTGGGTGATATATTTTATTGGACCAACTACAAGGCTGGGATGAAGTTAGAAAAGCTTGTGAATGCAAGGCATTCTCTATCAGGTCAGAGGAAAGAAGCAGGCACAGCAATGATGAAAAACAGTAGAAAGGGCTGTGAAACTGGAGAAGGAAGAAATTCCCAAGGGTAGGGGAAAAACAATTACCAGAAGCATTGGAGCTTGATTAATCAAGACCAATCAAAAGGGAAGTATTAGCTGTGAAGGAAGAATGTCAGGAATCAGGTAGATTTAGTATGCCATAGAGCAGGGGTGGGCAATTATTTTGGGCGGAGGGCCGCTTACTGAGTTTTGGCAAGCCATTGAGGGCCGGATGACAGGCAGCCAGGGGCAGATAAATATTAATTTTCAAAAAGTTTTAGGGGCCCCGTGGGCTGGATAGAATGGCCTGGTGGGCTGCATTTTGCCCACCCCTGCCATAGATTCAACATTAATGTTCAGTCCTTTGTTCTTAATGTCCAGGCATTTATCAGTTTTTGTTCTGTGACTCACCTTTTAAAGGTATTTGGTAGATTTTCCTTAAACATGGGGATAGTAAGATCAGAGAGGGAGCAGCTGTTCTGTGAGAAATGGGCTCCTGCTGGTATATGTGTGTGTTCCTGTCCTCTCCTTCCTGTGAGAGTTCATTCTCATTCATAGTTGCCGTTTAGCTTCACCCACATAGATGCCATAATGGCACTTAGTGCATTGGATCAGATATATCATGTTTTGCGAAAGGCCTGTGTAGGATCCATGGATTCTGACAGGTTCACTGAAGAGGCTGTTGATTGCTGTAGTCATGAAGATGTGTTGACAGATTTTGCATCTATTGTTAAGGCAAGGCTGCATCCCATTTGATGTCTGTTGACATCAAATGTTTTTGATGTGTTTGGGATGATTGCTGGTTTTGTGGACATAGGTAAGTATGACGGTGTAGCAGGGGTCCCTACTACTTGAGAGACGATAAGCCAGCATCAAAGAACTGCAGTTAGGTAGACAGCCTGGCAATGGCCAGGTGTAGAGCAGGTAGATTTAGTATGCCATACTAAACTGCAGCCTGAGAAAATCACAGAGAGTTAAGGAGCAGCAAGTGACAAGGTAGGGCTGAGCTGAAACTACAGCACCTCAGGGCAGGCTGAGTAGTGGGCTAATTGGAAACCCCTGGCCAAGGAAGAGGCTATGTGATCAAAAGGAGTACAGCGTACTAAAAGCCTGGACCCTCAACCAGAAAGGGCTGTCTGGTCCTTACTCTAACTGAGGATCAAATTCCTGCTGGCCTGGGCTGCAATATGGGAACCTGAATGCAAAATGACCCTGAATGCAAGATCCTCCAATAATTAGATTGTATACATGGAAACTTTGTAAATTCATTAAAATTTTCCATGTATAGAAACTAATTACTGGAGGGTCATCTTCAATTCAGTTGTGGAAGAGGATGAATTATTGGAGGATCTTGCATTCAGGGTCATTTTGCATTCAGGTAAATATGGTGGGTACCCACAGAAGCTGGAAGAGCCAGCAGCAACAGGGCGGAGGCTTGCTGGGACCCCAGGGAGACCCAGAAAGGGCTCTGAGTGATCTGCACCTGGTAGAGAACTGGAGGACTAGCTATGGCCAGAAAGGATGGACCACAAAGGTACCTGAGAGGCACCATTTAGAGCAGGGGCAAGCAATTATCTCAGCTGAAGGGGTGCTTAAGAAGTTTTGGCGAGCTGTCGCGGTCCACATGGGTAGCCCCACCCCTTGACCATTGTTCTGCCCCCTTGTAGCCATTTTGGGACCAGAAGTCCCACCCCCTAACCCCTGACCTCTGCTACTAGAAGTCTCCCATTGCGTTGGCCCCAGGAAAAAACTCCTTCTTGGAGAGGCAGGTTGTCATCTTAGAACCAGAAAAAAACCAAAGCATACAATATTTTTGTTATGATTTGTTTGTGTTGTGTATGTAGAGGTGATTGCATAATAATTCCAAAATAAATTCTTAGTTTTGTATATTGTGGAGGGGAGGGTATGGTGGGGTGTGGGAGGTGTAGGTGTGTGGTAGGATGTGCTGGGGTGTAGCTGTGTGTGGGGTGGCCATATGGTAGGTTGGGGGGTTGTTTATATGTGGGCAGTTGTGGGGGCAGGGTGTGGGTGTGAGGGAGGTTGGAGGGGTGCGGGGACCCCCCACACTCCCACCATGGCACAGCAACAGGCATGGCACTCAGGGCAGAGGTGCCCAGGAGGGCACAGCTCCAGCCAGTGCTGCACATCGCAGCGAGGGACGCAGCCTGCGCCAGGCTGCCTGTACTGCCAGCGTTCCCTGTCACTTGTACAGCCCCTGAACTCACACAGCAGGGAGGGAAGCCCACATGCTGAAGTCGGCTGCTTTCCCTGCCAGGGCTGCGCTGCAAGGGAAGGAAGCCCCAGGCACCCTCCACTGTGAGGCAGGGAAGGCAGCCAGCTCCAGCACCTGAGGCTTCTCTATCTCATTGTTTGATCTTGGGGACTATATGTCTCTCCTCTCTGATGAATAGAGGTTGTCATGGTCCTGGCTTTTGTTGAGAATTTTGCTGTTAGCTTTCTTCCTGAAACAGTCGGTATAGTAGTCCAGTGTGTGGTTATGTCCTGTGGAAGGTGTCCAGCCAAATATTTTGTTGCTGTTTGTTTTGTGTTGTGGCAGGAGGGTTGTTAGAGGTGGTCCTGTCTTGGTTGTAGATGCATACTTCCAGGCAAAGACTGTCAAATTCTCCTAATTCTTTGTCAGTCTGTTTCTCTGGGCTTTTAGGAAACTACGGCTATTTCAGGGTGGGATAGTGTGGGATAGTGTGTGCTGTGTTAAGTGAATGATGGTGATGTTCTGGGTACTACTGTCTTGACTCTCTCCTATGTTGCTGGTGGCCTGTAAGGTGGCTCTTGTTGTGATAACTGATTCCACTTTTTTGCCTTGTGTTGGACAGTGTAGAATGCTTGGATCTACAGCATAATAGCCAGGTATATCTCCAGCCAGCTTTAATAGCATAAGTAGGTCCTGTTTTAAGTTGTTCTCTTTTGCAGCTATTAATTATCATCCTTTGTTCAGACAGATTCTGGCAATAAGGTTCATGTTGGTAGAACCTTGGACGTTCAGATCACAGTGCAGAATAAGGACTTCAGTTTACTATGACCTGGAAATGAAATGAGATCCTTATGTTTCTCTTCTGCCACTCCCTAAAAAAAAGAAAAACAAGACACTTAGCTGATAATAGTAACAAAAACTGCAGTAGAAGGAGCAGCAAATAAAAGCATTTGTTTTACCTCATATTTTGATTAGACTGCATCCAACTCCTTTCCAGGATATGAGGAAGGGCATTTTAAGCCCAAAAGCTTGTCTAACATCTCTCCCAAATATTTAGTTGATCCAATAAAAGTTTTTAACAAACAAGTCTTGTTTTCTGCACATTCCCTGAACCACTGCTGCCACAATGCCATTACAAAGCTACTACCTGCAAGCAAGGTACTTCAGTCTTCCAGATAAACCATCCCATAGTTCCTCAATTATTTTTGTACTCTAGTGTAGCTTGCAGGAAAAAAATGGAGGAGAAAAAGTTTAATTTAGTTGTAATTAGAAAGAAGTAAAACATCTACAATTACATATGAGAAACAGATTTTTTCAGGCGATATCTTTTATTGGACTGTAACAGGGAACCCCAGCCCTGTTACTAAGAGACAGGGTGGTCCCTTTAAATCTAGAACCTTCCAGTCATGACCGGCCGGTCAAGTAGGGGTTAAGGTTCAAGCCCTGCCAGCTAGTCAAGTGACAGGAAGAGGAAGGCCAGGATCCTACAAATGGCGAGTGGAGAAGGCCAGAGGGGCAGGAGAGAGGGGACTCCCAATTATCACAGGGCCACGGCCACGGCCACAGTCTCTTTCTGTGCCACACTGTAAGCCAGAAGCATAATCATCTAAAGTAAGCAGGCATGTTGCCTCTCTTACTTCTTTATTATCGTTTTTTCCATTATATGGCCATAGAAGACTATGTTTTGCATTGGATGTTAATACCTGAAGGATCAGGATAAGGTTATTTGGGGAAGAAGGAGGCCTCACTGAGGGGCCCACTGCAGTGTGGGGACCCCAGTACCAGAGGGGGTGCAGTATTCAGGGGTGAGCGGACCTCAGAGCCAGAGAGCGCGCAGGAGCCTGAGTGAGTTTTTGAGAAGTAGAGCCTTGGAGTCAAGCCCTGATTAGTGGGTTTTTGACTGACAGGCCTAGCTAGAGAGAGAAGGGGTAAGTCCACAGTGGTCGAGATGCCAGCATAAAAGAGGAATTTATAAATACCTTAGGCCACAGTGTAGGGGAGGAATGGAGCCACAGATTGCACCCCCTATCTTGCCCCTTTGGGGCAAGAAAATGGGCAGCCTCCCATCTAATTAAGATCATTCATTAATTAATTAATTAACAACAAGGTGTGGCAGGAGACAAGGCAACAGCTGGCCCAGAACAGGTGGGCGAGGCTGTCAGTAGACAGACCCCAGGCAGGCCCCCTGTTGCAAAGACCAATTGTATAGTTGGGAACAGTTAGATGAGTTTTCAAATGCAAAGCATTCTTCATTTTAATTCCTTAAAAGCTTATCTAACTTTCCCCAGCTATATAGCTGGTCCAATAAAAAGAGAGATCACCTAAAAAAATCTTTTGCTTCTCACATAATTCCTGGATTAACACAGCTGCAAATCACTCTAACCACTACCATACACTTGCATATGATTCTTCATCCACTAAAATACATATAAGGTGATAAATGTCCAGAATTGTCAGCCTATCTAATAATTGATCACACCTGGGTGAGAATGCTTTTAAAAAGCTATGCTCTTGAAATTATAGTCCCACAAAAGCAGTAAAATTTGAGTAAACAAAGGCAGGAAGTAAGAGTCCTAAATTTGGGAAAGAAAGAACAAAGAAAATGGAGGCAGCATTAAGTGGGGCTACACAGATGCATAATTATCTTTCCTGGATATATTTTAACTTTTTATATGCTATAAGCTATAACAGAAAAAATTCCAGCATTGTAGAGCAGACATCTTATTAAAAAGTTGTCTGTCTTTCTAGGTGAGACTTTTTTTGTTAGGAACATACAAACATTTCCAAATGTTTAAATATAGAAACTATTCCCTTCAGACTGTTTACCTGATGAACCAAATGTACTAGATAAAAACAATGGTTCAGGCCTTTGTAATTTGCAGGCTACTCTGCTCTTTTTAAATCAACATTTTTCTCGTAGTCTTGTAAACCCAGTACTGTAAACTTTTGTAGTCATTAAACAGAAATCAAAATAGAGAATGACAGATATCTTCCAAGTCTTTAAATATATATAAAAACAAGCACATCATCAGGGAAAAACCTACTGCTTAATGAGTTAATCCTTCATATCTGTGCCATTTCTTGATCCAAGCAAAGCTAAGAAAGCCAAGGCTGCAACCGAACTCCAACTGGCTACACCTATCAAGGACAGTAAAAAGTCCTCTCTCAGATATGTGGGGAGTTGGAAGAAAAGCAAGGGCAACATTGGACCCCTGCTAAACCAACTGGGACAATTAACAACCAACACCCAGGGAAAAGCCAACCTGCTTAACGGGTACTTTGCACTGATTTCTCACCAGCCCAAAGGAACTGTGTGGCAAAGTGGGGCTCCCCATTTAGCCACAGTGCTAGAATCCCCACTTGCCTTTGGGCATGCCACCCACCTGACTCGCCTGCCACAACTTGTTGGTAATTAATATATGATGATAATTAATGCAGGAGGCTGCCCATTTTATGCCCTGATGCCAGGGGCCGCTATCTGTGGCGCTGTACCTCCCCTACACCTCAGCCCATGCCTCGCAGATGGCATCCAGATGTTACCATGGTCCTGGCCTACCACCGGAGCAAGCTTAGGCTATGCTGTCAGGCCTCAGTCACACACACATTCATACTGCCCGCCTCTCACTCATGCCTCACACATTCCACCCTCTCTCACAGGGTCTCTTTCATCCATCAACAACTTATTCTGCCTTGCTCCCTCTTGGAGCGGGCCCCTTAGGCCATAGGCTTAGCTAGTCCATCCCTTGAGTGGCAGACGTATCATCTTTTGGGTCTCTACCATGACCCTCACCAGGGTAGTGGCCAGCCAATTACCCAACCGGGTCTAAGCTTACTCTGGCCCCTTCCAGAGGCAACACTATGTGTATAAAAATGTACTGGGCCCTCAGCCTTCTGGTTCTTCTGCCCCTTCACTGCAGCTCCCCATCTCCGCCCCCTCTCTAGGGTTCCACACCACCCCCTTCACTTGGGGCTTCTCATCTCTGCCACCCTTCACTTGGGGCCACGGGGCTTCCCTCCCTGGTGAGCTCAGGTGGCTGTAGCCATGCCCAGCCCCCACTACCTTTCCTCGGGTTCTTGCACCCTGAAGGGTACAGGTGGCTGCAGCCATGCCTGGCCCCAACTCTTCCTCCTTGGGGTATTGCACACCACAGGGCTCAGGTGGCCTCAATCGTGCCTAGCCCCCACTCGCTCCAATGTTACATAAAACCACCCGAAGGTGAGGGCTAGGGTTAAGGCACCCCCATCCGCCTTTCAACAGGGTGGTAACTGGCCTGGCATTTCCTGAGGGCTCCTGCACCACTGAGAGTCCCACCAGGGCACCCACTCCTGGCAGGGTGCAGTTTTAGGTCATGCTCAGTACCAAGAGCTCCAATCCAACCCCTACATCTCCTCCCTTACCTCCAGGATGTTACGGAGCCTTGCAGCCAGACAATATTACTGCCTTCCCAGCCAGCAGGGAACTGAGCTGTTTATATAGGCAGCCAGGGACCTAAAATAGCTGCCTCTATCAAGCACCTGCTGGCTGCTTGGCTCTGATCTTAAAGTGGCAGGCACCCACAGTGCCCTGCCACATATCTTCCCCCTTTAAATGATACCAGGGGAAGGTTTCCCCTGCTGCTTCTCCAAAACAGGCTCCCCTTGGAGCCTGTGAGAGCCCTCAGGTGGTGAGCACCCGCAAAAGTGCTCTGCCACACACCTGGCCCCTTAAAATGAGATCAGGGGGGCTTCACTTGGCTGCCTTCTTTGCTGGGCTCTGCTCCAGCCTACTGCAGCTCCTGCCACATGGTGAGGACCCCAAAGGTGCTCCGCCACAGACCACCCTGCCTAACATGATGCAGGATGGCCAGGGTGAGGGTGAATTTATACCCAACATTGGTGCAGACCTTGTGAAGGAACACCTTGAGATGCTAGACACCTTCAAATCAGCTGGTCCTGATGGATTGCATCCAAGTACTTAAGGAGCTGTCAGGCATCATAGCCCGGCCATTGGCAAGGATATTCGAGAACTCATGGTGCTCAGGTGAAATACCCAAAGTTTGGAAGAAGGCCAGTGTGGTACCTATCTTCTAAAAAGGGAGAAAAGTAGATCTCAAGAACTACAGACCAATCAGCTTGACCTCAGTCCCTGGGAAGATGTTTGAAAAAATTATCACAGACCATTCTTGACAAGCTGGCTGATGGCAACATTCTGAGTGATAGCCAGCATGAGTTTGTTGTGGTTAGGTCTTGCCTGACCAATCTCATTTCCTTCTATGGCCAGGTGACATAATGCCTGGACAAGGGAGAAGAGATTGATATCATCTGGACTTTAAAAAAGCTTTTGATCTGGTGTTCCATGATCTGCTCATGGAAAAATTGGCCACTTGCGGCCTCAACTACATCACAGTCTGATGACTGGGAAATTGGCTCCGATGTCGGACCCAGAGAGTAGTAGTCAATGGAAGTGAGTTATCATGGTGCTCTGTGACCAGTAGTGTCCCCCAAGGCTCCGTCCTTCAATCTGTTCTCTTTAACGTCTTTATTAATGATGTAGACAGTGGTCTCCAAAGCGGACTGGCCATGTTTGCTGATGACACTAAACTTCAGGGTAGGGTGTCCACACCTGAGGATAGGCGGTGATCCAGACTAACCTTGATAGGCTTAGAAAGTGGGCAGATAAAAAACCTGATGACATTCAATATGGATAAATGCAAGGTACTCCACCTCGGAGCAGGGTGGGAAACCCCACATCATGCTTATAGGCTCCATAGTGCTATGCTCGCTAGCACCACGGCCAAAAGGGACTTGGAGGTCATGACTGACCACATGAACATGAGCCACCAATGCAATGTTGCAGCTGACAAAGTAAACAAAACTCTGGCTTGCATCCATAGATGCTTCTCAGGCAAATCTCAGGATGTCATCCTCCCACTGTACTCGGCCTTGGTGAGGTCACAGCTGGAGTACTTCATCCAATTCTGGGCTCCACAATTCAAGAAGGATGTGGAGAAGCTTGAGAGAGTCCAGAGGAGAGCCACGCACATGATCAGAGGGCAAGTGAACAGGTCTTATGATGAGAAGCTGAGAGCCGTGGGACTCTTCAGCCTGGAAAAGCGCAGGCTCAGGGGGGATCTGGTGAAAGCCTGTAAATACATAAGGGGTGCTCACCAGGATCTGGGGGAACTTCTGTTCACCAGCGCGCCCCAAGGCATGACAAGGTGCAATGGTCACAAACTCTTCCAAAATCGTTTTAGGCTGGACATAAGAAAAAACTTCTTTACTGTCCGAGCCCCCAAGGCCTGGAATATACTCCCTCCAGAAGTGGTGCAGACACCTACTCTGGACTCTCTTAAGAAATGTTTGGATGCCTATCTTGCTGATGTTTGGATGCCTTTGACCCTAGCTGACTTCCTGCCCCTGGGGCAGGGGACTGGACTCAATGATCTTCCAAGGTCCCTTCCAACCCTAATATCTATGAAATATATGAAGCACTAAGTCTGTTTTTGTACCCAGCTAACAGGTCAGCTTGAGAAAAAGAGTATTAGGAAAAAGTTGGGGAAAAATATGCAACTTCTCTGTAATGAAGTGTTTTTCTGAGTAGCATATTGCTACTTATGCTTATTCCCTTTGGGGAGGCCTTTTTATAGTTGGCTTTTGGGCTTGTTATTCCATTTTAAGAACTAAAGAAAGAAAAAAAACAAAAAAAGAAAGCATGTGGCCAATTTTGAGAAAGTAGAAACTTATTCTACTAAAGTACGTACTTGTCCAACTTCCCTTTTCAAAGCTCTTAAAACAGTTTCTATATTGGTGTTTTCACTCAGGCTTCCTCTCCTTCATGGGTTTCCTTAAAAGGACTTAAATCCTTCTTCCAGTTACTGCATGATTGTTACCTCATTTCATGTCACACACAACCTTGGCTGGGAGTAATGTTGCAGCACTGGCTCTTTATTCAGAGAGAAATTTTAGCCACTCAGTTTAACATGTGGATGGTTGGATGAACACAAGGAGAAATATGAACCTGCAGGTCCTCAATAAAATGGACTCTAGGCATATAGCAGTAAATAATTGTATAATTCTTGATGCCTGTTGTTATAAATGGCACAGTTAATATCTGGTTTGGTATGTTTTATTCTTCTATAGCACTACCCATTTTCAGTAATTATGAGTACCAATGTTTTCTAATGGTAAATGGAAAATAAACTGCCAATTTATAATGAAGGCTCTTGTTCCACCCTAAAAATAAATTCTAAGCATATACAACCTGTGATCGCAACACCTTATAGGCTGGGGAACAAAAAGTAAAGGATCAGATCAGATTATTCACTTATGTTTTGTTATTATAGGATCACTTTGAGTTGCATATAAACTGTACATAATGTACATGCATTACAAAATGTTATTAAGTAACTTTGGTATAATGTTTAATTTTATAAAATTCCAAGATGCTTGCCTTCTTGCCTCCTGCGACTGTCATTGAATTAAGACATTTTATAAATACTCCTAATTTACCTCTGGTATAATAGATAGCTTTATTCATTTTGCTTACTTGCAGGTCAATGAGGCTGTTCCTTCATCACCCAGCCTTGTCACCAAGAGGTAACATTTTTTTTTTTAAATAAGAGTCCCTGTAGTCTGAAATTTAGTACAGTTCATTTTAGGCTTCATTTCAATGCTTAAAAAGGCAATGTGTGGGTTTGTTTTGTTTTTTACAGCTGTCTGATTATTTCCCTGTAACAACTGTAGAGACAAGACACTGTAGCTAACCCAGATAAAACTTTGGATGCGTAGTATAGCATCTTGTGACTTGATACACAGAGATGAAAACTATCTGGCCTAAGTCTCTGTTTCAGTTTTACTGAAGGATGGTTACAAAAACTTCAGCTTTTTGAGACACGAGGACAAGGGTCAGGATATCATGACTCTTGCTTTGAAAAGCTTTACTTCACCTTCTTTTGTTTCTGCCCTGCCCTCTAGTGGTCAAACAAAGACATTTTAAATTCCAGGTTTTTAATACCTGGCAGGAATGTCTTTTAAAAAAAACCCGAAACCAAATAAATGCATACCTGATATATAAACGTTTCCAGGCCCACTCAAGGCTGACTGGCTTCCTGATATGGAAAGATAAGTTTGGTGTAAGGGGGATAGAAGGGAAAACTCTGTAATTCTTGAATGCAAAGGCAGAGTTTTGCATCCTGTCTTGGCATCAGAATGGATGGCAGAACATATTAACTCCTGCTTTCTGTCTCCTGCCATGAAATGCAGATCTCCTTTTCCTTCTACTTCAAAGATCAAAGATTCACTTTCATTTTGAGTTACTGGTTGTCTCAAGTGGACCTAATTTGTGTGAAGAAGGAAACTACTTTTTGAGAGAGAAAATATCACAGGCTTTATTTATCATTGAGTTCATAGCATGCCAGAGGCCCTGTGGAAGATCCTAATAAGAGTTGGATGCCCACCAAAACTTGTTACCATTATCAGACTCCTTCATGATCACATGACAGCGGTCATTCTAAGTAATGGCTTTGAAACATACCCCTTCACTTTTAAAACTGGAGTCGAGCAAGGATGCATGATTGCACCAATGCTCTTTTCAATCTATATGGCTACTATTCCACATCCCATTGCTGATAGATTTCTATCTGGAGTCAGCATCCAGTATCTCATGGATGGGAATCTTGTAAACATCGACTGGTTAAGTTCAAAGTCCAAGATACCCAGCACCTCCATTACTAATCTTCAATATGCTGATGATTGTGCTGCATGTGCCAGCACAGTTGAAGAGCTCCAGGTCATTCTTGATTGCTTCCATAAAGTATATGAAATGCTTGGCCTCTGGCTCAAGCAAACACCACCAGTGCTGAAGGCATGTTTATATGGCCATAGATCTGGTGAATAGGGCATGTCATCAGGAAGGCTCCCAAACAGGTCCTAGTCATCGATGGTCACTGCTTTAGAGGTGGACAAAAGAAGTGATTCAAGGAAACCTTGAAGGCCAATCTGAAGAAATGCAATATTAACTTAATTACCTGGGATACGCAAGCACTGAATTGCGCCCAGTGGCACCATGATGTACAAGGAATTGATTATTTTGAGCAAGCTTGCCTTGCTATAGGGGGAGATAGACAAGAGAGATAAAGGGAAAGAGCTGCAACCCTATATCACCAGGATCTGGTCTTTAATCCCAGAACTGTTTGCCATGTCTGTAACTGAACACATGGATCTTGAATCAGCCTCCTCAGTTACCTAGAGATTCACTGATGACTTCCCTGTTTCCTGGAAGACTGTCATCTTTGTATCAAGGGACTGCCACCAACAATGCCAATTATGCCACAATTCTGTAAAACCAATTGACTACTTCTGTGTTGCTTGAACAGGGGGCAAAATTTGGAATGTGTTATTTAAAGAATGTGTTAACTTCAGAATGCTTGAATAACCTTCTCCCCCCAGGCCTCTTTTTTACCTGCTTCCCCACTTTGTTGTTCCACCCTCATTCTTCCAGCCAACTGATTTTTATAAAATTCTAATACTGCAGAAGTAGCTACTGTTCACATTGCCATTGCTCATCAGAAGTACTGCTTTATCAGATTTGCTTCAAAGTATAACTCCTGTCATAGAGATGGAAGGCCTTGTTCTATATTGTTGGCATCCTTTCATCTGTGAGAGATGGTGGATATTGCAGCCTATGACACAGATGGTTTACGGTGTCTCCAGTGACTATCTTTGAAACCTCATGGTGATCACAGGAGGTCCCAGATGATTGGAAAAGGCAAATATAGGGCCATCTTTAAGAAAGTGAAGAAGGAGGATCCAGGGAACTACAAACCAGTCAGTCTCACCTCAGTCCCCAGAAAAATCATGGAACAGATCCTCCGAAGAATCCATTTCTAAGCACTTGGAGGAGAAGGTGATTAGGAATGGTCATGGATTCGCTAAGGGCAAGTCATATCTGACCAACCTAATTGCCTTCTAGGATGAATGACTGACTCTGTGGATGTGGGGAAAGCAGTCAAGGTGATATACCTTGCCTTTAGCAAGGGTTTTGATACAGTCTCCCACAGCATTCTTGCAAGCCAGCTGAGGAAGTATGGGTTGGATGAATGCATCATAAGGTAGATAGAAAGCTAGCTAGATTGTCAGGTTCAGTGGATTGTAATCAATAGTTCAATGTCGAGCTGGCAGCCAGTATCAAGTGCAGTTTTGGAGGGGTCGATGCTGGGGCCAGTTTTGTTCAATATCCATTCACAATCTGGAAGATGGGGTGGAGTGCACCCTCAGCAAATTCACAGATGACACCAGGCTGGAGGGTGTAGTAGATACACTGGAGGGTAGGGCTAGGATTCAGAGAGACCTAGACAAATTGGAGGATTGGCCAAAAGAAGTCTCCTAACATGAGGTTCAATGAGAACCAGTACAACTTCCTGCATTTAAGACAGAAGAATCCCATGCATCCTGCAGCCTGGGGACTAACTGGCTAAATAGCAGCTCTGCAGAAAAGGACCTGGGGGTTACAGTGGACAGTAGGATGGATATGAGTCAGTGTGCCTTTATTACCAAGAAAGCTAATGGCATACTGGTCTGAATTGGTAGCAGCATTGCCAGTAGGCTGAGGGAAGTAATTATTCTGCACTGGTGAGGCCACATCTGGAGTACTGTGTCCAGTTTTGGGACCCCCATTATAGTAAGGATATGGAGAAGTTGGAGAGAGTCCAGTGAAGAGCAGTGAAAATAGTTTGGGGGCTGGAGCACATGACTTCTGAGGACAGCTTGAGGGAACTGGATTTATTTAGTTTGGAGAAGAGAAGACTGAGAGGGGATCTGACAGCAGCCTTTAACTACCTGAACAGGGCTTCAAAAGAGGATGGGACTGGACTGTTCTCAGTGGTGGCAAGTAACAGAACAAGAAAAAATGGTCTCAAGTTGCAGCAAGAGAGGTTTAAGTGGGCTATTAGTAGGGGTGCACAATAATTTTTTTTTGACTGATACTGATGAGCAATTATTAACCAGCCATATCGGCCAGTACCAGTTTGATAGCCAATTATGTAGTCCAGCAATGGGGAGAGCAGCCTCCAGCCAGTAAGTGTGGGGGGGAAGGGCATGAGGGAGATAAGGATTGTTGAGGGGGCAGGAGCACTCACTGGCAGTGCCCAGCCAGGGCAGGATGGAGCTGTGGGAGGGCTCATCTGGGTGATGTGGCAAGGAAGAGGGGGGTGGCTCTCTGCTGCTGCATGTACCCTTAGGGGAGGCATGGGGGGGTATGGGCCCCCCAGATTCGTGCGTTGGGCAAAGGCAGGCTACCTGCTGCAGGCTCAGGGTTTCGGGCTGTGCCAGCTTCTGTCTGGTGGTAGGGGAGCTGGGCCAGGGCTGCACTTAGGGTAAGCAGTGGTGGCACCGGGAGAGGGGGCTAGGACAAATTTTGGGGGGCTGTAGCCCACTCCGTAACCACCCTCCCAGCACTGACCGCCCCAAGCACAGCCTTTGCCTAGTCCTCCCACCAGGGAGAGGCTGGTGCAGCCCCTAACCCCAAGCCCACAGTTGCCCAGGGTGCTTGGGCAGCAGGGCCCGATCTGGTGGCTACCACACTGTCAGCAACAGCCAGACAGTGAGCCACCACTGCAGAGGCTGCCAGGAAGCCAAGTCTGGCCGCTGCACCACCCACATCCTGCCAAGCGTCTGGGTGCAGCAGGGCCAGCCACACATGCTATGGCCTGAGCTGCCTCTCATCCCTAGGCTGGGGGGAGACAAGAGACCTGCTGCAGGCTGTGTAGAATCCCTTGGGAGGCTGGATCTGACCTGCAGCTGTATTGTGCCCACCCCTGATCTAGAGAGACTGATTTACTATCAGCACACTGATAACCCCACAACATTTTAAATGATCATAATGATTACCAATATGTGTATTTGTCATGACGTTTTGCTCATGCATAACAAGGTTAACATTTTAAATAGTCTCATATTTTCAGGTCACTGATTTTTGTGAGGACCATAGCAGCTCTCATATACTGTGATAATGATCATGGATATGAATGTATTTAAACTAGAGGTGCACTCATACATAGGTCCATATTGTATTGGCACCAGTAAAAGGAAAATTGACATTATCAACAATTGGGTTTTTTTGGCTGATGTGGCTGATAATGTCTCCAATAAATGTCACATGCATGCATGCAGCCACAGCATATATGTGGCCAGCCACCAGCTTGCAGACTAGCATCTGGCTTGTAAGTCTGGAGAGAGAAGGGGCAGGGGGAAGGGAGGGAAGGGGCATGGGGGTGGCAGATCAAGGCCCCTGCGGTGAAGGAGGGAGTGGGGCTGGAGCTGGAGCAGGAGCAGGTGTTGCCCAGCCAGGGTAGAGCAGGGTGTGGGATGAAGTCATGAGATCCAGGGAGTATGGGGAGGGCAGATCCTGCTGCTACTTGCACCCCAGAGGAGGCAATGGGGGTATGTGCCCCACAGATCTGTGCACAGGGTGAAGACAGACTGCCGCTGCAGGTTGGGGCTGGTGCCAGGCTCTTGGTGGAAGGGGGCATTGGGCTGGGGCTGTGCTCAAGGTAGGCTGCGGTGGTGCTGCAAGGGGGGTGCTACAGAGGGCAAATTCTGGGGTGGCTCTCCCTGTAGCCCACCCTGTAGCCTCCACCCCAGTGCCACCACCACCAGCCCTGAGTGCAGCCCCAGCCTGGCCCACTGCCAGCCCTGGCACCACCCCCACAGTCCCAGCCTGCCCTTATCCTGCACCCCCATTACTCCACCAAGGGTGTGCATAGCAGTGGGATCTGTCCCCCCCACGCCCCTCCTGAATAAGCCTCTTCTGGCTCTGTCCCATGCCCTATTCCACCCTGGTTGGGCAGCGCCTGCCCCAGCCCCAGCCCCAACCCCACTCCCTCCCTCACCACAGAGGCCTCGATCTGCCCGCCCCACTCTCCTTTCTCCCCCTCCCACCTTCTCCCCCAACCAGTTTACCAGCTGGACCCATGCTGCCAGGCTGCTTATCGGCAATCAGATCGGTATCAGCCCATATGGCTTGTTAATAATTGGTCATTGGTATCAGCCAAAAAAATCTTTATTGGTGTACCCCTACTTCAAATCAATTCAAGAAACCCTTTGAAACATGGAATAAAATACTTCAGAAGCCTAATACCTCTAAATGGCTACCTTACAATTATTTTTTTTACAGTATAATTACATAATTTGGGTGTAATAAGTTTATTAAAACTGTACAGATTTTAGGACAGATATAGTTTATTAAAGAAGTAAAAAAGTAGAGCCTGAGAGTTTTCACTGCTTCTTGTTGTCATGTGTGCTTTTAAACAGGCTTCCAAAAATGAGTTACTTATTGGAGAGCACTTCCATTCTGCTATTAAGGATTGTACTCTGGCAAGAAGAAAACTGAGTATAAATTTAACAGGGGAATCACATGTGTAAGGAATTTGGTTCAACATGTTTGGCAATTCTTTGGGGATTTTTGGTGTATTTTAGGATGGAAGATTTCCAGCCAAAAGTGATCTCTTGTACAATGTTTGCTAATACTAAAAGGTCCATTTTGTGTTAACACTAAGTAGTATGTTTTGAAAGAGAAGTCTTATTTTTAGAGCTGTCATTCGTTTGTGGCAGCAGGACACAAATTTTCATTCACTGCTATGTAAAGAGATCCTACTTTTACATCAATGTATTATTGTGCTGATGCACTCGGATCTCTGGGTCTAAGAAATCATGTTAGATTGAGGTATTTGGGGCTTTAATCCTACAATAAGCACTATAAAGGCAGATATCTGAATCCATAAGATACTTCATTGCACTGGGCAGAGGGAGGGAGGTAGCTGAGTTTGTCTGAAGTTAGCCAGGGTCTGTGTCCAGTTTTGGTCCCCCCACTACAGAAACGATGCAGACAAATTGGAGTCCAGTGGAGGGCAACAAAATGGTTTGATGGCTGGGAAACATGACTTATGAGGAGAGGCTGAGGGACCTGGGCTTCTCTTGTTGGGAGAACAGAAGACTGAGGAGGGATTTAATAGCAGCCTTCAGCTACCTGAAGGGTGGTTACAAAGAGGATGAAGCTAAACTGGTCCAGTAGTGGCTGATGACAGAACATCTCAAGTTGCAGCAAGGTTAGATATTATGAAAAACGTTCTCACAAGGAGGGTAGTAAAGCACTGGAACAGGCTTCACAAAGGGGTGGATGGGATACTCCCCCACCCATGTGTGCCAGGCCCAGCTCCTGAGCAGCAAATGGAGGCAAAGGGCTGGCTGGGCCAGGCACTCCACCTGCTTGGGGTGTGGATCAGCCAGGGCAAAGTGGAATTCAGCGCTGCTGTGAGCACAGGCTGTTCACACTCAAATGTGCATGAACAACATGTGCCTTCTGAGGTTGGGGATGCACAGCAACCACCCGAAACCAGCAGTGGTGGTGTTGGCAGCAGGGGCCGCCCGCGGACTGCCATAGTGATGTCAGGGCAGGCCAAGCGGGGACTGCCCGCAAGTGGCTGTGGTGGTGTTGGCAGTTGGGGGAGGGAGAGTGGCCAACCACCCACAGCGCTGGTGGCTGTGAAGGGGCAGTGACTGCCTGCAGAAGCTGGTGGTGGCCAATTTCAGGGGGGGCATATGCCCCCCCTGTGTTACCTGTGCATGTGTGTGTGCTTGGCACCCTCCTGACCACAGCACCCCAGGCAATTGCCCATGCCCAAGACAGCTCTGGTTCTCAACCTTTTTTGGACTCAAAGTCCCCCTCACTGGGCTGAAGCTCCCTCCGTGACCAATTTCAAGGCCTAATTTATAGATGAACCTGCTTCCTTCCTCACACAGGGGCTACACAGTGGTGGGGCTCCACAGGCAGAAAGGAGCTTAAGCCTGGCTTAATGGTTAGCTTCCTCTCTCCTGCTCTCCTCCCCAGGTTGGGCCTGCAAGTAGGATACTGGCTAAAGGTTTTGGAAACATCTGAAGCCCCAGGTGGGGTGGGAGATGTTTGCCAGTAGTAGGACCACTTATAGTTCTGGACTGATTCTTGGATTTGGAATTTGTTTTAGCTCATTTGGAAGGGAATATGGAAAATTTCAATTAAAAACGTATCTCCTCCTGCCTTGCTGCTCTCGAGATTCACCAGCAGTTATATTTATGATGCAATTGAATGGTCGGTCATGTAATAAATGTAGACAGGTAATTATCCCATTATAAAGAGCCAAGCAGCTAGAAGGGGAGAGGTTGAACAGGTCACAAAGTTAGAGCTGGTTTCTACACAGCTGTAACATGCACGTGTACTGGGCCCTTACAGTCAGGGTCTCGGGGGCAGGCCAGGGCCAAGGCTCCTGTACAGGCGGCAGCAGAACCCCTGGCACGCGGCCTCCGCCCTGTGGTAAACAGGACCCCACCGGAGCGAACCACGAGAACTCGGGAAATCCCCGCGGAGCAGAGCCAGGCGCATGCGCCCACCCCGACAAACGCGTGAGGACACGGGGTTTACCAACAAGCACCTACACATCCCGCGCATGCGGCCACCGGCGGCTGATGGCGATGGAGCGAAGAACTACATTTCCCATCAGCCCTTGCACCTCCCGCGCATGCGCCTTTCACGCAATATTCCCCCATCCTTACAGCCGGCGGCTTAGCGAGTGATCGCAAGCGGGCCTGGAGGGGACTACAATTCCCATGAACCCTTGCACCTCCCGCGCATGCGCCGCTCGCGCAGCAGTCTCTGCACCCCCGCCGCCGGCCGGCATGGGGAAGCGGCGGGGGCTGAGAACTACACTTTCCAGGAGCCTTTGCACATCCCGCGCAGGCGCAGCGGCTGGGCCTGGTCCCACTTCGCCGTTGCAGCCGTAGGCGGGTGGGGGCAGGGAGTGAGTGCGGCGGCGAGGAGGAGGAGGAGGCGGCGGGAGGGGGTGAGAGTTGAGAGTTCAGCCGCCGTCGCCGCCAGCCCGGACCCATGATTCCCATATGCCCGGTGGTTTCCTTCACCTATGGTGAGTGGCGGGGGAGGGGAGGGACGGGACGGGGCGGGGGCCGCGCGGGGCCCGTGGGCCGTGTCTAACCGGGCGCTTCTTCCTCTCTCTCCTCCCGCCATGGCCCGCCGCCGCCGCAGTGCCCAGCCGGCTGGGGGAAGATGCCAAAATGGCCACCGGCAACTACTTTGGGTTCACCCACAGCGGGGCTGCTGCCCAGTACAGGTACGGCCGGGGTGCGTGTGCGGGACCCGCGCGGCCTATCCCCCCGCGCCCGGGGGCGGGGGCAGAGCCAGCCCCGGCACTAAAATGGCCCCTGACAGCAGCGGCGGAGGTGGGAGCCGCCGCTGCCTCCCCCGTGGCCCCAGCGTGGGAGGCCTCGCCCCAGGGCCCCTGAAGCCCTGTTCACGGGAGCCGTGGGCTGGGTCCCCCTGTCCCCAGGGTGCGAGCAGGACCCTGGATAGGCAGGGTCCTGAGGTGGTTCACGGGACTCTAGGGATTGGCGCCCCCATGATTTGCGGCCTGAAGGGGCACGTCGGTTGCGATTCATCCTCCAACTCACCGGTTAGCGGGCTGTGTGCGAACAGGATAGTAAAGCTCTTGCCACAAAGTCCCGTTTGTTCCAAGCTGGGGACACATCAGATCTGAGGTACGAATACGTTCTGGTATCCTGCAATCAGACGAAGAACTGGGCAGCCTGGGACCTTTGTAAAGCCTTTGTTCCTTTAGCCAAGCAAAGGAGACATTGGGCTGTTGTAATTTAACAGTAGCTTGGCAAAATTTGTGGAGCAGGACACATGACAATAGGTCTAAATGACTTTAAGAGAGTTGCAGTAATAGAAATGTATGCTAACAACTGTGTTTTGAAAGAGTCCCAAAAGTCTTATTTTTAGAGCAGTCATGCATTTGTGGCATCAGAATGGGTATTTTCCTTCCCTGCTCCATAGAGATCCTACTTTTACATTGATGTAGTATTGCTTACAGCAGAAGATGGCAGCTCTGACTCCAAGCAGCAGATAGGGAGGTGATGGACGTTAATGGAAAGAATTTCCCTGCCTCGGATGAATGAGGCCCAATTGGCCTGACAGTAGTTTTGTTATAAAATGTCCAGAATACATTTGTTGAACTTCAGATAGGATAGCAAGTGTTAATGTTTTTATGGGGGGGGAGCGAAACATCCTTGCTGCCTGGCAGAGGGATTAAATATTACTCCTGTTCCTGCATAATGAATATTAATCTTTAGTAAGTATTAAAAAGGCAAAACTCATCTCTAAACTGAATGGTAAATTACTGAGATGTACAGGTCTGCAATTGTAAACTGAAGATTAACTCAATTACTAATAGTTTCTTAGCGTTTACAAGTTGACTTGAACAATTGAAATTTGTGATTTCCCATTTAAGCATCCTGTAAAAATAAATCATTGCAAGAGGGTGAACTGTCAAAACTGCCTCTATTTCCAAGTAGGAACATAACATTACAAATGGAAAACCCTTTTGCCATTGAGTTTCCATGTCCCATGTGCAAGAAATTGTTCCACTGATAAATTAATGAAGGACTCCTTCCTCCAAACAAATTTGTAGATCGGCCGAGATTCAGTGTAAAATAAGAGAGAGGACACAGAATATTGCCATAGCTTAGACATGAGACAAAGATTCAAACTTTTTTTTGGAAAAGCGCAGCCAAAGCAAGAGGGAAAAGCTCTTAAAAGTTGCATTTAAAATGAATCCCCAGTGTGACTGTAAGGTCCCTTATCAAAATAAGATTTGGCAGATCCATAGTAATTTATTTATAGAACTTTATAAATGTACATGCCACTTTGACATATTTAAGACAGACAAGGCATAGACAAAGAATACAGCAATACTTTTTTTCTAGTTAATGTAAAATTTTAGTAATCTTACAAGAACAGTAAACTGACATCTTTGTGGATGATCTCAAGTGTCTCTTTGAAATGCACACAGCAAAAAAATGCTTTGTTGCAGGGCAGGGTCTAAAAACTATAGAGAATAGAGATTACCTTTCTTTTTTTTTACTACACGTATATTGTCTATTTCTGTAAAGGCACAGGTTCAGACGGAGAGTTTATCAGCAGGTTAATGAAACTTGGACATATTAGTGAATTGTTTTAGGAGACCAAATCACACATTTGAAATGATGGGTGTTAATTGAGTGCACAGTTAGCACTTATGATCTGGACACAAACAACACAACAGTGTTAGTATTTCCTTTTAAAAAATTAGTGCCTACCTTGTGTAAAAAGTGCTGTATTTTACTAATTTTTGTAGTGGTTACCAGTGTGCCAATCCCTTATATAAAATATTATTTTACAGAAGACAAACTGGTCAAGCCTTTCTGATCCTTTAAAAAATAAAATCCCAAGGGCTGATGAGCTGGGACAACTGTAGGCTTACCACTTACACAGGGAACTCTGTGGGTGGTCCTCTCATGTCGTGGGACCCTGTTTACTCTCTGAAATCTGACAAAGGTGCATGGGTCTGCTTGCATAAATTTCTCTGTATCATCTGAGTTGGACTTTAATTTTTAAGCATCTTAAATTAGGAAAGTAATCTTAAAATGTCTGACCAAAGCTATGTAAAGGAATGCATTTCACTGCAAGAGGAAAGGATACTAGGTAGTTATCTAAAAATAATTCCATATGAAAGTTTCATAATCCAGCTGGGTGAAGTTTGGGAGGTGTCATACTTCTGTAATAGGTTTTTACAGTTGCTTCAGCACAGATATATTTTTTTTTTAATATAAAATTTATAGGAGACTTAAATTGGTTTTAAAATGTCATGGTTGACATTCTAAATTCATTAATTGACTGATTATTCAGTTTTTCAACAGAAAAAATGGTCAATATAGTAGGCTTCATATACCATATATCAAAGGGAAAATAATTTATTCTGCACTGTCAGTGTTGCTGTGAAAAGTTGGTTGCTAATATTTTTAATTCACAACAACGTATGATGTAGTATTTGTGTGAATGGCAATCCAAATTTTAAATGGAATTAATAATTATTATGCTTTCATCCAGCAGTTCATAACACCACGTCAATCTAAAATTATATGCAAGTATTTTAGTGCCTGATGATTAGGTGACAAAAACAATGAAGTCATTGTTTTAATAAATATGAAATGAGATTTTGAGCATTTAATATATACCAGAGTATACTTTTTTAAATTGAAGGCAAATAAGGTAACACAAGTATTAGGTGCTCATTACACCTATCAATAAGGGATTTTTCTTATTCCTTTCAAACGTGCGCTGTTATGTCCTAATCTTTCTACAGTTTCTGTTCACAAATACACTAGTTGCATAAGAATAACATTACAATTTCCAGAGGAAGAGTGAAAAAAATTATAAAAGAAACGCATCAGGTAATTGCTGTAAATAACCGATACCTTTATCATTCTGCTAACAATTATATAGACATGTAAAAATTCAACTTCCAACCTACACTTTTCTCAACATACACATCACTAAAGAAATTAGCATGAGGATTTTTTTTTTTGTGGCCTTTAACCACTGTCTGCCTGTCCAGGTTTATGTGTTGACATCCATCACCTTTGCATCTGTATATCATCATAGTTAGTACTTGAGACATTATCTCCCTTCCTTCCCTGCTAGCCAGAGGCAAGTTTAGATTTCTGTTGTAATTATTCTTACCCAGAGAAGTGTGGGAGTCGTGATATGAGAGTTGATACTGTTGGGGGATATGTAAGGCAAATATGTGGGGTTTTTTGTTTAGCTGCAAATATAATAAGGCAAGTGGTTCTTGTTTCATCAGGCTGCAAGATATAAACCTGTTCCAGCTTCAGTTAAGGTTCTGTGTCCTGACACCCTGATTCTCCCCTTGTCAGCTGAGTTGTTTTGTATTGGGCAATATCATTCTTACAGAAAGAGAGAAAGAGAGCTTGTCAGGTATCTAGAAAAAAGGCAGAAGCCTTAAATTTAGTTGTACGTTTTCAGTGCAGAGTAATGGATGATCTGAGCTTTCCCAGAGTGTTAGGCTTCATTTCATGAATTGGGCTCTTACACATGAAAGGCTAACTAAATCAGAGATGCAAAAGCTATAAAATGCATCTGTAACCTGCCCTCTGCCTCACTTCAGATTAGCATGGCTAACTAGATCTCTCTAGATCAGTGTTTCTCAACTTTTCTAGATGCAAAGAACTGCTTGGAAAATAATAGCTTTTAATTTTCTCTTGGGTTTTGAATACAGCACCCTGGTTAAGAATTGCTGCTCTAGATATAGCTAGTTGTAGTAATTTGGCCTAGTTGCAGCAACTGGATCCAAGTCGCACATGGTTGGATGCAGTCTTTTGACAAGATATGGGTGGAAGTGAACCTTTCACCATTGCGGAAGTGCAATGCAGAACTGAACAATATGTTGTATTTATACAGTATAGTTTAACAGTCTGAGGTCAATTGCTTTAGGTGAATGGATTACCATAGAAGAGGGGAGTTCCTCTTTTCAGAGTAGGATTAAATGGCCATTTTTTGTAATGGAGAAAGGTAAACACACTGGGGACCCCAAAGATCTCTGCTGTACAATGAATTTCGTAATGATTTAGGAATGAAGTAAATTTCCCTCACTATCTTGATAAATTAAACATTAAGTGACTAGGACCAGATGACATTTAACCAAGAGCTCTGAAGGATCTTGTATAGACCATCACTAGAATCAGCCTCTGTGCTAGTGGACTGCAGCTGTGATTTCAGACATCTGGCAGCTAAAATTGGCAGCAACCAGAACAAATTGGGAGAGTAGGGGGTACCAGGCAACAGGCAGTGTTAACTTCCTGGGTAGGGGCCACGCTAACACACTGCCTCTGGCAACTAAAGCAGAAAGCCCCATGGCCTGGATCCAGAGTTGGGTCATCTGGCCTATGAGATGCTTTGCAGGCTGAATGACCCATCCCTGGCTGCCGACAGTGCATATGTCACTAACTGATCTGATTCTGATGTCTCTGGACCAGTGTTCTTGATATAATGCCAATCTTTAAAAAGTATTAATCCCAGGGAGCAAAAGACCAGTAAGCTTAACTTTTGTTCCTGGCATGAAGGAAAAATTTATAATAAAAAAAAAAAAAGATTAGTAGTCACATGGATAAATATGACATGCTGGAAAGAGCTGTCATGTTTTGTAAATGGAAATCATGTCTGGTCAATCAGTTGGAGATCTTTAATGGCATCAACAGCACATGAAGAAGAAGGAATCCAGTGGGTTCTCGTAAAGCTCATACCATCATTAAAAGGTGGGGAGCTCCCACTGCTGCACACACCCCAAGGAGAGGCATGTGCTCCCTGGATTTGTGTGCAGGGCAAGGGCAGGCTGCCTGCTGCAAGCTCAGGGACGGGGCTGCACCAGCTTCTTCCTGGTGGGTGGGCTGGCCTGGAGCTGTGCTTGGAGCAGGTGGGGGCAGCACTGGGAGGGGGGGTTACGGGTGGGCATAGCCACCCCAAGGTTTGCCATGGCCCCCCTCCTAGTGCTGCCACCACCTGTCCTGAGCACAGCCCAGCCCTCCCCCACTGGGAAGAGGCCAGCACAGCCCCTGGCCTCAAGTTGGCAGCTCGCCCTCACCTGGCGCACAAATCGGGGGGGCATGTCCTTCATGCCTCCCCCAGGTGTATGCACAGAAGCAGGGAGCAACAGGCCCCCCTCCCCTCCACCATGAGCAGCCTGCAGCTCCATCCCCCACCTTGCCCCAGCTGGGCAGCCCCTGCCTCTGCCCCAGACGCGCTCCCTCCCTCACTGTTGGGGTCTCATGCCCCCCCTCCCCCCCCCCCCCCAACGCCCTTTTCCCCCATACAGACTTACTGGCCAGACACTGCTCTCCATGCTGCCGAGCTACACTCCTGACCACATGCATGCTTCAGCTGTGCACATGCGTGGGGCATTTATTGGTGACATTATTGGCCATACTAGCCAAAAAAAGCCAATTGCTGATAATATAAATTTTCCTTTTATTGGTGCCGATTCAAAATGGACCAATATATCGGTGTATCTCTAATAGAGATTTATAAATATTGCATGATGTGGGGGGAAAATGAATACGGAGCTGTTGTTCATTATTTGTCAATATGAGTGATAATTTCATAGGGTAGGATGCTTAAAATACAAGGAAATACTTTTTTTTACACAATTCATTATTAACTTGTGAAATTTATTATCATGGGACAGAAATTGGTAATGTTTTCTGGTGGTAGGCTGGAATGACCCAGCTCAAGTTGGAAGGCAGGCCAGCACCACTGCTGCCACTACTTTCAGCTACCTAGCTGCAGCATGGTAAAGTTCCTGCCTGCTCAGTCATGGCACAGTTTGAGCAAAGGCCCACCCTCTGCCAAATGCTGCCAAAGCCCCCTGCTCCATGAGCTGTGTCTAGTTGCTCTGTGGGCCGGATCTGTCCTGTGGGCTGTAGGTTGTCAACTCCTGCTATAGGACATTGTGAAGACCTGCGTGTAACAGAATTTAAAAAATGGAATGGGAAGGGAGGGGGGTGGCACTAGATGATTTTATGGAGGATATGGCACCCCACTCTGCCCTGGCTGGGCAGCATCTGCCCCAGCTGTAGCCCCACTCCCTCCCTCACTGTAGGCACCAGATCAGCCTTCACACTCTTCTTCCACCACAACAGACTTATTGGCTCTCCACTCTGTATCAAAAATCAGATTGGTATCAGCCAGTATGCCTCCTTAAAAATGGGCTATCAGTATCAGCCCCCAAAATCTCTATCGGTGCATCCCTAGTCATAGTAGAAGCTGCCTGCTTATTAATATGTAAACTGTAGCTTGGCAAGTACTTTGTGAACACAAGAGTTCTGTATACACCTATTCTGTCTCTCATCCTATTCAGATCTAAATCTGTTCTGGGAGAATAGTATCTTAACAGCTGTGGTAGTCAGGTGCTGTAGCACAGTAGAGTCCAGCCCTTTGACCCAATGGGCTGGATGGGTGGTGTGGGTTTAGCCTGTAGGCTCAATCCAGTCCATGGGCCTAATCCAGTATGATGGATCAGGCCCTGGTCCCACACACGATATGCCTGGGGCACTGACCTTACACAAACTGGATTGGGCCTGCTGCCCCAGTCCTAGCCCTGTGCACGCTGGATCAGACCTGCTGCCCTGGCCTCCATGCCCCATGGGTTGAATTGGGGCCTGCCATCTGGGCTCCAGCTCTGTGTGCATAGGATTGGGCCCTGGCTGTGCAGGCATCAGATCAGGCCTACGTATGTTGGCCAGATCCCACACACAGGTGATGTCACTTAGCCTGTAAGCCTTGAAAATTTGAGAGTAGGGGAGCATTAGTTTTTACTACTGTCCTGCTGCCAAATTTCCAGACCCTTAGGGGGCTCAGTGGACTGGATTACATGGCTCTGCAGCCACATCTGGCCTGTGGGCTGGGGTTGAGCACCCCTACTCTAGTATACCAAGGCTTAAGATCATAAATCCATGCATGGATCATTGCATAGTGTTACAATTGCTAACAGTGTTCACTCAAGAATTCTCAGAGTTACTAATACATTCATTTCTAGCTTTGTTCTAAACCAGGGGTGGACACTTATACGAGTTGAAGGGCCACCTAGGGAGTTTTGGTGAGCTGAGCCCTGTTGGGGCCCGGGTCAGCACAATCCCCCCCACCTGCCCAGCCTACCAGGGCTCACTAAAACTCCCTGAGTGGCTCTGCTCCACGCTTAGCTGGGCGGATGAAGTGGGGAGCAGTATCCAGGATTTGGGTGGGTGCACCTCAGATCTTGCTGCCAATTGATCCTGGGGTCTCCATAGAGAATGGCCTGGGACCTGTAAGGTCAGGTCACACTTGGCCAGGTGGGTGGGACGAGGCTGCAGGTGGGTGGGAAGTGGCATCCGGGATCAGGATGGGCAGGCAGGGCTGGGGCCAAGGGTGGGATCAGAATTACAGGGTTGTGACAGTGCAGGGACAGCTGTAATCCATTCCCTGTGTGCCCTAGCCCAAGACTGGCAGCAGCAGCTGGAAGAAGTCAATGCTGCAGAAGCTTCCAGGAAACAAATTTTCCTGCCATGCCACCCCAGCCCCACTGTGCGCTTGGGGGTGGCAGGACTAGCTGTACGAATCATAGCTCAGGCTGCCCCCAATGCCTGGGCCAGGCAGAGCCACGGGACCTGCTGCTGGCTGGATAAAATCCCTTGGCAGGCTGGATCTGGACCACAGGCTGTATTTTGCCCACACCTGGCCTAAACCATATTCTGTCTGTGTGTGTATACACCTGTATTCCAATCAATTTGTAGGTTTATAGTTTGAAGTAATGTTAAAGTCATGACTTGCTATGCTCAGGTCTGAAAAAGGTAATTGTTGAGGGTAGGGACTTGGAAAGACTTTTGGATGAGGCATTTAAGTGGTAGAATGCTCAAAATGTTATTGCAGTTGCAGCTTTTAAGTATGGAGTTAGCAGCCACTGTATCAGATGTGTGTGTAGTACTCTGCCATATCTGTAGTACTGTACTGTATCTAGTTTTGGACCCCTGAATACAGAAAGGATATGGACAAATTGGAGAGTCCAGCAGAGGGCAATAAAAATAATGAGGCTGGGATATATAACTTATGAGGAGGGTCTGAGGGAACTGGGCTTATTTAGTCTAGAAAAGAGAAGACCAAGGGGGGATGTAATAGTAGCCTTCAGACTACCTGAGGGGGGTTCCAAAGAAAATGGATCTCAGTGGTGGCAGATGACAGAACAAGAACAATGGTCTCAAGTTGCAGGAGGGGAAGTTTAGGTTAGATACTAGGAAAAACTTAGTAAAACGTTGGAACAAGCTACCTGGAGAGGTTGTGGAATTTCCATCCTTGGAGGTTTTTAAGACCTGGCTAGACAAAGCCTTGGCTAGGATGATCTTGTTGGGGCTGGTCATGCTTTGAGAAGAGGGTTGGACTAGATGACCTCCTGAGGTCCCTTCCAACCCTAAATTCCTGTGATTCTATGAGTCTACTTTACCTGCTACTTAAATGCAACAGCGGTTGGAGTAAAACATAGCTTTTCTGGGTACCATTAAAGTTGCAATGTATGCCTTAGTGAATAGAATTTGCCACATTGATGCAGGTCGCACCTGAACACAGAAGAATTTTATTTGGTGTATCTTTATACACACCCTTTAAACCTCCCCTGCTGTGTGTATACAAATCCTATTAAAAATTGTAAAGAAAATGTTATTTCTATGCTAGAGAAAGTACCACAAATGTTGCTGTTTTCCTTTTTCCTGAACTGTCATTTGTAGCAAAAGCACTTGCTAGCAAAAGGTTCTTTAGTAAAACTAATGACATTATGGAAATAGTATAATGCTAGAGGAAAAAGTAAACTGTGCCTCATTGAACAGAGGCCTTCATTGAGCTGGCAATCATATGCAGCTACAGTCAAAAAGCAAACAAGATGTTAGCATGCATAAGGAATGGGATGGAGGTTGAAACAGGAGTTACGTCACAGTTACCCAGTGGACTGCCCTCACTTAAAGAAAGTATTGCAGAATTATGTGGCTTTTAGCCAAGGCAATGAGAATAGTTAACTAAAAATACAGGAAAAACGTTGAGAGTTCTACCTGAGGATCAAGAGAAATGCAGGGATGGAAGACAGAATAAAATATTCAAGTGGGTACATATATATAGTAAGGAAAAAGTAAAGTGAGGTTCTGTTTTCCCTATTTCAGAATGCAGGAAGATACTCTAATGGAAATAAGCAACATTCAAAATTGATACAAAGAACTGCCTTTTCATGCGATGCTAATTAGACTATTGAGTATTTTGTGTAATACAAGAATTTAACAAGACTCAAAAGAGGCTTTGTCTTTTATGTAGATAAGAATACTGAGAGATGTGATATCAAATTATAATTTTTTGGAGGAAAGATAAAACTGCACACTTCAGGATTTAAGTCAATCTATAGCTAAGGGATTAGAAAGAAACCTTCCTGGGGGTAGATGATTTTAGGGGTGTGAAAGATGCAGCCTGTAGAGCTGCTGCTGGGTCTCCAGCCAGTGTGTTGAAATGGTTCTGTGTACTCATCCAAATTGGGCCCATAAATCAGCTATGCTTGCCAGATCCATCGCACAGGGCTGGTCCAGTGCAGGTCCCAGCCACATGCAGTTCATGCTCCAGACTGACCTTGCATGCTGTGTCCAGCATCCACACTACTGGTGCTGCTCATTGGGTTTTCACTTGTACTGAAACATACTGCATGCAGTTTGTGGGGCTGGTGCTAGAATTACAAGCAACATGTGGGGCCCAGTCCCAGGTGCATTAGTTGATTTTTCTCCCTTAAAACATGGCTCTTTTTATGACATTCTGTTACTCTGTTATATATATAAAATCAACACAGTACTTGATTGTATTTATAATCAGCACAATTTGAATTTAAATTCTGCCAAAGAAGAATAATCTCTTGGATTATGACATGTTGCCTGAAGGCAAAGGTCAATGCACAATTAGTTCAGCTATTTTTACCTAAACAATCTTGTTTTTTTGTTGTTGGGCTTGTTTGTTTGTTTTTTACTGTTGTTATACCTGGAAACTGTTAACATTTTTAAGTCTCTAGGTGGTCATACGCTCTGCACTTCAGCCTTCTGGGGCAGAATCTGAACAGAAAACAGGTTGCAATGCTCTTAAATCCATAAGGATATATATGCAGCAAATCCTTGCTAATTCCCCTGATGCAGGTTTCTAACTCCACCTGCTGCTTAGCATTAGCCTGAGATTCAAGCTGTGGAAAATGGTAGTTGATGCTGAAGATAGCTCTCCATGGACACACTTAATGGAACAATGGATGTTTTTACATGTGCTTGGCAGTGGGGGGGCATGCTTTAATTAGAGCCACTCTAACTAAAGAGCTCGCAGCGCCTCATGTATCAGTGTCCCTGTGCTTCAAAATGGCAGAGTTGGCACTCTATCTAGAGCTTTTCAAACCACCCGTAGTTAAAACACTTCCATCACCGTTTTGAAGCATGGGGACACCGATACACAAGACAGGAGGCTGGCTGGAGTGTGCTAATTAGCATGCTCCAGCAGATTCAATTAACTGATTCTGCTCCAATATGTTGTTAATCACAGGGTGTTGGAGCAGCCTCCAGACTCGTCTATAGACAGTCAATGATTTTTAGAGCTGAATGAATAAAACCCATTTCATTTTTTTTACGGTGAAAGTAGTTCGCAGGTATTACAGAAATGTTCACTTTTAACATGGAGTAGTTTTTCTGTGTAACTTTAAAGCATTTTCTCAAGCAAATCTGAAACACTTTCCCATCCTTTAGCATGGGAGAACTCATAAGAATTTATATTGCCCATCGTGTTTTCTGAGGAAGTTGGGAGTTTGGGTAGAGGTAAAATCAGAACTAGTCAAAATATAACAATAGATTAGTGTAACGTTTAACATTAAAATTGCAGTAATCAAGGTTGTGAGGTTTTTTTGTTTGGTAGTTTTTTTTACTGCTTAATGTTTTAAATACAAATGGAACGACAGCATTAATTTTTTTTTTTAATACAAGTGCACAGTCTAAATTAACTACTATATTATATTTTCTCATGGACCACATTTTTTCTGGAAAATAGGTTCCTATTGCAGCAATTGCACATTAGCAAACATTTTAAGTCTGTAGTATCCTACCCACTTGGAAGTCCATAGATACCTTAACTAAGCTGTTGAAGCATCTTCTGAGTCTGCTTCCCAAAAAGTTATCTCCTAGCAAAAAGTCAGAGCCTATGTAGGACATCAGAACACATCTGCATGTGAGTAATTGATGAGAAACAATAACTTTCTAACCCCAAAGTATTTCCTTTTATGCTTCAAGAAATCTATGTTTTACTTTCAGCCAGAGCCCATATCTAAGAAAAGGACAGGGGTGAGATGAAAGTTTGTTCTTTATGCAGAAGCTGACAGTTGTCTTAAATCCAAGGCTATAAGACAATCATTGATGTAGCTTCTTATCTGATAGGAAAGTTTTTGCCTTTGATTTTTCTTTCATGGTCAATCTACATAACCTCTGAGACTGTTTATACAAGAAATAGATGAGATCTTTACCTTCAGCGATGTGCTGCATTCTTCTATCCATAATGTTTTTCTGAGAGCTTAGAGATTGACAGTTCTTGTTGCCTCCTTTGGTTATATTGTGCATACAATTAATAAAGTCATGCTCTATGCCTCTATTTTGAAGTAGGATTTTAGTAAGATGTGATTTTATTTTTGTTATTACCAGTTCAGAGTTAAAATCTACAGTAATGATAGTTTCTTGCAGACTTTTTTTCTGTTGAGTTCCTTATGAACATTGGTGGAATTCTGAATTGAAGAGATCTAGAGCATAGGTCATGTCTTCAGATTCTGTGTTTTTCAGTCTAATTACTATAAAGAAGTTCTCAGAGCAGTGATTTTCCTCAGTAAAAATCCATTTTTGTTTTCTGTTTGTCTGCATATATCCCAACTTTATAGAGTACTATCAATTCTGACCACCACATCTTTTTTCAGATCAGGTAGTTGAAGATCTTTGCTGATGGCACTTTATTTACTGTCGATAACCAGCTGTTCTTACATCCTTGTATTTTACCTGTTCTACAGGCCTTCTTCTAGTCTTTGGTCCATGACTAGTTTTCTATAATACCGTTGAAAAGAGCTGTACCAGAGTTTTTTTGGGCAGTCACTGCAGTTTAGACACAAATTATTTCCAGCCCCCAAATTCCATTTTCTGAAAGAGAAGCCCAAGTTTAATTACCAAGAACAGCCCTAACACCAAGAATTGTTTTTAATTGCTGTAATATAAACTTTCTTTTTGAATGCTTATGATTTCTTCTATGCAGCCTAAATGTTTCTGTGTTGGATATCTGCCTCAGGCTATTTTTTTTTCTTTAGCTTAAGCAAAACTCTTCAGAGGTTTTGAATATCAAAGTGGAGGAAATGCATTAATTTTCTCTGTGAAACATTTGCAAAGTTTTTTGCGGTGGGTTTTTGTTTGTTTGGCTTTTTTTTAGCATTAGCCACTATAGCATTTCCATGGTTTGAAGCAAATCCCTTAAATTTAGCAAGGGGAGAGGTGGCATGCTATTTGGGGTATGGTTTTTGCTTTCTCAGGGACAGGCTAAGATAGGGCTGTCCAACTGGTGTCCTGCTGGCTGCATGTACCCCACAATGGCCCAGCATGGGGTCTGTGGCCACTGGTGCAGATTATGCAGGAGTGGGGTGAGTGTGGTCTGTGTGCTGTAGGCACAGTGGGGTTGTGGGGAGAGGCCAGGGAATCCCAGAGGTCTGCATGCTGCCTATATGTTGGGGAAGAAGGAGGCATGCCCTAATTTCAGTAGCAAATTCTGTGTTCAGTATGAAACTGATACATTTGCATGTAAATACTAGGTCCCCGAGCAACAATATGCAGGAACTTGAACTACCCATGCAGGATGTAAAACTAGAGAATATATGTGTAACAGAAACGAGATGGAATAGCAGTCATGACTGGAATGATAGTATTGAACGATACAAGAGAGAAAAGGTAAAGATGATTAGGTAGCTAATACTGTATGTTAATTACATAATAAGAACTGTGAGAAATTCAAAAGAATAACATGGATAAAACCGAGTCTATCTATATCAGCATCACTTTGGGGAAAGCTTAGATAAAAGGTTTTGTTCAGAGTTTTTACCTCTCCAAGGTTGGATTTGTATGCGACTAGAGGTCCCTGTAATGTTCTTAAAGAGTGAAATGCCATTAAAAGTAACATCGTTATGGGATAATTAGCTTCCCAATACAGCCTGGAAAATAAATGTTACTAGTGATAGGATTTGATTAATCAGGATATGGGGTGTAATAGATAGTAGATTTCACCAAATGGTTTTCTAATCAACGTAAAGCATTGCTATTCTAGACTTTTTTTTTCTTTTTTTTTGGGTATTAAAGACATTATAACAAAACAAAAAAAAAAAGCTGGTCCAAGACAGTAACTTTAGACTGAATGATTCTGAATTGGGAATCTGCAAGATCAGTATAAAGCCTGGAAATAAAGTTGTCTGAGGGCAAAATTAACCTAATGGAACTGATTAATGCAGCCAGCTGGATTGAGAAGCTCAGGTACGTGAGTGGAGGGAAGGACTGGGAGTTCTTCAAGTCAGAAGTGCTTTTTTGTTGTTGCTGCTGTTCTTCAGATAGCTGATATTTTTCTAGACAAAGGAAATGGAGGAGAACTGAATTGTCTGGACCTCCTTTGAAATCAGAAGTTGTTATTTAAAATGAGGATCAGCAGAACTATTAAAGCATGGAGAGAACCAGCTTAGCTAAAGCTCCATCCTTGGAAGTGTTTAAGATCCGGCTAGATAAGGCTTTGGCTGGGGAGATCTAGTTGGAGATGGTCCTGCTTTGAGCAGGGGGTTAGATTAGATGACCTCCAAATGTCCCTTCCAATCCTAATTGTCTATGATTCTATGATACCCATTTGTTTTTGTGAAAATGTTATAAATTGGCTATGAAAAAAGTTCAGGTTGGAAATAAGAAAAAGGTCAAGTGAGTGAAAGTGAATTTCTGAGAATAAAAATATAACTGATGAAGTTTAATCTTAAATTACTTCATTAAAGAGATTACATGCTGTTGTTTGGTAGCAAGAAACAGGACTTGATGACGCATAATGTCCCTTCAAGTACTTCGAGTTGCCCATTTTTATTTGACCTGCAAGAGGTTGTACATACTCATTAGTAAGCCTTGTGGCAGAAAGCCACCTTGTTTCTCCCCAAAATCTCTGCCCTGTGACACTGTGACTAAAATCTCTGAGCAGCAACCATTTGATTAGGGTGGGTCAGCACGGAGGGGACAACACCCTGGCCGGTCTCTTTAGGTAACTTGAACTGGCTGCATTCCTGAGGGAGGGGGGAAACCTGCTCCCTCTGCCTACCTGACTGCATCAATTACCTGGGTGGGGGGTTTCTACCTGGGGAGCTGGAATCTGCCTGGTAACAGGTGATGTATTTCGAATTGGTTGGCTGACAGCCAACTGGGGCTGACCTCCACTGGACCAGGTGAATGAGGTCACAGGGGCTATATAGGTTGGGAGGGGGAGGAGGCTCGCTCTTCTCTCTTCCACCATGAGGTGAAGCAGCAGCAAAGCAGGGAAGACAGAGGAGCCTTGCCATCGGGACCTAGCTCTCTCTCTCACCCCAAGACTCCAGAGGGGAAACGGAAGAACTCTGGAAGATGCTTGTGAGTAAGCTACTCAATCTGATTAGATATCTAGCTGGCAGTAACACAGATGCGTGATCAAAAGGCTACCTCAGCCACACTGTTTGCTCTTTAGGATTTTACTCAACCCTGTACCCTAGTTTCCCCTACCCCTGTAATCAGTAAAGTTCTCCCTTTTGACCGGTGTGGGAGACTTATTGAGGGGTGGGTCTAAATTACGCCAGAGAGACCCCTTAGGTCTGCGGACTAAGGGAGACTTTACTTTTTGCCCCCTTGACTTGGGGAAGTGCCCCAAGTGCCTGTACTGGGTCGAGTACCCATCGGACTATTAGGCCTGTATTTCCCTGAGGACACAGGGCCGAGGCAGTCCCTTCTCGGGGTGGTGGCAGCACGTTGCCCCCAGACTAGCGAGTGTGCTCCGGGAGAGGGGTCAGCCAAGTATAAGGCGCCCCTAGGGAGGCATTCGGAGTCTGGAAGGTGGGCGGCTGCAGGGAGGTGGGCGGCTCAACGCAGGAGCGCCCCCTACTGGCCCGCCACAAGCCTCACAGTGGCATGTGAGTTTTTTATATGGTTCTGGGGATGCTTCTTGTAGCAAACCCAGGATATATACCATAGTTGTTTAATTATATGCTTGTTGAGTTTGTCATGTCAACAACCAAATTACATTAGTGACTTACTGACAAAAAGATTCTTAAAATAACCTAGTAAAATATGGCATTATTTGGATAGAGGATTGTTGTGATAGAGTAAAACAAATTTTTAAGTCATAGAAGAGTATGGGCATTCAGTCAGATAAGTATAGGAAAGGGTGACTTAAGAAAATTTTCCCAAAATTTTGCAAACTCGATCACTAGCTCTGCATGATGTTGCAGAAGCAAGGGGAACAGGTTTGCTAAAGTAAACATGGGTATAGAATGTTATTAGCCTTTGAAATCTCATTCCTGGGCTGTTAATCCTATACCATGATAAAATTATTGCTGTAAAAAAGGTTTTGGTTTTGGTGGCAGGGGGGGAGGGGAGTTGTGTTTTTGTTTCTTTTAACTGTTGGGTGACATCTCTGATAGAAACTTGCTCACTAATGACTAGTGGCTTGCTCTCAGTTCCTCAATATCAAAAGCTATCAAGTAGTCTAAATTAAATTTTAAAAAGACTTACTTTTTTTTTTTACAAATGGTATCATTTTGATAGATGTACCATTGATTAATACTGGTACATCATAATTTGATAACAAAAGTACCATATAGCTTGGTACAGCTCCAGCCATGCCTCCCATGGGTGGGGGGAACTGGGTATTGGATTCTGCGCTCCACCTTGGCCACAACAGCTGCCGCCTTCAACGGGTGGCAGCAAGGGCTTAGGCACTGCTGATAGCGGGTAGGGGGATGCAGACCACACCCCATAGCCCTGGTAGCACGGGTGAGGGGCACCAGCAGAGGGAGGGGGGGGGCCCTGTGGGTTGGGGAATGAGGGGCATTGGCAGGCCCAGGGGGCTGTGAGGCGGGAGTGAGGGGCACCAGTAGGGCTGGAGGGGATGGGGGGGCTGTGGATGGGGAGTGAGTGGCACCAGCAATGCCAGGGGGCTGTGGGTGCTGAGTAAGGGGCACTGTCAGGGCTGGGGAGCGGTGGGTCAGGAGTGAGGGGCATCAGCGGGAGTGGGTGGCTGTGGCTTGGAAGTGAGGGGACAATGGCATGGGCAGGGCACCAGCATATCAGAGCTGTTCAAATATTGTGTTTAACTGATACCTATATTTATAGTGGCATTTCATTTTAATTGTGGAAAAACGCGGGTCTGTGGGGTTTTAATCAGAGAACTTGCAATTTTTATCTGAGAACTTGCTGTTTTTTAAACAGGGAAGACCAGTATCCCTGGCTGTAATTTTGAATAGATGAATGTGATCTTGTGAATAACTCTAAAAATCAGGCATATGTTTTGTTATTCCTATGAGTATCATTGTTACTGGTCTCTTGGTATGTGGGGCAAGGAAGTAGAGAAGTCAGACTGATCAGTGAGTCTTTAAATGACTGATCTGAGGAGGCTGATCTGAGATTGGCAAGCTCAGCTGCATACATGACAAATAGTTCTAGGAGAAAGGAGTAGATTCTGATGATGTCTGGTCACAGCTCTTTCCCATTGTCTCTCTCATCTATCCTCCTCCATAGTGAGGTGAGTTTGCTCGGAATAATTGATGCTTTGGTGTACATCTCAGTGCCACGGAGGATGATTTAGTGCTCGAGTCTCCCAGGTATTAAGGTTAATATTTCATTTCTTTAGATTGGCCTTCAGTGTGTCCATAAACACGTGTTTGGCCCACCTCAAGCAGTGACCATCAGTGAGTTGGGAATATAAGACCAGTTTTGGGAGCCAGTTGTCAGGCATCCTTATGACCAGGGATCCTGGTTTTCTCTGATTAAAATTTGCATATTCTCTGGTTAAAAACCCAAAATCCATGAGAGAAACTAAAGGCCATCCACAGCCCCTCCCAGTGCTGCTGGTGCCCCGCACTCCCCCCCAACAGTCTCAACAGCCCTCCTGATGCCCCTTGCAATAGGCCCACAGACATGCAGATACAGACACTGACACCCACCCCAGCACACAAGTGTGTGGGGGGGTAAGGGTGGAGGAAAGGGAAGGTGCTGGAGGGGTAGATCAAGAAGCAGTGAGTGTGCCCACTCCCAGGAGCAGGGCCAGGGAGTGAGGGCAGGGGTGCCACTCTGTGGGGCACACACATGCCAGCTGGCCTGACAGGAGGTTCGCACACAGAGGCCGCCACCGCAACTCTACCACTGCGCCCTGCGCTGCCATCCTATGGCCACCTGAATGGTTTTGTGAGCAAGTGCCTCATGGTGCGGCAACAGCAGTGCAGTGGCAACCACCGTGTGCAGGCCAGGTATGTAAATGTGGGGCTTGCAAGCAGCAGCATGCCCCACAACCAGCTGCACGGCTCAGCAGCGGCGTGGGGTGGTGGTGGCTGCATGTAGGGTGGGGGGAGCTTTGTGAGCAAGCGCCGCCACTGTGGAGCCATGCCCTTTGCCCATGAATCCTAGAGGTAAGTGGGGCTTGGGGGCTATAGGGGGTTGAGGGAGTGGGGGGTGTTGCCATCCCCAGGCGGCACATGGCAGTTAGGAGCAGGGCCAGGGGGTGAGTGTGCCACCTGCCGGGGGGGGGGAGAGAGGCTGGCATACAGCCAGAGCACATTTCCATGGCCAATGCTGCAGGCAGGAAGAGGGATGGGGGCGCGGGAGGTGGGGCATGGGGGCTTGGGCTTGCACACAGTAGCCGCTGCCACTTACTTGGAGGCCTGTGACAGCGGTGACTGCCACTGCCTCCAAAACTTCCCCACTGCCACCATGGAGCTCTGCCCGGAGCTGTGCCGCTGGCTGCCGGGTGGCGGCAGCAGCGTGGTGGTGGCTGGGCGGCACACAGCCACCGCTGCGCTGCTGCCACTGGCCACACAGCTCCAAGCATGGCTCAGTGGTGGCAGCAGGAGGTTGTGGAGGTAGTGGCAGTCACCACTGGCACGGGCCGCTGCTGCCACTTGCCTGTGGGGCAGCCCATGTCAGCGGTGACGGCCTTTCCGTACAAAACCTGCTGCCGCCGTGGAGCCATGCTTGGAGCTGTGTGGCCAGCGGCAGCGGTGCAGCGCAGTGGTGGAGCTGGGAATGGCTGCGTGCCACCTGGCCACCACCATGCTGCTGCTGTGCCGCTGCTGGTAACCGCACAGTACCAAGCATAGCTCCATGGTGGCAGCAGGAGGTTTTCTACTCAGCGGCTGTCATCACTGGCACCAGCAGCCCTAGAGGCAAGCGGCAGCGGCCACCCATGTCAGCGGTGACTGCTACCGTCTCCACAACCTCCCGCTGCCACCGCGGAACCATGTTTGGAGCTGTGCAGCCACCCTGCGCTGCTGCTGCCAGCCACGCAGCTCCGAGCATGGCTCCACGGCAGCAGCGGGAGGTTTTGGAGGCAGCAGCTGACACTGCCATTACAGGTCTCCAGGTAAGTGGCAAACCCAACCCCCCCTCCCCCCGGCATCCCTCGCCTTGGTTGCAGCGTTGGCCATAGAGCTGTGCTCTGGCTGCATGCCTGCCTCCCCCTCCCCCAGGCAGGTGGCTGAGCAATAAGTGTGTGGCCCACATATGGGGGGCACCACCACAATGCGCCTGGCATCGCTTTCCCACAAAGCCCCCACAGAGGGCCACCCCTGCCCTCACCCCCTGGCCCTGCTCCCAGCTGCAGTGTGCCACCTGGGGCCAGCAGCACCCCTGCTCCCTCAGCCCCCAACTATCTTCCCCAGCCCTGTCCTACAGCCCCACTTACCTCCATGCTCCGGAAGCGAAGGGCAAGTCTGAGCCTGAGCCAGGCCTTGGCTGCCTCAGAGGCTCAGGCCCTGCCCTCCCTCCCCCTCTGGCCAGGGCTGGGGTTTTCTCGCCCTTTTTGCAAATTGGTTCTTGCAGGCTGGAGCTGGTGCTGTATAAACATGGCTGCAGTGGTCATGGTGTTTGCTTGAGCCAGAACTCTGACATTAGTTCTTCTATCCTTCCAATCATTTGGATGATTTTCCAAAGACATTGCTGATGGTAACATTCCAAAGCTTTTAAAGGGTTTCCAAGATGTCATTCAAGTCTCACATCCATACCACAGGGTAGGGATGACAACAGCCCAGGAAACTAGAAGTTTGGTTTGGCTCCTGATGTCATGATCATCAAAAACACAATTTTGGTGACATCCAGAAGTAGCACTGGCTGATTTTATGTAGTGTTGAATATCATTATCTAGGTTTACTTTTTGGCAATGGTGGCTACCCAGATAAGGGAAATGCTCAACTTTATCCAAGGATTACCCTCTAATTGTAATGTGTGGAGGAGCAGCTGGTTGGTTTGCAGTGAGTTGGTAAAGTATCTTGGTTTTCCTGAAGTTGATGATGAGTCCAAACATTTCATACACTTCACGAATGTAGTCCTGAGTGACCTGAAGCTCTTCAATTGAGTGAGCGCACATAGCACAATCATCAGTGTATTGAAGATAAGTAATGGCACTATGGCTTATCCTGCATTTGGAACGTAACTTGTTGATGTTAAAGAGATTGCCATCTATGCGATACTGGATTGGATGCTGACTCCAGATGGAAGTCTGTCAGCAATGAGATGTGTTGGTTCAGTCGCATCTCCTTGCTTGACTCCCATTCTCATAGTGAAGGGGTCTGTTTCTGAGCCGTTCCTTAGGACAGTTGCTGTCATGGAGGAGTCTAATAGTAACACATTGTTGGTAGGCATCCAAATCTCATCAGAGCCTTTAGTTGGGTCAGAGAAGGCCATGTATAAGATCTTGGTGTTATTTGCAGCACTTTTCCTGCAGCTGTTTTAGAATAAAGATCATATCTATTGTACCTCTGACTGGTGTGAAACCAAGCTGGGACTCGGGTAGAATCTCTTCAGTGAGGAAAGTGAGTCTGTTGAGGATCACACAAACAAGGATCTTACCAGCTACAGACAGATGCAATACCATTTTAATTGCTGCAATCTGATCTATCTCCTTTCTTGAATATGATTATGAACCTGGCATTTCTCAAGTCACTGGGAATCTGTTCTTGTTTCCAGATTTTCATAATAACATTGTGGGTTGCATCCACATGAGCGTAGATATTTGGTTTCCTGGGGACAAGTTCCCTTTGGAACGTCTGTGCCACGCACCCCTGGTACACGGCAGACTACCCCAGACACTGGGCTGGCCCCATCAGCCTTGCCTGGAATCCTGAGCGCCTTGGGGGCTGCGGCAGTGGTGATCCTGCCACTCAAAACCTGTCTGGCAGCTGGAGTGTGGCTCCCCCTGTGCACTGCCCCACTTCTTTGGTGCAGGTTCTTTTGACCTGAGGATCTCCCAGTCAGACTCCTTGCCCCGCCCCCACGCTGCTACCTTGCAGCATGGAGAAAATTTGAATATGTAATACAAGTCACTTCTCAGCCTCTTGAAGGCTCAGATCAAATGTAGTGCCGCAGATGTGTCTGCAGCGCCACATACTGCATAGCCGCGCTCATCTGGATGCACCCATATAGTTTGAGAGAGCTTTTGCCCAACTCGCTTATAAATTTCAGCTTGTATTTCATCAGGGCCACATGCTCTAGTTGTTCTTCATCTGCTTAATGGCTTTCAAGGACTCTTGATAAGTTGGTGGATCTACAAAGTAGTCCTTTATGGGGTGTTGCAGAATGGCTTTCATGGTGGTATCATCAGCGTTACAATCTTGGTTTCTTCCACTGTGCATTGATGACGGAGCAGTCTTTAAGGAGTGTTGTTCAGTTCTTGGACTTCAGAGGGATGGCTCCTTGTGTGCTTGGCCCATAGATGGTTTTGATTGTGCTGAAGAAACTCTGCATGTTATGGCTATCAGAAACTTTTAAATCTTGCTTTGTCCTCTCCTGCTTGTTCTTTTGCTCTCAGATTTTCCTCTGGGTCTCAGTTTTAATGTGATAAGTGTCTTGCTTCTGTTGATGTCATTATGCCAAGCTTTGAAAACCCTCCTTTTTTATCAATGAGAGCCTGTATTTTCCAGTCATTTTCATTGAACCAGTCCAGTTGTTTCTTTGCAGAGAAGTTGAAAGATTCTTTGCAGTGTATTTTCTTGATGCTCTTCCAGTGATCGGTGGTGTCAAGATTGGCAGGGAGGCTGAACAGTTTCTCACTGAGGTTCTGCTATAGATGATCACTTTTAGTGAAGTTGATACTGAACCACTTCCTTAGTTGCCTCTCTTATTTACTTCATTTTGGGTCATACCAATGGAAGTTATGGGGAACATATCAAATGATGAGCTGTCCAGCATTTGTCAGTGCTGGTCATCACTCTGGTGATATAGACATTGCAATGGTTGTAATTACCAAATCACATACGATGTAATTAGTGGTTTGAGCAGCAGTGCATCCGCAATATCTTTCATTTTGTTGTTTGGGTGGAATAAGGAGCTTGTGATGATGGGATCGCATTCTAAACACTTGCTCAGGAGAAGAATACCATTTGAAATTACTTTCCCTATCCCTTCCTTTCAATAGCTCTGAGTCCCTGCCCACTCTAGCATTGAAATTACCAAGAATTATCTTCTTTTCTCTGGGGCTAGATGACAGGAGTTGGTTGAATTTAGAATAGAATTTTTGTTTCATCATCTGCATCGAGGCTCGGAGCATTTGCGCCGATGACTGTTGCTTGTTGTCTTCTGGTCAGTTGCAGACAATCACCTGCTCCATCAACTGTTAACTGAAGACTCAAATATCTGGAGGCTTAAGAGGCTTAAAAGTCATAAGCTGTTTGTACGTGAAGCCCACAAACTCCTGGTAGAGACTGGGATGTTGAACCAAACCTATAGGCAGCAACAATGGGCCAACTGCTGGAAAAGGTCAGGCCTGTTCTACAGTATTTTATACCAACACCAAATGAGTCCCCCATTGCATTCAACCTTGACAGAAGAGTGGGTCAAACTGAACAGACTGAGATTTGGATACACTTCAAAACGACACAATGTGAACATCTTGGACAGCCCTTTTTGTGAATGCAGTGTCCAAGAAACAGCATGGAACTTAATCAAAAGTGGAAGAGCCCAGAGCAGCCCCAGCCTACCCTACGCCGTGCAGATCCAGGAGCACATGCCTCCCAGGGTACGCATAGCAGCAGGAGCTGCACCCCCCAGGACGAGCCACTTGTGGTTCAGTCCCATGGCCCACCCCAGCTGTGCAGGGCCTGCCCCAGCCCCACTCCCTCACTCATCACTGCCTGCGTGCCCCTCCCCACCTCTGTTGCAGCCGCCAGAAGCCTGCAGCCCCACATTTGGGGAGGCTCTTCCACCACCTGTGGACGTCATTTGAAAGAGAGAGAGTTGAAGACAAAGGGTTGTGGCATGCATGTTGATGCCATGCTAATTGATGCATCTCAGTAATGAACTTGGTCTTGATAGCAAAACCTGTGTCATGGATATGTCTGTTTTTCATTCTTTTCCTTTGGAAAAGAAGTTGTAGGCATCACCATGCTCTGTGAGCTGCCCTTTTCCTGCATGTCCGTCTCATTAAGTGCAGCAACCTCAGTATCAAATTATGCAAGGTCTCTGGCCATGATTGTTGTCCTTCTCTATTGTTAGTTTAGTTCCTCAGAATATGGATATTCCAGGTTGCAAACTTCATTACTTGATTTGAATCACGGTGATCCCACTGGATGCAGTCTTCCAGTTAGGTAAAACAAGACAGACTGTATAAGTCACCTTTTCTAGCTCCCTCCCCATACAGTCATGATTGCAGCTGCCAGATTGCACACCCATCTCTCTTCCAAGTTCAAAACGGTCATCATAGAATCATCAACTCTTGTTGTAGGTTCATGACAATGGGCTTCTGGTAAGCACTTGCCACCATCACCATAGGACTTGCTATGAAAAGAAGACGTGTCTTCTTTCAATGTGGGGACACCATTGCGCATCAGTAACCATGTAATAATTTGTGGAAGGGAAACCTTAATCTGATGGCAAAGAAAACCTAGACAACTGGAGGTTTCTATTCCACTGTAGCCTTCATCTGCCTTTGTAGCCATTGTGAAATATTCTTGTTTCATCTGCTTATTCCTCTGTTGAGGACTTATTTTCCATTTTGGATTATTCTTAGCCTGGAAACCTCACTCTCAGCCTTGTCCCCATGGGTAAACCTACCAAAAAAAACCTCAAGATAGCATTTCTCTTCAGGTCTTTGGTAGCATACATGTCATGGTTGTGATCCATAGGAGGTTTATATGGGTATACTTACTTATATGGGTGTTGAGGAGAGGGGGTCAGGTGAGCTACAGCTAATCTTGGGGTGACTGCAGCCCCCTGCCAGCATCACTTCTGCCCCCCAACACAGTCTGCTCCCCTCCCCCCCCACAACACACACACGCGCACGCGTGGAAGAGCCTGGTGCAGCCCCAGCCCTCAGCGGTAACCTGCCCTGTCCCACACAGGTCCGGGGGCACACTGACAGATGGATGTAAAGCCAGGGGTGCTGGGAGCTCGTATGCCACCGCTGCCATATATACACTCTGTGTTGCTGCTGGGCACTGCTTCCCTGCACCCAAGTATCCCCGCTTCTCCATGCCACTGGCTTTGCTTGCAGCCGGCCGTCAGCCCCCGTCCTTCCCTGGCATGCAGTGGCGGTGCTGAGTGTATAAATGGTGGCAGGGATGGCCGCCACGTGTAAGCTCCCCACACCACTGCCATGTGCTGGGGGGGTGCTGATGGCCGGCCGGCCACACATGAAGCCGGTGGCGTGGAGAAGCAGGAATGAGAAAAGAGTGGGTACGAGAAAACGGTGCCTGGCACAGAGTGATGGGTGGTGGCAGCCCCACCCCCCTGTGCTGCCACTTCCCATGTACCCCAGCTCTTTGGCTTCATATCCAGCCAGCTGTCAGCAACCCACCCGCTCCTGGCCAGATGCAAAGCCAGCAGCACAGAGAACGGGGCTACTTGGGCACAGGGAAGTGGCGTGCAGCAGCAACACAGAGTAATGGATGGTGGTGGCGGCCCCCCCCCCCCAGCACCACCACTTTCCAAGTATCCCCACTTCTCCACGCTGCCACCATATACCCCCTGTGGCCTTCCCAAGTACCCCCAGGAATACGCGTACCCCCGGTTGAGAACCCCTGGCCTAGTGTTTATGGCCTTCCCATGGCAGGGGAAGGAGTTTCTTCAGGCTGAGGAGAAAACCTAGCCCCTCATCTACTAGTTACTCTGCAGAAGCTTCAACCCTAGCCTTTTATACAAAAGATTAGGGCTGAGACTAGCATTAGAGCCAGTTGTCCATTTCCAAAAGAGGCAAGTAAACCACTTACACTGAAGCATCTAACTCGGGACAGTGGATTCCATTGTGGGGACCAAATGCCTAAAAATTAGGCTTGGCATTACTGAATCTTTAGTCCCTTTGTCCTTCTAGGTCTTAGTGACTAAATGAAGTTATCTGGGGATGCATTGGAGAATGCTGGTAAGATAAGGGAAAGAACTTTCAGAAATTTAAACTTGCTGGAGCTATTAAAAGGACTGTATCTTATTCTCATTGAAAAGTTTCATTTTGCTAAGGATCAAGTTTAAAATTCTGCAACACCAATAGGATCTTCATCCAATTCTTCTCTTAAACTTCCTATGTGTCCCCTGAAATCTATACAAACAAAATATTACCTTGAAGTGCTTTTAGTTTAATAGAATGGATTATATGTAATACAAAGATGCTTGGATGTTAGTTGCAGTTTGCCTCTTTGCTAATCAGTTTATCTGACTAAAGATCTAGTGCTGTATTCAGGGACAACAAATCTGAATGGCTGTGAAGAAGTTAACACTGGTACTTTCTACTTTCTTGATTACATTATCATATGCCTTTTCCTCCTTTTTCTCTATACCTTCTTTGTCTGGGCATTGTAGTTTTTGCTTTGAGTTCACTTGGTAAAAAAGATTTATTCATTCTTTCCAGTTATTCACTTTTCTTGGCCTAAATTACTTTACATGGTAATTGTTAGTTAACTCTATATTTCCCTGTTTAGATGCTCCTGATTTGAGTGTTTTTTTGAGGCAGTATGGTTTAATATGACTTCTGTATCATATTGTAAAATTCTGTGACATTCAACTGTCTATATTTAAAGATATGTATTTTTTTTTAAATATAGTTCTGGCATTTAAAAATATTTTAATGGACCTTAGTTTATTTTAAAACATTCTTAAAGTGAATATTAAAAATTCTGCTTTTTTAAATATTGTTATTTTTATTTGACTTTCCTAGAATGGTAGGATTTTCATTGTGGCTACTTGCAGATCGTAACACGCACAAAAAAAAAAAAGATGGCACTATAAACTTGACATGCTCCTGTGCCTCACCCAGAACATGCCCAGAAGAAGCAGCACTTTAATCGGACCTGACTCTCCTGATGTCTATATAGATTAGATACTCTAGTGGGGCTTTTTTGTCCCTTTATCTAATAGCTGATTGAATCTCTACAGATGCTGCAGAGTATCTACTGTTACTTTTGGTAGAGCACAGCTTTGTTTTTTTTTTCTTACATCTGCAAGCAGCTTGTACATTTCTGTTGATAGGGGTGCCTTTTTAATATACTAGTGCTGTTTTGACATTATTAAAATGACAAAGTCATGCAACATTTTTGCCAAATATAAAGATCAATGTGTTATTGAAGCTTACAGTTATGACAATAACTGTAAGCAGTAAAGAGGCAGCTTGCCCACTTACGGTGGCAAATAGTCAACGTGTTGCCTTTGTCTCGGTCCCAGGAAATCTAAATCTTTAAGCCCCTTGAAAAGGAGATCAAAGTATACAGTTGCCCATAGGTGGTTACTCTGTCAGTATTGTTGCTTGTGGGCCACTGGAGTTTGGAAGCCATTCGTCTATGGGAGGGGTTGTCAGCCAGGGGTATGCATACCCCCAGGGGTATTTGAGAAGGCCCTAGGGGGTATGTGTGGGTGGGCAGAGATGGAGCACCGCCACCCCACCATCCCACACTGCCACGTAGGCACCACCCACCTGGCTGGACGTGGGGAACAGGGGAAGCTTGCTGCTGCCACTCCGCATACAGCTATGGCGCCTGCCTCCCTCCCCCCCCCACCCCTGCATCCAGCCATCAGGAGTACACTAATCCAAAAAGGTTAAAAACCCCTGGTCTATGGCAATTAGCACCACACTGAGTATTAGAAACTTCAGACAGGTATTGCTAATGCCCATTCCCCCAGAACTAACTCCAAAGCAAAATTGCACATCATAATCTGAGCTCTGTCATGGACTCAGTGTACTTTGTTGGGCAAGTAATTGTTCTACTTGGTTTTCCATCAGTAGAAAGGAGATAATAACTCTGTGACCCAGATAATGGGAGTGTTAGTTAATTTTTTGTACTGCTTTTAAATTGTGAAACATTGTACAAGTGTTTAATATTGGCTAAAAATCAGGCTGGTCCTCAGATTTTTTTTTTTCTTATGGAAGTTCCTAGTTTTCACTTAACCCCCATTTCTATGTAATGTATGCTGGCTTTTTTGTAGTATGTATTAGTTTAATCTAAATTATCTAAACTTTTGAATATTCTGTATGTGTAATATTACAAATCAAAAGACGTTAGTTGAGATTTATTAGTTTTTATTTTTCAAGTAATGACTGCAGCTTCTGAGACAACCCAATTTTTAATTACACTGTTAATATCTGCTCCTCTTTAATTAATCCTTACCCATATGCCCCTTCATGCTTCTGCTACAAATTTTTAGAGAACAGATAAGGCATGCAGTATGTGCAGAAGGTTGGCAAAGTCCCAACGTAATCTCCCCACTCACTTTTCTGGTATGCTTGATTTGGTGGCAAGTTCTTTTGATGCTGCATCTGGAATGCTGGCGGGTGGGAGCAGTTTCCCATAGATACAGTGGCCGACCTTTCCCATATCCAGCATTTGGTAGAACTCCTTCATTAAGTCTCTGCCCTGAGCAAAAGAATTTTTATACTGATTTTCAGTGAAACATCTGAAAAGTCAAGTTTCTTGATAGCTCTGTTACAGTCAACAGTCCCCTTTCAGATGATCTTTTTAGAAAAGGAAATTGTTGTGTGGCTCCCCACTAGCATTAATGGGAATCATATGCTTTGCTTAAATTCCATGCCGGCTGGAAACAGATTAATAACAAGCTTTCACAGAGAAATAGTAGGTTTTTTTCAGCCTGGGAGTTTATGGCAAAGAACCACTGAAGTGTTTACAACTTCCAATTCATGCAAAACCTGACTTATTTGTGCCCTTTACTTCTGTGCCACTGCCAAAAAGAAAACTGATGCCCAGTTAATATATGCTTCAGCCGCAATCATTTTGAAATAGTGTGACACTTGTTAGTGTGCAGTGATGTTAAACAATTAAAGCTGCAAAAAAATAAGTTTAGCATATGAATATGATGGTCTCCTTGCTTGACAGTAATACTTTATTATCTTTTTCAAATACAGCCAGCAGCCAGCTTCGGGTGTAGCCTATTCCCATCCAACTACAGTTGCTAGCTACACTGTTCATCAGGCTCCAGTAGCTGCACACACAGTTACTGCTGCCTATGCTCCAGCAGCAGCAACAGTTGCTGTAGCGAGGCCTGCTCCAGTAGCTGTTGCAGCTGCTGCAACAGCTGCTGCCTATGGAGGTTACCCTACGGCACACACAGCAACAGATTATGGTTATACCCAGAGGCAACAAGAAGCTCCACCACCACCACCTCCAGTCACTACACAAAACTACCAGGTAAGTGTCCTTAAGCAAAAATTGCCAAAGTTCATATAGAATAACAAAAGGGGAGGGAAACTGGATGGCTGAAAGGAACTGGTAATAAGATCTATATTCTTACACTTCTGCAGAGCCCAGTTTAGCACTCCTGGGTGGCTAAAACTTTATGTGCAAAATTAATTTGATATAATCGGATTGAGATAATTGAATAACTTTCTGAATCTCATAAGCTACCAGCTGTTTTGGTAGTCTTTAATATCTGCTACAGATGCAAACAGTCAGATTGGAGGCTGGTCTGTGCTGTTTTTCAGGTAAGGGTTGAAGAACATAAACTGTGTAACTGAAAAGATTTACAGCACAAGTAGCACTGTTGTGTTGACTTTGGGGATACAGGATTTCACTGTCTAGAACCATTAATCTGACACCTAAAATCCCCTCTACATATGCAGGTAAAGGCACAATGGGATCTAATGCACAATCAACATGCGCATGGCAGGAGGTACGATTATTGGATTGTGCATTAAATTGCATCATGCCATATTGCGGGTAGAGGGGGGAGCCTGATCCCAGTCAGCAAATTGTACTTTTTTGTGGTGTTAAGGCCTAATCCAACTTCTGTTTACATCACTGGGAGATTTTCCCTAGTCTGGTGTATGGTTATTTTGAACTGATTCCTCTCTTTACTGGAGTTATGAGAGGTAAATACCGTATTTACTAGTTTTTTTTCCCCCATTTAACACAACGAAAATCAAGCCTCAACTTAGGATCACATATGACTTACTTAACCAAAAAATGCACATGATCAGCCAGCAGAGGGCGTCTAAGCTCCCCTCATCATGTAGGGCCCTGCTTCTGAAACTTGTCCTCAGAGTGACCCTGTTTATGACCCCATTTCCTCAAAATGGCCCTTCACTTCCTCTGAGCTACTGCCCCAGCAGTGGGTGCTGGACCAACCTGATACACAGCAAGGGACATAGCTAGGCTGCCAGCATGTGATGAGTTGCTCCAGCACCCGCCGCTAGGGCAGTAGCTCAAAGTGATTCAGCATGTGCTAGCCAGAAACCCCACACACTGTAGAGATGGTGCTTGGCTAGCACCTGCCAGGTCATTTCGAGTTGCATGCAAGGAGAGCCTAGCCAGCACATGCTGAGTTTCCTCTGCTCCTGCCAGCCAGGCAACAGCAGGAAGCAACCTGATCACCTTCTTGCCAGGCACCCAGCATGCTGTTGGAGAGGCTTACCAGGCACACAGCAGGGAGGGACCCCCACAGTGGCTGACCAGCACATGCAGGGGGGACCTCGGCCAGCACACAAGAGGGAGGGACTCTGCAATGGCTGTCCAGCACTCAGGAAGGAGGAACTCCTGGGAGCTAACTAGGCACCCTGTGTATTGCAGAGGGACCTGACTGCAGGGACAAGGGACCACATGCTCAGGATGTGGTGAGGGATCCAATGCATGGTGAAGTTCCAGGTGGCAGTCAGGAGCAGCAGCAAGGGATCCAGCATATGTCAAGGCTCACAGCAATAGCGGCAAGAAATGAGGCGAGCCCATGATTTATCTGCTGGGTTAGATTGGTAATGCTAATGAAGCTCCAGTCAGTTTTGACATGCCAAGCAATATCACCATTGAGAGAGGCACAAAATGCATAATTATGAGAAATACAAAAAATGAAAAGTCATGAATTACAGTGATGTTAGCAGTATTGGGAGATGAGAGAAAATTGCTACCATATGTGATTTTGAAATGCAAAACTCTGCCAAAATAAAAGTTGCCACCAGGAATAGTTAAATGCCAGGAACAAGGAGGATGTCAAGTGCATTGATGATGAAAGACTAGTTAAGATGTGTGGAAATGAAGGCCTGGAACACTGCTAAAGAAAAGAGGAATGTTAGTGTTAGATTAATTCAGAGGGCATTTAATATCATATGTGAAAAGAAACATTTGGACAGTGAATTGTGATCTTGTTGTCATACATGCTGGTGTGACATCTCAACTTTAAGTACTGGATGTCATAGTAAATAAGCCCTTTTAGGACCATTTATAATGACAGTACTTAGACTGGCTCTTGGCAGGGAACCAACCGCACACCTGGTGGAAAGATTAAGAAGCCAACCACGATACTGCTTTGCCAGTGGATTCTGACTTCTTAGGGAATGATATCTTCAGAATCCATTATTAAAGGCATCAAGAAGTGGATGGAACTGAAGACTTTTGTGGGAAGATGAGAACAGTGAAAAGTATGAAAGTGGAAGTGACCAGTCCGAAGTTGTAGGATTTAAGAAAGGACTGGTACTTACTAGGTTCTTGGCAAAACCTAATATTGATCAAGTTATGTTAATGTTTTAATTGAATTGAAGCGAATGTTGAATTTATGACTGACTGGTATTTCTGTTTTGCATAAATTTTGTCAGTAGGTCTATTTATAAAAGTAATATCAAACCAAAATCTTTTTGGGCGGAATCTAATTATTGCTGTGTCATCTTAGATGCAAGTAAATACTGCGTTGTAGATATTACTCTCAATTAATATTTTTTCCTTTATTGCTAAAGGAAAATAAATTGCAAAATACCCTTTAAGGGTCACATTTTAACTTAATATTTTAGGTCTTTTAAAGATATCTTGGAGAGAGGAGTCTTCTAGATTTTATTATATATACACTGTATAGGAGCTGGGTATTTGCTATCAAATGTTTCAGAATCCTGAAAGCAAGCTCTGCAGTGGCAATTAGCCACTTAAAGTACTAATTATAAGACGTGTGCACGCATTGTACTAAATGTTGATGCAGAAAATGGAACAAAAGGAGCCCTAGAAAAAAACAGAAAAGAAAAATGTTGCCAAAATTGCTAGGGAAGGAAATGTTACCTTGATAGTATCTTCTAAAGCTTAAAATGGGGGAGGTAGAACATTTTATAAATTATAGAATTATGAATTCACCATAAAACAGAAGTACTTAAAAGGTTCTACTAATATTTCCCTCTACAAATTTGTATGTAAAGGGAAAAAGTGTTAAATTATTGGTGGGATTTTTTTCTCTCTTATAACATTAACATTAGGAGTTTCCAATGGCATTTGTATTTTGTAGAGGTATGTTTTGTGGAGGCTTGGGGGTTTTTTTCCTCAAAATTGCATAGGGCTTCTCATCTCATGCGGTGTTCATTCAGTATTGCAATTGTCTGGTAAAATTGTTTTTTCCTAATGGAAATAATATTTAAAAAATTAGAATTACCTGAAATGTAGGAGCTAAACGGCTATATTGGGTCTGCAAGTTGTTAAAAGCAACTTTAATAAGCAATCATTGTAAGTATCTAAATTGATTCTTTTTTTTAAATTAAATCATACTTATTCAGTGTTGCAGTCATCCAGATATTTAACCAAATTATCATATTTACTTATATACAATATACAATGTTCAGTTAGCTGCTGGTAATTGGGATGAACCTTGAATGAGGAAATGCAGGGGGTGGGAGTGCCTGATGAGTTAGCTGAGAGCCCCTGTGGCTTGAGAAGAGGGGTCAAGCAGTTTGGCTTCATCAGGATTGGGCCTTTAGCTGACTTCGCAGGTGCCACTGGTTGAGTCGAACTACCTGGCCTTTCATCTCTTTGTCAGCGGGGTAGGCAGCTAGCAGTACTTGTTGAATTAGCTGTTGGCATGATCCTGTTAGAGCAAAACTACTGTGTCCTTCTTAAGCGGGATGGGCCCTTGGCTGATTCAGTGGGTGCTGCTGGCTTCATTCTGCCTTTCAAAAACAAAGTGTATCTTTGTTTGGGGGCATGTGGTATGCAGGAAAAATATGGTGCTTGTTCTGGTTCAGTAAACTATACAAAACCTTCACTCTCTGGCTGCTACTAGTGCTTATTATCCTTAATACCAAACATATTGAAGGGAAAACTCAGATCCTTTCTTCTTTCCTTTTTTTTTTTGCATGCTTTTTAAGGACTCCTACTCGTATGTCAGATCTACTGCCCCAGCTGTAGCTTATGACAGCAAGCAGTACTATCAACAACCAACAGCAACTGCAGCTGCAGTGGCTGCTGCTGCCCAGCCTCAGCCTTCCGTAGCCGAATCGTACTACCAGACAGGTGGGTGGCATGCTTGAAATTCCTTTTTGGTCAGTGCAAAACAGTGTGCTGCTTCATAAGTTTATAAAAAGACTTCTTTGTGTATCTTAGAAGATTCCATGTTTCTTCTTACGTTTCTGGATTAATTATTATAACACTTATGCATCTGACTGTATGGAATTTTGTTCCCACTATTTACTTAAATTCTAGGCATTAGACCTTGGATAAAGACATTATCTTGGAGTTTTGAAATATTATGTTATAAAATACATCCAAAGTATTAAGAGTCATAGGAAATAAAGCTGGAAAGGACCTTGAGAAGTTACCTAGTCCATCCCACTGCTCCCCAATAGGATGAAATAGAGCTAAAGCACACCTTCAAATGTTTGCCTAACATGCTCTTAAAAACCTCCAATGATGGAGCTTCCACAGACCCCCTTAGTAATGTATTTTAGTGCTTAACTATATGGTTAGATAACTTTTTCTTTAAGTCTGCCTGGAATCTGCCTTGCTGCAATTTGTGTGTGTCACTACTTCTGTCCTCGGTGGACATGGAGAACAAATTGTTCCATACTTCTCTGCAATTAACTTTTACCTTTCTGACTCAATCTTCTCTTCTTCAGATGAAATAAAATTATTTCCATCTTTCCTTTTAGGTTATATTTTCTAGACCCCTGATCATTTTTTATGTTCTCCATCAGATTTTCTCCAGTTGATCCATATCTTTCTTGAAGTGTGGGGCCCAAAACCGGACAGAGCACTCTAGCTGAGGTGTTTGAAGTCCAGTAGAAGAATTATTTCATACATCTTAAATACCACGCTGCTGTTAGTACATGCCAACATGATAATTGCTATTTTCCAACATTATGGCATTGAAACTCATTCTATATGTGATCCACTACAATTTCCAGATCTTTTCTGCAAAACTTCTGTCTGAATACTCATTCCCCATTTTGTATGTGTGCATTTGGTTATTTCTGCCTTGGTGCACTGTCCATATTCAGTTGCATTCTATTTATTTTGCCTCATATTTCCAGTTTTTCAAGATCCTTTTGAATTCTAATCCTGTTTTCCAAAGTGCTTACAATCTCTCCCAGCTTGTATCATCTGCAGTTTTAAGACATAAGCTCTCTATTCCATCAAACAAGTAATAATGAAAATACTAACCTAGTACTTGGACTTGGAACAGACCTCTACAGAGCCCCAAAGGATCTATTCTTCTTGTTTTGTAGTGAACTGTTGTAACCTATTTCTTTGAGTGCCGTGTTTTTTTCCCCAGTGATTTGGGAACCTGCATTTATCACCTTGTTATCTTCTAGGTTCTTACATTTATTTGCTCCAGTATCTTTCTAGTCTGACTTGTCCGATTTTTGTCCTTCATTTTTAAAAATAAACACTATGCTTGTTCTTTTTCATTCTTCAGACACTCAGTCCACCCTCCAGACATTCTCATAAGTAATCACTAGCAACTCTGAGATTATTTCAGCCACTTTTTTAAGTACTCAGAAGTATATTTCTTTAGGTAGAGCTGATTTGAAAATGAGTAACTTAACTAAGTACTCTCTAACTTGGTGGTTCTCAACCAGGGTGCCATGCAACCCTGGGGTACCTTGAGATTTTTTTAAGGAGGTATTGCAGTATTGGCAAACACCTATGCATAAATCACAAGATAAACCTAGAGATTTCAAGTAGGAATCTTTAGTGTCAAAAACCTGTTGTGGCATTTCTGCGTTCTTTGTAACAAGAATTGCTCTGTTGTTTTTCCGTAGTTAAAAAGAAGTGAAAGCTTAGGACTGGCCTTTTCTGAGGGGTGCCTTGAGTCTAAAAAGGTTGAGAACCACTGCCCTAATCTGTTCTTTTCCTTTTCTCAGTGAGGTCTTACCTCTCTATTGCTGTTGCTTATTTTGTTGGCTTCCTGGTCACAGTTAACATTTTTTAGTGAATATTGAAGTATATGGGCATTTTTAAAATATGAGTTTCATGTTGTCATGTTAGCTTTCCCTCCCAGTGAACAGTGAACTGACCTTTTATTTCATCTTCCTCTTACTACTAATACACTGTTGTAGGATGCTTTCTTGTTACTTTTTATATAATTTGCTAGTTGTCATATTTTGTGCCTTTGTCTTTCTGTTTTCTCTCTCTATGTCAGTGGTCCTCAACCTTTTTAGACTTGGGGCACCCCTCAGAAAATGTCAGCTCTTAGTTTTCACTCGTTTGTGGACTACAGAAAAACAGTAGAGCACTTCTCTTGCAAAGAACTTGGAAAGAGCACAACAGGTCAGAATGTTTCTACCACTATGGATTCTTATTTAAAATCTGAGTCTATCGTATTTGCACTCGTAAGCCTGATAACATTGAATAGACAAGCTGCAGCATCTTTGAAAGGATCTCAAAGCACCCCAGGGTGTTGCAGCACTCTGGTTGAGAATCACTGCTCTATGTTCATGCTAGTTTTACTCATGCTTAGTCTTTTGACCTGCGTTTTGTACAATTATGCCTTCAGTGTTTCAGGTCACTGATGAGCCCATGATTTAGCCAGGTTGGTTTCACTACATGCCATATCTTTTCTTGACCTTACAATAGTTTTTCTTTGTATCCTTAAAGCTGCTTCTTTAAGAGACTACCACTTTATGCCTTTTCCCATGAGCCTTGCTTCTCAGAGCATTTTACCTTCTAGTTCTTGCTGGTTTATGGAAATCAGCGTTCTTGAAATCAGTTATCTTTGTGCTTGCTCGTCTTCCTCCTTCCCTTTCTAAGAACCATTAACTTCTGTCATTTTATGATCAGTATCCTACATGTTGCCTTTCATTTTCACATTCTCAGGTAGATCCTCCCCTCCAGTTGCTGTTTTTCCCATCTTGTTGGACAGTTTGTACTGTTTAATTGCTTCTTCAAGAATATCTTTTTAGGTAAAGTGCCCCCTTGCCTATAAAGTCCTGATTTTTGGATGTTTCTGTTAGTTGATCAAAAGAAGCTATATCCTGTCAATCTTTCATTTTTATGGTCTGTAGCAGAATACTACTGTAATACTACCTTTTTCTTGTCCCTTTTCATCTGTATTCAGAGACTTTCAACAGGTCTCCTAATACTTGGGAGAGTATATACATCCTTGCTACTTCCTCTCTGCCTGTTCTTCCTGAACAGGTGGTACTCTTCTATCTCAGTCATGTGCATTATCTCACAAAGTCTGTTATGCCAATTAAATCACAATTGTTGTTATACAGTGAGACTTCTAGTTCCTCCTGTTCATTTCCTGTGCTGCTTGCATCAACATAACCATCTAATCTGTTCAGAAGACTGACCTAGTGCTTTCCAATTTGTCCTTCTTGTATACCTATTATAATTACCTAATGTCCTGCTGCCCTTGCCCCCTGCCATATTTTTTAGGTCAGTTCAGTGTGCATTTGTTATTGGTCCATATCAGTTCTGATTTAAAACTCTCCTCGGTAAGTTAGTAAGTCTGTGACCAAAGATGCCTTTAATATAGGCATAGAGAGCTAACAATTGTGTCGCGGGTAAAGGATACAAGTATAAGCTTTTATAACATGGCTGTTATAGCTGCATGGTTCTGTAATGATATAAACGTAGCAAAACCACTCCAACTTGAAGAGTGCTTAATCTAAGATCAAAGTTAGGGTGATGTAGCTCCCTTGGATCTCCACAGATACAGATATAATACTCTCAGCATATCAGCTGCTATATGCTCCAGAGCAGCAGCAGCAGCAGCCTCTTTCCATTTTAAGTGGCTACAAATAACTACTTATGTATAAATTTAAAAATATTCAAGTATGTTGCTGAACTAAGTTCAAGTAAGCATTAGTTGGCAGTTGCAGAAAGCAGTTAGGCTTGGTTTGGAACAGGGTTTTGAATAAAGGTTTTGTTTGGTTTCTGTTTTTTCATTAAACTGTACAAATTGGTGTTCAGCCATTCTGACCACTGAGGGATTTAAAAACTCTTAAAACCTGCTTTAAAACCGGTGTTGGTGTCAATGGAAAATAAAAGGCAAGTTTGAGATGGTAGAAGTTGTGTAAGAATCAATAGGATGAGCAGGTTGCTTAAGAATATCCAAGACCATGGAAAAGAGACCAGAGAATGATGGGTGTTGTTCTAAAATAGCTTTTGTAAAGTATAGAGGTACATTATTAATAGATGCCTAACCCATTATAACATAGAGAGCACTCATGGTTTGGGAGCTAAATGTAGGGTCTATGTTTTGCCAGAGAGTAAGTGAAACTATGTCCATCTCTGCTTGAAGAAGGAGTAAAGTACAAGCATTAGGATTATTCCCTATGATGCATCTCATAGGTTTATAGGAAGTAACACTGATGGAGAACTAAAAGAAGCAAGTTTAGTCTTCATGGTCAGCAAACTTTTTTTTAAACAAGATCAAGAAAAAAATCATGTATGACTGAATCTTTGCTCCTGTGATATGTCATATGTCTTACACAGTGTAAAAGTAGAGAAATCACTGTTCCTGTAGTCAAGTTAATATAGGAACTGAACAGGTGTTTTATAGGAAATAATATTCTATGCTGTTAGTGGTTAGCTGGTGAGTGTGTAGACTTCCAAGGGTCTGCACTTGTTGGTAGTCTTCTTTGTATGAAACATGATATTCCTAGAATTAATATACTGTCTGTGGCTTGGCTTTCACTTTTAGCAATAGCCAAAGAACATGTAAATCCAAAAAAAATCTCTGAAAAACACCTCTGAGTTGTTATAAATTATTGAGCTACTAACTGGAAGCAATGATTATACCTCCATCTGTTTGTCATCATTGTGTGTAAAAAAACAAAAAAACCCCCAAACTTTTAAGGGTGAAAAGAGTGACATGGGTGTGTTTTGGGTTGTGTTCATCTTATTAAAACAATATTCTCTCTGGTAAGTATGATTTATCTTAATTTGTTATCAGCTTAATTACTGATATATGATAAAGTGCCATCTTTTAGCGTTTTTGGCAGTTCACCTATGTCAAACTGTAAATATGTGTACATTTCTAATTTTCAATCCTAGCTCCAAAAGCAGGATATAGTCAAGGAGCTACTCAGTATACTCAAGCACAGCAAACTCGACAAGTGACAGCCATAAAACCAGCCACCCCAAGTCCAGCTACAACTACATTCTCTATATATCCAGTATCTTCCACTGTGCAACCAGTGGCAGCTGCAGCTACTGTTGTTCCATCCTATACTCAAAGTGCTACATACAGTACAACAGCAGTTACTTATTCTGGTAAGAACTTTGCATGATACGTTGTTATACATTTTGTAATTTGTTGTGGGGGTAGGCGTTTGCTGTTCTAAAATTTGGGTGTTTAAGTTTGTACCTAATAATGTTGCAAAGCAGCAAGAAACATCCAGCCAATAAGATCATTTTATTGACACATTTCAGCGTTGGTGGGAAAATGCATTTTATGTGCTTGTGTTTTGCTGCATACATATGAAAATTGGATTTTTCAGTGCAATTTGTAAAGTTCTTGATGGTGGTCCAGGAAAGAAGGGGAGCAGAAACCAGAACTGGGGATGGAGGAGGGGAAAGGCAGAGACAAATATTCAGATAAGTTCTGTCAGGTATCGTCAGTTGTGAAGGGTAGAAAGGGAGCACTCCAGGGTCACCTTGAAGACTGTGGATTGTTCCCATCTAAAGCTGCAAATTGGTTGGTTTAAAAAAAAATTTTTCCTTCAAACGCAGCCAATTCAAGTCTTGATTCTGGGTGGGAAAAGTCCTCTTTAGCTTTATGGCCAAATAGTAGACAACTGGCAAATTGTAGCTGCCTTGAATTCTTTGCTTTTGTTTTCTGTTTAAAAAGGGATTATAAAAGACTTCCTTAAAACAGGAAGAACCTGATCAGAGTAGTAAAATTGTTGATCCACTAGATGTAGAAAGTTTATGGGAAAAGTGGCTCAAAAGTACGGAAGTCCAGTTTTCTTGATTTGCTCAACTTAAGTGCTAGAAATCAAGGGGTACGCAGATAAGACATGTAGAGATCTAAGCAGACCAGCTGTTTGTTTATTCCAGAGTACTTTAAATAGCTACAATTCTAGGACTTAAATATCTACAAATCTAGGATTATCAAAACCTAATATTTTTTCCCAAAAAAGTGTCCATTTCTTCCTTTCCATCTTGGAACTTGCACAGTTATTTGGTACAAGTTCATAAATCTGGGTTTGAAAAACTGATTACTCCATTACAGGAGCAGGCAGTTTTTTCAGGCAAAGGGCCACTTACCCAGTTTTGGCAAGCTGTCAAGGGCTGCGTGGGAGCCCTGCCCCCTGATCACCATTGTGGGACCAATGTCCCAGGGCCAGCACCAGTGGGGCCCAGAGTAGGGCACAGGCTAACAGGGGTCTGTAGAGCCAGGCTGGGCTGCACCAGCAGGGAGAGGAGGGAGCTGCCTCGGCTCCATAGAGCCCCTGCCGGCCAGGACCCTGTGTCCCTGCTGCCCTGCTCTGGGCCCTGCTGGCGCTGGCCGTGGGACACAGATGTGGGCCCCGTGCCTCTGTACCCGCTCACTTTTAGTGCCCCCCAGCTCCATGGTACATGCTGGGGGCAGCACAGCCCTGGGTCTGTCCTGAGCAGGCACAGGCAGCTCCACACAGGCTGAGTGGCTGCAGCACAGGGTGGGCGAGGGGCCGCTTCCCCCCACCCCCCCCACTCAGCACCAGCTTGTAACCGGGCCCCACTGCCAGCTTGTGCCCTGTGCGACTCTGGGCTCACTCGTCGGCCCTGTGCCACAGCGGCTGCAGCTGTGGCGCCGCCCCCCCCGCTTCCATCGCCGGGCAATGTTTGCCCAACGCACAAGCTCTGGGTGGGCAGCAGCAAACGCGGTCTGGCGTGGTAAGTGGTGGGGCTGCAGCTGCTGCTGCCATGTGCAGCCCCAAGGGGCGAGCCCAGAGCTTGTATGGGGCCCAAGCTGGCAGCGGGGGCAGGTTACAAGCTGATGCTGAGTGCAGAGGGAAAAAGCAGCCCCTACCCAACCCCGTGGCTGGTGCTCCATGCTACAGCCGCTCACAGCCTGTGTGGGGCTGCCTGTGCCTGCTCAGAACAGCCCTGTGTGGGCTGCAAGCAGCTGCAGCAGGGAGCACAGGCCATTGGGCGGGCGAGGGGCTGCTTTTCCCCACATTCAGCTTTTTCCTGGGTTGCTTCTTCCCAGGTTGCCTTTTTCCAGGCTCCTTCCCTGCCCTCCCTGCCACCTTACCTGAGGTTCCAGTGCCAGGGCAGCCACGTGGTCCCAGGCCAGAAGCGCCTGCTGGGGCTTCAGGCAGAGCTGGGTGGGCCCTGCTGTTGCAGGAGCCTGCCGGGCTTCCCCTGGGTCCTACTGTCCCTGATTCCTGTCATTTTTGACAGGAAACAAGAGCAGATCAATATTAATTTTCTAAAATTTTTAGGGGCCCCACAGGCCATATTTTGCCCACCCTTGGCTTACTTCCTGTGTTGTTTTTTTTTTAATAAGATCTTTGATATACTGCACCCAGATCCACTAAATGTGCCAGGAGCTTTTACTGTTTTTAAATGGTTGTGTTGATCCCTCTAATAGCATAAAAGATTATAGCATACTTAAATATGTATGACTATAAAGAAGCATGTGAGGTAAAGCATAGTGTCCCATCTGTACCAAGGATTGTTTCTGTATCATAAGTAGTCAAGAAAAATGCAGTTTAAATTATGATACGGGCCACATGTATCAAAGGGCATCCAAGGGATCAAGATGTCTAGATCTCAAAATACATCTTTAAAGGGATAGTTAAATGCCATGGAGTGTCCTTGGAACTAGCATGTATGACTGTTATGCAATGTATAATTATGTAATGTTTATTTTATTTTAATCTTTGAGGTACCTCTTATTCTGGCTATGAAGCTGCAGTATATTCAGCTGCATCATCCTATTATCAGCAGCAGCAGCAACAACAGAAACAGGCGGCAGCGGCAGCAGCAGCTGCTGCTGCAACAGCCGCCTGGACAGGGACCACCTTTACTAAAAAGGCACCATTCCAAAATAAGCAATTGAAACCAAAACAGCCTCCCAAGCCACCCCAGATCCACTATTGTGATGTCTGTAAGATCAGCTGTGCTGGACCACAGGTACCCATATTACGTGACATTCCTCTACACAGATGTATCATTTCACATACTTAGTAGAAGGCAATATTTATGATCAGTGGTGGATTTTGAAAATTGCTTAAATACTTCTGTCAAGAGACTAATTCAGTGAAAACGTATTGGTATGAAAACGAATGGTTGCTATTTTGAAGTTAGAAAGGTGTACAGCTCATGTTTATACTCTGTGTTACATTACATCCCCCAAAAATTTAGATTTTGTGTTTGAATTGCTGTTCAGTTGACTCTGGAGTTCCTTTCTTAAAACCATAGGCTCATAAACTTTGTGAATTTAGCCTGTAGGAAATCTCTCCTTGGAAAAATATACTGTATTGTGATTTTCCTTCAAGAACACCAGCCTAATTTTGAAATAACTGGAAGGAAAACAATTAGTGTCTTCAGAGTAATGAACAAGACTGTGTTTAGACACCTGGTCAGAACAATTTTTTTTTTTTATGACACCCAGCTGACTACTGTTTTTTTACAGGGGCCACCCTTGTTTTAAAACATTGTATTTCATGCTTAATTTTTTTCTGCGGTGCCTCCTTCCAAACTGCAGAATTCTTTAGAGTGTTTAGGACTTGGATTCAAAGCCCCAGCCTCTCCCCCCCCAAGATGCATGACGATTTCAGATTGCACAAGAAACTTTCAGATGAGCTATACCCTATTGTATTAGACTGCTAGGTTTGCCGTGTTAGTATCGATTACTTTTCATTAACCAATACTTAATACCTGGGCTGTCTCTTGTCAGCTGTGAAATTCTTTGTGCGCTAAGGAAAAGAGCTTTGCAGTCCCTGTAAGCAGTGTGCATTTCTCAGTGCATGTCTCGCACAGTAGGTCACTGTTGTGGGTAGAAAACCATTGTCCCTAGCAAAGTTTAAGTGTTACCAATCATTATGCCTTATTTATACACTATTGCATATTTTACATTCTCTTGTCATTGTGAGACTGAGCATCATGGAGGTAATTTTCAGAGGGTGAATTTGTTTACATTTTAACTACATTTTAACAGACTTATAAAGAGCACTTGGAAGGCCAGAAACACAAAAAGAAAGAAGCAGCCTTAAAAGCATCTCAGAACACCAGCAACAGCAGCACATCTGCTCGTGGAACACAGAATCAGTTGCGCTGTGAGCTCTGTGATGTGTCTTGTACAGGAGCAGATGCATATGCTGCCCATATTCGTGGAGCCAAGCATCAGAAAGTAAGTGCTTTTTTAAGTTCTTCAGTAGCTGGATACTGATTTTTTTTCTAATTCCTATCTTGAAATAGGTGGAGAAAGTATGCAAAACAAATTATACATAGTACAAAGATTAGCTGGAGAATGCTGCAGGATGCTTGTTGCTCCTGGCAAGACTGCCAAAAATGATCTAAGGCAGGGATAGGCAACGTTTTTTGACCAGAGTGCTGAAAAAACCACAATGCCTACCTTGGCAGGTACCGGAGTGCCGGCATGCCAGAAAAACAAAATGGGTGGGGGGCGGGGCGGGGGATACATGGCAGGACTCCATGCACATTTCCTCCACCCCACTGCTTCCCTACCCGCATGTTGCAGTGAGAGACAAAGGGGGGGAAAAAAAAAAGAATAAGAGAAAGAGGAGAGAGAGAGAGAAAAAGAAAGCGGGAAGGAGAAAAAAAAGGAGAGAGATGGAAAGAAAAAGAGCAGAGAAAGAAACGCACGCACCCACCCACCCACTCACCACCACCACCACCACCACCACCACCACCACCAGATGCGCACACAGAACTAGATGCGTGGGCACTGCTGGGCCACCAGAGTCTGACCCAGCAATGCCCCAAGCCCACCAGAGCCCCTGGGCTGCAGCATGGCCGGCCAAGGCCACAGCCCAGAGCCTCCCCATCAGCTCAGCGACCCACCCACTCCACACAGCTAAGGTCCTAAGCTGGCAGGACCATTCAAGACATCTAAACTGTTATCCCCAGAAAGGCTGGGAGAGCACACGATGGTACATCCCCACCACAGTCCCTCCACCTTGGTGCCAAGTCAGCAGGCGTAGGAAGGCATCAAGGAGTGTTTTCCCCCAGGACAGCAAACCAGACTGGCTCTGGACTGACAGTGCTGCATATGTGTAACACCCCACTGGGTCCAGGGCACTGGTCTGAGGTCAGGCCAGTGCAGCAGGGGAGGGGAAAGCTGGGCTGGAGCCAGGGGAGTCTGTCTTTGCACCCTGAAGGGATTGAGGCAGTAAGCCAGAGCTTCTTCATGGGCTTCTGGGTATTACCCCAGCTCCCCCCCCAGACCCTGGCCTCAGGGACCAAATCCCACCCTCACTCTAAGCTGCAATAAACAGAGGCATGGGGGACTTGCCCATGGCCATGCAGGATGGCAGTGGCAGAGCTGGAGCCACTGGTCTGGGGTCCCAGTAGGAGACTGGAACAGCCCCAGGCTTCATTGTCCCTTGAGCAACAGCCATGTGGCTCTGCCCAGCGTCTCTGAGAACTCAGGTCTGGAGGAGGGAAGCTGTTCCTTCCAAAGACTATGTCCAGAGACCAGATCACCTCATATCCAGCTCCCATCATGCCCTGGTTCTCTGGAGGGACCAGATCTGGATCTCTGGAGTGCCCAAGCTGCTCAAAATCTTGAAACCATGCCCCTGCCCCAGCCTTATGGCTGTAAGCCCAGAGGCTATGGTACTGGGACCAACCAAATAAATTCAGGAATAAGGTTCCTAGGCTCTGGGCAGCCACAGGCGGAAGGCTGCAAACAGCTGCGCTGTGCATGCACCTCAGAGCGGGCAGTGGGGGAGGGGCCTGAGGCAGCACAACCCCGGTCTCTCCCCCACTCCCGGCACAGAGCTGATGACTGGGCTCCAGAGCCCTGCACAGGTATTTCTAGCCAGCCCGGGCTCTGGGCAGCTCTAGCAGGCAGGTTGCAAACAGCTGCACCGGGCTCCATGTCTGGCAGCTGGGCTGGCCATGGCGTACCAAGGAAAATGGCCTTGCATGCCATTGCCAGTCCCTGATCTAAGGTAAGTTTTTTCGCTTATGGGAAAACATCTCAGAGAGATGCTTTCTCCCTGACTTCTACAAAGCACCCTGCACATTTTTGAGCACTAGAAAAATATTTGGTGTTGAAATAGTACTTTTTGCAGTATTTGGATTTCAGATGTACTGCCAGGCAGTGCTCAGAGGGGCAAGATTCATACCAGTGACTTAAATGTAATAATAATACTCAGCTTTTATGTAATATTATTTCATCCATACCTCTCAAAGTCAGTCAGTAATTTTGTGCCTATTTTTCAGCTTTGGTAACTGAGGTACAAGGCAGTGATATGTAATCCCCAAGATCACCAGCCAAAAGTAGATTACTCCACTGTTTTTATATCCTCCCCCATTTTTGGTTCCTTGATAGCATCCTTCACTGTTACGGACTATGCATGTTGTTCTGGAGTAGGTCAGTATTTATAAGCGATATTAATTATCTGTCAGAAAACTGAAATATATCTGTATCTTAAAGGTAAATGGGTTGCTTTTGCCCTTTTTCAGCACTTCATAATATATAAGAGAGGCTTGAAATACCTTATTTTGTTTTGTTTTTAACATTACATAACATTAGAAATGTCAACTGGATCTCTTCCTGGTTTTGTTCAAGGGCCTGTTAAGGTTTTTGATTTGTATAGATTATCAAATTTTAGTCTCTGAATGAAAAGACAGGTTGTTGAGACTTCAGTAAAGACATTCTTTCTCCAAAATGTTAATCTGTTATTGAAGTTAAAGAAGTTTAATAGTCTCCCCAACCAGCAGGTTAATAAAAATAATTGTTCCATCTCAAGTTGCTTGCTTGTCCAGGTTTTTGGCTCAGTAGGATATCTATTTTTACTAATTGTCAAACTATGAAGTGTTTCTTGGGATAGAGGAGATCTGTGTTTCTTTGCATAGCTAATAATTGGGATGATTTCTGATTTTCCCCCCCCCCCACTTACAGATCATCTTTTTTTTTTAAATCAGTAAATAGGCAAACCAAGCAGTTACTGTTTATTCATAAGAAGCCTATTATTTGGACAAACCAAGCAGTTATTGTTTTTTCATAAAGAGCCTTTCATTAAATTCTCTCTGTTTTTTCTTCCTTAGGTGGTTAAGTTGCACACAAAACTGGGCAAACCCATTCCTTCAACTGAACCAAATGTTGTCACCCAGGCTACTTCTTCAGCATCCACATCTGCTTCCAAACCAGCTGCCTCCGCTTCAAATATTGCAACTAGCAGCAACACTGTGAACTCCTCCGTTGCATCTTCAGCAGTGAAAATTCTTACTCCCACAACAAACACACCACTTAACACAGTATCCAACAACAAAACATCTACAGTTGCTGCTAATATTGCTGTAAAGAAAATATCTACACCGAAAATAAACTTTGTTGGCAAGTACAGAAGTCAGTCTTTATTTTGAAACCTAACCTATTATATGACTTTTAAATATGTGTCTGTCTGGTTTTTAAGGACTCAAGGCTACAAATGCTCAAATATGTGTTTGAACTTCTTGCATAGGAGCAACATTGGTTTTAAGGACTACTAGTAGTGGAAAGCATTAATTATATGTATGAGCATTTGCAGCACTGAGGGCTAAATGTTATGTTTAATGCACATATTAGACGTTCTGGACCACTTTATTTTGCTCTATGCAATACAGATTCTTTTTATAGTCCCACAGTGGGCTAATTATGACAACACAAAGTGGATTGCTTATCTGGATTTTTTTTTTCTGGCCCTCAGTCTTGCTTCCTAGCAAAGCACTGAGCTGGATTTAATAAAAGTCTCAATAGTGCAAAACTGCAAAGTCTATTCTTCTGAGAGAGAAAAGTTGAATTGACAGGAGTTTAATATCTATGTTATTACACTGAAAAACATTATCACTGGTTATAGCTAAAAAATTCACTGTATTACATGTTATGGTTACTAGTATTTACAAGGGGTTTCAGTCATTTTTAAGTAATTATAAAATTACATATTTGTAATTGTATCATCATTTTAACAGTTTAAAACAATTAACAATTTGTTTTAAACTTTTGATTGTTAGGTGGTAATAAACTACAAACAACAAACAAACTGGATGAAATGAAAGCCGCTGAAAATGTTAAGACCACTCCTGTTGCTACAGTACAGACACAAGAAGTTAAACCAGATGCAACGTCTGAACCAGTAACACCCACAACTCTTGCTGCTTTACAGAGTGATGTTCAGCCTGTGGGCCATGACTATGTGGAAGAGGTATTAATTTGAAAATGTGTATTATTTTTCCAGTATGTATTTAATAATAAGTAAGGTTGTGGTCCTGCAAAGACTTGCACGTGCTAAGAGTGCAAATTCACATTAAGAGTTGATCACTTTGAAATCAAGAGAACTATTTGTAGTAGATAACATGAAGTGCATGCATAAGGTTTGGGTCTTATTTGGACTTTTCACTGTTTTTGGCTTGGCTTTTTAATTCCTTTTATTATAAGGAATCCATTAACAGCTGTTTTTTAAGACTACACTTTGGGGGCAAAATCTTGGCATTCTTCTGTTGGTTCAATACATGGCATGGTGAAGCCCACGGGGTATTTATTTAATTTATTACGTGCTAATGTGTTAGCCTATTTTTAGTAGGCCTGAATTCATATTTGTGTTGAGTTGTGCAATTCCGTTCTGTTTTAAAAAAGCAAAGCGCTAATGCCACTTTATTTTCAAGGTGCGGAATGATGAAGGAAAAGTGATCCGCTTCCACTGCAAACTTTGTGAATGCAGTTTTAATGATCCTAATGCCAAGGAGATGCATCTGAAAGGAAGGCGACACAGACTTCAGTATAAAGTTAGTACTGATACTGCATATTGTTTTAAACTTTACTAGATACTACTTTTCGTACCTTGTTCAGATCATAGAATGTTTCAAGGCAAGTCTAGAGGGTAGGTTTGGAGATGTTAATCTAGTGCAGTGTAGCCTAGGTCCTTCAGCCTGTGCTACAGATTAGAGGTAGTATAGCATTAGCATCAGACTCGCATTTAATATAACATTTTTCCTGAAGTTAATTACGGGAAGATATTGTGAGGTCACAATATTTTAAATTAATTCTGAGCATTCTCTGGTCTTCTGCTTGCAATTACATCGCATGTAATTTTATCTAAGTATCTTATATTCTAAACTACTAGTGTTTGACATGCTAACAAAACAGAGAGAGTAAATTTCCTGTGACTGGAGTGAAATGAAGAATAAACCTAACATCGCTTTATATCTATGAAACAGAAAAAAGTAAATCCAGATTTGCAAGTAGAAGTAAAACCTAGTATCAGAGCAAGGAAAATTCAAGAAGAGAAGATGAGAAAGCAAATGCAAAAAGAAGAATATTGGAGAAGACGAGAAGAGGAAGAGCGCTGGAGGATGGAAATGAGGTATGTCTAGTATGATAATTCAGACAGGCCTTGCATTCATGATTGATTTTTCTGGCATGGAGTCTATCCTCCATAATTATCTTCTATTGGTTGTTCACAGTGAGGAGTCCATGCCCTTTTGTCTTTAGTTATGTTATGGTACAGCTCTTGGCATTTTGCATTCAATTCATCTGGGGAAGTTAGGTCTCTAAAATAAATTTTTTTTAGAGTAAGGATGCTTTAAACAACCATCCTTTTTACCTAATATTTGGTAAAAGCTCTCCAGTACTAGACCATGAGCTAGGGAATAATATTAATTAAATAATTTTTAGAGCAATCAAACTTTTATAGTTTGGTGTCATAGTATGCTCTTTATTCATTTTATTTAGACGCTATGAAGAGGACATGTACTGGAGGAGAATGGAAGAGGAGCAACATCATTGGGATGACCGTCGCAGAATACCTGATGGGGGATATCCTCATGGTCCTCCTGGACCTCTAGGCCTACTGGGAGTTAGACCAGGAATGCCACCTCAACCCCAGGGACCAGCTGTGAGGGGGTTTTTTACTTTAAATCTAAGAGGCTGAAGTCTTGGTGTTACACCTATTATCTACTGTATTTACCTGAATCTAAGACAACTTTAAATTTACAATGCCTTCTCCTCCCCCCATGGATTCTAGACATGGAAAATCATACATTATAACATATTTATGATTTTCCATGTCTAGATCATAATTATTGAGGGATTGTCTTCAAATTTGCCCCCTGCCCCACTTCTGTGGCAGGAGAACAGCATTAAGGAGGCAGGTACAGAGAAAGCTGAGTGTGGAAAAAGCTGCCCCTGCCCTTTCCTGCAGGAAGCATCTGTGCACTGTGAAGATTTCTCCTTCCCCCTCCCTGCCTTTTCTGTGGGGAGACTAGAAAAGGCAGGGGAGAAGGGAGCAGCAGGACAAGGAAGGAGAAATCACTATGGTGCAGTGTCCATCTTGTAGCACAGCTGCTTCCTGTAGTGTGGAGCGGGCTGAAGACCACAGCAGTATGCAGACTCCCCCTTCCCTGCCTGGCTCCTTGCCGGTGAGGGAGGGGAGTAGGAAGGGAATCCAGGCAGGGAGCAAAGCTGCCACTGCATGCTACTGATGCAGCCCCTATCCCAGCTGGGCTCCCTGCACAGCAAGTTCACATGGCTCCCAGCTGTGATGCTTGATCCTAAGACAGGACTTTGTTTGGGTGGGGGGGTTGGTTTGGTTTTGTTGGGATTTTTTTGCCAGGGGGATGGATCTCATCTTAGAATTGAGTTAAATATGTTAGTCTTCTCTGTTATTATCTTAATCTGTTTCTGGGTTATTCTCTAATGAAGAGCTTGAAACAAAAGCAGTACACAATATGCTAAACTGTCTGCTTCATTGCAACTCCTCTATGCATGTAAGGTCTGCGTATGTAAATCCAATTAGAGTGTTGATGGTCAATAGCTGTATGTATGAAATGTGCATGTTGATCAGCCTCAGGTATAATTCTGTGAGAGGGCCAGCGTGTGGTGGGAGGATCTGTTTTGAATATAAGATGGTAGTGAACAGATGGCTTTAAAAGAAAGCTAGTATTTATTGCAGTACCTTTACCTGGATTTCAGAAATATGCTTTTTCTCCATGTAGCCTCTTCGCCGCCCAGATTCATCTGATGACCGTTACGTAATGACAAAACATGCAGCCATTTATCCAACTGAGGAAGAACTTCAGGCAGTTCAAAAAATAGTTTCCATTACAGAGCGTGCTCTGAAACTTGTATCTGACAGCATGACTGACCATGAAAAAAGTAAGAACAAAGAAGGAGATGATAAAAAAGATGGCAGTAAGGACAGGTACATTTTTTCTTTTTAATCTGGTAATTCATTTACTGTTGAAATCTTGAGCTGAGAGAAATCATCCTGTGCATTTTCCCTACATCTTCTTTAATTGCTCTTTTGAGTCTGCTTTTTTAGGTTCTGGTATCCAGACATGTAGAGTGCTCTCTTTTACTTTTACTCCTTTTTTGTCATCTTAGTTTATTACAATCATGAATAATGTTTTAAATGCCACCTTTTTTTCTTTACTTCTCCATAGAGCCTTGAAAGGAGTTTTACGAGTAGGAGTTTTAGCTAAAGGCTTGCTTCTCCGTGGAGACCGGAACGTTAACCTTGTTTTGCTGTGTGCTGAGAAACCTTCAAAGACATTACTCAGTCGTATTGCAGAAAGTCTTCCCAAGCAACTTGCAGTAAGTACAGTTTAGAAAATTTGGATTTGGATTATTATGAAGGTGCCATAAATGCAAGATATTGTGGTGCTAACAGCTCTAAATTTGATATCAGGGCATAGAACATTGGTTGCGCTTCCAAGAACTTATATCTGTGTTCATAATTTTAATTATGTTTACCCATGTAGTGTTTGGAAGTGAGATCCAGTTCATGAACATGGAGCTGTTTGCTTATATATATTGTGTCCCTTTCCTTTAAATCAGGGACAGGCAATTTATTTCAGGTGGAGGGCTGCTTACTGAGTTTTGACAAGCCAATGAGGTCCATATGACAGGTAGCCTGGGACAGATAAATATTAATTTTCTAAATTTTTAGGGGCCCTGCAGGCCAGATAGTGTGGGCCATTTTGCCCACCTCTACTTTAAATAAAGAGACAGAAGATGGCAGAAGATTACCTTTGTGTCCAAATAGCAGCTTTTACTTCCAGAGACACTAATAGGTTCATGTGGTACCAGTCACAGGAGGCAGGTTTTAAATAACGTTCTTGGGGACAAGTCATTCCGATTACTTGGAAACAACTCTGTTTCCTCTTCTGTTATCACATTAGCTGGTTGTTGAAACCATGTGGGCAAAGGGGTCAACAACCAGGAAGAGAATTAGCCTAGCGGTTCATATTGTACTTGGAGTGATGGCATAAGAACCACTACATCAGCTTTATGCCATCCAAAGACGACTACAGTCCAGAGGAATCCTCAATTTAAAATGCTGAATCTGGCCCCTTATTTTAACATATTTTGTGTGTGAATGTTCTCTCTGATGTTCTGAAGGGTACCCACTACATGTTTTCATTAATGACTGAAATTATGTGAAAGACCATAAATTTTTAAAAACCCTAATTCAGTAGAACAACATTTTCAGGTAACAGCACAACTGTCAAGCAGACATCACTGTAGTATTCCAGCTTCTTGACTTTTCAGAAGGATGTTCAAGTTGGCTTCCCTGTTTCTCTATTCTTTTTGATGAATGCCAGTAGAAGTGAAATATCTTAACAAATGCTACCTGTTTTTCATTATTTAGGTGATAAGTCCTGAGAAGTATGACATAAAGTGTGCAGTTCCAGAAGCAGCTATAATATTGAATTCATGTGTGGAACCCAAAATGCAAGTTACTATCACATTGACATCTCCAATCATTCGTGAGGAAAACATGAGGGATGGAGGTTGGAAAGTTGTTTAAGATTCTACCTCTATTATCTGTTATATAAATTTATCTTTTCTGCTTAAGATGGCGTTAAGGTCCTCGAAGGCAACATGCTGGCACATACATGTATTTGATGGAAATCCTGCTCTTTCAACAACCAGATTTATCAGAGAATACTTGCTAAAAATAAATGCTAATATGCTGCATTTATTTAGTTAAATTATTGTTTTTTCTAACCTATGTCCAACCTCAGTTTTCTGGAAAAGATCCCAAATTGTCTTTTTATTTTCTGTCTCTGAAATCATTAAGCTATTTGAAAAATTAAAGGTTTTATAGCAAGTGGCTACAAGCAGACTTGCCAGACAGGACTTACCTGTAAAGGCTGTATAAAAATATTTATATTCTGGATTTAAAGTGAATCAGTCTTGCCTACCACTTTAAAATTACATTGATGAAGATCTTGCACTTGTAAAATGATTTAGATACTCAAAGACTTTCTGGTTTTGTTTGGAAAAAGATGTGAATTTTTCCAGCTCGCTGAGGTTGCTCTTTGGTTTGGCATGCTTTTAAGAATATTTGTGTTCCTGGTATTACAATCAGTAGTTTACCCAAATGGGTAAGCCCATAGTACAGTACTAAGAAGTGACTTGGTCGTTGAGTTGAAATGGAAGTTGGAACTTGTAAACCAGTTTACGTTCGTGAAATATGCAATCCTCCTGGTGCCAGCAGTGTTGCTTTAGGGTCTGTTCTGTAACACTTTTCAAAGCTCCAAAAGCTTTTAAGCCAACAAGCATGATTCATGTCTGCAGTATGTTGGTTCTGTTGTTTTATGGGTCAGATAAAATTAACTTTGTTTCCTTTCATCCTGTGTTTTCATAGTTGAAAAGAGCTCATAACAACCAAGGTTCTGGTGTTTGAATATGAAGTTACCATTAGGCAATTTAAGGCTATATTAACTCATATTAATGATGCAGGTTGTGGGGGAAGCATATGTGTATATGTATACGTTTGCATGTGTATATGCGTATATATATAGAGAGAAGGAAGGCACAGAATTTTCTTTCCCATCTCAGCATTTGTATTTGTCCTTTAAAATATTTGAAGTGGTTTATTGCATTAGATGCTCTATATTCGTGATGGGTGCATTATGATTGAGCTTTGTTATCAGAGCCAATCTGTCCACCAGAAAACGAAGCTTGAAGATATTATTCTCTGGACTGGATTGTATTTTTAGCAGTGCTCTGTACATGATTGCTCAGCTGTGTGTATCACTAGCTTTGTACAAATTAGTGTATCAAACCAAACTTTTTCTGTTTACTTCTGGAATGGAATTGGATGTAGCTTGTCACTTGAATAGTTAACAAGGGAAACCTTCAATGTAATCTTTTTGATTATATATATTAATTACACTAATTTTAACATTTTCCTATATCCTTCAATGTGCTATACAAAATTACATGATCAGTCCATACCACTGTGCTGAACTTAAGTGAAATTTGTTTTGGGCCTTCAGAAATTTATACAAAGGCAAAAATAAAACAAATGGCAGGTGTTTTCAATAAATTACTTGATAAGTTATGCCTCCTAAAGGAAACAAATCTGTATTTTTGTCTGACCCAAACTTGAGTTAGAATGATCATTCTGAGTTTAGGGAAACAAAATTGAACAAAAAGTAAATTGCTTATACTTCAAGACACTGAGCAGTGTAAAATGTATGTACCGAAACACTCTCTTGTGAAACGAGAATAAAATACAGAGGATTTCATTGCAAATTATTGCAGTAAACAAGGGCTGATGAAGAATGCTGCTAACTTGCTGCAGAACAACAGGATGTGTGTGTATTCTCTTACTGCAGCTGCTAATGCTCTGTGTCTTACAAGGGTTGGAAGTCTTTAGCTAGCTTTTGGGGGAAGAAGTTCAGGTAGGAAGGAAGGCTTTGCTGGAAGAAACAGTTTGAGTAAAGATAAGCCTGTGACTTGCATGTGAATAGAATCATGGTTAATATGCAGTAATTCCATTACATGACAAAAGAATAAAAAAAAAAAAAAGAAAACTGTTAATCGCATAGTAATTGTTCCCTACAGTATTGTGCGTTTGACAGTTACGCATTTTCCTGGAATTGACATCAAATCCGATATGGTCAAATGCTCTAACCATTGCTGTGTGGAGTCTTTCCTTCAGCAAGCAAAGTATATATGTGTGTATGTGTGTGTCTTTTTTATCCTTAGCTTATCAGCCCCGGTCCAAAGTCTTCTAGCAGGCCTTCTAGCAGAGGGAGTTGATTCCTGTCAGGGGTTGCTGCCAAGACATCGGAAGGATTTTTGACCAAGGTTTTCTAAAGCTCAGTGTCACACCTGCCATGTTACACAAAGGAGGGGTTTTGGTTGCATAGTCCTAGCATTTACTGTTACTTTGTGTTTTTCTTTTTGTCTCTGTCTTTCTTCAGAATTAAGCAGTGTTCACACTAGTTTTGAAATAGTTGACTGGGTAATGTTTTTCACGTGTTGAAACTTACTGAAATTGATATACCTGTTAACTTTTAATGAAGAAATAGTGTGGACACAGCATGTCTCTAATTGAAGATTAACCCCTTATTATTTAGGCTATTCATAGAATGCAGTTATTTAGGTTAAGAATTTGCACTCGTGTTTTTTTTAAATTAATTTAGCCTCTGTCTTAGGTTAATAGAGCAGTAAGGTTAGGAGTCTTAATTTTAGTACTGTAGTATTTTAAGGGGTTAATCCACTTGAAACGTTAAAACAGGTGCAAAAATCCACATGAAATTTTGCAAGTTTCCTAATATTATTTTCAGTCAAAATTTATTCTCAGTTGCAATAGGTGCCTTGGCATCTTCTGAATTTCACAATAGCTTTAAGTTCTAAGGTTATTCATGCAGTCTCCTTTATTAATGGTGCATGGCATGTTTCAGATCTGCTCCCAGTATAAAGCAAGATTTCTCGTGTTCATTCAAATGTAAATGTTTCCTAAGAAAAATGTTTTCCAAATTTTAAGTGTTTGTGCTAGAAACTCACTTACTAGAGTTTCAAAGTAAGTCATAAATTATTATTTTGAAAGATTGCACAATGACACCTATTTGCACACCAGTGTTAGGAATGGAAATTATTGACTGACTCACAAAGACCACTTAGCCCATCAAACCCATGGCTTTTTTTTTAATTTTCCAGTTTTACTTCCTTGCTTTGCCATTTTTCCCCCTTGTGGGTTCTTCTCTAACCATATCCCTGTCTCTTATTTCAAGTCTTCCTTTTTTGCATTGATTACCTTACTTGACAACTCTTTACTGTCGATTTCCTATTGTTTGAGTAAAGTAGTTTTACTTTTTAATGTCTTTGCTCTGTGAACCTCTTGTTAATGGTGAATTTTTCTTCATTTTGCTTTATAATAATTCTTCAGAATTTTGAATATCTCTGAGGTATCTGAATTTTCCCCAGCAATTCTTGCTCTCTTGTTTTTGTTTCTCCTTGTGCAGAGCAACAAAATATTTCCCGTTAAAAATTACGAAATCTGTATACAGTGTTCTAGATATAATATTGCAGAGTTCCAGTAGCCTTTGTGATTTTATTTGTGCTTTAACTGTTGGTGCATCCTAATATTCTGTTGCCTTTACCTACATTTGTATGTTGGTAACTAGCATCAAAGTTTTCTCTGCAGTGTTCCCAAATCATTTTTATTGTTAGTATGCCTCATAAGTCTCTTATATACTATTTTTGTTTGGTTCTTTGCTTTATTTATGTTGAGTCTTACTAAACAAAACTACATTTTCTTATGCACCCCATGTCTGAATAAGCCAAATTTGAATTTTTCTTCATCTAGTACTCTTCTATTTTTTAGTACTGGCATATTTTCACAAAGGCCTTTTTCCAATAGAATATGATGATGATACATATAGTCTAAAAATAATTATTATTTTAGGGCAATGATTACCTTCAGAAGCTACCATAAATGATTACCTTCAGAAGCTACTGAAACCAGCCAGAATCTACCATAAAGTAATTTGGAATTTCTAGTCTTATTAGAAGAGGTCCTTTTTGGACTATAAATAGCAATATGTCAAATCCCCTTTTCTTTTTTTGAACATTTAAATATATAAGGCCCACTATATTTCTGTTATCGCTCAAATATTTTTGCTATTGCTTCTGCTACTTCTTACTTCTTTCTCCTTTTTAGGCTTAATAAATACAATGCTTTTTCTTGGCCCAATTTTATTTAGAAAATATATACCATGGGTATGTGAGCTATAGTAATTAGAGGAATATTTAGTAAAAAGTAATGAGACTCTGGGATTATAGAGAACACTTCATATTTCCTCAGTCAGATTTCTTATAGTAAAATAATTTGTGTTAGATTTTTAAATGGATAAAATTCACATCTCCATTAGATTCTGTGTGCTTTCAGAGATTGTTATACTTGGACCATTTTATCAAGAATATGTCCCAAGTAGTATGTAACCATTAAAATTGTTCAACAAACTGAGTTTGTTGTAAATTCTACTGTTGAAGTGGATTTTTGTGTTCCTTCTGTCTCGTGTTCTCTGTGCTGGTGCACTGTGTCCAACCATCCTTCCTGCAATATTTAATTTTAGGGGAAATGTGTTCTTCTAGAGGTAGCATGTGTACATAACTTTAAAGTGCTGCATGATTTGCAGTGCATTTAAAAATTAAGATTGAGAGCTAAAAATTATTATGCTCTTGATTTTTTTTATGTTTTTTTTTATTTTTATTTTTTTTATACTGGGTTGATGCTTTAATCCAGTAAAAGGAATTTTATTGAACACTAATATTTGTTGGATAGGGGTTTAAACTCTAAATGGCACGTGTGACATTGAAGCTACTTTAAGGAAGTGTCTTGCTCACCTGGTCAAACACCCATTCCTCACTGCATTTTGCCAATTCAATCCATTTTAGATGTAACCTCGGGTATGGTGAAAGACCCACCGGACGTCTTGGACAGGCAAAAATGCCTTGACGCTCTGGCTGCTCTACGCCACGCTAAGTGGTTCCAGGTTCGGAACATCATTTTACTTTCTTCTTGTAGCCTTATGAGACGCTAGTTCAGTTGCAATATACATGTTTGACTGTGTAAAAACACCCAAGGTTGCCCATGTTAACAATACTTTAAATTTAATGACCAGAAAAATGTTAACATAGAATGTTCAGTTTGGAAGAACTGCTTTATGCGGTTATTGCTGATTTGACTTTTTTTCTGGTCATTGAGAAGGCGACGTTGAAAGTTTGACTCGCTTTGAGTAATCATATATTGTGTATTTGTAATATATTCCATAAGGCTGCAGAGTAACTTTGCTTTAAATAATGGAATATGTGTTTAAAGCTTTGTGTTTAGATTTAAGACCTTTTCCTATTTCTTTAAGTGCATTACGTGTAGGGAATGAAAGGTGAGAAGCAACTGTTTGGTTTAGTGACTTTGCATTCTGGCAAAGGCACAACAAAGAAACCAAACAGACTCCCTTGACCTTTCAGTCTCTATACATTCTTCTTAGACCTTTACTTTATTCTTTTTATTTCTAATGTAGAAAGATACTGGATTTACCGTTACAAGTGAAGAAGGGTCAGAGTCTACAGGGGATCAAGAAAAGTTATTCTTGTATAACCTGTGCACTTTGACTTCTACCACCTTAAATTACTAACCCTGGCATAAAATACTGCTGTAAATGGCAGCTCATGGAATGAAGTTGTAGAGTGATTTGTTTCTATTCTGTATCTGAGCTTCCATTGAACAGTGGTGTTTTAGCCTATCAGTGAATCCTGTTTTCTGTAGGTGATGGGATTAATTAACATGATTTTGTATTGCTCTCAAGGCTAGAGCTAATGGTCTGCAGTCCTGTGTGATTATCATACGTATTCTTCGTGACCTCTGTCAGCGAGTTCCAACTTGGTCTGACTTTCCAAGCTGGGTAAGTAATCTTAAAATCACCCCCAAATGCATGAGTAGCAACATGCTTTTGCATGTCAGAAAATGCTGAAAATCTTATTTTAAATAAAGCATATACATCAAGAATTGGTCTTTGTTTTCATTCAACAGACTAATTAAATTAAATCCCTAAAGAGAACTCTGACTTCTGGTGCCCTGTAATTTCTGGGGCTTGATTTTTTTCTTAATTTATATTCTTCTACAAAGCAAGTGTTAAAAGTTCTGAATTCTTTGGTAGCATATTTTTTACCTTTAAGTTTATGTAGACAAGTTAAGTGTGATTATTTTTTATCAATTCACTTCAAATTGCCTGGAATTTTTCCTCAGATTTCTTTAAATTTATTTGTCAGAGGTACCTGGATAACTGTAGCAGCTCTCAGCTTCTACAAAATAGCCTTTCTGTTGTTATCATCATTAATATCTGCCACCATTGCGAAATACAGTACCCAAATACTAGTCTGTGACTGTCTGGCTTTGACAAGGGGGTGCACTGGAAGTTCTCCAAACCATGTCAGTGTAGGTGTCTACTCAGACAAGAAGTTAGTAGCAGTTTAATACTGCCACCCCTCCCCTGTTGCCAGATTCCCAAGCCCTGCACAAGTGGATCAAGGCCAGGCTATGCCTCCTACTTCCCTGTACAGCCAGGGTCAGCATTGGGCTGATTTCCACCCCCTTTCCCACAGCTGGATTTAGCCCTGCTGCATTGGGCCCACCAGCCAGATCCAGCCCATCAGTGGACCAGGTACTGCCCATCCAGCCCACAGGGCAAAAAGATTGAGCACCACTGATTTTAAAAAACAACAACAAAAAACCACTGCTACAGGGAAAAGAATGCAGACATGCCTTTCCAGCATCAACATAATTCCAGGCTTCTGGGATCAGCCTCACAATTTAAGCCCTTAACACAATGTTAACTTTTCTTTATGTGGAACCATGTATTAAGAAGTTTATTATTTATAGTTTTAGCTAAGTTCCAGGAAAACAAAACTGAGGCTTCAGCTATTTAAAATGGTTGCAAGTGCTAGAGGAAAATAATTTTATTCTTCTGTTTTTCAATGAAATATGCTTCCTAGTATTCCTAGACTTTGGTATTTAAGGGAACTGTCTGCAGAGAAGAAAGCATATAGAAAATTATTTTGTCTAAGCAACTTTAAGTTCCACACATCAAACATTTAAAAGTTCACACATGCCCCAACTAGGGTTCTGTGCTTTGTAAATTCTGCTCCTTTGTGTTATATGCTAGGGTTTCTTACCCTTTTAAATCGTAAGGCACCTCTTTGTAAATTGGGAATTGAGCAGTGCCCTGTTTCAAAAACTTAGTTTTTATTACCTTCTCACATGGGCTGGGTGCTGTTGGGATGGGAGGGAGAAGGAGCAGCTGGGCAGGGATGAAACTTTGCTTATCTCGTTGGGGCCAGGCAGTGAATGGTGGAAGGGAGGAGGAGCAGCTCTGCAAGGATGAACCTGCACTTATCACCTTACTCCCTGCAATACACTTCAAATGATTTTGTAGCACCCTGGGTGCCCTGGCACCCCAGTTGAGAATCACTGCTATATGCAGTATGCATTATTACCTTAATTGTTTGGGTCACATACTGTTTACTGTATGACAGCATTTATTGCCTATAAAATATAGGGGTCTTGCAAATATGAACATACTGCTGTGAGATATTGGAGAGCCTCTGTTTTTACAGATAGAGGAACTGAGCCAGAGGTTTTTTTGAGGCCTAGCAGGGAATTAGTTTTGGAGCTAGTATTAGAACTTGGGACCTCTAGATTTGTAATGTAGATTCACTCCAGACTGTGCTGTTCAGTTGCAGTTGTGCTGACTGAGTTCAGTTGGAGTTGCAAGTGCTCCATGCTTCTACATATCTGGCACAGGAGTCTCTAGATGGGAAGATTATAAAATGAGGAACAGTTAGTTAATAGCTATCATCAAGATGTAATGCTTTCATTTGTTCATAAGGGAAGAATGTCAGAAGCAGGAATAGAATTGAATTTTTCTGTGCATCTGACACCTTTTAGTCCCTTTTTCTTTATGTAATCCCTTTTTCTTTATGTAATCCCTTGACTTGTTCTCTACCCATATTCCAACTTCTAGAACAAACAGTTCCCAGCCATACTGTTCTATACCTGCTGTACTGTATACCCAGTGAGCAGGGGTTTCCTGAAAAGCATGGTCTGTAATCATGTAAAGACTATACATAATGCATATCCCCAGAGAAACGTGGACAATTTTATGAATGTCTGTAACAACCCCATCACTATCTATTATAGGTAGTTTGAACCTTACACCTTCAGCTATAGGAGTGTTTGAATGTGGACAGTCCTCCTCGGGGGTGAAATATGTTATCTAGAGAAAGCTTGGTCAAGCATAAGTGATGTCTCTTTCCAGAACCACTCCTTCCCTTCCTATAGTCCAGGAAGTGGGTGAGGACCCTTCACCACATGGTACCTTCTGTTGCAATGTAGGGCCAAGATGGGTGGTGCATTAAGGTGCCAAACACGGCTCTCTCCCTCCACCCCTCCTGAAGAGGTTGTCAGATCTCAGCCTGAGGCATTACTGGCACAGCTTTGGCAGTAGTGTAAGTGGGCTTTACTGTTTTCAGTATTTTTTGCATGTTGCCCACAGAGGGAAACCAATGTCTTGGCCAACCTGAATGGAGTTTCACTGGTCAAAGAAAAAGCACTTTCTGAACCCAGGATTTTCCCCCTTTAAATTCTGGCTGTGTGTTGCAAACAATGAACATGTTAGAAGTTCTCAAAAGGTCCCAAGAATCTTTCCTAATGGAAAATATTGGGAAACAAAAGTAGAGGAGGTGTTCTTAGTCCTTCCTATAATTGCAAACAGAAAACTAAGTTTGAGGAATGTTAAGTTTAAAAGGGTGCAAGAACCCAAAAAGTAGAAAATGTCAGAATTAAAGTTGTTTTTGTAACATGCATTCAACTTCTTTGCCTGTATGCATTAGAACAGGGGTGGGCAAAATGCAGCCTGCAGGCCGGATGCAGCGCGCCAGGCCATTCTATCTGGCCCATGGGGCCCCTAAAAAATTTAGAAAATTAATATTTAGTTGCCTCTGGCTACCTGTCATGCTTCCCTCGATGGCTTCCCAAAACTCAATAAGCAGCCCTCTGCCCGAAATAATTCCCCGCCCCGGCATTAGAATAATCTTCCTCAGATTAATCTAGGACAGTGATTCTCAACCAGGGGAACTGTAAGATCCTTTCAAAGGTAACACATGATATTAGTAAGGGTAGATAGGCAAACACCTACACATGATTTACAAGATGAACCCAGAGCTTACAATAGGAATCCATAATGTCAAAAACATTCTGACCTGCTGTGTGGTATTTCTTAGGTCTTTGCAACGGAATAATTGCTCTTCTATTTTTTCCATAGTCACAAAGTGAATGAAAGCCAAGAGCTGGCACTTTCTGAGGGGTATCTAACAAGGGATGCCTTAAGTCTAAATAAAGTTGAGAACCACTGATTTGTGAAATCCATTATAGACAGGAATTAGAAGATGATTCTTCTTAACTCCAGTCCAGTCCATAAAAGGATTTTTTTTCTGGATCCTTGCCTTGTTCTTTGAATTTATAATACATTATTTTAACTGAAACAGGCGAGTAAAAATGAAATTTTCTCAAAGTTATAAGTAGCTGCAAGCCAGCCCATAATGGAAATTGCTTAGGCCGTGATCTTTACTGCTTTGAGCTAAATTATTTTAATACATCTTGGACATGTACTCTTAAGAAGAAAATTGGAGAAGAGGAGAATTGTTTGAAACTGCAACTCATAAGATGCAAATTCTGTATTACTTAAATATTTTTAGGATCTTACAAAACCTGCCACACTCAGCATAATTCTAGGAGGTCTGTGTTACCAATGTGTGCATGTGTGGTAGGGAACTGTTCAGAAATTCACAGAAAACATTGCAAAGAATATTTTAAAATATGATAGCTGATCATGTAAGCTAATTTCTATATTGTATATTACAGTGTAGGTTATTATATATGCACAAGTTACTCACATTTCTATTTCAAATCTTACTATTAAATATATATTTGTCTCTTATAATGTGCTTTGATGTCTACCAACAAAAAGCACTATATGAGAAATCAGTACTATTATTTTTTCTTAGACTTTTTCTGCATGCAAAAAAAGCAAACACACATCTAGTTCTGTTTTTCCTTACTTTTTAGCTAGATGCAAAATACTATGTGTAGATTCTTGGAAAATGTGTACCAGGAGCTCCAAGATGATGGTTGGATTACTGCTTTTTTAGCAAACATTAAAAAACCCCTGCCTTTTCTTTTTAATTCAGGCTATGGAATTATTAGTAGAGAAAGCAATCAGCAGTGCTTCTGGACCGCAAAGCCCAGGTGACGCACTGAGAAGAGTTTTTGAGTGTATATCTTCAGGCATCATCCTGAAAGGCAAGTTGCATCATTCTAGAATTTGTGCCCACAGCTTACAATATATTATAAACACTACATAGGGACACTGACAATGGTAATTACCCTTATTCTTATAGGCGGTCCTGGCCTTCTGGATCCTTGTGAAAAAGATCCTTTTGACACACTTGCTGTAATGACAGACCAGCAAAGAGAGGATATTACTTCAAGTGCGCAGGTAATAAATAGCATAATGGAAGAGGAAGATTTGGTGCATTTTTAGTCTAAAGAATGTTCTCCTTCCTTAATAGAATCTGGGTTTTTTATTTTTCTTCAGGAACTTGACTTTTAAGGTCTGTTTCTGCAGTTCTTGCATAAACACTCCTCAGTTCTAGCAGCAGGATGAGTAAACATACGGGGGTTTTCTTTCCTCTGATCCCTGGGGCATTTAGCAGACAGCTTGGCCCCTGGCATAAATTAAAGTAGCCTTTAGGCTAGACGAGGCTATTTCAACACCCACTTTGTGCAGGCTAACTCAACTTTGTGGTATCAGAAAGATCCAAAAAGGGAACTTAATGCTATATCCTGACTGTTACAAGTATAACGTTTGCTATTGTTTAAGTTGGGGAAATGATTACTGTGATTCTATTTGTATATACTCATTCAGCACCTACACATGTGCTTGGATGCCTGCTCCGATGTGTGCTCATTAGCATGTTTTGAAGCAGACTATTAATCAAGTCTGCTGGAGTATTCTAAAGCTTGTTGAATGAGCTTTAGTTAAGGCACCCCTACTGCCATTTTGAAGTGCAGGACACTGAATACACAAACACTGTGGGCGCTTTAATTAGAGTGGCTCCAGAGAGATACTCTAATTAAGGCACCCTCTCCCCACCCACTTCAGAGCCTGTGTAAAGGCACCCATAAAGATGTTCAGATAATACCAATATGCTTTTTAAATTTAGAGTTATAGTAAAAGAATAATGCCCTAAATTAATTTGTATAATCTTTCACATTATAACAGACTTGATTTACGGAGCAAATGTTTGTTGCCTAACTTAAGTTTGATATTTGTTTTTAATAGAAATATCCTTTTATTTCTTTTTACTAGTTTGCATTGAGACTCCTTGCATTCCGTCAGATACACAAAGTTTTAGGAATGGATCCATTGCCGCAGATGAACCAACGTTTCAACATCCATAGCAACCGTAAAAGGAGAAGGGACAGTGATGGAGTTGATGGCTTTGAAGCAGAGGGGAAAAAAGACAAAAAAGATTATGATAACTTTTAAAAATATCTCTGAACATTAAGACCAGAGGTGATGATAAAAGTCCGTTTGTTGCCTCACTTACTTTCATTCATAATAGTGTCTGTTTAAAACATCTGGAAGATTAATTTTGCAGAAGAACACTTAGCTCTTCTGTGAATTCTAAACTTTCAGTGGATGTGCTCTATTAGACAGGTTATGGATAGAAAGATAACAAATGGAAGTTTTGTGCTCTGATTTAAAAAGAAAATAGTTCAAGATTTTTCCCTTTTTCTTTTAGTCATATGTTGCTAACTTCCCAATTTTTTTTTTGTCCTGTTTATTAACTAGTGCTTCATCTTACATCCTGACTGTATTTAATGCAGCATTTGTGCTTTGGTTGCTATGTGTATTTTGATATTTTATTTAGAGGTTTTTTGGTTGCCTTTGACACTAGCTGTATAAGTTACTTTGCGTTAGATGTTGGATACAGCTTCCCTCCCACTTAATATTTTACAGCAGAAATTTTTTTTGTAAAGTGAGACTGCAGGATTATGTTCTTTTCTAAATGTGAAGGATTACAACACAACTATCCTGCCATTTGAGCGCTCTGAATTAAATGTTTCTGCCAATCTTGTGACATTTGTCTCTCTAGTGTGATATAACGGTGTAATTAAGACAAATTTGTGTTAATCTAATCAGGTTTGCTGTTAGTTGTGCATTAGCAGTGTAAAAGCTAATATATACAGTATGGTCTTGCAACAGTTTTAAAGCAGCTGCATTATTGATTTAAAAAAAATTGCATGATGTTTTTGTTTTTAATAGAAGGGCTTTTAAAACTATCGTTTTAGTTTAATGCATAGGTCTTTGTATGATTGACTTCGTGACATAGCAAGGCCAAAAAATAACTTTCTGAATTTTTTTTCCTTAAGATGCAAGTAAAAGAGGGCATTCTCCCATTTGGACAAAGTTAGTAGTTTCTTTCAACAAACTTTGTCAGTGTGATACTAATGCCACTTCTTAGCCCTTAAAATAAGTGTTTGTCATATCAGTGCCTGCAAATTTACTCCCTATAGCTATTCCTGTATACAATTTCTGTAATTTTCAGTAACTCAGAAATTAAAACTAACAGAGTATTGCTGACAAAGCAAAGATTATCGAAGAAAAAACCCAGAAAATTATTTGATGTGGCCATAGTGTATGCTTATGTCTCCTTCAAAAAGCTAAGTATAGCAGTGATGTAAGTAAAGTTACATCATACTGTTGATGTATGCTCTGGTACACAGGTGTGATTTGTTGTCACAGCACTACAGTGGAATACACAAATAAAAACTAAAATTTATTAAATGACTAAAGTTCATTATACACTGTAAACTAAAGTTTCGCTCATTGTGTTTGGTGTGTGCTATGCTTAGTTGCAGACCTATAAAACACTTACTTTAATATTGACTAACATTCCTATAACTCCTTTAAAAATGGCTGTAGGAGAATGCTAGATATTGCAAAAACACTTGTTTCCCTAATAAAATAAGTTCAAAACCTTGTTTGAGGTCAAACTTCTTTGACCTTTTTAGCAATTTTTTGTCTTGTACTTCAGAATATACTGGTGAAACTCCCAAATAATTAGCACTGGGGTCTGTGGAAAAAAGATACAGTATTTAAAAAGGAGAAGAGCGTGATAGAAGTTTAAGTATCCTATGATTAGCAAAGAGTGCCACTTTAAAAAAATAAGTAGGATGCTACTGGTCAGCAAATAAAATCTAAATGGAAAGCTTACACTGTGCAGAAATGATTTAATAAAATAATTTTATATTGGAAAGGATTAGCACATGCTTAAAATTATTTTCAGTAGAGAGATTTCACTAACTTCTTTTATGCTGCCTTGATATTCAGCTTAGCATTGTGCAGTTGCTTGTGATCTTTTGTTTTTGAAGGTGAAAATGTCTTGCTGCCATGGTGTCCATCACTACTTATTCTGAAAATTACTTCATACCGGACACTTCAGGTACTCTTCAGTGTGGCCATTTCAACTCCATACCAAAGTTTCCTTCATAGGAAGATATGCTATTAGTTCATTCATTTGACCCTATACTTCAAGATGAAAAGGTCACAAATGAGTTTTGGATTTCATGCATTTTTGTTCAGCTGGCTTCTATCTCTTAACCAGTTTCTGGATGTTTGAAATATTGTATACTTGAAGTGATTCCACATTAAACATAAAGCTGTGACAGTGATTTTTGATCTGCGTGGTAAAAGAATGGATGTATAGTAATTGTTTTGGCTTTTTTTTAATCCATTATTCATTTCAAGAAGCTATTTACACTTTAATCTAAATCTTTTATTTACAAAGCAACAGCTAAGACTTTTGCAAACACAGATTTAGCAACTAAACTTCTGAATTATGAGTACTTTACCACTGGATAAGTAATACCAATGTGCAGTACAAAATTACGTAGTATTAATTACTTTTTATTTAACAATGTTATATTTGTAATACTTCTAAGAGCAGGAGAATCCTAAAGAGCAACAGTACCAGCTTTCCCTCCAAAGTTCCTCGTAATGAGGAACCATTCCTGAAAATGAGACTAGTTAAAGCTCCATAAGTGTTGTTCAGACTTACAGCAGTGCATCTAGGCAGCTTACCTAGATGCCCGTTACAATTACTCTAAAGCAGTAGTTCTCCAACCTTTTTTAGACTCAAGGCACCCTTCCATAACTTCTGTGAGTTGAGTGACACCCCATTTCAAAAGCCAAATTATTTATTATAGTGCTTGCCTTGTAGTGGAGACAGGGAAACAGCCAGGCAAGGAGAGCCTGAGCCTGCCCTTATCTGCATATCTCCACAATTTCTGCAGCACATTTCAAAGGATCTTAGCTTATCATAATGGAGAATCCCTACTCTAAAGCAAAGGTTTTCAATCTTTTTTTCATTTGCAGACCCCTAAACAATGTCAAATGGAGGCATGGACCCTTTGGAAATCTATCGTGTATATAGTAAACATAAGTAGATAATTTCTGAAAACTGTTTTGTTAAAAATAATTTCAACAACATTAACAATAATACAGTTTTGTTTGAACTCACCATTTTGTTGTCAGTTCTGAGAGAGTTGAGCTTGCTTCTTGGCAAAAAACATGTGAAAGTTTGATAGGATAGGTGATAGTGTCAGTCTTCAATCTCCTTCAACATCCAATTTCTTTTAGTGTTTCATTTTTATTGATACTAAGGCTGAAAATCTACTTTCACATAAGTAAACAGTGTTGAGCAGCATCAAGACTATAATATCCTTATCTGTCAGATCAGGGTACTCCTTTTTGATTTTCAACCAGAATCAAGCCAGAGGTTCCTGCTTGAATTCAAGTTTTTAGTTCTCATCACAGGATAACTCAAGTAATTGCTCCTCTCCAGCTGTTAGGACCTAGAGTTTCAGTCTACTACAAAGGGGTTTACATGTCTACTCATTCTCATTGCCCGTTTCAGGAAAGCATTGGCAAAACTGAGATTTGAACACCTTCAAGTGTTCTTTGATTTCACTTTTCACATCATTGTCCAGCGTCAATTTGTTTTCAGCCAAAAAGCTGTCAAGGATTTTGAATGTATCAAAGTTGTTTTTTCTTACTTGAGAACCCAGAGTTGAAGCCTCTTGATGAAAGCCATCAGGCATGGTCCTCTGCATATACAGCCAACCATTCACCCAAGAATTCCCCTAGATTGGCATGTCAACCCTCACACATTCACATGTATTAAATGTGCTGTAAAGAATGAAAGTTTGGGCATAGGAGATATCCCTATAACCCACCAGACTTCTGCTGGTGGCCTCCCATCAGTTTTGCAAGATCTCTCACGAAAAAATATGTGCGTTCTTATTGTTCCAAATAGTTTTCCATAAGTGCCTTGAGACCGTGCCTATTTTCCTAATGGAAACTCCATCCAAACTGGTATGCATGCTGTCTTGCACTCTCTCCTACTCACATTGTTACAGTTTGTCGATTGATATCGCTGGGTGAGCAGCTGGGCTGTGGGGCTGCAATGTCACTGGGTCCCACATGGAGCAGCAGTGGAAGCAAGATGAGGTGTGGCTGCCCAGCCATGCTCTGCCCGCTGCTGGAGCTTGGGCAGCCTCTGGCCACAGGGGAAGCCGGAGCAGCAGCACCAGCTGCACTTCCCCTCTTGGGCAGGGGGAAGTGCTCTAGCCTTTGCTCCAGCCAGTTTTCTATCCACCTTGAAGTCCATTCGTCCAGCCTGTACTTCTTTAGCCTTGCTAGAATATTGTGAGAGATGGTATCAAAATCCTTGCTAAAATCAAGGTATACCACATCCACTGGTGTCCCCACATCCATGGAGCCAGTCATCTCATCATAGAAGGTAATTGGCATGACTTGTCCTCGGTGAATTCATTTCGACTGCTCCTAATCAACTTCTCCAAGTGCTTAGAAATGGATTTCAGTTTTTCCAGGAACTGAGGTGAGGCTGACTGGACTGTAGTTGTCCGGATCTTCCTTTTCACTTTCTTAAATAAGAGCACTATATTTGCCCTTTTCCAATCATCCCAGACCTCTCCCGATTACCACGAGTTTTCAAAGACAATGGCCAGCGGCTCTGCAGTCATAGCCATCTCCCTAGCTGTTTGAAGAAAGCCTCATCCACCACTTCCTCCTGGTGTAGTGGTCTGTAGCAGACCTCCACCACAAACTCACCCACATTATCATAAGTATAGTGCCCTGTATTGGGAGAATAACAAGGATAACATCTTTATTCAAAAAAGGGAAGGAAAAAAATGTAGCAACCAAGTGCTATGGAAGATTTCAAGGCAGATTTTCAAAGAAAGGCTATGAAAGACATGGGGGTAAATGGAATACAATGCAACATAGTTTTATTAAATTAAGCTAATGGCTATGGACAGGTGGTCACTTCTTGCATTGGAGTTCTTAATACTTAACTACTGTGAGCCTAATTACAACATTTAAGATAATTTCACCGAAATACTTAGGCTAGAAAACTGCTGGGGCTGGACTGTACATGTGTTGCAGCCCTGTGGCTGCAGAGGTATGCAGTAGGGCTGTGCAAAATTTTGGCAGCTGTTTCACTTTGGAGATGTTTTGGGCCGTTTCAGCACCCAAAACACCGAATCTGGATAGAAACAAAAGGCTCAAAAGCATATCTGAAACAAAACAAGGCATCCAAAATGTTTCAGAAATGTCTTGGAAATTTTCAGGGCTTTGGAGCCAGGCTTTCAGGGAAGCAGCTGTATGCTGCTGCCCTGCCCTGAGACTCAGCTCTGCAGGGAGCATAAATCTGCACCGGGGGTCTCCTCGCTGCCGCTGCCCGCTCTGTGCTGCTCCAGAGCAGTGGCATGCAGTGGCAGGAACTGCCCCCCTCCCCCGCTCCGCCTTCTGCCATTTGGATGAGCCGTGCCTTTGCTCCATGCCCTCCTGCCCCAGCTGGGCAGCGCTTGCCCCAGCCCCAATCCCTTCTTTGCTGCAGGGGTGTTGATCTGCCCCCACTTACCATGCCTCTTCCCTACCCCCTCCCCTTCCAGATTTACCAGCTGTCCAGTGTGGTTTTCAACCTTTTTTTATTTGTGGAGCCCTAAACATTTTTGAATGGTGCAGACCCCTTTGGAAATTTCAAATGAAGGTATGGACCCCTTTGAATTGTAAATGGGTATTCATGTACTTTTGATTGATCTTGGCCATCTTTTGCTAAAGAACCTTTAGACAGTCTTCAGGCCACAGATTGAAAACTACTAAGCCAATGGTGTTCAACTTTTTGGCCCCATGGACCCGATGAGTGAAGCCATGCCACATCAGGCCTCCGGCCCCATGCCACCCTCTCCCATCCTCTATGCACTGGGACTGGGCCCAGCGCTGCCCCCTCCCTAGTGGGACTGGATCTTGGGGGCCTACTGCCACCCCCTTCCACTCCTTGCACACTGGTATTGGATCCCTGAGGCCCTGCGCCACCCTCTCCTGCCGCTAGTGGGCTGGGATTGGGTCCTGGGGACCCAGTGCCACTCCCTCCCAGACCCCATGTGCCAGGAATGGGCCCTGGGATTTGGTGCCACCCGTACCTGACCCTGTGTGCTGGGATAGGGGTCCCCAGTCAGAGCACACAACTTGGGGCTCCCCATGCATTTAGAAATTTGGCAGCAGGGAAGCAGTGCCATCTCTCTCCCGCCACCAAATTTCCAGACCTGTGGGTAATCCACAGGCTGGATGACACAGCATCCCTGATCTAAGCAGAACCACAGTAGCTGTATAAGGATGGTTCTGGGGCAGGGCTCATTAGAGCTGCCTCTCTGCAGAGCTACTTAGCCCACCTGCTGCGCTGTACTAAGGCAGCTATACTGCTTCCCATTTGGGAGGTAGTGCAGCATCCAGCAGTCTTCTAACCATGCACAACCCTCCCCATATCCACCACAGTCAGCTCAGACTTTTGCTTAAAAAATAGTTCTGTCAAGTTCATTGCATATGAATCTTTCAGACCAGACCTTGAAAAATTAGAGTCTAGTCTGTTCTGGGTGGGCACAATTTCACCATTCCATGACAGGAAACATTTGATCTGGTGCCTGGGTCCCCTATTTTCAATCAGTGTCCCACTTTGTTGCTCCTTTCCACCCCAGCTTTGTGTTAAAGCCATAGAAAATACCTGCAACCAAAGTTATGACTGCAGGAAACAACATGCAAATTATGCCACAAAGACAAATGCTGCAGATCATAACCGAGGGCCGGAGCTGGCTCCCACTGATTTCCATTGCCTTCAGCTGATGCAGGAGCAAGCCCTGACATCTTACCAAGCAAGGTTTGTCTTGAGAGAAAACACAAAGTATTTTGCCAACTGTGCTCCCAAATCTGCCCTCGACCAGTTTTACACTGTGTAACTTCAGTGTATTTACACTGCAGAGGACAGAACTGGATACTGTACAATCGTTCTTTTTTGGAAACTTCCAATATTCTTTGATGTTAATTTTTATTTTCAAGGTTGCAGGCAGAAAACAATTCAACACCAAAGATTTTGCCTATTCTTTAAAGCTGGGGTTGAAACTCAAGGAATGCAGTTCTTTTCTTTCTCCAGGAAGAGGTACATTTGTGTCAACATGGGGGGGAGGGTTCTGTTTACTTTTCAGTGTCTCATGTTCTTATGTTTTTCCATCCTTGGATAGGATGGAAGGAGGGACAAGCATGATAACTGGTAGCTAATTTTTTTGGTTTTTATTCCAGTTACTTATACTAAAGTGTATAAAGTGATTTTTATTTGTGGCAGGAATAATTTCACAGTCAATGCAACATGTAAAGGCTGATGAGTAGGCTAGCTCTATATGACAGGGAGGTTTATTGCTCCATAGCAGTGGAAAGGTAAATCTTCCCAGGTAACCTAGACACCTAGGTAAACTAAGACTTAATTAACAACTCATGCTATGCTGTGTCCAAAGATCAAATTCCACTGTGGTTATGGCATGCTAGCACAGTTTCACTACTTTGATTTGTCAGCACCAAGCATTTCTTGTGATATATTACTGATTAGGTTTCAGAAAACTATTCCATTTAACCTCTGGAGTCATTTTATGAATAAATAATTTTAAGACCTACTATTTGATTATCACTAACTATCCTCACTGTTACAAATCCAAGCCTTATTTTGCCACCCTTATTTTGTTTATTTCCAATGTCCAGACTTTGGCTTTTGTTATGTCTTTGTCTGCTAAACAAAATAACTTTTAACTAGTAGAATTCTTCCCTCATTAAGGTATTTAAAGACCCAAACCAAGTCACTTGTTAGCTTTCTCCTTAATAAGCTAAATGAATTGCACTTAAATCTCTAAGCCAGGCCTTCATGACTTTAAATTGGTCTTCTAGCTTTTACTGGGCACATCTACATGAGACACTAAATGCTCAGACTAATTCTACTGTGCATTAGTGTGGCAGGCAAAAACTGTGCTAATGCATTAATGCACAGTAGAATTGGTCTGCTGTGCACCAGCATCACATAAAAGTGTGCACTGGCACTACTGCACAGTAGTGCTGATTATGGTGCATTAAGTTTGGGACCTGTAACTACAGTGCATTAAGGTTAAAACCGGTAACTAAATGCGCCATAATTACAGTGCATTAATGAATGTGTAGGCGCGCCTATAGAATCTTTCCCAATTTTTCAAAATACTTTTGAAGGATGTGGACACCAGACTAGATAATGAATGTCTTACATTTGAGAGCAAGTCTAACTTTATCCCAACCACATATTTGGTTTAATAAAAAATATCACCTTAAAAAATCTTGCCTCCCCTGTAATTTCTGGATCACCAAGGCCAGAGATGACCATAGTAGGGTGTGAGGACTGGGGCAAATCAGTCTGTGCAGGACCTGGACACAGCAGTGGCAGGGGGGTGGCGAGTGGCCAGACACGAAGCCAGCCTGGCTCTGCAGGGGCCCCCAAAGTGCAGGGCCCAGGGCAGTCGCCCCAATTCTTCTGCTGCTCATGAGCAATGGAGACACTACAAATTCACAGACATCAGTTGAATAAAATCCTCTAACTGGTTGAGAAATGGACTTGTGTTTTTCAGAAGCAGTGAGGCCCCTTTCCAAAGCCAAAAGATGATGATATAGGTTGAATACTTGTAGTATAAGGAGTATTATTTGGCACTGTTTGAGGACCCCAAAGAAAATGCAAAATGATCTGGTAGGGAAATCTTTTATTTCAGGGTTTGCATTAGGAAGATGTTACTAGATGGGAGGGTCAGGCCTGCAAAGAAGCGATTTGTATCCACAAGATGCCAACTTGCTTTTGTACACCCCACAGGGCATCCATCAGGTGTTATTTTGTAGTAGAGTGTATGCTACCAGAATAAATGCTTGGCACAGTGCCCAGAGATTTCAGCATTGACCAGCAAGCAGTCCATTGCTATAACTGGGCTTAAAAGGGGCCTTGGTCTTTCTTTAACCAATTAGGTGGTTCATAAGCATAAAAAGGCTAACCACAGCTGATCAATCATAGAGTGAACATATTTCCTGTCTCTCAAAATGGGACGCTCTGTTTCCTCCCTGGTCTTTGGCATGTTCAGCTGACTCCAAACTCTGCTATCAGCTGAGCACACCAGAAATGACATTTATAGTGTCCGCAAATCTTGTCCTTAAAATGTGAACTCTGTAGGAAAGAGATCCACATTATGCATACTGTAAAGCTCTGTGCAAGCTGTTGGTAATACATAAATAATAACAGTCCTACAATGACAAAAATCAGAGTAATTGACTGGCAGAATAGTACCTGCATGAACGACGCATGCCCCCAGCAGCTGGGGGGCAGGGGGGCAGCAAGCGTGGAGCTCCCACAGATGCTGCCAGTGCTGTTGGCAGTGGGGGGTGGCAACCACCCGCAGACACCACCGGCAGCATCGCTGGCATCTAGTGGGGATCATGGAGTACCCGGAGATGCCGCCGGTGGTGTTAGCAGTAGGGTGGCAAGCGGCGACCACGTACAGGTGCTGCTGAATGTGTCGGCAGTGCCTTTTTGCAGGAGGTGCACTGCCACGCTCAGGGGGTGCATGCAGGTGCACATGCACCCCCTACACATTGCCCGAGTACCTGATATCAGAGTGTGATGTACTGGAATGGACTCTAGATCAGCTCCCTAGCACATTATAATGCACAACAGGGCTGCTGCTGGAAGTGATTGCAATGTGTGTGTGACAAGACAAAAAGAAAACCTCAAAATATCAAGGTGACAGAAAACAGGTATAGACACAAATCCATCTGGAGCTGTTTCTTTCAGAAGAGGAGGGGGAAGCTCTTGCTCTGAACCTTGCAGTATCTGTTACATTATAATAGTTATGAGGGCAAGCCAAGAATGATACACATGTAGCAAAATTGCTCCAACTTTCTTCATCCAGGGTTGAAGCTGTCCAAGTTCTGTAACATGTGTATCACTGCCCGTTTTTTCTATAAGTAACAGAAAGTAACCCCTGCTGCATGCTCCCAATCACCAGCTCCCTTTTGAAATGGCTTGTACCCAAAGGCCACCAGACAAGACTTCGCAGAAGCAAACCGAACTGAGTTCAGATGCTGCTGGATTTAAATCCGCCACAAGAAGTTAACATAACATGTCAAGACCTCTTCTGCATGCTGATGTCATAATGTAAGGACGCACTTAATAGTTGGAGCCATTTCAAAAAGGGAACATTTCAAAAGAGCCGCAGCTGTTATGTTTTAACTGTTACATGTGGACAAGCAGGAAATGACCTACATCTAGCAAAAATGCTCCAGCTTTGACCCTGTATCACTGCCAGATCATAAATGTTCATAATTAATATTAGTAATAACAATTACTACTATTGCTAATAGTAAGTGCTGTGGCACTTTTGAAACATCCCCTTTTAAAACGGCTTCAAATGTAAGTGTGTCCATACCCCTGCATGTCATAATAATTGTTGTTTTTGGTTTCCAACAAACAAAGCTTGGATAGGGAGGATATGTGGAAATGAAAGGAAGTGATGTTGTAGCCACGATGGTCCAGGAATTACGCAAGAGGCAAGGAATGTTGTGGGTGATATCTTTTATAGGACCAAGTGCATGGTTGGGATAGACTTAGTCAAACTTTTGAATGTGAAGTATTCTTCATTGGGTCAACAGGTCAGAGCTTCCCATTCAAAACCTTAAGCCTACTCCAACCATGGATTTGCTCCAATAAAGGATATCACCCATAAAAACCCTTGCCCCTTATATAAAAGAAAGGAAACCAGTCAAATCAAATATGGATGCCTCCAAAACATGCCCAGAAAAAAATCTTAGGTGAGAACAAGCAGTGTGAGAAGGGACAAAAAAAAATTTAGCCTGCTCTTACTTTTGCTTTACCTCAAACATTTTATTTTGCTGAAGTCACACTGCAAAGGACTTTGCTCACCACAGACAGGAATAACACACATCACCAGTTGTTGCAGTCGCTTAGATCAGTGGTCTCCAAAATGGAGTGCAGGAAGAAAATATTAGAACTTCTATTTATGTTTATATAAATATACATATATTGGGGGTGCGTGCTCAAAAATATTTTTACTGTTAGGGGTGCACGAATATAAAGACACATATATTGGGGGGGTGCTCAAAAATTTTTTACTGATAGGGGTGTGCGATCAAAAAAGTTTGGAGACCACTGGCTTAGATCACCGGTATTCTGACTTCCAGATCATTTACTCATTGTTCTGGAGGCTTTTTTTTCCTGTTGGAAAGTTCAGTGACTTAATTGATGATCTCATTATCACAAGGTTTTAACATTCCCTCAGTGACTTAGACTTTATCTGCTACTTTTCTAGGATTTTTTAAATTGCCTTTCACTTGTTTGTTATATGTTACAAATATCTATTTTGGGATATTCAGTTTCTTTGTCAAAGTCAAGAGTTTCTTGTATATCAGTCTCGTTACTTCCTCTGAAAAGTACTGGGCCCATCACTCCATTCTGTTCTGTTGGTTAGATCCTTCTTTGTTTATTCTTAATAGGCTGTGGCCCAACAGGAACTTGCCAGTTAAACTTTATCGAGTTCAAAAAATGTTTTAGTATCACATCTTTCATAGATAGATTCATAGATTGTAAGGCTGGAAGGGACCTCACAAGATCATCAGGTCCAGCCCCCTGCACTAGGCAGGAAAGACAACTAGGGTCAAGTAACCCCAGCAAGGTGAGCACCCAGTCTCCTCTTGAAGATTTCCAGGATAGGTGATTGCACCGCCTCTGGAGGAAGCTTGTTCCATAGTCTGGATACCCTGGCTGGAAAGAAGTTTTTCCTAGTGTCGTGCCTGAATTGATCTTCCAGCATCTTGTGGCCATCACTCCTGGTTTTCCTCAAGGCTGCCCTGGTGAACAATTGTTCACTGAGCCTTTGATGTACTCCCCTGAGGCAGCAGTAAGCTGCTACCAAGTCCCCTCTCAGCTTTCTCTTTTTCAGGCTGAAGAGCCCCAGGTCCCTCAGCCTTTCCTTGTATGGCTTGCCATGCAAGTCTCTGATCATAAGGGTGGCTCTTCTCTGGACTCTCTTAACCTTGTCCACATCCTTGTTAAAGTAAAGCTGCTGCTTCTTTCAGGCGGGGGTCGGGCTTGAAGATCTACAAGGTCCCTTCCGACCCTAATTCTATGATTCTATGATTTCTCTTGCTCCTTCACATATGGCTTTATCTTTTGTTTTATACAGATTCTTTTTCCTGGAAGAGCTTTTGGAGGAGCTGATGTTTGTCATTTACTTCATTCTGGGAAAAAGTGTGGATGGATTCCAGGCAGACACTGCATGGGTTAACAAGACACCAAGAGACTTAGATTTACTCACAGCTCAAACCCCAGTCACAGACAAAAAGTATTGCAAAAAGGATGGGATTAATATGAAGAAAACAAATCTAACAAGAACTGCATTTAGCAACTTCCCTCTCGAGCACCATATTATGAAGCAAATATGTATGAGTGGGAAATCAATTTTCATAGTTTGCAAGCCAATGGTGATTTCCAGGAAATTACATCAGGAATTGTCAGGGAGACAATTGCATTTACCATCTTAAATGACACTTAGTCAACAGAAACCTACATCATAAAGATTAAGCTAGTGCTTTTCCACTTAAATGTTATTTCCTTCTTAACATATGGAAATGAAAGCTAAATATCCACTTGAGTTACAGACAGGTTGATGCCCATGTGCTTCAAAAAAAATGATACAGAAAAACACCAGGTACTGAATGGAATGAATTTGTAACAAACACCCAGGTTCCTTAAATAAGTGGCCCTCAGCCTTGTTAGATTTGAGGCACCCCTTGGAAAAGGCCAGCTCTTCCCTTTCACTCCCTTTTTCATGAAAGCAAAATCCTAGAGGAATTCCTCTGTGGCAGAGAACTCAGAAAGCCCCCAGCAGGGTAAAGTGGTTTTGGCCCTCTAGATTCCTCTTTGAAATCTCGGGTGAAGTGTTTCATTGTTAGTAGTCAGAAGGGACCTGAGCAGATCATCAAGTCCAACCCCTGCCATGGCAGGAAAAAGTACTGAGGTCAAACAACCCCAGCAAGGTGTTCATCCAGCCTCCTCTTAAAGACCCCCAGAGTAGGAGCCAGCACCACTTCTCTTGGAAGTTGGTTCCAGCTCCTAGCCGCCCTGACCGTGAAGTAGTGCTTCCTGATGTCTACCCTCTGCCAGCTTGTGACCGTTATTTCTAGTTACTCCCAGTAGTGCCTGGGGGAGCAGGGACTCCCCCAATGCCTGCTGGTCCCCCCTGACTAGTTTGGAACAGGCCACTAGGTCCCCCGCTCAGCCTTCTCTTGTGGAGGCTGAACAGGTTCAGGTCCTGTAGCCTCTCCTTGTAGGGCCTGCCCTGCTGCCCCCTGATCATGTGAGTGGCCTCCTCTGGACCCTCTCCATGCTGTCCACGTCCCTCTTGAAGTGCGGCGCCCAGAATTGGACTCAGTACTCCAGCTGCGGCCTGACCAGTACCGCATAGAGGGGGAGGATCACCTCCTTGGACCTGCTCGAGATGCATCTGTGGATGCATGACAAGGTGTGGTTGGCCTTCCCGACTGCATCCCCGCACTGCCAGCCCATATTCATCTTGGCTTCAATAATGACTCCAAGATCCTTTTCTGCCTCTGCACTGCCAAGAAGGGAGTTCCCCAACCTGTAGGTATGGTGCTGGTTCTTCCTCCCCAGGTGCATCACCTTGCACTTGTCAGTGCTGAATCCCATCCTGTTCTCAACCGCCCAGCCCTGTAACCTGTCTATGTCTGATTGCAGCCTATTCCTCCCGTCTAGTGTGCCCACATCCCCCGACATCTTAGTGTTGTCTGTGACTGTGCGGCACCGCGCAGCGCCCTCAGCAGGATCTGGGCTTGTGGCACCTGGGTGATCATTGCTGCCTTAACAAATGGTCTCCACAGTCCCCCAAGGACACAGGAGGGACCCACACCAGGATGAGCACTCTGCCAGGGAGCCAGAGGAGCCCTTGTGGCAGGTGTGCCAGCACACACACGTACACACACTATGTGTGCACACAGAAGCAAAAATATGTCCAAATGTATGTGTGCACAAGCACATCCAAGTGTGTGTGTACACAAGCGCAAACATGTCTCAATGTGTACACATACAAGCACAACTACATCCAAGTGTGTGCATGCACAAGCACAAATACATCAAGTATGCACAGGCACAAGCACCAACACATCCACAGGCGCGTACACATGTATGCACACACATCCGCACGGGCACGCTGCCCGCGCAGGGCAGGAAGCTTTCCCCGGGGCAAACCAAGCTGCGACTGCTCACCTCCCCCTCCCCCTGCCCCGCCGTGCCCAGGTGGGAGAGCCCACTCCGCCTTCTCCGGACCAATCCGAGCCCACCCCTTGGTGGCGCTCCAAACCAATCCGCGGCACCGCCCCCTTCCCCCCTCCCTCCCTCTTAGAACCCAGTCGTTCCCCGGACGCGCCTCGGCCAATCGGAGGAGAGACCTTGGCCGGGAAGGCGGGGTTTCCGTTGACGGGCAGCGGCGCGGTCCAACGGGAAAGCGGACGAGTGGCCAGGAGTGGGGGCGGGGCGTGGGCGGTGCCGCCGCGATGGGCGGGGTGAGCGACGCGAGCCGGGCGCGGCCGGCGGAGCCGCCAGTGGCGGAGCGCGCGGGGCCGCCGGGCTGCAGTGGGGGCCGGCGGCGGCGGCTGGCGGCCATGCTGAGCAAGGCGGCTGGCGGGAGGCCCGCCAAGCCCTCCTTCGTGTCCTACGTGAGCCCCGAGGTGAGGTCGCGCGGGGGTCGGGGATCGCCCCACTCGTGGGGCCGAGCCGGGAGGGGGAAATTCGCTGCACGTGTGGTGCAGCAGCGCCCCCGTATCGGGACGGGAGGTGGCCCCGCAGAGACCCGCTGTCTTCTGGTTCGCTTCCTGCCGCCTCCTGGTGCTTCCTGAGGAGCCAGCTTAGGGGGTTCTTGGGTCTCTTATGATGGTGCCTTGAACTTGAATTGAAAATGTGCGTTTAATGCTCGTGCGTCGCGTGTATGGGACAGCGGGCAGGATGGGGACACTTGCTTCTCCCCCTTCGAGAGCTTGGCAGCAGCATTTCTAGTTGGACGGGCGAGTGCACGCGTTCATTAATGCGCTTTTGCTAATGCGCATTAAATTTGGGCCCTCTGTTGGGCTAGAAAAAGGTGCTTTAGTCTATTCTAATGTGCGTTAGCGAAAGCGCACTTTTAAAAAAGTTAATGTTTTAATGTGAATTAAAATATGCAAATGTGCATTAGTGCCTGTGTAGATGTGTCCGCAGTGCTGAAGAAATTGCCTGACTTCGAGGCTCGTTGTAAAGTATCCGGTCCCTTCTGAGTGATGCCAATGTGAACAGCCCTCTCTCTTTTTAATGGTCTTGATGTCCCACCAATGAAGCTGGCTCCTGTTCTGCATTTCTGCCCACTGTTAGGTGCTCCTGATCACGAAGCTCCTATTTCACAGCCCCACAGATTTATTTATTTTTTCCAACTCGTTCAATGAAGTTATATTTGTTTTTGCATAATAATAGTCCTAGGCCCCTAGCATATTAGTACAGCTACTAGTTAGAGGAGCACCGATGCATGGATCCATATTATGTGTGCACCATAAAAGGAAAATTGATGTTATTAGCAATTGGCTTTTTTGGCTGATGTGGCTGATAATTTAATTGCTGCACCTGTGTGATCTGCTCCACTTCCCCTGGCCCCCCTCCCTCCCTGGATGCTGCTCTCCAAGCTGCTGGGCTGCATATTGGCAATCAGATGGCTGATAAGTAACAAGCCATATCAGCTGATACCCATCAGTATTAGCCCAAAAAATCTTTATCGGTGCACTCCTGCTTCTAGTTTATTTTTAATTTGAGAAAAATAGGTGTTTTATGTGATGATGTACCTCACCATCTGCCCCCATATGTCTCAAAATTCTCCATCCACCCATGGTGTATAGCAGGGGTCAGCAATGTTTTTGGACAGAGTGCCAAAAACACCCATAAAGCTCCACATGTAAGATTTTGGTGCGCCAGGGGAGGATGGTGGGGGAGCACCACCCAGCCCCTCCTTTGCCATCCGCCCTGAGGTGCATGTGCAAAGCAAAATGCCTTCGGATGCCATGCTTTGACACTTGTGCCAGGGGTTGCCTACCCCTGATGTGCATCTGCTCCTTATAGACATGATTATACAACCCATGGTTCTGTGTTGATGTGTACACTTAACAGAATCTGGTGGTGATCCAGGAAAAATCAGAGGTATAATGCCATGGGGGTGTATCAAACCTGTGTAGGCTTTATGTGACTGCTTTATCCTGGTATAGGTAACTGCACAATGAAAACCACCATCTGATAGCAAGGTGCTGAAGTGCCTAATGCAAGTAGCTACTTGGGCACAGCTGGTCATTTGTCTGCCTGGAATGATGGTATAAATGATTTGCTGTGCTCCTTACATTGGTTTTGTACCAGTGTTTTAACAATTGGGCATTCTGTGCTGAAAATTAGTTCCTTTTTGCGCTAGTACTCTTTTAAATTGGTTTCTAATCCATGGTGGAACAGTTCTTCCACTTCATTCAAACTGAGCTGTGATTGCCTCTTTTTAAAGGACAAATTCTCTATTTTGTTAGCTTGACTGTGAGGAACCTAGTATTTTCTTAAGCTAATTTAGATGAACACTAGATGAATGGCTAATTTTCTCTTAATCTATTACTGAGGAAAGTTTGGTTTAGAACTGGTCTATGTTGAGCAGGACAGTGTAGTTATGTAGACTTAAATAATTGCCCATTTTAGTTGCATCTTAGCCAGTTCTTTTTTTAGCAATTGGCGGTTTATGGTCTGTTTTTTTGTGAAGTGTTGATTGACACTTGTTTCTGAAAGAGATGCACGTTTCTTAACCAAGAAGGACAATAAGCATGTGTAGCCCAGGAAGCCTGGAAGACTTCCTAAGCTGCATAGCACCATTCCCAGGTTTTGTTTATTTCATGGCCTGTGATACTCTAGGAATTATTTGTAGCTATGTCCAGGGTGTCAGTCGTAAGGTTTCAGCTCCATGAAGTTGAACAGTGGGTAGGTGTGTGGGAGGAAGTTTCACTTGAAAAACTATGCATTTTTTGGCATCGCTTCCAGAACCTCTGAGAGAGAATATTTTTGTTTTACTTTAAAAGCTTGAAAATGTTTAAGTTAGGAAAAATAGGCTGTGAGGGGGGAGTTATAGAACTTGCATGTGCATCATATAGCAAAAAGAAAATTACATGTTATTACTTATAGTCAAGACCATTATAATAATCTTCAGCTGTGGTTCTGTACACTCCAGGAAAAATATCCTAAGATATGGTAAACAAAGAATAAAAAATGTATTCTCTAATTTTAATTGTTACTGTAAGTTGCTGTAGTCCTTGCTTGGGGACTCAAATATCTTGCAAGAGACTGTAACTTATTTAACCCTGGCTTTATTCATACTACTTTAACAGTCTTGTCAGTGGCGTTCAACTTAAACTTCCTATAAATGTCCTATGTTCTCCCTAGCCCTTGCCACAGAACCCCTGGCTTCTATGGTGGTGTCAGATGAACTTAAAAAAATACAAAGACAAATGCACTCAATAAACCTAAATTGTTTTACTTCCCCTTTATTTTGTCTTTTGTATAGATCTTTTTATTTATGAGGCATACTTGCACTATAGAAGACAACAACAGGGCAGGGTAGCACCTTGATAAAGTATGCAATTTTTTTATGACAGCTTATGCCCCCTTGAAGCAGTCTCAAAGGTACCTACCTCCCTGCCCGGCCTTCTGTCTGACTTGAGGCTAATGCTGTTAGCTACTTCCAAAGTGGAGAGAAATAGTCAGACAGGAAGCTGGAGGGTTTGGCAGCTGAAGGAAGAGGTGCCAATGGATTCTGGTATCAGAATAAGGATGGGATACTGTTTAGGATTCTGGAGAAAGCAGATAAACTAGGTAATTCTGTTTAAAAGGAGCAGCAGTAACATGGTAATGTCACAATTGCAACTATTATCTTTTGATTTTAAGGTTAAAACCTCACAAAAGCATTGCCAGTCCTTGTGTGCCTCAGGATGACGGTAGAACCTTCCTCTCCTCAGCAGAAAGGAGGGTTCTGCTGCCAGATGAGCTTTGCGTATGGCCATATAATGTGGATTAGGTCTGAGATATACAAAGCAGTCCACTTTTATCATAGGTAATGTTGGAAGCTGTCTGCACACTCAAGAAAACAATATTGCATCAGTTATTCAGCTTGCTTGTTCCAGGTCTCTTCTCCCCCTTCCCCCCCGCGCCCACAGATGCACACTGAGGTCTAGAAACATAACTTATACAGTGAAAACAGTTTCAGGGCCAAAGTCCTGGAACAGATCCATGTGTCTACAGAATCATAGTTTCTGTTCATATGGCTAGAAAATAGCTACTGCTCTGAACACTTAAAGATTAATAATATGCACAATTTCTGTAAATAAACTGTATGTGCATAACTGGCTCTTCTTGCAAATGGGGCCAGGTCATTCGTTCCAGTTATTTTGCTTCACTCTTGCTGTACAGCCCTTGACCAGCTGATTAATCTTGAGTATAAAGCTGCTATGCTACTTGACCACCCCTTGTAGCTTGCTCTCAGAGGAGGGACAATAGTAAAGGCACATCCATGCTTTTTCTCTTCCTTTCTGCCACAATGGCTGCTGTAAATGGAAAACAGCAGCAGCTATGATGGTGGTTACTTTTGTCCTAGTCCCACCTTGTTTAGATCCAGAAAAGCTATTTCATGGTTAGTACCTGGCAAGTATTTTGAGCTTTTACTGTGCAGCTAAGCTAAAACCAAATGGATGTTCCATCTGTTTTATGTTTGAATATTAATATGAGGGAGTATGTTAGTATGTGACACACTTTTGATAAACGTATTTTAATCCTGTATAAAATAAATGGGAATGGCTCCTTTTGTTCCCGGAGTTTTGGTGGGGTGTGGTGAGAGAGAAGGAAGAAAGGAGCCTCAGCTTTTAGTCTGACTAAATATAGGTGAGTCATTGGTCTGTTAAAGACGAGACCTTAGGATGTTGACATTAATGACACTTCCTTTCGGGAAAAAAAAAACATAAAACTTGCACTAGTCTTACATACAATCAACCTGTAATTAGTACTCTGACAATAGCTGTATAATTGAGTTGTAGCAACTGACTTTTGATTTATGTACTACTGTAGAATATCATCATGTGGGAAGGGGTCTACTTTCATAAAAGTTAAACCTGAAAATGTGGGGTTGACATTTAACATCAGCTCTTACAATTAGAACAAAATATTTTGTTTGGTTTTAAATCAAGTATACTCCACATAATTACTTATTCAATATGCTGCATAACACAATGTCATTCAGTTTGTCACTTACATTATAATAAACATCAGTTAAGTGCATTGCATCTTTCAGCCTGACTTTGCAGTTAACCAAAGAACAATTAAACATAGTCACTGTTTCATTAGGACAAGAAACGACAAGGAGGAAGTAGCTGCCAGGGCTGCCTTTAGAAGCACGGAAAATGATAGCAGCTAGCTGATCTTGTGTGTGAACTGCCCCTTCATTTTCAAGACTTAATTGAAGCTGTGAAACTGGCTATTAAAAGCCTTGAAAATGAGGGGAGCCAGGTAATTTCAAGGATGCCAGTTGCTTGCTATGAAGTACACAGCAGTGTTCATGCTGTGGTGTTCACAGCCATCACTTTCAATGATTCTTATGGCAGCCCTGAAACTATCGCTTGTGCTTAAGTCACTAATTGACTCAGGATCCATTTTGGTTCAGAAGGGTTTTGGCTCCATAGGAAAATAGTCTGTGTTGCACAGAATGAATGCATCAGGATGCTAAAGTTTCAGAAGGTGATTCTGGCCTTTAAAATTTTGAATCACCTTTGACTGGTCAGGGGGTATCCACCAAAAAGATGACTGATTTCACACATTTATCAGGCTTTAACATAAAAATCACTGTTGTTCATAGTCATCTGCCATTATGATATTCCTTTTGGACAATTTCTGGTGTATTCAGATTTCTGTAGTGATGTCTTAAACTACATGGGACTGTCAGAATGGGATGTGGAAGGAAAAGATTGGGGTACTTATGGTCTGTACTGGAGTGAATGGAGTACAGGATAGGGTGAGTATGAAAATGAGTATTGGCTAGAAAAACAGATGGCTGATGATGATGTTGGATGGATGTGGGGATTGAGTTTAAAGAGCATGAAAAGTAGATGAAACAAATGTCTGGCAAGAGAAAGGGATATATAAAGATGGAACAAAAATGGAAAACACACATTGTTGTCTGACAAGGTAGTCATGACTGGAGCCAGGAAAGGAGGCAAAATGAAAGCACTTGAGACTGGCAGCACTTCTGAAAATGTCAGTAGAAATGCTTTTAAAAAAAAAAAAAAAGGCGCAGGTAACTTCACAATATTGGACCCAGTTCTTCAGGTAGCATGTACTGGATAACTTCCCCCTTTTCCCTCCACCCCCCTTCTATAGACATGTTCTTGAATTGGTATACAAATATAAATAACAGAAGTAAGTGCAGATCTGAAATTCTTGGTCTTTAGGTCCCATTTGTATCTGAATATCCCTTATTAACATTTCTGTAACTGGAATTTTACTGCTTTTCTTGTTGCCAGCTAAACTTCAAGCAATACAAGAAGTACTTTGTAAATATTACTTTCCTTGCAAGTTCTGGTTGGTACTGTTGATGAAGGGAATCTGCAGTTAAGGAAGCTCTTAAGTTTTTTAGTTGTCAATTCCCCCCCCTGGGTAACTTCTACAGAAAATAAAATTCAACATAAACATATGAAATTCAGGGTAAGTCTGAGCTTGGCAAACATTTCTTTACATGTGTTTTTACAAGAAGGATATATTCACAGCACTGATATTTGCATTCTTACAATAGTAGTCAGCTGCTGGAAAACTTGGCTTACCTATTTCAGCTACAGTGTATTTGTTAAAGTACAGCCATTTTTGCTCAGCTAGAGAGTCTGAATGATTTCTAGAAATGTTTTTTTAACTTTAAGCTTAAAACTTGCATTTAGTTGATATGTATTAAACTGTCAACACTAAGTGCAACAAATTCGTATGTAAAAGTTGCTGCAGACTGATAGTTTTAGTTCTATTCAAGACTTACCATTTGTTTTATGAACTTACAAAATTAACATGACATGACTATAGTTCTTCATTAATCAGAGAAGAAGGACTGGAAAGGACCTCCAGAGTTTACCTAGTCTAAACCCTGCCTGAGGCAGAATCATCCCCATGCAAACAATCTTCCGCAAACCAGCTGTCATCCAAGGGTTCTCAACCTTTTTTATGCTGTGGACCGGCAAACCACAGACCAGAAGTGATCATGGATCTGGAAACTGTGCACCAGCAGTGACCAGCATACTGTGGGCCAGCAGCTGGTCCGCAGTATAAAAAACAGTTGGCTGCTGGTCCACAGTATGCCAGTCACTTCTGGACTTCCAGTCTGACAGCCAAGCCTCCTGCAGACTGGTGGCCATCCCTTCACAGCCTGGTACTGGGCTGTAGCCCAGGGGTTAGGACCCCCTGGTCTAATCTGTTAGCAAAACCACATCATCAGCCCTGACACGACAACATAAGACATGACACCCTAACCCAGGGGTCCCTGACTCGGAGGCTGCCAGCAATGTTTAGGCAATTGTGGATGCAGCTGGCAGGCCTGGTGTGGGGGTGGGGAGTGTAGAGACAGGAAGGCAAGTGTGCTACAGCTGTGGGCAGTTTCACGCTTCTGCTTCCATGCTAGTGGCAGCCCCAGCTGAGAGAGAGAGAGAACATGCCCAGCACCGTGAGGGTGCTAGAGCTGGAGTTGCTACCTGCCCACCGCCCTTTAGGTTTTGGTCTCAGCAGGAGCATTGGAACAGTCCATTCAAAATATCTAACCTGGGGGGCCCACAACTCCTCTAGGCAGTCTGCTCCACTGCTTTTCCTAGCATCAAATAAGTTTTTCCTGATATTCAATCTAAACCTACTGTGCAACTTGAAGCTGTTGGTCCACACGTCCTAATCCCTGTGGCAAAGAAGATTTTCCCCCCCCCCTTTATGACAGTTCTTCATATATTTGAAGACTGCTGTCATGTCCCCTCCGAAGAGCATTTTCCACAAACTGAACGTGCCTGTTTCCTTCAGTGTCTCCTCATATGACTTACCTTCCAAGCCCTTTATCACTTTTGTCCCTTGCCTCTGGCTCCTTTCCCACTCTTCCATGTCCTTTAGGATGTGGAACACAAACCAGCACACACTACTCTGAAGCTTAACCAGTGCTGAGTAGAGAAGCACTATCACCTCCAATGTCTTGCACCTAGTGCTTCTACAGATGGAGACCAAAACCACATTTGCCTTTTGTGCAGCTGCATCACACTGCAGACTTTGAGTCTGTGACCTACAAAGACTCCCAGATCCTTCTCCACAGTGCCAGGTGTCACTCATTTTGTGTTTGTGTTTGTGATGATTCTTCTTGAGGTGTAGCACCTTGCATATGTCAGCACTGAATTTCACCCTGTTAGGTTCAACCCAGATTTCGAGCCTGTCAAAAGGCTTCTGAATTATGCTCTTGTCCTCCAACGTGCTGGCAATCCTCTTCAGTTTCATATTGTTTGCAAACTTGCTCGACAAGCTTTCTATGACGTAATTGTTTCAGAGCTTCATACTGAGCATTTATGATAACAAATTGATCATAATGGGGCTCACAGGCTTTGTAAATAAGTGCTCCAGGTTTTATTCTATTTTTATTTGTTAAACTCCAAAGGAAAATGTTAAAATAGTGTTGAGACAAAACCATGTAAATTGTGTGGCTGCAAGAGTTACCACTATAATAATATTCATTCATAAAAATTGAATGTCCTGTCATGTTTGTGGATAGATGTAAGAATAAAGATATGTGCTACTGAAAGGAGAGGAATTTATTCTATTATGCATGACCATTATTATGCATTGACCCCAACATCTGTTTTTTCCTTTAAATTAACTTAATTGAATCAGTAGTTTGATCTATGACAAACCCTTCTTCCAAATTGTAGACATTTCAAGAAACTGCTTCCTAGAAATTAAGGTGGTTAAATATTGGAAAAACCCAAGAGGTTGTGTAATCTTTGGATGTTTTATGTGCAGGTTAGATGAACACTTGGTGGGAGAGGCTTAGTTGGAGATGATCCTGCCTTGAGCAGGGGGCTAGACTAGATGACCTCCTGAGATGCTTTACTTTTCTGTGATCCTACTTGGAAAGATGTGTGGTAAAGGGCAGTAATTTTATAATAGAAATGGCCATCTCTGAGTTTCCTGGCACCCTTTGACACTTAACGTGCATGCAGTAAATCCAGAATGACTTGGCTTCCACCAGTGAAATCTCAAATCATTAAACTAAAAAAAAAAAATCTTCTGTTGAGACAGCTGAAGCATACATTAGGTGAGTGTGTCCTTGATTATCTTTTGTGTAACATTTCAAAAACTTAGAAACGTAAAATCTGTCTTCAGGAGGGACTTTGATGTAAAGGCCTTCATAGGAAGAGTTCCCCAGTGTTGCACTGCATGCCCTTTGGGAATGCAAAGGGGGAAGAATGGGTAACCATTGAAAAATGGCCTCTACACTGCCAAGTGGTAGTATTTTCAGTGTTGATCTCCATGTTGTACTTCATTCAAAGATCTGATTTAAAAACAGCATACTGGCAGATGTGGGAAGTGTCAAATGAGCTACACTACTTCATCCCTCCTGCTTTACTTAAGGTGAGTGCTGCTTACTGTAGCAAGATTTAGACCATGGGGTTTTTTTTGTTTTGGTTTGTTTTTTTTACAAGTAATTTGTGAGCACACGCTGAGCATCTTTGTCAGCTAGAGATTCAGTATCTCTATGAAAACGGGTGACGACTACAGTCTGGTAAAAGACATTTAAATTAGGAAAAATGTCTGCCTTAGGAGGGAGCTGAAAGGATTTGAGTCTCCATGGGCAGCAGTTGAATAGTACAACACTCAATCAGCACTTTTATTGCCTGAATTCTACCTTCCAGCCGACAAAGTAGCTGGAACCTCTCAGCTGGTTCTGAGAGTTACTATCCTGCACAAACATGCAGGGAGTTGCAGCTTCAAAACACTTGTGCTTTCATTATAAAAACAAAACCAAAAACAAAACAACACACTTCTTTTCATGCGTATACATTTAACATGAGAAAAATGTACCCACATGGGATAAGAGTAATGCAGTTCTTAATTGAAACTGCAGTAACCTCATCGTTTAGCAGTTGCTGTTGCACAGAAAACTTTGGTTCAGAAAAAGCAATCTTAACTTTGGGTTTTGGGGACTTCTAAACAAGTTGTAAGTTCCTAAAGTCCTAATGAAAAATTCTGTTTTTTTGTTCAGGGTGGGGTTCCTGAAGTTCAAGCTCACAGGAACTGATGAAGAAACCAATTAATTTAGGGCATCTTTACATGTGCTATGGGGTGGGGGGAGGGGTGCCTTTAATTAGAGCCGCTCTGAGAGGTGTAATTACAGAGGGTTGGAGCAGCATCCCTGTATGTCTACAGGTATCCTCAGGTGGCCAAGTAAAAGGTTTTTAAGCTGACTTTATGGGGAATGATACTTATTTTTTTTACTAGACAAAACCTATTACAAGTTGTTTTCCTGCCCCCACCCCCTTTGGCATTGTTGGAGCTGCAGTCAGAAAAGGATAGGATTTTTACCAAAATAGAGGGAAGCGCTAGGTCTAATATCAGTTACAAGGTTAAATATTTAGACATTCCAGATGGCAAAATTTCATTGCCCTATAATATTCATTTTTTTTAAAGGAGAAAAGTAACTTGCACTGGAGAGAAGAGACTTATTTCCACTCCTTCCCCACCTTCCCCAACCTCAGTAGTCAAATATACAACTTTAAATGACATTACTGTCCACTAGTGAAGCCAGCAATCACTCAAGTATCCTATGATACTTAATGGTGATCTTAAAAGGTGTTTTCTTTTATGCATCAAATGTAAGACAAATTAAAAGAAGAACTTAAGTCATCTTTTAAGTGAAAAAAAGAAAAGGAATGTAAAATTTGATCCATACTTGTTTTTCCTGGAAAAGCTTCTGAATGTCTAAAATTGAGAGAGAACTTCTACATGCTCAATGAAAATACTAAATATTTAATAGCTGGTTTTTAGATTTTCATCAGTTAATACCTGAAACTAAATGCATATTAATAAGATTGCTAAAACTGTTTTAGGGGGGCATCAGGTCTGGGTACCAACTTAGGGGTTTCAGAATTGCCACTCCCCCTCCCTCTTCCTGGTCTGTGCCTCACACAAATAGCAGTCGTACAGCATTGCTCTTGCAGCAGCTGGGTGCCCAGACACTGCTGTTGTAGGCAAACTATGTGGGAGTGGTAGCAGCAGTTGGGGACTATTTTCTGAGTCCTCCAGCGTAGGTTAAACTGATAATCACCCTCTCTCACTCTCAACACCCACATACCTCTGGTGGGATGCAAATTCCAACTATTTAAGTTGCCCTGCTCACTATGGGTAATATTGTATCTGCTACAGCAGAACTGAATAGAAAAATGCCTTTCTTCCTTGTCCTCCTGTGGAAGAGGAAGTTAGATAAACTTGGCTTGCATAAATCTATGGCTGGTTGTTCTAAAAATTTACATCTATAACTTCACAAGTGGCAGCAATGGTAGATGACATAGTTTAGTAAACCTGTTCACCATTTGGTAGAGTTATAAAAGGGGAAGAGCATGGCACTTGGTTTTCTTAGTTTTGATGTGGCCTTACACGGTGGTATCTAATTTGATTGAATCTGCTTGCTGCGTGCAGAATAATTGTGACCAAGAATCTGTTCTTGTCATGCCCAAGTTCTTTAGTGCCATTCTCAAAATTGTGTGCATAAGATAACTTCAAGTCTGAAACAAAAACGGGTGTTTGGGTGATGTAGGCTTTTCCTTTCTTAGCTATAATGTTATGGCTTGGATTTTTCTTTTGGCTTTATTCCTTGCATAATTAGAAAGATAACTTTTTTTTGTTTCCTTCCTTCCTTTTTCCAGAAATTTGCACTCTGAAAATCCTCTTGGCTGCTGTCCTGCAAACAGTTCCTGTTTTTTTTAGATTGGTAGATGCAACATGGCAAAGCTACTTGTTAACGTGTTAAGTCTTTTGGGTTATGATGAGCATCTTTAGCCGTATTCATGACTTTGTAAGAGATTGATATTTCTTTTGTTTTTAGGCATACTTCTTGGTAGGCTATAGTGTAGGAGTGGGCAAAATGCGGCCCACGGGCCAGATGCAACTTGCCAGGCCGTTCTATCCACGGGGCTCCTAAAAAAAAAAATTTAGAAAATTAATATTTATCTGCCCTTGGCTGCCTGTCATGCGGCCCTCAATGGCTTGCCAAAACTCAGTAAGTGACCCTCTGCCCAAAATAATTGGCTGCTCCTGCTAGTGTCTTTTGCTGTGGGGAGAGGTTGGCTTCTGTTTATTGTGGATACCAGAGTGAAGTATATTTTTAGTTTGCTTGTAGCTGTAGTCCAGTTGTGTTTTTCAGTGCGCTCGTCATGGAAATCAGGATGAGACATAAAGCACGCTTCCAGAGGCAGTGTGTATGTGAAAGCAAGGTCAGGGAGGAAGGGGTGGATTTATGAAATGACTGAGTAGGAGGAGTATTGCATGTCCTTTGGCTTTAATGTTCTTTGAATTGGGGGAGACTCAGTCATGCTTTTCTTCCTAAGCCAGTAGGATAGTATAAAGGTCCCAAAGAAGGTACCGTACCTTTAATGTAGGTTATATACCTGATCAATCAAAGGCATGTCCAGGTTAAGGGGCTCCCATCCCTGGCTCTGAGCTGCTGATACCGCTTTCCACTTGATGTTAATGTGTTTTTAAGGTAACTTATCTTTGATTATTATATACAGTAAATCACATTAAGAGGCTGCATACTTTTTTTGAAGAATTGTATATTAACCTCTTATACTGTAGTTCTGGTAGTGCATAGAGACATGTTTTATTTCTTTTTGTAGAGAGGAAGATGAAAGGATCCTACTTTACTCTGTACCTTAATTAGGCATTTTCTTGTGCTAAAGGTTACTAGGTGGTTGCTGTGCTGAATTCCTAATGTTTCAGGTTTTATTTCAGAAATGGATGCTAGATGGGCTTTGTAACAGATTGTTGAACCTTCAATGAAAAATCTGTAAAATAAAAAAATAAATAATAAAGAAAGAAGACAAATTATAGCTACCAAGTTGCCAGATTTACTGGTGGACACATGACTCCAAAGCAGGGGTTCTCATGGTTTTGGCACCCCAACCAGGTCACTGGTGTGGATCTCCCCCTACCTTGCTGGGATGGACTGGGGAGGAGGTGAGCACCCCTGCTTCAAAGGAGTGCTACCAAATGAAGTAGTAGAGGAAATATATCGTACTCCTTTAGAATTTTAAAAAACTTTTTTCTACTAGCAAACTAGACGTTTTATGTGGTTCATTTGACGGTGTTTGGAGAACTCACTATGCACTTATTTCAAGCTTTTTACAAACTAGTGAAACAATTTGAGATATTCTAACTGTACAGACTATAAGAGGCTAGAAGGTGAAATTATTGCAACTGATTTTACCTCTGTTCAACTTATTGAAAGTTAGTCACAAAGGCAGGTTAAGGGAAACTGCTTCAATTTTGAAGGTGGTTTTTTTTTGTTTTTGCCTTCTCAATTAAACAGTGCTTTGCGGATCCCCAAGGTAATCTAGAGTGCAATGCATTAGTGGCATATTCGGCCTTTTTTTAAGTTCTTTACAAAGGAACAATGACTTTTTTCCCTTTCTTTTAGGAAATTCATATAAAGGAACCTGCAGGAAAGGAAGTTAATCCTTACTTGCTACCAGGTAACTCCTGTATTTTCATGTATTAACTTTAGAACGCAAAAATTGTCATGTCAGGTATGTAGATATGGCAGGAAACAATTAAGAAGTGACATCGGTGTTTTGAATAGTAAAAAGAAGGGTTTGGGCTAAGTAGTTGCACAGGCTGAATGTACTAAATGTTTACACTTGCATGGGTTGTTCTAAAAAGCCAAGTTGGTGTTTCCATTAATTCTTTAGGTTACTGTGCTTACAGCTGCCCTGCATGGGGAAAAATGTGCTCATGTTTTACTTTGCTTTCTAAAGAAGACTTGGAAGGAATTTAGATGGTCTTCTAGGCTGTAAGACTAATTGAAAAACTAGTGAAATAGTGGCTTTGCAGGAGCCAAGTGAAGCTGAGCAGTTGAAAGGGAAAGAATGTCTTACTTGTGCTTCTGTTTTAACACTTATTTAGACTTGTCTACCAACATTTTGAATACATAGCACAGGTAAAGATTTATTCCTTTTCCCCTTCAAATGAGATCCATGCCTTTGAACAAAACTAGGCAAGACTGAAGATTCTTTCTGTAGTAAAAACACAGGCAAAGGAATAGTTTAAAAAAAAACAGTAAAAACATGAAACAAGATATTTTTGTAGCAAGGAACAATTCAAAGCACGAGAACCCTGTATTTAAATCTTCATAATCTTGACAGTAAAAGAATTGATTAATATTTCAAATGGCATGAAAAGCACATGGCTTGCTTGAGTGCTTGGGGACTAAAGAGTTGACAGTTACTTTAGGCTTCTCCAGCCACTTCTAGACCTGCAGTAACCTGTTTCAGTCTTTGTGTTGTTCATCCTCTCAACTCATCTCAGCTAGGGTACAAATCAAGACCTGGGCATTTGCTAGGAAATCTAAGATCATCAGCTCGCTACAAATGAGAACTGTTCAATACCAGACCTTTGAACTTTAAGTCTACAGCTACCTAGATGGTAGCTTTTTCAATCCCTTGAACCATTCCTTTGGTGTTTGGCCACTATTGTAAAATAGGATCATAGGAAAGTAGGGCTCGAAGGGGTCATATGAGGTCTAGTTTAGCCCACTGCTCAAGGTAGGATCATCCCTGACTGAACCATTTGAAAGACGTGCATCTTCAAGACAAGAAATTAATAACAGTAAATAATAATAAAAAACAAACCCTGCAACTCAGAACTAAGCAGTTGATTTAAAGTATTTTGGTATGTAGAATGTATGTTATGCTGCAAGGTCAATTTTTTTGCGTTTTTTTTTTTTTTTAATTTCAATCAGGTGAACTGCTGCTTTGTGAGGCAAGCACAGTGTTCAAGTATGTTCAAGAGGATGGGTCAAATCGAGGCACCTACGGGAAACTTGTTTGCACAAACTTCAAGGTTGCTTTCCTGGGTTACGAGTCTGCTTCAGATGATAATGTAGGAACATAAGCTTCATCTGGTATAGCCTTGAAAGTGGTTTGGTGTGTTTTTAATGCATGTGTCTTGCTACATACTCTTTCTTTTTCCTTTACCAAAGGAAACAATAAAAGAATTAATAGGAAAGTTATGTAGAAGACTGAAGTACTAGCTTTTCACTCCACTCCAAACTGTATCCATAATTACCTATGCAAGATCCTCTCTGGCATGAAGTGGCTAGTAGGGGTAGTCCCCTTTCTAGTAGTGTGGAGAGCTGTTTCAAAAATATGAATTTTTTTTCTTTCAGGTGACCTTTTTGTACTGTATTTCTTCTCTAGTGAATCAGACTAGAGCAGGGATTTCTTTTTGTAGTCAGGATACTACCTTTTTTATAGGACCCTCTTCACTCATTGTCTGTTATGTAGCAGGCTGAGTATTCTGTATTTTTCTTGTTGAACCACAAGGTCCAACTAGTCATGGACTGGCTTTCTAAATTGCAGCCAGCCCAGTAGCATTCATGTGAAGGCCCACTTGCTAGGCACCTGTAACTAGAGTTGACTAAAGCAGCTTTGCACTTTCATAACTAAGCACTATTTTATAACAGAGGTGCAAAGGAGGAGGTGTGGTGGGGGTACAGGGGGAGCCTACATGAATAATTTCTCCCATTAATATTTCTTTCTTACCCTTTTTGTAAGATATCCCCCCCCGCCCAAAAAAAAAAACAAACACAAAAAAAACTAACCAAAACCCCAACCCTACTAGCCCAGGTAATTTTACCCCTGGCTGGGGAAAAACTGTCTTGCAGCATGACATGTTTTTTATTTCTGTGTTCTCTAACTAACCTGCTGGCATTTGTACTCGTTTGACAGTGTTGAAGCTCCCAGGATCCCCTCTCTTATTTGTTTAGCCACCACTCCTTTTCTGTGTATTCTAATGTCTTAATGTTGCCTTTGAATTTTCTTCTCAGGCTCGGCAAATTTTTGTGCCAAGATTTGGGGTCCAGATGTTCTTCAGCTATAAATGTGGCTGTTTGAATATTTTTATGTTCCTTATCTATGTTTTTACCTTCTTTGCTCAGTTCCCTTAACAGCTCTTTCTGAACCAAGTCCACATCCTTTACCTCATTGTAAGCACAGGCACATGCTGTGTGAATATAGACACTTTCTACCATATAACCGTTCTTGTATGAAAAGTGATTGTAAAGCTGGCAAGATGGCATTTAATTGACTTTGTTGTTTTAAACGCATGTTTTGAAAAGTGAAAATCCTTAACTACAAGCTTTGCAAGCTCTCCTGGGTTTTGAAAATCAAATTGGGTTTTCATCTATATGCATACCAGTATCAATAACTAATTCTGCAGGTCAAATAGCCTTTCAGATATGAAAGCTGCTAAATAATTTGGCTCCAGAAGTTGGGTGGGGAGGAGGGACAGACACTGGAATAACACTGAATCGGTGAAAATAACAAATTAGTTAAAAATTAGCCATTAGAATAAATGTGTCTGTTGAATTCGAAGATGGCAGCTCTTAAGTGAAAATCAGTATACTGGGAAATTGTGTAACACTGTTTCCTCTTATAGGAACCACAATTTAAGAATAAGGTCATAGGAGAAAGTGATATAACTCTGCATTGTATAGACCAGATTTATGGAGGTAAGTCACTATTTTCTTTCATGTGCCTCATATTCTATATAAATGTCTGCCCTCTAAATCCAGTGGTCTTGCTTGACTACCAAAATAGCTAATAATTATGATGCAGTCTTTTTGTAATTAAATTTGAAATGTAGCAAAGCATGGACTGGATATTTTTTACAGCAACTTTCATCTCCTTGAAGTGGATATGGGACCAATTATTCCTTCTTTCTACAACCTCATGAGAAGAAATGCAGAAGATCTAAACTTTGAGAAACTATCTAGTTGGGCTATTGTAGAAGCTTTTTGACATTACTTGAATGTCAGAAAAAAGGGGAGAAACTTTTTCCCAAATGACTTTCTCAGAGACATATCTGCTTTGTAGTTGCTTAAAAATGAAAATGAGGCTAGGGTCCTGTAAGTAGTAGAAACAGCATTAGAAAAAGTAGGTCTGGGGAAGAAAAATGGGATGTCCAACTGTATGAATGAGGTAGGAATGGAAGGGTTGTGAGAGGACAGCAGTCTAACAGCATAAAAGTGTGTGTGCACCTGGTGACTTAAATCTCTGGCAGATATTACACTTATCACATGATTAACATTATTTCTATTGAACCAGCAGACTGTGTCATTATCTATGTACGCTGGGCAGTAAGAAAGCCAGTGGATCTGGTGAGGGGCAGGGGGGAAAAAGGAGTTCATGGGCATGTTAAACATGGTAATTGCAGAGTAAGTTGTGACATGGCACATGTTCTTCATTAATCTACACACCCTTGGAAGGGCATGGTGGGGGTGGCTGTTCACAGGGTAAGGCTGGGCTTCTGCTGTGGGCTGGGGCGGTGCTATGCTCTTCCCAGCAGGGGGCGTGGCTGGGCTGGGCTGTGCTTGGCATAGTTGGTGACAGTGCTGGGAGGGGCCAGTAGCAAATTTTGGGATGGCTGCAGCCCCCCACATAGTGACCTCCCAGTGCTGCCACAGCCTGCCCTGAGCATAGCCCTGACCCAACCCCCTCAGCCCCTCCCCCTGCCCCTCGAAGAGCTTGGTGCCACCCCATCCCACCCTTACCCCACGTGCAGATCCGGGGGCATATGCCCCCCACCCCCGTGCCCTTCCAGGGTACATGCAGAGCCTCACCCCTGAACAAGCTGCTCATGGCTCTGTTCCTTGCTCTACCCCAGCTGTGTAGCACCTGCCCCTACCCCAGCCCCACTCCCTCCCTTGCCTGTGTGTGTGTGTCTCATTTTTCCCCTCCCTCTCCCCCCGACCAACAGACTTACCAGCTGGATGCCACTTTCCATGCTGGCCAGTTGCAGATTGGATTGGTATCAGCCTATATGGTTCATTGAAAATTGGCCATCGGTATCGGCCCAAAAATTCTCTGGCTATGCGCTCGATGCTAGGGGTTTGTTCAGAGAAGTATCCTACTACAGAATCTGAAATCCCCATTTAAATCTGAGGTTTGCATTGGACTCTGTCTGATAAATTATTATATTTTTCTTGCACACTGCATGTCTTGTTTTGGATAGGCAGAATGTAGGAAAAAAATTATTTTGATTCTGAGTCCTAGCTAACTGTGCAGCAGCTCACTTCCTTCTCTAGGAAAACTTAAATGGTTAGGGGCCTGGGACATATGACTTATGAAGAGAGGCTAAGGAAACTGGGTTTATTTAGCCTGGAGAAGAGGAAACTGAGGGGGGATTTAATAATGACCTTCAATTCAACTACCTGGAGGGTGGTTCTAAAAAGGATGGAGTTAAACTTTTCTCAGTGGTGGTAGGTGACAGAAGAAGGAGCTATGGTCTCAAGTTGCAACAAGGGTATTAAGTTGGGTATTAGGAAAAACTTTCTCACTAAGAGGGTAAAGACACTGGAACAGATTACCCAGAGAGGTTGTGGACTCTCCAGCCTTAGAAGTTTTTGAGACCCAACTAGACAAAGACTTGATTGTAGAGGTACACGTTGGTCCCATATTGTTTTGTCACCAATACAAAGAAAATTGACATAATTGGCTTTTTTTCACTGATGTGGCTGATAATGTTGTCAATAAATGCCCTGTGCACGCATTCAGCTGCAGTGTGGCATGCAGGCGACCAAGAGCGCAGCCCCAGCAGTGTGGAGAGCAGCATGCAGCTGGTAAGTCTATTGTTGGGGGAGGTAAGGGGGGGGCAGAGAGGCCTGTGGGGTTAGGGGCAGGCCCTGCAAGCCAGGACGGGGCACAGGACGGAACCGCACCTTGTTGGGGGGGTGGCTTCTGCTGCTGCGTGCATCCTGGGAGGGTATGGGGGGGGGGGTGTCCCTGGGTCTGCCTCGAAAGAGCCTGGTATCTCCCCTGGCACACTGTAGGCAGACCACCCTCCCCTATACACAGACCTGGGGGCACATGCACCCTTGCATGCCCTCCCTCAGTGTGCATAGCAGTGGAAGCCACTCCCTGTGCCCCACAAGATGAGCCGTGGCTCTGTCCTGTGCCCCACCCCAGCTGGGCAGCTCCTGCCACTGCCCCAGTCCCACTCTCCCCCCCCCAGCATGTTAACTCAGTCTGGCCCATGCCCCTTCCCTACCACTTCACTTCTTCCCCCACAACAGACTTACCAGCTGGTTGCTGTTCTCCAAGGTGCTGGGCTGCTCATTGGCAATCTAATCCAGTATCAGCTGATTATGGCTTGTTAAAAATCACTTATTGGTATTGGTCCAAAAAATCTCTATTTCTGCACCCCTATTTGGTTGGGATGATCTAGTTGGAAATGGTTCTGCTTTGAGCAGGGGGTTGAACTAAATGACCTCTTGAGGTCCCTTCCAACCCTAATTTTCTATGATTTCTATGATACCAATTCAATGTCTGCTTCAGGCGCAAGCTATAATGTTAACCCTATCAAAACCACTAAGGAATTGGAAACTATTAGTCTTAGCTGCCACCAATTTCTTAGTGGTTCTGGGAGGGTTAATGTGGGACCTCCACTACTGCTACTTGCTGGCAATGGAAAGGTAACAGTCATTTTGGCATCTTCATGCATCTGTTCCCCCACCTCCCTTTTATTCCAGCAAAGAAAAATCAGCTTCCACAGTTAAGACACACCCCAAATCATGAAAGGCTGTCTTTTGGAGGGAGAGAGATGCAGAGGCATATGGGGTATATGAGTAAATATATTTTGAAGGAAAATTTAATAATGCTCTAGCTGTTGCTATTATTATTATTATTATTACTACTACTTACCTGCATTTACTATCGCTTCTATTTATTGGGTGGTCCTTAGGAAAAGAAGACAGATTTTTTTGTTTGTTTGTTTTCGTCTGTACTTACTTGAGCCTTTATTTCTATAGTTTATGATGAGAAGAAGAAATCTCTCTATGGGCAACTGAAAAAATACCCAGAGAAACTAATCATCTACTCTAAAGATTTTAGAGTGTTTCATTTCTGTCTGAGATGCACAAAGGAAGAGGAAGTAAAAAGGGTAAATATACCATTACACACCTGATCCTAACAGTTTCACACCTGCCTTTAGACGTTTAGCGATAACAAGATAAGTGTAGGAATAGAATATAGAAATTAATTTTTTTTAAAGAAATACAAGGCTGGCTTTGAAGTTATGCTCACACTTTTGAAATGATCTTGCTTCTGAGTAAGACTCGCTTTTGCTATTAGAAAGATGGTAATGGAAGGTTCTCTCCCATTGCCTTGCTTAACCTAGTTGCTTTTGGGGTTTTAAACCAACTTTATTGGTGCATATAATCATTAGGGCTGTGCTAAATGATTGTTTCATTTCAGTTTCAGGTTCAGCATTTTGGAGGGACAATGATTCATTTTGATGTTTTGGATCACTGTCCTGTTCTGTTTTGGCTGAATCTGTTTTGGAGTTTCAGTGCTGTTTTGTTGTTTCGGCCATAGGCTGTAAAGGGGAATCACTAAAATGCCTATAACTTTGTCATTTCTTGCCTGATTCAAGCTAAAATTGCAGGGATGGTAGCCCCTTCTGAGGGCATGAAGCCTGTTAAGTTTCAAGGAAATAACACGCAGGGGTTTTTGTGAAACTGTACCTCAAACTGTTCAAACCAAAGCTAGTATCAGTTGCTGGCAGTGGCAGCGTGCTGTCATCCTGCACACAGATTCAGGGGCCAGTGTCCCACAGGAAGAGTCCAGCACAACCTCGCAGCCTTCTGTGGGGGGTGTGGACCCCTGTATTTGGGTGCAGGATGGCAGCAGGCTGCCACTGCTGGCTGAGGCCAGTGCCAGCACTCGGTTTTTAAAGACGCTCGGTGCATGCTGCTCTGGGCAGACTTGGATGCTGGTACTGGTCCCAGCTGGCAATGGTAGCATGCTGCCATCCATATGCTCTGCAGCCAGTGAGTGCAGAACTTCTATAAAAAAAAATTAAAAAAAAAAAGCCCTGCACTTGCCAGCTGCATCATTGCCAACTGGGGGCTTGTGGCAGAGCCCTGCCATGCAGTGGGGATTGCCCCCCCTGCCTGGCACCCATGTGGCAGCTACCCCATGGTGTGGGTGCTTCGTGGCTCGGCAGAGTGCTGTGCACCATCTTGAACCCAGGACAGCTCCACCTGTCAACCAGAGCTCCCTGTTCGATTCCCCAGCTCTCTGATTGTTCCCCCAGCTGTTCTTGGGGTTGCAGCCCCACCAGAGCTGCAGATCTGGGCATGGGCCCCCAGGTGTGGGGTTTCAGCAGGCTGCTGCTGCTGGCTGAGGAAATAGCTCAGAGCTGCCACCATCCCCAGCTGGCAGTGGCAGCCTGCTCTCATTCTGTGCGCAGATCTGAGACCCACACTTTCTGGGGAGAGCTGGGGGAAAGATCAGGGAGCTGGGGAATTGAGCTGGGAACTGAGGGAATGTTAAGAGACTTGATCACTCCATCCAGCTCTTCCTGGGGGGCACAAGCCCCCTGATCTGCATGCCAGGTTTCGGCAGGCTGCTGCTGCAGGCTGGGGCCAGCAGCAGCACCACAGTCTTCCCGGTGCTTGGTGCAAGCTGTGCTGAGCAGCTCCTGCTCTCCCCAGCTTTCAACAGCAGCCTGCTGAAACCCCGCATGCAGATCCAGTGGTCCGCCTGCCTCTGCTCCAACCCCCCTGCGCATTAGCCTGTCTTAATGCACATTAACTTAAAAGCGGGGTTAAGTGACGCTTAATGCACATTAGCTTGCTTTAATGCACATTAAAGCACTACTAAAACATGCTTGTCAGTTAATGTGCATTAAAATAGGCTAATATGTTAAGGCGCACATGCAGATGAGCCCCAAGGCTTCGTATTGGAGGCTTGGCTCCGCTTTACATTAACAGTCTTTAATAGTCTAGGATATGCTTGTATTAATTTGTTGGTCCTTTCATAGATCGTCAGTGGCATAGTACATCATAGCCAGACTCCTAAACTACTTAAACGCTTGTTTCTGTTCTCTTATGCATCAGCTGCACCAAACAGTCCAGGTAAACCTTAATTTTATACTTCATAGTGTGTGTTAATTGTCAAATATGGTCACCCCATTCCCAGCCTGCACCTGTGTTTAGTGCCCACAAATATGATGGGTCCTTGAATCTTCTATATTTGGTAGCTATCAAGCCTTTGAAAGTGTCCCTTTACACAAGCTTGCTGATGAAATGTTTAAACTTGCCCCAGTGAACTTTGATTGTAGGTTGGATGTAATATAAAACCTCAAATAAAATTTTGAGCCCAGAGAAAAATTACTAGATTCAATATACACATTATCAGCTTGTGGAAGTTTTTGCATGTGCCTTATGAAACAACTTCCTGACACCTATAAAATATTTCTAGTGGTTTTGTTTGTTCTTTTTTTCCTTTTCCCTTTTAATTCTTTGCTTTCTATTCTGGTTTTATATTGCCAGAGGGTGAACATTACTTCCTACGTTTTGCTCTTTTGGACTGAGTCAAACTGTTCTTGCATCTCAGGATTTGTGTAAATATCCACCCTTATCCCAGAACTTAGGTATTTATGAAAAGTGCACAGTTTCCTGTCTCTTGCCTCCAAACCCACCCCCAGCAAAAATAGTAACTTAAAAATTCTGCTAATCAAGCAGGCTTTACCTGGTGAAATTATACAAACTAATTTGCCTAAATTTCCTACTTAGCCATATCTAAATGATGTATGGTAGCTTGAAGTATTATTTTTTTAGTAAAAAAAATTCCCTGTGGACAACTTCTTAAATTGGTATTTTAGTAGGAATATAGCTGCTTCTGATAGTACTGTTCAACTTTGGGTGGCAAGTTACCACCAGTAACACTTCTCCTCCCCCAGCCCCCCAACCCCCCTGTCATTGGTAGACATTTTGGTGCATCAAGTTATTTCTGTCTAGCTGAAAACCTAATCCAGTAATTAGTTTCAGATTGTTCCAGGGACTGAGCACAGTAAGGTAGTCCTGCTCTGGAAGGTTTATGATAAGGGGGGGGAGGGTGCAGAAAGAAGGAAGCATAAAAGAAGAGACTTATTTGGGAAAAATGTTACAGAATTAATCTATACCATAAAATAAAATGCATCTCTTACTGTAACTGCCATGTTATTTATTTCAGATCTTCACACTATATAATAAGAATTAGGGGTAAAAATTATTTTCTTTGTATACCTAAACACTTGGTTATGCATACAGTGCATGTCCTTCATTTTTTAACTCTGCCATAAGCAGCCCTAGCTACAGCAGTCTCTTCAGTGTAGCTTAATATTTACCTTTAAATTTGTTCTTGCTATTGTACATTCCACTGAAGTTCTTGCTGTCTTTAAGCACTTCAGTTATCCCATAATTATTGGTATTGTTCCAAATTTTGTGGTTTTCACCCTGGGACGCTGCTACATAATTGACTTTTTGCCAGGTTTGTGCTCCAGAATCCAGACTCCCACTTAAAGCTTCAAGAAAGAGTTCAGTGTATCCATGCTCAGTTCCTCTGTGGACACCTGATGCAACTGTGTTCTCTAGAGTTTGAAATTTGCTGAAAATGTGAGCACAGCAAACACATACTGAATTAGCACAGAGGCTACTGTACTAATTGTATACAGTTTCGTATTTAATGAAACCACATAGTTGGTTTCCAGTCAGCTGTATCAGGGTGTGAGGGAGTTAACTGCAGAGTATGGGTTAGGTGTCGAGCTAATCTTAACTGAAAGGAAGTTCTATAAAAACTTAATGTGCAGCAGGATTTGAAAATCACTTGGCCTTCATTTAACTACTACTGGAGCTTTGACAAGTAAGATGAGACAGAAACATAGAATCTTCTGTACAAAAGCATTTTACCTTGATGTGCTGAAACTACTCTGAATGTGGGGAGGTTCTGTTTATGCATGGATTAAAGTTGGTTTCCTACAGTGCCATAAAGACCATTGCCCAAAGGTCCTTGCCTTTCTTACAATAGGAACTTTGCTACCTTTTAAAGAGGCTTCACAGATTTCATAGACATCAGGGCTGGAAGGGACCTCGGGAGATCGAGTCCAGCCCCCTGCCCAAAGGGCAGGAAGTCAGCTGGGGTCATAGGATCCCAGCAAGATAAGCATCCAATTTACTCTCGAAGGTGTTCAATGTAGGTGCTTGAACCACCTCCGCTGGCAGACTGTTCCAGACCTTGGGGGCTCGGACAGTAAAGAAATTCTTCCTTATGTCCAGCCTGAAACGGTCTTGCAGGAGTTTGACCGTTCAACCTAGTCATCCCTTGGGGCGCTCTGGTGAACAAACGTTCCTCCAGATCTTGGTGGTCACCCCTTTCTTGGACACTTTGCAATACTATTTTTTCTAATCTAATGGTTTTCTGACAGATGCAAAAAACAGAACTGTAATGTTTGATACTTTTAAAGACTGGCATGAGGAACTGGAAAGAACCAAGGGGAATGTGAAATATGAAGTAGTGAGTGTCAATGAAGGCTACAGAGTCTCTGAAAAGTAAGTTTGCCCACTGAAATATTTGCATAACTTTCTGTAGTAATTGTTGATATTAGCATCAGTTACTTTTTAAGTTTATACTTGTTAAAGAGCTCTTGTCAGTGTAAACTGTATCTGCAATAGGGGGAATTTGGTGTAGTTCTACAAGTGACCCCTCCATGTTGAAAACAAATCTTATTTTCAAGTAGCAAGCTTTTTGTGTTAGGATCCAGCTACTTTAAGGATTTCATGGAACTCATGATGGCATATAAGTACAAAGTGTCATATGAACAAGAAATGACTACTTTGTCCAGTTGAAATAAATGCTTAACTCAATCTTGCAGTAGCCAGAATTTTTTTCCTTGGTACCACTTAAGTGTTAACTGTAGGTAGTTTTTCACCATTATACAAAGAACATTATGGCTACTGCAGAGTTCTTAACTACAAGGAACTTTTTTTTTTTCTTTTTTTTTTTTTTAGATTGCCATTGTATTTTGTTGTTCCCAAGTCTTTTCTCAAGTCTGTGACTGAAAGTATCTTGGTGCACCAAGGGAGAGGCATTCCCGTGAGTATATAAACATTGGTGAAGGGTGAGAGAACTTTTACTTGTCAGTTGGAAAATTTCTGTGAATATTCTAGGCAGAGTGTTTTAATGCATAAGATTAGCACACTCAAGTCCTTTCTGTAACAAACACAGTAAAAGGAGAAACAGCAGCAAAAAGGACATAATATAGTTCTTCTCTTCTAAATATTAGAGAGCAGAAGTAGGAAAACACAGCAAAACAGTAATTTGTTCATCTTTCAGTTGCTGAGTGTGCACAGCCCCTACTGTCTTCACCTATGAAGCAGAAGTCCCTTACGTCTGTGTTCTTAAACTAGATTCAGTCTGGGTGGTGGGAGACACTAGTTGCTTTGTTCTCTTTTCTGGCTCTAGTCAGTGACATTCAGAGTGATTCAGTGCTCTCATAGTCAAGTATTTGAAAGGATAGACCTACAGCATTTATTATACAGGAACTGAAGTTTAGCTAACCATGGCTTCTGGGCAACTCCCCATCCTGGGCAGTTCCTGCACACAGGGCAGTGCTGGCTGCGGTGGTGCTGGTGGCAGTAGCTGCTAATGCAACAACTGTTGGGTTTTGTACCTGGGACTGCTGCTCTAGTTGCTCCCCCTCAGTTATGCTGCTAGGATTGTCATCTTAGTGGAAGTCCCAGTAACAGGTTTTTAAAAGTCCTTAAATTAATTCCTAGTTGCACCTATTTGAAAGCTAAAATCATAATTTTCTTAGATAAAATGGCAGTGACACGGTAATGTGAAACCTTTGATTTGATTGTCTTGATACAAAGTTAGTTTCACCATGCTTCTAAAGTATGGCTTCTGGGTTTTTATAAAATGGTAGCACTGATCTCAAAATTACTTAATAAAACTGTAGAACTGGCAGGTTGGGACACAAAGCTTCTAACATGTGGAGGACAGTGTGAGTTCTTTTCTCTTCCTATATCAGCAGTTGTATTGTAGGTCATATTATAACTTGGTTACCCTCCATAATGATGGGAGGCTGATATGGCTGCAAAGGAATAATTGAGTTATAATATGTTTTATATATAAACTGATGTTCCTGATGAGAGAGATGCAGAACTTGACTTCCAGGTCCAAGGTAAAGCGTGCCTTTGTGAATATGCCAAAAGTCCAGATAATAAGTCCAGCTGTCACCCATCTATGCCATGACTCTCCAACTTCTAAGTAGCCAGGGGTTGCATACCCTGTGAACTGCGCTAGCAGGAGCCTCATTTGTACAAGCCATGGGCCTGTGGGCTACCCCTTTCCCATGCCTCTCCTCTGCACTGCTTGCACATGTCATCTGTTCCACTGTGCATGTGGGCAGCCTGCACTGTGGCTTCCTCCCTGTACTGTGCCATGGGCTTTCCCAGTGCTGCAAGCTGCACTGCCTCCCCCCTCAACCCACTGGGGTGGAAGCAGGAAGCAAATGAGAACCTTCCTGCAGCAGCAGCCAAAGCAATAGGAGGTGCAGCATTCAGGTAGGGCTGCATATGAACCCTTGGGCTAGGGGGAGACATTAAAAAAAGCCTGAGCCTGACTTGATTCAGTCTTTGCAGGTTACTGAAAGACCCGGCTAGGTTGAATCAGTTTGTGACTGCAGAAACATCCCAGTAATGCAGGCATATGCCTGCAGTGGCTCAGGCTAGAAGCCTGGGGGCTCTAGAGCAGCCCTCCCTTCCCTTCTTTAGTGCTGAGCTGGGGTGTGTGGCCAGGCTCTGGCAGGATGCTCTGATTAGGGAGGGGTTCCCTAACCTTCTGACCAGCTCAGTAAGGAATTGATAACAGTGTTTATCACCCCATTAATAAAACAACTGAGGGGCATCACCAGCTACCTGTTGATTCTGCCTTTGTCCCTTCTACCACAGCACAGACTGTAGCCAGCATGTGGTCTGCTAGCTAGTGCTGAGAAACATCTGTGTAAGGTAGAGGGGAGAGCAGGGGCAAGCCAGGGAGAGGCCTGCAGTCTCTGCTGAGCTCCAGCCAGGGAGCAAAGGGGAGTGGCCAGTCCTGCTGTGGAGCAGAGAGCCGCACCCACCCCAGAGAGCATGCCAGGAGTCTGGTTGAACTTAAACCAGTAAGAGGTCTGGGACAGACATTACATAAACTGGTTTGACCCAAATCAGTTAAACCTGGTTGAATGTAGTATATCAGACTCATCTCTAACCAGTCTCAGCCATTTTCCAAACTGGTTTATGTGCAGTAAACATCTGTTCTGTTACAGGTTTAAACCAGTTTCTGATCACTTTAAACTGATTTATGTGTACTATCTGTTCCTAGCCTCACAGGCTGCATGTGGCCTGTGGGCCTCCAGTTGAACAGTCCCAATTTTGCAATAACTTTTCTTGCTAAGCACAGATGCTTTTTGTTTCCTGTTGCCTTTTGTTGTTTTTTCCTTAAGCTATCTTGCTTGAAGATTACAAAACACAACCTAATCCTGCATGTCAGGTTTTTTTTGTTATTAAGGGAGTAGTGTTGTGTTCCCAGGAGCTGTTGGTGAACTGTCTTTAGGATGAGACACAGTAAATAAAATGCTGTACTCAAAGGGCTAAATAGCTGTTGTGGATTTAGTTAGTCTGGAAGTGATGTTTTGCATGGGCATTTTCTGCCTCCTTCCACTCTACCCAGGAAGTCATCTTCCTGAAGAAGTAGTAACGGGGGCTATTTTGATGCATTTCCAAGGACTGTTTAGGCAAACCTTATGGTAGGCAAACTTTATGGGGTTGGGGAGAGGTCTTTAACCATACCTTTTTTAGATAAAGTAAGTGCAAAATTATTATTAATAACTCTAAGGATTAAACTTGACTTTTCAGGGTAATACTGTTAAGTGCTTTTATGTGAAACACCTGCTTTGGTTCTAAACTTTAAGATTGCTACAGTATTGAGTGACTCATTAGCAGGGTTCTGAGGGAAAATGGAGTATAAAATGCAAATTTTCCCCTTTACTAGATGAAAACTGGATTTCTCATTTTAGTGGAGAAACCTGTGGATTTTGAAGTTGTGCAAAGAGCTCTCTGCAGGCTGGCAGAGTTCTAACCAGCAGGGGGCTAGGAGGGATTAGAAGGAGGGCAGTCAGGAAGGGGGTGGCCAGGCAACTTTGAGAGTAGCTCCCACAGGTAATGTGGGTGGGAAAGGGTTAAGCCCCCCCCCAGGCAGGGAGTTGAGTAGGGCTGGGACTGAGGCTGCTGCTCAGCTGAGTGGGCAGTAGGGCTTGGGGCCAAGGGCTGTAACATACAGCTGTAGGACCCTGGTGGGGAGTGGGATGGGACCGTGGATGGCTTGTCTGGGAGAGGAATGGAGCCAGCTCCCTGCTGATGCATGCAGTTCTGGGAGGGGTGGTGGGTATGCACTGTGGGCTCAAGCTCCTGCCCTTCTTCCCCCCCTCCCCCAGGCCTCCGCAGCCTGGCGCGTACAACCCAGTGCTGCAGGGAACAGTGGTGCTGCACAGGGAAGCTGTTTGCCACTGTGAGCTCCATACTGCCCTGGTGATATGTCCCCTGGGTGCACAGCAGCAGTGAGAGGCACACCCCCATACCACTGCCCCTGCTGCTGCCATGTACGCAGGGAACACATTGCCAGGGCAGCACGGAGCCTGCAGTGGTAAGGAGAACCCTGTGTGGCCCCACTGTGCCCTGCAGTGGTACCCGCTGGCTGCGGAGGCCCCGGAGGAGGGCAGCAGGGCAGGAGCCCAAGCCTGCAGTGTGCACAGATCTGGGGGGCACCCCCTATCCCTCTCCAAGAGTGCACACCACCGCAGGGAGCCAGCCCCACCTCCACCCAAGCTGACAGCAGGTGGGGAGCCAGGCTCCATTTTGCTGCAGCAGCTGCCACCATCTGCCAGGGGCAGGGGTCTGCAGACCCGGGTCCCTTGCCCCATAGCCTTGGCAGCTAGGGGGCCCTCCAGCAGGACTGAGGGGCATGAGTAGGGCCTGTGAAGAGGGAGTGAGGGACACCAGCGGGGGGCTGTGGCGTCCTTTCATTTTAATCGTGGACTTCGGGATTTTTATCAGAATTTTCAATTTTTTTTTTTATTGGAAAACCAGGATCCCTGTTCATTAAATAGATCAAAATTTGTATACAACATAGGGTAGGGAGATGTTTCATATAGTTCAATGTTTAGTCATTTTGCACAAGTATCTGTACAAAACAACTAATCAAGTAACATTTATTACACGTTTCTTCTGCAGATTTGGTGTTGGTCTTGCCATAACGGTGCTGCCCTTCTCAAAATGTCTGCATTTCCCAAAGAACAGGATGACAGCGCTTTACAAATGCCCAAACTCTTGGATGGGTCAGTAATAGCTCTTCTGTCTGCATCATTTTGCTTAGGAGAGAAGTAAGGTCCATACTGTTATGCTATCCTTGTTTACACAGCTTTCCACATTGGCTCCACCCACCAGAAAACTCGAAACAAAGCATTAGCCAGTCTAGCCTTTTTGGCTTCATCACGGCAAGGCACTTTGTCCCATAGATATGAGTCCTCATCAGAATAAGCTTATGCAAACTGGGGATAGGTGGGGAAAAGGGGTTGCCCTAAGCTTAGTTATAGGCTGTAGTTGTAACTAGCTTACACCTCTGCTTCTCAGTTTCTCCAGTCAAGTTTCATTCTTTTCCAGGCAAGTGAATTTTCTCATACTGCTCTCCTTTTTATTTATTTTTTAATTTTTTATTAAAAGTCCATGTCAGCTGTTCAAGGATTTCCAATCAAGGTTGTTATTTAACCAGCTGAGAACTAATAGCAGCTGGTTTCTGGAGAAACCAGTATTTTCTAATCCCAGTGAGCTAAAGTAGCAGAGGGAGATGCCCTCATTCACTAGTTCATGCAAAAATTAAGTTCAAAAGCAAAAACCCCCATTTAATGGGGGAAGGGAGGGAAGATATGTGGGGTTTTTTTGTTGGTTTGTTTTAAAACCTAAAAGATATTGGGTTGGGGAAGGAAAACTTGGGTGGGAAATGAGTTTTATGAGCCCAGCTTTCCTTTTGGCAGTAGATTCATGGCTCTATGGTTATTTGTTTCCCACTGCATCTGAAAGGAAAAAAGATTCTCTGAACCACATTTCTGAATGGTAGCTTGGTTCATATAGGTGGAAAGATAAACAAAAGGGTTTTCCTAGTCAGCCTAAAAAGACCTGCAAGATCACTAATTTAGGAACAGAGAAAGCTTCCCTGTATTCCCCCACACTCCTAAATTTCTTGGGTGAGGGAGAGCGCATTTATGTGAGACTTTTACTACAGAATTGACTAATTAGCTCTGCAGTAAATGCCTTGGCTCCCACACATGCACCCCTATTAGAGTGCAGGAAACTAATAAACTCTGCAGCAGGGTAGTACTTGTACTTACTAGTACTACCCTGCTGCAGTGTTTGGTTTTCTCCATGTGTAGCAGCGCACATGTAAATGTATGGGGCTAGTCAGTAGGCAGCCCCATACTGAAGTAACTTCATGCCTCGGCCAGCCCCTCTGCAGCACCCTGAGTCTGGTTGGAGCAGTCTCAGGTTGGCAAGCTGACCCCTGGAATCCTCTGCTGACCAGGGCTGCTCCAACTAGGCTTCGTGTGCTGCACATGAATCATCTCCAGAGCTGATTGCTTCTGGGCACATGTTCAAACAGCATGTCCAGGAGCAAAAAACTCCAGAGCAATAAGTGTCAGAGTTGATTTGTGTGCTAATTACATATGTAGATATGCTCAGAATATTACCTAAACTTCGATAATTAATTGCACATTTTTAAGACACTATTTGTGTTCCACAAAATAGCAGGTATCAGCAACAAAGTATCAGTTGCAACATTGAGGCATATATTTCAACCATCACAAAAGTCATTTGATCTTGTCTGTATTATTAGGTTTTACCGAGTGGTTAACCACTACCAGCTATTTTTTTTTTTTTTTAAACATGCATGACTGTTTTTGTTAACATATCTTAAGTTTGTTAATTAGTATAGCTTTAACATCTACAATTAAACTCTTTTTAAATGATGCAAATCTCATCAACATCAATATGCTGGTAAAGCCTTTATGGAGACAGCTATATGATGAAAAGTAGTGTGGTTTGTTCTTGTTCAGGAAATGAAACTTGTTATAAGTCTGCTTGGCCCTCTGTCTCTTCTGGTCTGAGCACACTTCTCATTAGGCTTCAATTTTGCCTGTTTCTGGACTAGTCATAGAATCATAGAAATTAAGGGCTGGAAGGGACCTTGAAAGATCATCAAGTTTAACCCCCCTGCTCTGGGCAGGAGCACTGAGATCAAATGATCCTAGCAAGGTGTCTGTCCAGTCTCCTCTTGAAGGCTTCCAAGGTTGGGGACTGCACCACCTCCATGGGAAGTCTGTTCCTGGTTCATGTGACTTTGTTCCTCTTGGGTCATGTCCTTTGGCTACAGAGTACTAATAAGACTTGACAATTAAATGCCTGCAAGTCTTCCCTTTGAAGTGTGATTGAAAAATGGCTTTAAAAAACTTATTAGTTAACTTAACTGTAAAGCACAGCCTGAGAAGCGAGTTGTTTTTTTTTCCAGCAAAACAAGGTCTATGTGCACGAGTACTACTTCCTAACTCCAGATGGCCTCTGGTGTTTAGGTTCATTTCAACTCAGATTCTTTTCTTTCCCTTCAGGAATGTCTTTTAACATCAGCAAATGTACTTTATTCTCTTGTGTCCCTTCAGCCTAATCAAAAATCAGGGAGTCAAGCAGACTCTAAAACGGTCAGCTCTGCATTGTCTTTTGGTACTTGAAGTGTTTTGCAAGGAGATGGGAATACCCACCACCCTCAGGGTTCATATTTTGACATGAATTCATTAATTTGGTGTAACATAGCATAACATACCCATGAAGATGCAGTATTCGTAGCTTAAAAGTTCCACAAGTTTTGCAAAACAGCTTGTAAAGGATTTCTATGCCAGTACAGTATATCTACACAAGGACTGTTTTTACCATCCTTATATATTTAGGGCAACAAAACTTTTAAATTTTAGACAAGCCCATTCATATGATGGATGTCTTGTATTCTAGAATACCTGTGCGCACTTATATTTGGGATGGGTAATGAACCTTGCTACTTTCAGTAATAATTGTCCATGTTTTCTTCTCCAACCTAGAAGGCTTAATTCTCTTTATCATTTGATTTATCCAGAATCTATAAGACAATTCATGCACCTCCTTATGAAGTCTTGAAAATGGATGACCTTTCAAGCAGCCTTCCCTCTCTGCAAGATATCCAAACTGCATATACTAGATTTAAACAATTGTTTTTGATAGGTAAGTTCTTAAAATTTAGACTTTAATAGGAAGAGGAAGAACTAGGATAAGAATTGATACCTACTATAGACTTGTGAATGCTGCATTCAGATAGTTATATTGCTAATAGTTCTTAGATCTTGGATATAGACCTAAGTGGTTACTTCTTCTTTTCAACAGATAAAGAACTCTAAGTAGATGATAAATGATGTGCCTGTAGATTAGGTGAGATCTGTATACTTGACTAGTATCGTACTGAAAGCCTGCAGTTTTTAATTTAACTGTCTGACCAGCCGCTTGTATAGTTGAAGCCAGATCATTTGCATCAGAGCAGCTTCCAAAGTGGCTAATTGATAAACACTCATCTGTTTCACAGGGGTGTAGATACTTTGCAGATTTAGGTTTCTAGGTGATGTTGTAGAAAGGTAGTTATGACAAGCTAGACTACAAAGCTGTTGTACGTAGAAGTTCTGTTGGCTGCAAGGGAACAAAGCTATTCTGTTGGCTAACCTCCCATAGTTAGGGATCTACTTAATTTGTGGCCAGACAAAGGAATTTTTGTGGCTTGTTCACCATACAAATAGCCAATTTCTTTTCTCATGGGCATTTCCTGGTAGCCCTGCTCCTTGCTGCTGATTGGTGGAGAGTCCCTGGGGAGAGGCAGCACAAGGGGACAGCTGCCATCTTGGTTGCTGGCTGCCTTTTGTACTGCCCCACCAGCTGGCACCTTTCCCTCCTGGGTGGGCTGCAAGGCAGTGAGGACATTTTATCTTTATTAACTTTCTTTTAACATTAATTTATTGGGCAGTTGCTGTTTTTATGGTTTCAACCTATAGTTTTCTAAACTTGGTGTGTTTTGCTCTAAGGCTTTTATAAACCCTGGCTATTTTGAGGTTTTACAGGATATTGGACAATACCAGTATAACTCAACTGATAAGAGACTTTTCTAAATGCAGGTTGGTCTGACTGCGTTCTGTTGATGACTTATATTCAAAACATAATGGTTAATTTGACTCTACATCTTTGAATGAGAATTCCAGTATTCTAGGCTGGCTTCACTGCAGAGTTCATGTGGGTTATTGTGCTAGCATTTATTCATTGTGTTTAACATGTGTGCAGCTGTTGCTGATGAAGAGCATATATGTTAATTTATCCCAGATCTGGTCTCTGTTGCATGCTCCATGCTTGCAGACAGATTTGGCGTGCATCTACTCTGCAGCAGTGTCACTGCAGAACAGCAGGTACCCAAGTTAGGCTATAAGACTTGCAGATTCTTAGCAGAACTTTAACTTCAGTAATTTCTTTTGCTGTGTGCTTCAAAGCTGTATACGTCCTTCTGGGCATCTACAGGGTATCCGTGCTACCGTTCTAGACTCATGAAACTACTGTAACTTGGGACATACTTAAATCGCACTCTCTCTGTTTTCATAAAAACCGTGAAAAACAACAGTTTCTATGATAGCTGCAAAAAAACACATCTGCCGTGATTTCCTGTGGTATTGCCTGGGAATTGATGCCTACACAGTCAGATGGGTGGCAAATTGGCTCAATGGTCTTTCCCAGAGAACGGGATGGACGGGTCATTTTTGACCTGGAGGGATGCGGGCAATGGAGTCCCCTAGGGCTCGTTCCTTGGGCCTGTGCTATTCAACATCTTTATCAGTGACTTAAAGGTGGGCATGGAAAATTCATGCTTTCCAAATTTGCTGATGACACAAAGATGTGGGGAGAAGTGGGCATGCTGGAGGGGAGGGACAGCATCCAGCTAGATCTAGACAGGTTACAGGAGTGGGCGGATGAGAATAGAATGGAATTCAATGCAGGCAAGTGCAAGGTGCTGCATCTAGGGAGAAGGAACCAGCAATATACCTATAGGCTGGGGAACACCCTTCTCAACAACACAGTGGCTGAAAGGGATCTTAGAGTCATTGTTGACTCCAAGACGGATGTGAGCTGCCAATGCGAGGAAGCGGTCAGTAAGGCTAACTGCACCTTGTCATGCATCCACGATGCAATAGACAGAATAGTTTGCTATTATAACAGAGACTATTAAAGGCCTTCTTTTAGGATAGATTATTATGGTGTGTAATGTCTCAACTGGGGCAGTAATGATGTCTCCCATTTCCCATCCAGTATGCTGTAGGGAAGTTATAGGCAATGCTGGAGCACACTGTGTTCTTTGTATTAGCTCACATCACAGCGCTGGTCAGGCCACAGTTGGAGTACTGCATCCAGTTGTGGGCGCCGCACTTCAAGAGAGATGTGGCGTGCCTTGAGAGGGTCCAGAGGAGGGCCACTCGCATGGTCGGGGCAGCAGGCCAGGCCCTACAAAGAGAGGCTAAAGGGCCTGGATCTTCAGCCTCCAGAAGAGAAAACAGAGGGGATCTGGTGGCTGTCTATAAACTCACCAGGGGGGACCAGCAGAAAATAGGTGAGGCTCTGTTCCCCCAGGCACCACCTGGGATAACAAGGAATAATGGCCACAGATTGATTGAGAGTAGGTTCTGGCTTGATATTAGGAGGTATTACTTTACCGTTAGGGCTGCCAGGCTCTGGAATGGGTTCCCAAGGGAGGTGGTGCTCTCCCCTACCTTGGGGATCTTCAAGAGGAGGTTGGATAGATATCTGGCTGGGGTATTATGTTCCCAGCACTCATTCCTGCCCAGGGCAGGGGGTCGGCCTTGATGATCTGTTCAGGTCCCTTCCAACCCTAGAAACTGTGAAACTGACTTGGGGACTGCTCGTTAAGAGCTTGATGATGGACCTTAGTCTTCTGAATGTTAAGCATGAGTTGCATTTTCTTGTATGCCTCAGCAAAGATGTCAGTGATTTCCTGAAGGTCTGCTTCTGAGTGAGCACAGACTACATCATTATCAGCATACTGGAGGTCAGTGGTTGAGGTCAGGGTCTGAGTTCTGTCTCTGAGTCAACTGAGATTTAAATGGCTTACTGTCCATTTGGTAGTTTAACTTCATTCTGACTAGAAGCTTGTTGATGGTCAGATATAGTATTGCGGTAAGGAATATCAAGACTGTTGCAGCCTTGCTTAACTACCCTCTTGACCTCAAAGGGACTTGTGATAGATTTGTTACTGAAAACCACCACTCGCATACTGTCATAGAGCGGATGAAGAACGGTGATGAATTTTGATGGGTATCCATACCTCAGAAGGATCCTCCACAGTGCTTCTCAGTTAACAGTTGAAAGCTTTTGTGGGGTCAAAGAGGGCCATGCAGAGGGGTTTGTTCCTGGTATTGTTTCTGCAGCTGGTGAGTAGAGAAGATCATGCCAGGTCCCTTGATGTCCTAAATGCACACTGATATTCTGGAGGGAGCACTTAGGTTCTGCGCTGATATTTCCTGTGATGGAACTCGGCCAGGCAGCAAAACATTTGTGGGAGAACTGAAAAATCCATGGGTTTCTCTGATAAAATGAGAAGTCTGCATTTTCCTGTGCTAAAAGCTAAAATCTGCGGTTTACTCCATTTTTTTCCCAGGGGAAATGGAAAATGCAGATCCCTGCTGATTTTACATGCTGTCCATGGCAGTGTAACAGATGCACTTTTCATCTCTACACACTGGCGTGTGCAGAAGCTGCTAGTAATCAAGCTGTCAGCCTACCGATGCAATATAGATTGAGTTCAAAATTCTTACCATTAAAACAAAGGAGCAGGTTGGTGAGGGAGCTGACCTATTACCTGCATCAATTAAAAAAAAATTAGCCTGTAGTAGAGGGTATTAATCTTTTCCAGTCATATTAATCTAAAAAGCCACTCTTCTAATGGAAATACATGATTATACATAAGAACTTATTTTTGTTGTCTGGAATTTGAGGAACATATCAAGGAATATTGAGACCTTGAAAGCTATAGGGGTAACTGTTTGTCCTACCCTGGAATATCTTTGGCACTTTTAAATTTCTCCTTTTCTGAAAAATTCTCAAGCATCAGTAGTTGGGAGTAGGAAAAATTAAGGTAAATACTACAAGATACAGAGGCTTGTTAACAGGTGGTTCCCGTGCTCATCTTTGTCCCTCTCCTGGATAGTGTTTTATGAATTGAGCAGTAGGGACTTGCACCAATAACTTTACTGGAGCTTAAAATCCGGGCAATCAGCTCAAACTACTAATGTGAATCACAAGCATGTTCATAATTCTTTCTGTCTAGATTTCGTATTGTATTATACAAGGTTGGGGGTGCTGGAGAAAATAAGCCAGAGAAAGGTATTGGCTGAAGTAAAAGCTATTATGTTTTGTCCAGTACTCTCAATAAGAAATTCGTCATCTCGTCCCCTATCACAGGAAAGATTTTTCTTCTGCACTTTCTCCCATAGGAAAGAGAAGGACTGCCAGCTTATTTTGCTGTGGTTGCTGTGTGGCATAGAGGGTGAAAGATGGGTTTTTCTCTTTGACCATAGGGGACCGCACTAGGAGCAATGGCCTCAAGGGGCAGCAGGGAAATCTTAAACTGGAGGTTAAAAGGAACTTTCAGATTATGAGGATAGTGGAAGATTGAAGCAGGCTACCTAGAGAAACGGTGGGATCTTCATCCTTGGAAACTTTCAAGAGCAGTTTGGACAGGGACATGTGGCTGGAATATTTTAGTTGGGAGTGATCCTGCCTTGAGTAGATGCTGAACTAGATGACATGGTCCCTTCTGGCACTGCTTTCCTGTGTTCCTCCAAAGAATGGCTGAAATCACAGCTTGGGCCACTTAGCTTTTGGCTTGTCGCCTCTCCCTCTGTCTATAATATTGGGGTCCTCTCTACTGCCGTCCTGCTCCTGTCCCAAGTCAAAATCATTGTCCCTGCTCAGAAGCTTGCCAGCCAGGACAGTGGCCCTGTACTTAGGACAGTGATGACCATGAGGGCAGACTCCTCATACAAAGGATGGATAGTTGCATGACTTGGCATTGCAGTCGTCTTTGTCTTTGGAATCAAGCATTTCTTAAAGTTGCAGTGTACTTGATGTTCATCCACTTGATCCCCAGTATTTCAGTTCTCCTTCATCTCAGTGCAGATTTTGTATCTTTCACAAGTTATAGTTCCTGGACTATTTAAACTAGGGGCTAAAGAGCCCTGAGGTCATTCTCTATCAGGATGGCATTTTGACTGTTTGAGATGAGTTAAGTATCACAGAAATGGAGCAGTCCTTTTGGACTTAAAGGTTAAATGCCAAGTAAACAAAATTGGCAGATATACTTTGGTTTGCATCGGGAGAGTAGAAAGTGGTAAGTTGGAAAATATAGGCTCAGAGAACTGTGTAGAGGTACTGAAGGCCCATCAAAACTGAGAGATGGTACTTGAAACTTGTTTGCATCCTTACTCAATCTAGGGAAGTTGAAGCCAGCCTTAAAATGAAAGCTCTAGCCTGTATATCCAACTGGACAATTGCATGCAAGTTCCGAATGCAAGCCTAGGCAGAAGGGTTTTACAGGAGAATGATTGGAAGATAGGGGAAGGTTGGACTAAAATTTTGAGTACTCAGGCTGTGTGTAGTGCATGTAAACCCAGTAACAGATCAGCTGACCAGTTGTACTATAATTTGCATCTGCAACAGGCCAGATAAATAAATTTTAACTTAAATATGTATAAAATGGTGAACGGGTTTTGTGTAATGTCATGTGTGCCTGCGGCTAGAGGCAATACAACTTGAATTCAACTGTGGTGAAGGTGAGACTCTTAAATGGGTTGGAGAACTGTTTGTTATAATCTGATTTGTCTACTGCAACCAAATAAGAGCAGTTTTACTTGTGTTCAGAAATAGTTTTAAATTAAGCAGAGAATTAGCAAAGAGTTGGCTAGTTACACTGTTACAACTTGACCTGAATACTTTTCAAATACTGCTGTTGATTAGTGTCTTTGCATCCAGCAGGTTGTACATTTAAACAAAATATTGAACATTTTAAAGCCCTAGTTTTGTCGGCCTCTAAGCTCATGAGGTGCCATTGGCCATTGACTTCTTCAGTGAGACCTGTTCATGAGGATACATTTACATTTTCTAAACATTGGCAGCACCAGGGCTTAACTGCTCCCCTCCTTCCCTCGCTCCTGCTTGAAAATCTTTCACTTCAAGACAGCTATTCCCAGTGAAAACCTTTACCTTTTAATACAGTAATAAAGTTGCTGTGCATTTTATATATGCAGGGTAAACATTGGCTCCTGAAGGTAAGATTTTCAAACTTATTAGGTATGTTTTCACTGCAGAGGTATATTGGGTTTTACCAAGAGATGTTGCCCCACCCTGCCAGATTTTATATGTTAAACCTATCCAAGTAAGTGGTGGTTTAAATGTGGATACCAGGCGTGGCTGGAAGGGTATGGATTAGAGCCAGTTTCTACTTTGGCTCAAACTGGTAATCTACCCATTTCTTAATAAATATGCATGTTGAATCATAGATAGTGCTGGTCTTTCGCTGCTTTCCTGCAATTTTTACATATCCAAATGGACAAATATTCTCCTAAAACTTGCTGAGAGAGAATTGTAGAGCAGTGCAAAAAAACATGGGATTATACTCCCAGGAATTATAGCCAGTCTTTCCCCCATTGCTGCTGGGTGTTACGGTGAGGGAAGAGGAGTGGAGGAAACAGAGCACCAGTTAATTTGTAGACTCCAGCCAGGTTTTGCAGTGTGGCTGTTCACACCCAAGGTGAACTAGCCTGGATGAGACCCAGATGTGTATTATGTGGGCTAGGTGTGGTAGAGACCTACCCAAAGTGATGCATTATACTGTTTGGGGCGGGGGTGGAATCTGGGACTTCCACGTCTGATGGAGTATAGCCTGGTGATGGGATTTCAGTTTGACTCTTGCTCAAATTAGGAAGTAGCAAATGTATCATGGAGTCTTTGCTTAGAAATGTTAGAATGGTCTCTCAGTAAACTGTAATGAAGCTCTAGACTCTCTAGTAGAGTAGAGGAGTATTTTAAATAGGAAGCTTCCTTTAATAGGAAACAATCTGAAATTGTAATGACTAAAATAAATTGCTTTTAAATTAATAAAACCCCCCGAAATAAGCCACTTAGCTATTTTATAGTGTCCTAGTTGGTTGGTTCTGCAGATCCTCTTAATCCTGTTTTCCCGTCTTGTCTAGCAGTCTCGTCTCAGTGAGAGCCATCAGGTAGCCAGCTGCCTAACGGGTTGTCTGCCTCTTGGTAGCTTCTTATCCTTACCACTGTTGTTCTTTACTCGAGTCTGAGTGGATGGGTGGTGGTCGCTTTGCTCCACTTCAGGAACATGTTTACCACAGTATAGATTTAAAAAAACAAAACAACAGCAGAGGTATCTACTGGGCATGAATTTGAATTTGAAGGTTTTTTTGAAATTTACTTAAGTTATAGCACATTCATACAACGCTATAGCTGCGCAACAGCAATTTTAAAAAGAACCACGTAAGTATTTAAAATGGTGGTGCTGTTCCAAAAATTGCTAGGCTTTAGGTTTCTTGTGGTTTAGAGCTCTTATCTTTTGGTATTTTTTTTAAACTTTATTTTGATCTCTTATTTGTCTGTGGTATTATACATGGCTTTTTTGTTCTAAACTCTTCATTAAAACTTATCCTAAATACCCAGCTAAATTCATGCTGCTGCTTACAATTCAGATCCAAACTGAAAGAGAGAAATCTAGATTTCTTAATACTCAGTTCTTTCAATGGAAGGAGATTAGCACCCAAGGAAGCAGTTATTTCCTTAAATGAAACTTGAAAAGCTAGAATATTGCCTATTATGTAAAATCTCTAAATCTATAAATATATGAAAAAGAAACTCTCTATATAGGACAAAATCAGCTTAAATCTTTAATTCTGCCCTTCTGTTAGTTGCAGTAACAAAGTTCAGTTTGTTACTTAAGCGTGCTGAATGTATTGAGTTCCACATGCCCCTACAACATGGGCTGGACTGCTGACTGACAGACCTCGTAGAAATGCAAGGCATTCATTTGGTGAAAAGCTCCATACAAGGAGGACTGAGAATCTTTGGATAGATCATTTGCCAAAAAACCTTGTTCTTCTTTTTGCAAAACAGGTCACTAGTTTGACTTGGATTAAGCTTATAGTTTCAGCCAAACAAAGGTATTCCAAATACCATTTAGAAAACTGGAATTAGCAGTGGTGTTTCGCCCTTCTGGCAACCAGGTTTTGCTCTAAGAATTGGGTGCCTTTCAGATCCCTGCTCTGTTAGGCAGCATAGGGATTTAAAACCAGCTCTCCCATATTTATCACTGAATGTTCAAGTCACAAAGTCATTGAAGTGTAAAGTAGGGAAGGGATGCACGCTTTTCACATTTGTGAATTGAACCTGATGTTTTGCTTCATTTTCAAGCAATTAAAGCTACTTGTTTGACATGAATCAAATTTGTATTTTTGGTCTGGTGGCCAAACCAAGCAAATATGTGCGCAACTCTCTAGAAGTTGCTGAGCAGGTTAAAGAGTTAACAGGTTTTAAGCAAGTTAAAAATTTCCCCTTCCCCAGCTGTGTGACTGGTTTGGTTCTTTAGGTATCTCTAAAAGGTAAGATTAGACAATCCTGAATATATTGTGTGAAAGTGTACTCTGTAGGAGCCAGGAAAGGACTTTCACTTTTCTTTGAGGTAATAAGGCATAAACGCAATTTTCTTTTGCAGGGAGACCAGCAGCTAGTACAGCTTTCTAGTCCTGAAACTTGTCTGTATTTGAGCAGTCAAAGCAATGTCAAATTACATTTCCAGTTGCTTTCTTTGATTCACTGTGGCCTGATCTGTACCTGTAGAAAGGAGGCCCGTAAAGTTCCTTTAACGAACAGGAAGAGTTTTATTCACTTTGCAAAGCAAATTCCTGGGAACGGCTCCTGTATGCAGCCCATTCTTTTACAGAGAAAAGTTTTGCAGATAGCAGACTTCCCTGTCCCTTAACTGTGGTTCAGAGGGTGCTCTTGGAAAATTCCTTGCCTATTAGAAATAGTAAGCTATCTGGTTCTTGTGTTTAATCTGCTCTACTGTTTTTGTATTGCACACAGGCTGCGCTAAAAGTATTAGTCTTCTGTTGATAAGTCTGCTCTTTGTACACTCCAGCCCACTGACTAAACTCTGCAGGAGAACCAGTGGGTGCTAGAAGGTAGAGCATTTCAGCGGTGAACTCGGAGAGAGAGAGAACAGATGTGCTCCCTTGCTTGTTTGGCTTTTGGCAGTGATATTTTACAGAGGCTGCAGAGAGGAGGATACATGGGTATATCTCAGCCCTGCTGAAGAGGGGGTCTGTTCTTCACTCATATGAAACTGCAGATTTCAATTAATAGGGGAAAGGTCAGGTAAAAATGTCGCAAGTCAAACCATCAGAACTCTTGGGGAGGCAATATCTTTTATTAAACCAACTAGCTAGTTGGAAAAAAAATCCTTTGTTTGCAAGCATAAAGACAGGTCAAAGGATAGCATTCTGCAGCATAAAGCTTCACTGGGGCTTGGGAACCAGGGGCAAAGCAGGACAGTAACATCAGTAGAGTACTGGAGAAAAGACTGATGCTGGTGGGAGTGGGGGAGTGAGGAGGGAAAGCCAAAAATGATGGGAAGGGAACATTTAAATGACAGGAAGTATCACTTAAGAGGTGTCAAAAGAGCAGAGTCTTTACAGGAAGAGGCAAGACAGGATAAAAAAGGCTTAGTTTGAGAGAGGTTTGCTGTTCCTTGTTTCATTCTGATTCTGAGTTGACAACTGGACCTGGCACAAGGCCTGTGGTCCACTATTCTACAGTGGAGGTGGTGATCTCCTGTTTTATATTGATATCTACAAGTACTCTAAACCTTCAGCAAACTAGTACCAACTAGTTGGCTGTATGTCTGATGGAAATGAGCTGCGGATCCTGATGTTTGATACACTGGACAAAGTTGCTTGCTTGCCTTTTTTTAACCTGAACTTAAAGTAAGAATTAAAGTCCTTTAACATACTGCATGTGCTTTATTCCCCTTGCCAGTTGTATCCTACTTGTCCATCTTTTGCTTTTGTTCAGCATTTTTCTCCCTGTTGCTGCAATTTAACTAGTTAATTCTAAAATGGTAGGTAGGGCTCCAGTAGGTTGTATACTGTATTCTAAAATTGATATTTAGAAGTTTATTTAGTTTTTTTGCTTGCTGCTTTACGCAATGCGTAGTTAACTTTGTAGAATTCATTGCCAGAGGAGGTGGTAGCAGGTGTGGGCAAAATGCAGCCCATGGGCCAGATGTGGCCTGCCAGGCCATTCTATCTGGCCCATGAGCCCCTAAAAATTTAGAAAATTAGTATTTATCTGCTCCTGGCTGCCTGCCATGCAGCCCTTGATGGCTTGCCAAAACTGAATAAGCGATTCTCTGCCCAAAATAATTGCCTGCCCCTGTGGTAGAGAGAGCAGCCAGGTTCAAAAAGGGCGATTTCATTTTTTTTTTTTTTTTTTTTTAAGTTTGATAGAATCGTGCCTAACGTGTGTGGTGTATTTTGCATTTCTTTTTTTTAAAAGAATAAACTTAACTTGAATGTAATTTGTTGCGTGGCTGATATCCATCTTAGCTGAAGACTTAATCTGATATGATATCGTATTATTGAGAACAGTGGTTCATACACACAACCTAATTTTCTGTTTTTACAGATAACAGCATACACTTCTGGGACACGGATGTAAAGTGGTTTTCATTACTGGAGAGCACAAACTGGCTAGAAATAATTAGGTTTGTTAAAATATTTGGACTCCATCTTTGCTAAATCTGTCTCTGTTTTCTAGCTGTGGATAACCAGTTTTAAACAGCTGAAACTTTTCACATGAAAAGGACTTCTTAATATTTCAGTTAAAATGCTGTTTCAGGAGTCTGGGATATGTAGAGGGAGTTTGACCTACATGTATGTTTTCATGATGAAATGTTATCAGAAAACTTAAGAGTTCACCTTCTATGTTCCATACTGGATAAACAGCACACTGCAAAAAAACCCAACCAACCAAAAACCAAATAGTATGGGAGGGTAAAGAGAGGGGCCATGGTATTAAACAAACAACAGAGAAGTTTTGTTGGTTTTTTTCCCTTGCTATAGATGATTCTTCTATAATAAAGAAACATGGAGATTGGGGAGGGTAGAGTTATACCCTGTGCTTCATCCGATGCACCTCTATCTTATGAATGCCTCAGAGTAACAAATACCATATGTACTCGGATGCAAGATCTGCCTGCCTTCCCTAATAATTTGAATCAATCTATCATCGAGAGGTCTAGGATTTTGAAAAGGGTAGTGCAGATCGTGTGATTTATCATCCTATAACAACATTTTTCTCCAGTTAAAAAACAAACAAACAAAAAAAACCCCTAGATGCTGTCATTTGCTAGGGGCCTAGTGCTATATTGTTTAATCTAATATCAAAGAAGAAATAAGTGTTCAACTAAGCTGCTGGATAATGTATTAAGGTTAAAAAATACAACAAACTAGGCAAAATAGTGAATGTACAATTTCATTAATCCTGTAGTCATTTCAGTTAAATGTACATTTCTTATTCAGATCTGTAAGACACTAAGTTGTGAGGGTTGTGACAATGCATCCAATACTTAACTGTCAGCCACTTCAACACCGGAGTTAACGTTCACCCGAGTTAACATTACCATTGTTGAGTTGAGGTTCTAGCTGGAGTTGAAAATAGCCTGCAGGGCTATGAAGGACATTACTAGGAATGGGATACAGACAGCAGAATCACAGAAGAAAGTGGAATAGTGGAACATCCAGGATATAATCAACACTTGTTACAAAGGAGAATGGAGTGAAGCAATTAGCAGGAATTGGACTACAAAGAGCTGTTAAGTCAGTTGACTCCCACAGTGCTGTCTGAATAGAAGTGCTGCTGCCTCTTCCAGGCAGTTCATTTTAAGGTTATTGGTTAGAGCAGGAATTGAACCAAAGGGAGGGTACAACTGCACCTCCTCCAAATCTACCTCTGGACTCTATATATGGAAAATTTTGATATAATTTTTCCATATATAATTATTGGAGAGTTGTTTTCCCTCTTCCAACCTCTCCTTTTTTTAATTCATCCCCACTTCTTGCTGCAGTGGAGGATTCAAGTAGCCTACCCCTTGCTGCCTGCACCCCCTTCTTCCCCCTCCACCCTGGCCACTACTTGTCCACTGTGCCACCACTTACCCTGTCTTGCAGCTCTGGCTCCAGCCCTACTCTGGCTTGGAACACATAGTGACTCTTACCATGTGGCAGTGGTTGCAGCAGCTGTAGCTCCTGCCCTGTGATGGAGGGTAAGCAGCAGAGACTGAGGTGGGTAGGGTGGGGTGGGGATGGGCAGCAGCTGCAGCTCTAACCCCAAACCCAGTTTGGGGCTGGAGTTGGAGCTAAAGCAGCTGCCTGTTCCCTGTACCCCTACCCCTAATGGCCTATTCTCTGATCCAAGATGGCTCCCTCCCTTTGCCCCCCCCCAATGTTGAAGGGGGGGGGGTGGAGAGAACCTGGTCTTATATTTGAGTAAATATGGTCTCCAAATCATTGTGCACTTGAAGTGTCCTTGTCATTCTGTCAATGTCAGTAAACATCAGACTAAAGTTAAAATTTGAAAGCCTTAAAATTAATTTACATTTTGTATTTAAAGGGAAAAAACCCAACTTATAAATTATTCAAGGCACAGTATGAAATTCAAATTTTAAGGTTTTCTGCCTCCCTAACAGTAAATTTACAAAGTAGTTTTTCAAGTTAATTTTAGAGGTGCACCAATACATTGGTCCGATATCGGATCGGAACAGATTATAAAGAAAATTGACTGTATTGGAAATCGGCCTGATGTGGCTGATTTAATTTGGCTAATAAATGTCCATGTGTGTGCAGCCACAGTATGGCATGTAGGTGACAAGGAGCACAGCCCAGCAGCTTGGAGAGCTGCGTGCAGCTGGTAAGTCAGTTGTGGTGGAAGGGAAGGGGGAAGAGAATGGGTGTGGCGGGCAGATAAAGGCCCCCTGTGGTGTGGGAAGGGGGGGGCTGGGGCAGGTGCTGTTTAGACAGGGTGTGGGACAGAGCCACAGCTCATCTGGGGGCCACAGGGCCAGGGGATGGCAGTTCCTGCCACTGCATGCACCCCAGGAGGGCATGGGGTAGGGGGCATGTGCCTGGGATCTGCGCAGGGTATGGGTGGGGTGGGGTGGGCTGCGGGCTGGGGCTGGGGCCGGGGCTATGCTAGGCTCTTCATGGCATGTGGTGGGGTGGGGAGGGGGGTTTGGGCCAGGGCTGCACTCAGGGTAGTGGTGTTAAGAGGCGGGGCTACAATATATGTTGGGGTGGCTGCTGCCCATCCCGAGCACAGCCTGACCCAGCCCCCACTGGGAAGAGCCTGGCACAGTCCTGGTCCCAGCCCGCAGCTGCAGCCCACCCTGCACAGATCTGGGGACATGTCTGCCCCACAGCCGCCCAGAAGATGGCTCTATCCCGTGCCCCACCCTAGTTGAGAATCCCACGCCCCTTTCCTTCCCCTCCCCTTCCACCACAACTGACTTACCAGCTGCACACAGCTCTTCAAGCTGCTGTGCTGCATGTCGGAAATCAGATCAGTACCTGCCGATATGCTTCCTTAAAAATCAGCTATTGGTATTGGCCCTCAAAATCTCTCTTATCGGTGCACCCGTAGTTCATATAATGTCAGATGGTCACACATTTTTAAATTCTGATAATGCTACTTAATCCCAACCAGTTGAAAATACAAGTCTTGTCTTTCTTTCTGTACCACAATAGACGATGTCTGAAAAAAGCAGTAGAGGTGGTTGAACAGCTGGAAAGACAGACTACAAATGTTCTGCTTATAGGTAAGAGTTCTTCAGGATTACCATCCTCCTCGTCACATACTGAATTTTAAATGATAATTTTTCAATTGTGTGTAAGGAAGGGAAAATAAGTGGTTCAAACTCCTAAGCATCTAATGCTGTGTTTAGAATTTTCATAGCATCTCACTTGAAACTATTTGCTAGGATACCTTGCCCTGGACTTCTGCTTCACCTAGTTTAAAATTTGGCTTGCATAGGCCCAGCTGAAGAGGGACTCAAAGGGGTTGGAATTAAATATTCCAGGACTTCTATATTTGAATCAGAATCTCTTGCTAGTGTTTTTTGGTCTCTGCACAGCTGTGTTAAAGTGAATTTTGGGACTGTTTTAACTTCAATATAATTAAACTGTTAAATGGGTATAGGTGTGGAAATCTATTTGCTGGTTTTCCATATGAAAATTTGTTGTAAACTTGTGGAATTTTTATGGTTTTCATGATAAACTTTTATCTGAGAACTAATGGTTTAATTAGACATCCTTAAATAAGATCAGGTATGTCTCTTGTTATATCACTTTTGAGAACCTCAGCTCTTAAACTTAGAGCTGAATATGGTCACTAATGACCAGCATGATACAGTGCATAATTCAGCCACATAAAATCAATCTTAACTGCACTGGTCCAGAATCTAAAGGTGGTTCGCTTCGCCGGTGCATTTGATATACACTAGATTTTTAGAATGTTATGTGTTTTTTGTTTTTTTTTTTTTCCCCCCCTCAAATTGTGGATCAACTCTTAAAGTATCATGAGATTGTGTTGCTCTAAATAGACAAGTATGTGTTACGTTAAACAATAGGGTGAATGTGGAAGTTTGTGATATATAAGTAAGCACCAGCAAGACTCCTGCATACTTGGTGTAGATAAACCTTTGCAAGCTCTTGGGGTAACTGAAGAATGGGACGGAGCAGATGTACCATGGAGCAAAATGACTGAGAGAACTTGGCATGCATCTTGTAAAGAAGTTGGGGAATTTTCCCTTTCTTTTTGTCCCCCTCATTCAATTTGCCATTCTTTGCCATTTCTTTTTCTGGTAGTAAATGTTAGACTGAAGGTGGAAGGCATGAGGGGTGAACTAATCACTGAAGACCCTCAATAGTCTCATGTCTATCCTTAAATAATCAAGTTTGTCTTTGATTTCACCATAGCTCATAGAGTCTGGCTCAGAATAAGCCAGAACTCAAATAAGAACAAATGCACACACCATAAAAGTTAAGTTTTGGTATTAAACTTCAGTTAATGAGCTCGATATCAATCTGCTGATCATGTGTGTAGTTTTAATACAAAACTGTGTGGTATTGTATTCCATGAGCATGTTCTGCTAAATGCATATGGGATTTCATTCAGGCATGTGGCTGTATTTCTGGAATCAAAAGTGAATGTTTGTTCACTTGCTTATCAGTTCAGTCTACACGACTTAGACTAACTTGCAAAGATTAAATAGATCCAGCCTTGGGCTTTTTGACTATCTGTACCTGGCGTTAATCAACTCTAAGCAATCAAATAAATGTTTTCGGCTTTATTACAGGCATGAAAGTCTAAACGTATCCTAAAATAGGTAAACTGGAACTTGGCACTCCATTAAAACAGTATTTCTATAAGTATCTTTCAAAATAAGACCATCCTAAAATGGAGACTTTTTGTCTAGTAATAGTGAACATACCACTGAACCTTGTTCTTTTGATATTGCTTTCTAGAGGAGAACGCCTCTGATTTGTGCTGTGTAATATCTAGCCTAGTCCAAGTGATGATGGATTCGTACTGCAGAACAAAGTTTGGCTTTCAGAGCCTTATTCAGAAGGAGTGGGTAATAGGAGGACATAGCTTTTTGGATCGTTGCAACCATTTACGTAAAAGTGACAAAGAGGAGGTATGTTTCTTGACTCTTGGTTACCTACATCTTTACACTGGAGAAGGACAGGTGTTGGGCTAAAGTGCATCTTCACTGAGGATATTCTGAGACTCGTTTTGTTTTATGGATTGCAGACAACCATTCTTTATTTGAATGGTAAATAACACTTTTAAAGCCTTACCTTGATTAGGAGCTGCAATTCTGCTATTCACTGTCACAATACATTTTTAAACAACTTTATGCAAGGATAATCTTAGACTGCAAGATATTTTCAAGGCTGCCGTGACTTAGCACTAGAAAAACTGGATGTGCTTTTTTAGAATGTTTCTCTTTTCATTTGTAGCTATAATTCCTTCAGATATAGTCTGTACTATTAAAATATTAAGGTGCCTAATATCACTCACAAGTGAATTTAAACATCCATGGCTACCAAATCCATGCAATGTTTTATTTTCAACCTGGCATCTCCTGCTGAACTTAATTTTCTGTTACTGTGAGTTTCAGGCATAGGCCAATCATATTGCCTTCCTCAAGAGAAGGAAAAATGTAGTTTTCAAAAGCACATTATGGCTTGGATCCTGGTTGCTCTTCATGCGAATTAAGCTCTTGTTTTTGTTGCTAATCTTATGATGGTAGCAGATGCACAGTTCCCATCAGAAACTGGTGTATTCCATTTCTAGTGCCAAAATAAAAAGTATTACTACCCAGTAGAGCTTTAAACTACCACTAGTGTCTATAAAACATCTAGTAGTGCTTTGCTTTTGCTACTGTAGCAAAACAAACCTGGGTAAAACAATTGTGTGCACAACATTAATTGGTGTTTGAGCTATAAAGACATTGCAGATCATTCAGAAGTGCAGGCTGGCTGCATGATGGGACAGTTTTCATTGTTTCTTTTCCTGAAATTGATTTAATATTTGTTATTATTTAGGCTCCTGTTTTCCTGCTCTTCTTAGATTGTGTTTGGCAGTTGGTACAACAATATCCTCCAGCATTTGAATTCACAGAGACTTACTTAACTGTCTTGTCAGACAGCCTCTACATACCTATTTTTAGCACTTTCTTCTTCAACTCACAACATCAGAAAGACACTATTGTGGTACGTATGTGCTTCTGGGGAAGTGGGATGTTGGAGGAGTCGTGCCTAAAAGCTAGGGATCGAATAAATGACAACAAAATGGTTGTTGGCATCTAAATTGGGTGCACCTAACCTGTTACCTGCTGGATGTCTGTCCATGCAAAAATTGTTAAAGACGACAAATGGCCTGCCAGAAGCACTCCAATAGCAAAACGCAAACTCTCAGCCCAGGGACATAAGCAGAGACATGAGGTTTGGAAGTAGTTTCGTGCTAGTACCTAGAGCCAACTGCTCTCTGGCAGTATGTGATCTCTACAGGCTTCCTGAGGTGTGGTGACCCTGCATAGAAAGGATGTTAACACCTGTGGAAGGCCTTGAGTCCTTGGCAGGTACTAATAGATGCATGCCTAATTCTGATTTAAAAGCCTCATTGGTTCCTATTGCAGTGAATTTATCAGAGGAAGAATGCTGAGCTTGTTTAAATGCAATATCCAGAGGACTTGGGGACCATGTCTGAATTGCAAGCTCAGTCCTAATTGTGGTGAGGGGTTTGCAGTGCATTGGATTTGAAGATCATGCTTCCTACTCCAAATAAATTGCTTGAATATGTGATAGGTTGAAATGTATTGCTATATTACACATTAATTGCAAATTAAATGTTACATCTACTAGGGCCCCTGCTGTCCAAAGCACAGTAGGGAATAAGTTGGGGCTCTAGCTTATTAATGAGGAAATGCACCTAGGAAATGCTACGCTTGGTTAGTAGCTTTGCCTTATCTATCAGAAACCTTTGTCGTAAAATTGTACGGTCAGAATCTAGTGCATTTGTGTGGATTTCTTATGCAGTCACAGCTTGTCATCACCAATTTCAGAGCTTTCTTTTGAGAAGGCTGCTAAATATAGTGACATTTTGTATCTTACAGAAATAAGGTGCCTCAGCAGAGGTAGAATCAAAATAGGCTTACTTCAGGCGAGTATTAGATTAACCTGCTCTTAAATTCCAAGGGTGGAGTTATCACGATCTCTAGAGTTTCTGAAGTGTGCGGGGGAGGGGGTGTGTGACCTATGTATATGTATTTCATGCTTTTTGTAGAAAAGAATGAGACAGCAGTAGGAAGGGTCCAATCCCAAATGAATTGAGATTTTAGTGGAAATCTAGTGAAAATCTTGTTGTGAATAGCTTTGGCATTTTAGTGGAAGATGTCATGCCCCCTGCTTTTAAATGTCCTTTTAAGTTAAGAAAATATAGTAGAAGTACACAGAGATTTGGGGGCCGATACTGATGGCCAATACAGCTGCATCCAGCTGGTAAGTCTGTGGTGGATGGGGGGTGGGGGCAGGGAACAGGCGTGGGGGGCAGATTAATGGCCCTCATGGTGAGGGAGGGAATGGGGCTGGGGTACATCCTGCCCAGCTGGGGTTGGGTGGGGAAAGTGTGCACACCCTGGGAGGGCATGGGGAGGGGAGGGGTGCGTGCTCCTGCATCTGTGTGGGGCAAGGTGGGCTGTAGCTGTGGACTAAAGCCAGGGGTGCTGCTGGACTCTTCCCAGGGGTAAGAAGGGTGGGGTTTAGGCCACACTGCACTCGGGGCAGGTGGCAGTGGCACTGGGTGGGAGGCTACAGTGAAATTTTAAGAAGTTGCAGATGCCACTGCCATCTACCCCAAGCACAGTGTGACCCACCCCTCCCCCTGCCAGGATGCGCCAGGCGTGGCCCCGGCCCCAGCCAACCCTGCCCCACCCCATACAGATCTGTGGAAACCCCCCTCACCCTCCCAGGGTGCATGCAGTCACAGGAGCCACCCACCCCAGATGAGCCACAGCTCTGTCCTGTGCCCCGCCCCACCCCGGCTGGGCAGTGCTTACCCCAGCCCCTGCCCTGCTCCCTCCCTCACTGCAGGGGCCTTGATCTGCCCCCCCATACCCCTTCCCTGCCCCCTCATCCACCACAACAGACTTACCAGCTGCACACAGCTCTCCAAGCTGATGGGCTGTGCTCCTGGCTGCCTGAGTGCTGTGCTGTGGTTGCATGCACGCATGGGCATTTATCAGCCAAATTACTGGCCACATCAGGCCATTTTCCAATATAGTCAATTTTCTTTTTATCTATGCTGATTGGGTGTTGGACTGATATATCTGTGCACTTCTAAAATCCAGTTACATTTTCCAGCAAATAAGTCCTTGGTGCTATTGCAAGTAGAGTTCCAAGAGCAATTTCAGTACACATAAACACGTCAAGAGGATGAGATTATTCCCAAACCTGTTTGAAACAGATATTGGCATGGCCTCTCTTTTGTAAAGGTAAATTCCACAACCCAAGTTGTATTTGGATGTGCCACAAAATATATATCCCAGCTTGTAAATGATCTGTAGTATTAGCGCTTGAACAGCCTAAGACTTTAAACCCAAACTTGAAGATGTTGCTTAATCATACAACCTGATGAAAACTTTCTTAGCAGAGAACCAGTGGAGTATTCTCATGAAATAACCAGTTTGCAGTGTTTAGTTTAAGGAATTTCAAGCCTTCATAGGCCAACTTATTTTTGCAGTTAGTTCCTAGCTTGTTTATAGTTATGTCGCATGTTAGTGGAGTTTAGGCTCATACGTGATTGGACAGCTAGATCTGGCCTGCTACTAGAAAAAGGGTTGGGGACCCTGATCTTGCTGAAATGAGCACAGTATACAGAGCCAGGAGGTCCTGTCTTCCAATGTTGTCTTTACTATGGGCTTATTTTGTAGCCTGGGATGAGTCACTTTATCTTTCTGTGTCCTTTTTATCTGTAAAAAAGCAAATATTTGCTCAAGTGTTTTGTTTGAAAAAATGTAAATGCCTGTGTGGAACAAATTAACTTTTTTCTTACAAAGAAATCTTTATTTTGATACAAGGGAAACAAGATTTTAAGCTATCTTGCTTTTTTAAAAAGACTATTGTACTGCCTAGCGCAATGGAATTGTGGCCTGGGCTTCCTGTAGTTCATGAGATCAGACTTTCCTTCTTCCAGGTTTGGAACTGGAGCAGTTTTGCTGAATTTGGGTTCTTTTCAACTCATTTACACAACAATTAGAACATACCAGCTACTGCTCTTTTGAAATGTTCCCTTTCTGAAAGTGCTCTGAATGTGTCCACACCCTAAAATACAATTTAATTGACACTATTTTGTGGATGACTTCAGTAGATGCATCCTGACCAGATTCTTATTCCATATTCTGAAATTGCCTCCCAGGTTTGAAGTCTCAGAGCAGTCTCCTTCATAAAATCTTTGGTTCCTTCGGTGACTCATGATGCACTTTGGGTATAACCTAGTGCAAGGGTGGGCAAAATGCAGCCCATAGGCTGGATGTGGCCCACCAAGCCATTCTATCTGGCCCACAGGGCCCCTAAAAATTTTAGAAAATTAATATTAATCTGCCCTGGGCTGCCTGTCATGTGGCCCTTGATGGCTTGCCAAAACTCAGTAAGCGGCCCTCTGCTCAATAATTACCCCCCCATTATTAGTGGGAGCATGTTGATGATATACATTGTGTGACAAGTCGGAGAGCAATGTAAAGTAAAACATCACATGTTGATGCATGGACTACTATGCTTTGTATTTTCTTAAGCATCTATTTTAGTCTCATCTTTAACTTGCCATCTGTAGGATTCAGGGATCTTGTTACAGATTTTGTCTAGCTTGCTGCTGAGTACATGGGACCTTGTCAATGGAAATTCAGAGCTCTGTAACCTCATGTTGAGTGTTAGAGTTCTGTTCTAATCTTTAATTATGTGACCTGTTTATTTTGGCAGTCTGGAGAAAGCCACAATGCACAAAGCAGCCCTTTCAGGCTTCTCACAGTTTGGGATTGGTCTGTGCAGTTTGAACCCAAAGCACAGGCTTTGCTGAACAACCCTCTTTATGCAGAGAAACCAAAACCAGATAAAAGTCAACGGAAAACGACACGATTCAAGGTAAGCTGTCTGGTCAACCTCATTCTGAAGCTATACAAACATGTTTTTGTGTTTTTTGTGCAACCCATTTATACTGGGGACAAATGGATGTGAAACCTGGAGCCAAAGCTAATGCTGTTATTGGCAAAATTAAAAATGCCTGCATTGGAATTCTGTGGATTCTGAGACCTGTGTCCTGCCGTAGCCAGAAGCAGTTCTGTTAGTTTGGTGTTTTAATGCTATGACTGTGTACAGAAACACTGATCTCAACTACTGTGTATGACTACCCTTTTATCAACTAATGAGCATAGTAATTTTATCCAAATACCTTGCTGGGTTACAGTAGATATTTGCTTTTCATAAAGCACTTGAGTTTGTTTTAATTTATTACTGATCTGATCGATCTTGATAATTTAAATTATCAATAATTGTAGATGGGCAAGTTTTTTATTGTAGAGGATTAAAATATTCACACTAAGACTCCACCAGGGCATTGTGTGGTATTCCGTTTTAAGTAGGGATTTCAAGTGAATTGTAAGTTTCCTGGGATGGGGACTCTCTTTGATTCTGTATTAAGTGTGCGCACTGCCCAGATCCTGTAATGTTGAGTTGTTGTAAATGTGTGGTGAATGCTGATGGCAAAGCTCTGTAGTTGCATAGGTTACTTAGATTTTATTATTTTTAAAAACACTAATTTCAATTCTAGTAATATCTTACTTTTTAAACTAGTCTCTTTCTTTCCTGGGCAAACATTACTTTTTTCAAGCTCAGTGATACTTATTTGCAGCAGTTTTATTCCAGTACAGAGCAATAAAACTTTAGATGTTTAAAAAAACCCAACAAAATAGAACACTCCCCTACCCCCCTGCACTTTACCCAAATAAGCAGTGCATTACTCTGACCCAGCTCTGCAGCATCTGTATAGACTGGGTGGTTCAGCAGGGTTTTCTGGCTAAAGCTGATTCCAGTCGGCTCTTAGAAGTACCAAAAAGCCTCATTCATTAAAGTGTCTGCTCTATACAGACATTGAGTGAGCCAGGTCCAGCTAACATGTTGCCTCTTCTGGGCATGTGCTGGGCTTAGGAGTGCATGGAGTTTAAAGTGCCATTTTAATTTTTTTTTAACATCTGCAAGCAGCCGTAGTTATTAACATCTAAAGTAATGCACAGCAGACAAATGAATAGCTTAACCCAGATGTTCTCAAACTGTGGGTTGCACCCCCCCCACGGGGGGTCACGAGCAACTTAAAAGTGGGCCACAAACTTCCTGGGGGGGTGTCAGTGCAGAGAAGTGGCATGTGATGGTGGCAGCACTGAGTGGTGGGTGGCAGCAGTGGCTGCTGTGTGAGAGCTCCCCATCCCCCTGCCACCACCATCCAGCACTCAGGGTCACAGTATCATGAAGTTTGAGAACCCTTGGCTTAACCCAGTTCAGTTTTATATTCCTGTAAGCTTAAGTGGATCATTATTTGAATGAAACTTGTTTAGCTTGGCACACTTTATTCCAAATTTAAGCTAACGTTTTAAAGTTCTAGTGCCCTTTTTAATAATTCTCTTTTGATTTTTCTTAAAGCATCACCGGCAGCTTTCTTTGCCACTGACACAAACTAAATCTTCTCCAAAGAGAGGATTTTTCAGGGAGGAAACGGATCATTTAATTAAAAACATTCTGGGCAAAAGAATTAGCAAACTGATAAACTCTTCAGAGGAGCTACATAGTAACTTCAGAGAATTTTATGATAGTTGGCACTGTAAACCTGTTGACTTTCATGGCCTTCTGCTGCCTCACATTGAAGGGCCTGAAATCAAAGTCTGGACCCAGCGATATTTACGGTGGATTCCTGAAGCGCAGCTTCTTGGTGGTGGTACAGTTGCCATTGCAACTAAGTTCTTGGATGTGATGGAAGAAGTGCAGAAGTTGCAGAAGCAAATGGACGAAGAACATAGCCAGACTGCCCCTGAAGATGCAGATGCCGTCCCAACTTTGAGAAATTCTGCCCGTTTGTCATCATTGTTTCCATTTGCTTTGCTTCAGAGACATTCTCTCAAACCAGTTTTACCTACGAGCACTTGGAAAGACTTGGAAGATGAGGAAGACTTGGCGAAGAGAGACGATGAATTTGTTGAGTTAAGTGGTGCAGATTGATTGCTCAAATTGGCGAGAGAAAAATCTAGGCATAAATTTGAGTCATACCTTGCCAGTTTGGGGGCATAAACATTGGACCATATCCTGATGTGAGGAGTATGCAGCCAGCTTTAGCCATCATGCTAGAACTTTAGCCTAGCCCTTTAATACAGAAACCGCTCCCCTGTTCTTGCGTAGTCTATGGACAGACATTGATGTATTTCAGAATATTACAAGCAGAGTTTACTACAAATTCAGGAGAGATGCTGCCATATTCTGAAATGGTGGTACTGTAGCATACATGTAGAAAAACACAAGCAGCTATACTGCAGTCATAAGGTATCAGGCTACTGTTTATGTCCTTGATGCAAAATGCTATTATTGGAAGCGGGGGATTGAACCATCTCTGCCTAAATCTTTCTCAACAAGGAGTAAAGTAAATTGGGGAAAGATGATCACTTAAATCCTTTGTATATAAATGAGCATAAACTTTTTTTTTTAAGCTGAGGCAATATAAAGCCTATGGTAGCCAGGGTTTGATCCTGTATACTGCTTACAGTTCAAGTTGAAATTGCGCATGGGACAAGGATGGCAAATGGATAATGCTTCTTTGGCCTACCAGGATTTTGGTTGTGTGTGAATTTTGGCTGTATTTTAACCTCTGCTTGTCCTTTTAGCTGAAGGATAAGATGCAAAGGGCTCTTCTACACGTCAGTCTGTTGTTCATGCCCATCCTGCCATACACCCCTGCTGCCTTGGAATACCAAGTCCCAGATATTTTGCTGCTAATCGTATGTAACGGTCTGATTGAAAGACTCTAACTTGTCCAAGGAACCTTTTCTGTTAAATGGAATAGGCTTTCATGCTAGTATCCCAGTTTGCCTGTTGCCTTGAACCCTTTTTTCTGTAGCTTGCACTGAGACTCTGGGACCCTTTGTTTATAGAGGAAAATAATTTTGTATCCTTACAATAAAGCTGGATTTGTAGTCTGTTGCCACTTGCTTCATGAAGTTGTGGCACAGTAACTATGAACTTAATTTTTTTTCTTTTTCTTTTTTCTTTAAGTAAAGGCTGACTATTAGAATCTGGTTGGTGGAAGTTGTTGTAACAGTACCTCAGTGATAAAAGCCATAAAGAAATGTCTGTCAAAGCTTTTGATCTACTGTGTTTGTGTGTGTGTGTATAGCGCATGTTTTTAATTCAGATAACTATACTTTGTAAAATCAAGTTTTTACTCTTTGAAATATCAAATCCATTTTGCACCCTTTAAATTCAGAAATATCCCCAAAATGAAATAAATCCATAATGCCTTTAATTTGACAGGGTTGGTGAATGTTCTCTTTCTAGTCTGTCACATTAGAAGCCTGGCTGGAAAAGTGAGGAGTTGAAAAAATTGGCACCGAAGATGATGGTGCTCAAGGAACTGATCCAGCAATATTGAACTAAATTGCTAAGAAGCAGTTTTGAACTTTGCACTGAATTATTCTGTATGTACAACAAACGTTTTTTTTGCAACTTGCGAACCAAGAGTAGTGTGCTGAGAAGGTGAGAGAAGGTAGATTTAATGCAACTGGATGCCAAACTGAAGCTACAAGTCCTGGTTGCCTTACTGTGTGTTCTGTTGAGACTTATTTAAACTTGCAATATTTTATTTTTTAAAATACACTAGCACTACATTTATTTTCATAGTGCATATGAGCCTTCTTTAAAGCTAGCACTTGCTAGAATTCTGTCTGCACTCATGTCCTTTGAACAATAGATTCATTTCTATTACTGTAATTGAAAAACAAGCAACTTGTGTATGCAATAATCCTGCATGGTAGTACAAGCAATGTATTTTATGGGCAACAGTTACTTTATCCTAAGATTATAATTAATGGGACTTCTTTTACAAACACTGCCATTGGAAACTTTAATTTTGTTTATATAGATTTTTTTCTATGTACTTTTTTGACAGTCAAATTATTAAACTATTGTAATATTTTCAGTCAAATTATGTATTTATGTAGGAAAACAGATGTCTGACATCTTATTTGTACAGAAAATTATCTGAAAAGTTTATACAGAGGAGAGATTTATATACAGAATTGGAACAGGAGTATGACTCTAGCAAATGTAAAATGAATGTCACTGAGTTTCTGCACTGCAGGATTGGAAAAATACTCTGCTGTACTGATTTTCCAATTTTCTGTTTATACCTCCAAGTTTTTACACTGAATGCAAGCTAGAAGCTTTAACAGTTTTTTGGTTTTTTTGTGGGGTTTTTTTTTTTGTATTTTTTAAAATCTTCCTGTTGCTCTTTAATAGTCTATTTGGAGAATCTATTCGTCAATAAAATACACTTCGACTTACTTGTCTTTGAGTTTAACTTATGCTTCTCAGTGTACTGGGACACATGATGTAACAATGTAAGAGGGGATTGTAAGGATTGTTTTATGCCATGAAAGGCTATCTTTGCTAAAAATGTAGTGCCAACAATGCTTGCAACTCTTCCTGGTTTGCCTATAGTCTACATAGCGCCCATATTTCTTCAAAGGTTTTTCTCCCTCTCCAACATGCTGAGGGAGGGGAGTGGGTAGTGGGGTTGAATGGAAGCGTGATCAGTGGTGGTCACACTGCATATTTTTGCAGAAAACTGACAGTGAAGGAAGTGAGCCACAAGCTGAGTGTTCTCTCAAAGCATGTTATTCCTTCAGTGAACTAAATCTAGGCTCAGCTATTTCATACGTCTTTTTTGCCATGTTGCATGTGGAAATGATCGTTCTGAAAAGTCTGGTGGCTCACCTGAGAAGTTCAGGAGTGCTGCTCTGAACTGCCATGTGAGCTATGTGGTTTTGCAGCAGAATGCAAGAAACAAGAGTTTCCTGTTCATATCTGTAAGCAGAGGTTTGTTGTCTTGTCTGTGCATGACTTAGTTTTTTTATTAAAAAAAAAAAAAGGGCGGGTAGTTGGCCTTCAAGCAAGGACATTCGCTTTGCTGTACGCAATTCTGTAACTGAGTTCATTTAAAACAAAAAAACTCGTAGAAGAACAGTCTGAAAATGAACCATGGGAACTCTGCAAGCTTTTAAAACTTTGACTGAAAATAACAGAACTCAGGCTTTCATGTGTGCTGATTTAACTGTCTTCATTGACTGCAGGAACAGTTTGCAACCTTCTTTTTCAGACCTTGATACATTGGCCTTCCACCCTATACTTTTCAATTTCAACTTAAACCTGATTGGACTGGGCTGCCAGTAATTAATTGAGCAGGTCATCAGAACTGTGGGAGTCACGTATTGAAACTCCTGGCATCTTTTGTGACCACATCTTGTATGAAGTTTGACTTGCAGTTTGGTTTACATTAAGTTATGATATTGCACTATCATGGATTTGGGTCCAGCTGAGACCTACAGCTTCAACAGCACCAGTGAAGGCAAAGAACCAAACATCGCTCCTTTTTTGTATCCTAACATGCAAGACTTGCACGTTTGGATTTAAAATTATATATACTTTTTGAATCATTGTCAAGATTATAGCTAAATATAAAGAAAATACAAGTTCTGTTCCTTGAAATCACTCATTTAAAAAAAGTCTTCATTCTTAGTATGTTGATTTGGATGCTAACATTTCATGACATGGTGTGCCATGAACTACCTTGCCTTGCTCTACAAGTTATAAGGCTTGATGCACTTTGTCCATTTAGCTTGGTATAGATTCCATAAATGCAATTGGGAATGGGATACTCTAGTGAGTCTTAAGTTGTGACTGAGTATTAGGTGCAGGATGGTTAAAACAGCACAAGATGTGACAACTCCAATTAAAAGCTCTTTTTAGTTTCCCAGTGAAAGCACAAGTATTTCATACGGACTTAATACTTTTGGGAAGCAGCAAAATGGTTTTTGCAGTAGATATTCTCATGGCATCAGTATTTCCTGAGTCCAAGTTTGAAGTACCTAGAAACATGGATAAGTAGGGCTGGAAATGACTTTGGGAGGTTACCTTATCCAAACACGTGTCTGCAGCTGGATCATCTGAGTCGAAGCCATCCTGTTCCGAAAACTACAGAATCAACCCTATTGCACAGCTACATAGCCCATTGCCCAAAAAAGAGTATGCCCAAAGGAGCCCCAAGCAGAGCAGCTGTAAAGTTCTTAAAATGCACTCAACAGATCCAAGGAAGAGGACAATACCCTGCTACTATGGGGTAAAATTCCTTCCAGACCCAAACACTGGTCTGACCCTGAGCAAAGGGACAGTCTTGGCTTTAAAGGAAGGATTCACGGGGGGAGGGGGAGGACGACACTGGTCACAACAGGCAAGGAGAGAAATTTCTTCCCAGCCCAGTGTGGTAACCAGAGAGGCTCAGAAACACAGGAAAAAACAAATGCCCTCCATTCTGTTTTGCACCCTGCGACTAGCAAGCCTGATCACACATCACACCCCATAACTGGACAGCTAGAAATCCCATTTCCAAATCTGTGTGAGTTGATCTTGGCTGCTTTAATCATCTTTCATAATTAATCTGGTTCTGTAGCGCTGCTTCATTCTCCAGGTGCTGAGCGATGTTTCTCTTGCTGGTATCCCCCTGCTGTGGGTTTAGAGCACTTGTAATCTCCCAGTGATTCTGGAGGGGGCAGAGATGTTCCTGGGCTTTTAACTTTTGGTTTTTACAGAGCCCCGCAGCATAGTTACTACTGAATCATTCATGATCAGGGCTTATCCAACCTCTTGAAAACCTCCATCAAAAGAGATTTTACAAGCTCCTTAAACTGTCTAAGCCACAGCCTCACCATTCTAGCAGCAAAGTTTTGCTAGACATTCAATCTAAACCTGTTTTGCTGCAACTAATTCGTTGGTACACATCCTGCTCTCTGAATCTACAAAGAAAAAGAGTTACCCCTTTTCTGTACAGCAGCCCTTTATATATTTGAAGACTGCTATCATATCCCTTCTCAGTCACCTTCTTATAAATTGAACATGCCTATTTCTTTCCACCTCACAGGCCTTGCCTTCTGAGCCCTCTATTTTTTTTGTCACCCACCTCTGGACCTTCTCTAACTCTCCATGTACCTTTTAAAATGGAGTACAGAACTCCATATGATACTCTAGGTGAGGCCTATCATCTCCAATGTCTTACACCTAGTGCTCTTACAGATGCAGCCCAAAACTACATCTGCCCTTTTTTCGCAGCTGCATCACATTGCAGGCTTATATAGATGCTGTGATCCACCAAGACTCCTAGATTCTTCTCCATAGTGCTACCATCCAGCCAGGTCACCCATTTTGTATTTTCCGATATTTGTTGCCTTGTATTTCAGTTGAAATCAGCCTTTTTGAAATCCAGTTCTGCTGACCTCATGCTTTCCCTGTCTCAGGAATGTGACTTTTCTGTATCATGATTGCTTCCTTCTAAGTTTCCCACCAGCTTCACATCCTTTGTCAGTTCTTCCCTGATGGTCAGAACAAGATCCAATAGTCATATCCTCAACTTGCTGGAATGGATAATTGTCCTTCATACAAGTCAGGAACTTACTCAACATTTTATTTTTAACTGTACTATTATTCCAGCAGATACCTGAAAAATTGAAGTCCCTCATTGGTAACATCTCAGAATTCTTGGATAATTTTGTCATTCCTTTGAAGAGTGCCTCATCCACCTCTCCTTCCTGATGGGGATGGTATGTTTCACGTCTTATCTTCACAAAAATGCACCCCGATCTCCTACCTTCCTCCTCCTGAACTAAAGAATAAATGTATGATCCATATGGCAGTGCTGCCACCTTTTCTCCAAGTCTTGTCCTACCAAAACTATGCATTACCTCTAAATGTTGATATTAGTCATCAGAGTTGTCCTATCAAGCCTCAGTGTTGCCAATCAAATCAGTTTTCTTCATAGGTTGTGATTTCCATCTTGTCTCACTTGTTTCCTGTATTTCTATACGTACATTGGAAGTGTTCTGCATTTTGACCTACTCATTTCCCATATATCTCTTATTGCTGTCCTGTGGTCTTCTGGCCCTTCCCAACTTGAGCCTTTTTTTTAACCTCTCCCCTCTAGGTAGTTTGCATTGTTGTTGGGGAGTTTTTTGCTCCTCATGCCCCATGGAGCCTAGTCTAAAGCCTTTCTTAGTAGGTTGGCCAAATAGTGCCCAAAGATGCTCTTTCCAGTTCTGGTTAGATGGGTGCAATCTCTTGATACCAGTCCTCATCCCAGAACATGTTGCCATTGTCAAAAAAAATACAAAGCCTTTATGTCAATGTCACCTTCTCAGTCCTGCATTTATCTCCATGATGGGATGGGTCCCTGCCTGCACCCTTACCTGCCACTGGGGGGATTGATGAGAACACCACTAGAGCTCCAAACTCCTTTGTAAAGAGCCTCAGAGTCTCCTCTCACCTTTTTCAGTGGCAGTCCAGGCAGTATCATTGGTGCCTACATGGACAGGCAGGTGGATGAGCTCTGACAGTCTTTCTATGAAATCCTAAATGCAGGTACCAGGCAAAAAGCAAGCCTCCTGGACCCTGAATCTGGATAACAGATTGGCACCTCTGTCCCCCTGCAGAAGGAAGGTACTGACCGTCACCGGTCACCTCTTCCTTTTTGGTGGCAGTGGTCTTGGAGCCTCCATCCCTGGGTCTCTGCACTTTCTGCTTTCTAGTCTTCTGGCCCCTCCATTCCAGCACTGCTTGCTGTTGTCTTTACAGATACATTTTCCTCAGCTGTTTCACTACAGTGTTGAAAGTGGATATGGACTTAAGTCTGTTCTTCTTGTGTGCTGGAGATCCTCCTCCTTCTAAGGATCATAAGACAGTAGGGCTGGCAGGGACCTCACAAGTCACCTACTCCAGTCCCCTGCTCAAAGCAGTATCATCCTTCTTCTAGCAGCTTCTTTTCTCTTTGGCCTCTCCTGTCTCAGCTCCTCACGACTCCTTCCCAAGAAGTCTTTATTTTCCCCAAATAGCATGCAATATGGATACCTGTGTTTCCAAACCTTCAGTTCTTTCCAGTGCGATGGACATCAGTTTGCACCTGATACAGATAAAACTGAATTCTTTTTTGGGGAGAAGCATAAGCATCGCATCCCACACAAGTAACACCTACTGGTACGTGTATGCTCCCTGGAGGACATCTAGGCTGTGGAAAACGAGACTTTCTTGTTCACTCACTCGGCTTCCTGCTCCCTGGCTCCCTCCTGTGGCAAAATCCAAAGCAAACTTTCTCTGTTAGCTTTTCCTCTGTGTTTCCCACCATTGCTCCTGACCCCCCATTCACACACACACACAGTCTGAGGATTGTTTTCCCTTCTCTGGGGGTTGGAGGGGATGAGGAACAACCAAACATCACTGTAACAAGGAAATTTTTTTGAAAGGGAACTACAGCTCTCGGCAGGAGAGAGAGATCCTTCAGGAAACCAGAACAAAGGTTAGGACAAAATGATGAATACAGGAATAAGAACATGATCAGTTTTGGTGAAATACAAATAACCATTAAACCATATTTTTAAATCGAGACTCTTCTGTACTTGCGGTATTTTTATCACATGAAAGCAGTGGTTCTCCCCAGACGTGCACTGCTCATAACGAGGGAGTTTCCTTTCAGAACGGTTCTTAAGGGGGATAAAACACAACCATTTTTATAAGATGTAATGTCTGTGATCTATTCTCTTGGCAGTGCATGTGACACTTCAAAAACAGTTTAATTGACTATTAGGTCTGTTTTCTTTTGCTGAGTGTTTAAAGGGAAGCAATTCACATGTGAAACTTTGTATTTTCTCTAGAGTTAATTTGCTGCTTGGCAAAAGCACAGCCCTGCCTGATAGACAGACAACTGCAGAGAGGGGAAGGCTGCCTTCTTGGCTTGTGTTTTCTTTCAACTTTTTATCCTGTGACAACTTAGTGTTCAGGAAACGTGCTTAAAAGCAGAGTGCAGCAGTAAATAACTATACTGTTTATAGTCTTAGCTGGCAGTTTGTGGATTAATCTCACTTCTCTGCCTCAGTGAATTGTATTTTTGACCTAGTACAAAACATTAGGGAACTCAGCTGGATTCTCAAAAGTGCTGAAGACCCTGCATGTCTCACTGTAGTGTAGTGTCTCTCTCACCTGTTTTTGTTTGTTTGTTTTTTAATAGCTCAGCACAGCCTCTTGATTTTTTTTTGGAAGTACTCAATATCCCCTGCTTTCAGTGCTGGCATGTGGCAATGATGTTCCAAGAATCTGGCCCAGAGTCAGCATGCTTGCAAGTGGCTCAAAATGAATAGGCCATGCAATTCCAATGCCACGGTAGATAATGAAAGAAGTTGGTTCATCTGTGTTGGAAAGGCATTGCTGTAAGGGTACAAGTGGAAGGAAGCAAATTCCAAAAATGAACTGAGGAGAGTGGCTGCCTTGCACAGCTGAAGTGTGCCATATTCCCCTGAGGGCCCTGCAGGTCCCGGGCATGGGAGGAGCAATGAGATGGAAACCTCAGGTGAGCAACAGGGATTTGGCGGGGATGGGGGTATTCCCACCCACAAGCAGGCCAGGTTGGAGTTTTGCAAGCCTTTAAAGTTAGGATGATGAGGACAGACCCCAGTGTATTGAATTTACTATATTGAAACCAGAAGTCCAGCCCTATCCACTCATGACTGATTTGCATTTTCAACTTACCACTTACTCCAGCCCCCCCCCCACCCCGCACCCCAAGTGTTATATTTAAAGGTAAATGTAAAAATTAACACTTCCCATTCATGTTTCACTAGGCGGCTAAGTGGATAGCATAAGCAGGTAGCCAAGTCACAGGCAGATCGGGGAGAGGGGGCGGGGATGCAAGAGTTCATTTGCAGCCCTCTGATTCCTGCTCCACCTAAACTTTAAAACCAACTGCCAATTGACTTCATGGCTCATCCTCATCTCCCTGATTCCTGCTAATCTCTCTCTTGACTCCACAGGTATTAAGAACCCTCCATCCTTTTTAATGTTCTTGTTCCACTATTCAAACTATCCTTTCTTCAGTAATTTTGCTGTCTGTTAACCTTTCCTTTAAATGGCTCTCTGCTATTTTGCAGCCCTGCAGACCTGTTTTTAGCTTTAGCTAAAAACCTTAACTCAGACATCATAATATTCACTCAAGTATAGAAACGACTGACACTGACGTACTGGAAGTACTGTCAAGACACTCCAGAAAGCTAGATCTTGTTTTCTGAATTTCAATAAGAGACATGCATTTAGCTATAATGACTACAGGACTAATCAGACTCTCTTAACTATTTTGACTATTTTTTGCCTAGTTTACTGTGTTCTTTTTTAAATATATATATTGTATTTATATATTAAATAATATATAAATACGAAATCTAACAAATTAGTGCACGTTCCAATAGTTATATTTGTTTTTGCTTTGAACTTAAACTGAATAATATAGTGCTAGCTTCCTAGCATATTAGTAAAGGCTCTAATTTCACTTTAATTGAAGAAAAATGTGTTGTAGTATTTGCAATGATACACCTTACCATGTACACCCCTCTTTTCAAAATGCTAGATCTACCTATACCAAGTCACATTTGTACTAATCATTCTTTTAAAAAACTGAGTGCTTTATTGATTACATTCAAGTGTCCGCTGCTCATTGATTTATAGTTTTCAGGTGAAAGAGTAATATAAAAGAAAGATTAGGGAAGCTGGTCATCTAGAACGAGGGTGCCATGGGACCCTGGGGTCCTTTGAGATCCTATCAAGGGTGCTGTGACGTACCATACAATGTTAGCACTGAGGAACGCAAACGGGATTCACAAGATAAACTCAGAGATTTCAAACAGGAATCCATAGCATTAAATAGCATTCTGCCCTGTTGTGGTCTGAGTTCTTTGGAACAGGAAAACCGCTCTATTATTTTTCTATAGACAAAACGTGAATAAAACCTAAAAGCTAGCATTTTCTTAGGGGTGCCTCAAATCTAATAAGGTTGGGAATCCTTGGTCTAGGATCAGCTGAGCTTCTCTCATTTCCCTTTGTATAGAAATGAAATGACAATGCTGCAAATGGGTGAATTCTAGAAGACCCGCTCCCCTGCTTCGCACAGTCTCTCTGTTGTTTCTATACTGCATGGACCAGCCTTCTCGTATAGTTGCTTTCAAGCATCTTGGAAACCAGGTGTGGTTTATTTGTAAGGTTTGAATTTCCACTTTCAATTTTTGGGAGAAATCACATCCAAATTCTTGTCTGATTTTGAAGTCATTAGGAAAAATCCAAATGACCAGAATCTAAATTACAGCCAAAATAATCTATGGTCATTTGCTGTAACTTTAAACCTTGAGATATTGAATAAATACTTCCACATGAATATTTGAAGTACTTCCTCATTACCCAGCTACCTGTGAGCTGGAAAGGAGGAGTTTCCCATGTCTAGACGGGTGTTTTTAACTGAATGTTATTGTACAGCAAGGTGCTCAACTTGAAGCAGGGATTGCAGGATGCCGCCTGCAAAAACCTAGATGACATAATTGTAATACAGGCACAGCAGTAGCTCTGACTGTGTCACGGCAATCCAGCTTCACAAAGAAAAAGCAGCCTCTCTGCCCCAGAGATCCTCTGCATCTAAAAAAGTAAGAATCCAGCTCCTGTCCCATGGGCTGCTTCCTCTGTATCTTCTGCTCCCTGCTGACCTTTCCACAGTGACTTTCCTCTCAGGAATCTTTTCTCTGCAGTCTTTTCTGGTAGCTGCTTATTTAAGCTTATGAAAGACCCTTTTTACATCTGCCACCTGCTCCTTTCTCCTGGCTGGCAAATATTAGCTCACCTCTTACCATGTTTTCCCTGTTCTTTTTCCTGAGGAGGTGTGGATATCTAAAATACAGCTACCAGCTGCTGTCGATATCTGAACTCGGGTAACTAGTGCATTCAGCTTTCTTTAAAGTGTGCTGTTCTTGGGTTCCCTGGCACCGCAGAACAGTCCAGCTCTGTTATTTCTGTCCTATAGCAATAAGAACAGAAAAATACACTGAACAAATCCATTCCCCTGATGGAGATCTTTCTGTGACCAGAAAAGTCCATGGTCATCATCAGAATGAGTATTTGAAATCCTTTCTTACTCAGCTGTTCTTTGTGTATCTTGTTCTTTTGCTGTCTGCACCTGAGAGCTATTAATGCCAGTGTTGTCAGAGAGATGCGCCGGGTTTTGTTCTTCCTCACCAGCATGGCAGGTTCTGATCCAGAGCAGGCATTAGAGAAGAAACTAGTGCCCTGGGCAAACTCGTATTTTGGTGCCCCCTATTCCGTGCCCTCTTACAGAAATAATAAACCTGTAATCGCTAAAGATTTTTTTTATAATTTCCACAAAAAAAATAAATAAATACAAAAGTGGAAATGACACAAAATTCAATTTGATTTTATTCAAATTGAATTTGAATTTCAGATTACATAAGGGCTGCACTGGAAACGCACCAAGGGCCCAAGAGCCACACCTCAGTGTGTCTGTTAAATTGTATTGTGAATAGAAGTGCGCGACTGTAATTGCTTGTATTTATTTTTCATTGTGAAGAACAGAATTGGCTTAGATTGGGATTTTGTGAAAAAACCTTTTGGAGGTCGGGCTTGTTTGCTATTGTAGGAAGGCAAGGCTGGAACGTCTCCTCTGTGATTATGAAGCAAATGTTACAGTTTCACAGGCTTGTTTGTCCCTGGGGTGGTGCCCTGGTTCCACTGAGTTAGCATATTTATTGCTAGTGGTGCTGTGGGAGAGACAGTGCTCGGGTTAATCGCATCTTAGGCTGCAACTGGAAGTTAAAAGAAAAGAAACCATTTTTTTGACTTGTGACCTGAAAGCAAATGTAGATCTGAAAGTAAATGTCCACCCTGAGGGCTACTGTTCTCGTGGGTTTCTGCTATAGTCCCACTTCAGGCATGCTTACTACAGTCATTTCCTTTTCTTTTTGTGCCTGTCTTGCCCATTTGTTCAGCTCTGTGTGTAAAAAGGGATGAGAGGTATCACATCTAACCAGTTCTACAGCAAATTCAGGTCTGTGATTGAGAAACACAAAGTCGGAGCAAGTGTCTAATTCAAGCCCCTGTTTTTTGGGGAGATATTAAGAATCATAGGAAAGTAGGACTGGAAGAGACCTTACAAGGTCATTGTAACAGGGAGCAACTCCTGTAATTTTCAGGGGAGAGTGGCAGGCCAAGCTTGTTCTGGGGGGTTGGCAGCTGGACAAAGGCTAGCTGACAGAAAGCAAGCAAGCCAGAGACTACATGGGTAGGAGCTCCTGCTGGGAGGAGTGACCATGCTGGAGCTAGCTGCACTGCAGTAAGTCACCACCCAGGGACAAACCTCCAGGCAGCACAGTAGTAAAGACTGAAAATTTCATAGATTTCATAGACATTAGGGCTGGAAGGGACCTCGGGAGATCATCGAGTCCACCCCCTGCCCAAAGGGCAGGAAGTCAGCTGGGGTCATAGGATCCCAGCAAGATAAGCATCCAATTTACTCTTGAAGGTGTTCAATGTAGGCGCTTGAACCACCTCCGATGGCAGGCTGCTTCAGACCTTGGGGGCTCGGACAGTAAAGAAATTCTTCCTTATGTCCAGCCTGAAACGGTCTTGCAGGAGTTTGTGACCGTTCGACCTCGTCATCCCTTGGGGCGCTCTGGTGAACAGACGTTCCCCCAGATCCTGGTGGTCACCCCTGATAAACTTATAGGTGGCCATCAGATCACCCCTGAGCCTGCGCTTTTCCAGGCTAAAGAGTCCCGTGGCTCTCAGCCTGTCATCGTAAGATCTGTTTTCCTGACCTCTGATCATGCGCGTGGCTCTCCTCTGGACTCTCTCAAGCTTCTCCACATCCTTTTTGAATTGTGGAGCCCAAAACTGGACGCAGTACTCCAGCTGCGGCCTCACTAAGGCCGAGTACAAGGGGAGAATGACGTCCCGGGACTTGCTCGAGAAACATCTATGGATGCACGCCAGCATTTTGGTCGCTTTACTAGCCGCAGCATCGCATTGGAGGCTCATGTTCATCTTGTGGTCAATGATGACCCCCAAGTCTTTTTCTTCTGTAGTGCTAACCAACATAGCACTGCTGAGCCTATAAGGGTGCTGCAGGTTTTTCCTCCCAAGGTGGAGAACCTTGCATTTTTTGGTGTTAAACACCATCAGGTTCTCGTCTGCCCATTTGCTGAGCTTGTCCAGGTCAGCCTGGATCACCCGCCTATCTTCTGGCATGGATGCTTTGCCCCAAAGTTTGGTGTCATCGGCGAACTTGGCCAGTCCACTCCTGACTCCAATGTCCACATCATTAATGAATATGTTGAACAGTATGGGTCCCAGGACAGAGCCTTGAAGGACCCCACTGGTCACAGGGCACCACGATGAGTGACTGCCATCAATCACAACCCTCTGGGTCCGACCACAAAGCCAATTTCCCAGCCAGCGGATCGTGGTGGAGCCAAAGCCACAACTGGGCAGTTTGGCCAAGAGGTGATCATGGGTTACCAGATCAAAAGCTTTTTTGAAGTCAAGATATATGACATCAATCTCTTCTCCCTTGTCCAGGTGATAGGTCACCTGGTCATAGAAGGAAATGAGATTGGTCAAACAAGACCTACCCGCAACAAACCCATGCTGGCTATCGCTTAGGATGTTAGCCTGGGCCAGTCCATCAAGGATGGCCTCCTTAATAAACTTTTCTAAGATCTTCCCCAGGATAGAAGTCAGGCTAATGGGCCTGTAGTTAGCCGGATCCACTCTCCTCGCTTTCTTGAAGATTGGCACCACACTGGCCTTCTTCCAGTCTTCGGGCACTACACCAGAGCGCCAGGAGTTTTCAAAGATCCGTGCCAGGGGCTGGGCTATGACGCTCGCCAGCTCCTTGAGTACCCTGGGGTGCAGATTGTCAGGGCCGGCTGACTTGAAGGTATCCAGCTTCTCAAGGTGTTCCTTCACGAGGTCAGCATTGATGGAGGGTAGGGGATCCCCATCACCCAGATCTCCCTGTCCCATAGCAGGCTTGGGCGTCCCGTGTGACTGATGAAAGACAGACGCAAAGTACCTATTTAATAGGTTGGCTTTTTCCTGGGCCTCAGTTGTCAGTTGCCCCATCTGGTTTAGCAGGGGTCCAACATTGCCCTTGCTTTTCCTAAAATAGCTGGGCTAAGCTGCAGCAGAGGAGGGCAGGCTGGCCATCAAGTCAAAATGGAAACTCCTGTGTGTGGCTGAAAAAGAGACTTGACAGGAAGGGGCTAGGCTTTGGTGGCCACTTAAACCCAGAGCCTGAGACCAAGTCGGGCAAGCGGTTTGGCTATGCATGCCCCAAAGGGAGGAGGTCCTGAGGGCAATGGCTGCAGGAGACAGATTGGCATGCACCTGAGCTGTCCCACAGAGTGGAGGAGAGAGTTAACTGGGACTTACGGCTTGCAGTGAGGCAGCGACCCAGAGTGGGGTAGATTTTAGTTGTAAAGCAGTTTGCTTGTATTTATGTTGTGATTAAGCTTGGGAACCAGAGGACCGATTTGTGGCTGTAGCGGACGATGGAGGGATGCCTAGTGGGGCGCTGTGACAGGCAGTCTAGCTTGGGGTCAGGGATCCAGAGGGCTGAGAGCTGGTGGAGACTTACAGCAGCTGCGCTTGGGGTCAGAGGCCCAGAGGGCTGGAGGAGTTAAGCCAAGGCTGAGAGGGCAAAGGTCCTGGAAGTGAGATGAAAGCCAGGAAAGAGCTGAAGGCAGAACAGGCTTAGGCTAGGTGGGCTAAAGCCTGGTGAAAGGGGCTGAAGGCCCAAAAAGGGCAAAAGCTGAACTAGGGCTAGGGGCCTGGGGAGTAGTGAGAGCCTGGCCAGGGCCAGGGGCCTGGCAAGCTGAGTGGGTTGTTGGATGGATGGGGCCAGAGGGCCCACTGGATGAAGCCAAAGTGACACCTACAAGGCATGGACATGGCAATAGGGGAGGTTCAAAGCCCAAGTATAGGTGACTGGTGCTCTTGGGCACTGATGGGGCCAGAAGGGCTGCAATTTAATGCCCAAGAGACAAGGCGGGTGCTAGCTGAGTATGGGAAGAACCAGCCGGCTGAGGAACAGAGACTCACTTCGGGACCCTGCAGCAGCCTTCCTAAACACTAACAGGTGCATCAAGGCATGGCAGGTGAGAAAAAAGGGCAGGTACCCTGAGGAGCTGGAGTGGGACAGGAGGCACTTGATCACCAGGGATTGCATGGCTGCCCCTGGGGCTGGGTCCTGTTAGTCATTTAGTGCAGCCCCCTACTCAAGGCAGGATTGTTCCTGACTAAACCATCCCGGCCAAGTGTCTCTCCAACCTCCTCAAAAACGTCCAAGAATGAAGACTCCACAACCCCTCTGGAGCCTGTTCCAGCCCTCAGGCCCAGCAGGTTTCCCCTCCTAATCTCCAGTGTAAATTTCCTCTGCTGCAGCTTGAGACCATTGTTTTTAGTTCTGTCCCCTAACTGATGCTTACATTAGGTGGTGACCTTCTGTAATAGGGGACCCTCCCTCATTACTGAGGAAGAGACATGAGCTCTTTTAAAAAGACTATGTTGCATTGGGACCAGAGGGAAAGAGCCAGAAGAGGAAAAGAGCTGTGTAAGAGGAGGTGCCAAGAAGGAGTTCTGCCAGGAGACTCTCACAGGGAGGTAAGTTAGGCGTTTATATTTCTGTTAGGGGTTTGTATTAGCCACAAGGCATAGAAGTGGCTGAAGGGGAGGCAGGAGGCCACAGTGGGTGTCTGGATTGTGACTAGTGGGTGGGGTGCACAGCAAACTGTTGGAGAAGGCAAGAAAACACAGCAGATGGTTATAGTGGGTAAGAGCTATCTCCAACTATATAAAGCAAAGCATAGCACCCTGATTCTTTGAAGGCAGCCTCCCAACATTTGTAATGACATCAGAAGGCAAAAGCATGGCAGCCAAGAGTTGGGGAAGTGACTGCTGGGATGGCCCAAAGTGCTTAAGTAGGTCTCAGCAGGCTGCTGGAGGGCGTAAAACAAGTGGGGAAACTAAGGCCTCTTACACTTCCCTTATGATTCCAGTGGAAATCAGCTCATCTGGCTGGATACTTGGACAGCAATTGAAAAAAACATTCCCCTAAAGAAAATCCATTTTAGTGAACTCTTTAAACGCTGTTTTTCGCTCAAGTAGAAGCTCTACGAATAAATAAGGCCCCTGGAGTTCTGCAGATAATAATGGATTCTAGAACCAGCTTAAATGTAATTATTATGGCCACAGAGCTCATTCAGCCTGGCAGCAGGACCTGATACTGAATAGAGATGTTTTATAACAACCTTTGTACGTTATAAACGTATGTTAACACTATACACCAGGAGAGCTCATCATTAACGCTGATAAATTCTCTCTAAGCTAATAGACACCTTTGCTCTTTCTGAATATTTTCTCTTTCACATACTGAACACATGGCTCATTATAGGCCAAATGTACTTAGTACACATGGGTCTCACTGAAGTCCATGAGTTGTGAATATGTAAGTCTGGGGAGACGCTGATCGTTTGTCTTCATACCCGAGGCAGAATGCTGGACAGACATTTTCAAAACTCTAAAGAGTCATCTTAGTAATTTATAACTTTTCCAAACCCTTACCTTTCAAATTCAGATTTGGTATATTTGGTCTCAGACTGTGAATGTTTACAAAGTAAATTTTAAGAATGTTTTAAGTCAACCTGAAATTACTTTAAGAAAAAAGGTACTGGGAAAAGTTTGGCACTGGCATCCATGCTTTGAGAAACCTCTGAATCCAAAGTCCAATTCTACTGTATGGCCTCCTTGAAGTACAGCCTTGCTATGAAGAGCAACTATATACAAATGGCACCGTCTTCCTCCAGGGACCTGTCCCTTTTGTGTAACCATCTGCTGATGGTTAATACCAAAAGTAAGTATCTATTGTGCTTTCTCTGGTGAGCACTGCACGATTAGCAGGAAAAAAGTTGTGAATCTAAACTTTTCATGTAAATGATCCACAAAGTTTTTTACTTAAACTGTACTAATACAACTTGTGGGCAAAGTGGCCTTGTCTAAGACTGGGAAAATCTACTGAGTTAGGATTTGAAAGCATGTTAACCATCACATTTTAACATGAGGTTAAAAGCAGTTTAGCATCCACTGTTAACTATTTATTAACCTATGCTAGCTAATACTGTATATTTCAAATGACTTTTCCATGTCTAGGAAGCCGATTTAGAGATTTTAGGATCACATGGGCAAAAGCGAGGCTCTGTGAGGTGGTGATATAATGACTTCTCTCAATCCAAGACTGAGTTTGCAGTTAGGAAAACTGAGCTCATGATTGAGAGGGCAGCTCTTACAGCCACTTCTCAGAGAAGAAATGTCCTTCTAGGACAGGCAGTGCTTTCTTTTTTTTGGCACAGCACCCGCCCTGGCCTCACACACAGCACTGGCAGTGCTGGATCACTTGTCTGGTTTCATGCCACATCTTGACCACACTCACCCCAAACACATTTTGAGGCTCAAGGCCAGGGAAGGCTTTCATGGCTTCTATAAGAGAAATACTGCCAGTGGGGACAGGCAAATTACACCCACAGTGCTCAAGCATTAGTATCACAGCAGTTTTTTGCTTTGTTTTTGTTTTGTACTATACAGTAACTGGTTATTAATATACTATTGCTGTGTCTCTTGGGGAAAGACAATGCAAGTAGAGGATGATGCCCTAGCAAAACCTTTAGTTAAAAGTGAATCTATTTTGGCACTGTACGTACACCAAAGTAGGACACCTGGATACAGATGACTGACTCACTGTCATGCCACCCTACCTGTTAAATATGGAAATGGTATAATGTCATTGCTGTACCTCTCTGCAAGAACAGAAAGGAACTGACTTCATGTTCCAAACTGTTTTGTGCCAGAATCATGACATGGGGGTCTAAGATGGAGATGAAGATTGTTTCATTGTGCTGCACAGAATTCAGGGCACTCCACTGTTATTGCCACAAGCGCCAGGACACAGCCTCCCTTGAGCTCAGGCTATGAGCATTTTTCCATCCACTACCAGAACAAATCAACATTTCAGTTTTCCCCAGTGTGTTTCTGTAACTTCAGTTTCATGGCTCTTGGAGGTAGTGCCTTAATACCAGCTTCTAGCTCTTATTTTTTCTCTCTCTTGAGGTAAGATTACTGAAGCACTGAGGCTCCAGCTGTCTGGTTTTTCTACTCTCCACACAGCAGCGGAGAAACTGAGAACGTGACCATGTCCAAGTCATGTAACAGGTAGTTCTTCGGGAGTTGCAGATTACAAACTCTGACCCTTGTTTTGTTAGGGGGCAAACAGAAGTGCAACTCCCAGCTGTAAGTGGGAAGGCTTCCTGCAAAGTGTTCTGAGTTACGTCCTTACTGCAGACCAAACAGAAGTTCACTGTTGGTTCCAGTGGGGAGAAAATCTAGCTGCATGTTGGGAACCTGCAGCCAGGCTCCCATAGTGCTGTGGGGTGGGGGAGGCCACGTAAGTGTGCTGCAGGGTGAAAAAGATTAGGAAATGCTTTAAAAGCAATGGCTGTGGCTCTGCCAGTGCTTGCTGTTTTCAGAATGGGTGGGGGGAAAGGGAACGGAGGGAGCTCATCTTTAGGGCTACCCAGCTGGTTCTACAGGGTGGGATGGGTGAATTGGAACCCCTCACCTTGGGGGGAGTAGAAGGGCTCCAATACACCTGCCTCACCCCCCAGGGGGGCTGAAAAAATCCCAGACTGAACTCCCTCTGCTTTCTTTCCCCCGTCCTATTCTGAAAACAGTGACAGGCTGGGAGGTCTGCAGACACAAGTTACAGAAAATGCTACATTTTGAAAAGTCATCATCTGATCTCTCATGCAATGAGAGGTCACATTTTCACCAGATCTTCCATTCTGTAAGCTGTCTGCAGCCATGCGCTTGTTTGGTCACAGCTATAAACTGATTTCTGTGGCCAGATCGAGCACAAATTGTCACTTCTGTCTACATCCCCACAGGCATGGAGGACCTTGAGTTTGTCTGAAGTCATAACCCCACTGTAGGGTTGACTAATAGTATGAGGATCCCACAGATAGGCAGGCTATCATGCTATGCCCAGGGCTGTCTTGCTAAAACTCTTAGCAAGGATCCCAAAAGAGGCAAAAACAAGTTTCCCCTTTGTAAAGTAGCAATTTGTATGATAAGCAATCAAACTAAGATCTTCAGACCCTTTTCTTTTGTCTTCCCACCCTAAAGAAGTGATTGGCAGGGCTAGTCCACAGTGTCCCATAGCGATACTGCTGCTGCTGCTTCTTCCTTCATGACAATACAAGCTGTAGGGGTGCAGAAAAACTTACCGGGCTATGTCTTCACTGAAAAGTTATCCACGGCACTTTTCTGATATCCCAATCCTGGCTGAATTCTGGGTGTAGACAGTTGGCACTCTGCAACAAGGGAACCTGATTTTTAGATCCACATGCATCCAAGCCAACGAGGTCTGGACAGAGTCCAGATGTTGACTCTGGAAGGATTCCCTGTCTAAAATCCTTAATTTAGATGTGAAAGACTGCAGTCCAATAACCCTTGCTTCCACTACTAGTGCTAAGACTTCCTATGCCTCTCAATCATCTACACCTCATGCCACAGAAGTCACTGCACACTGGGCACTGGCTTATAGCTTAATTATTTCAAAATGCCTGGCAGACAAAGAAAAGTACACAGGTTTTCCACCAAAAGTTCTAAAACACACTTTATACATTACAGGAGAATTACAGATCCATGTAGAACAATAAGCACCTACAGGTAATATTCTTTTCTAAGTCCCTTGGATTTTGGTCACTATCCTTCAGGGGAGCTAAAGCTGCTCCTACCTGACTCTAGCTCTGTTTCTGGTATTGAACTCACTCTCCCTTGTTTTAGAAGTTATACTTTTCTCAAAGCCATTCTTTAGGTCAGGTGGGCAGATGAAACCAGAGCTCTTCTAGCCAGGTGCTTAACCTGGGATGTCTGTGATGAAATAGTCCATTCAGTGACATTTCATTGCCTTTGTTTAAGCAGATGAGAGCTATTCAGGGTTGATGGCTCCTTGATTGCTTCATGCTTTCTCAGACAAAACCTCCCAATTTACCAGGTTCTTGCTAATAAATTAATATCCCAATCCACAATTTCGGGAGTGTTGGTCAAATGGTAAAATTTGATATGTTCCATGTTTTGGGGCTGTTGGTAATCAAACTGCAACCTTGTCTGCCAATCCACAATGACTACTACAAATACAAATATTACTGTGTCTTCTGCGAACAACAAACACTTTCCCCACAAAAAAGCATTGAAATTTGTAGTGTGCATTATATGTGAGAAATATGATAAGAGCAGTTTCTACTGCTTACTGGGGAAACGTAAGTAAAGTCTGCGCATAATCCACAGGGAAAACAATGAACAGGTTTAGCGCCTTAGCTGCTGCTACTCAGTCACTGTAAGGAAGGATTTTTTCTTCATTCTGCCTTTCAGAAACAAGGTACATTATCTTACTTCAGGGCACATTGGATGTGAGAAAATATGGTATGTTGTCAGATATCATTGAATGGATTTTATGTACTTCTGACTCTCAGTGACCTGCCAGATAAAGCACATTAGGGACTAACTGGTTCAGAGATGCATATGTAGGGTTACCGTACATCTGGGCAGTTTTTAAAAATATGAACAAACGTCCAGGATTTTGCTCAGACTGGCACTTCTGGGCTTGCCCGAACTAGGACCTACTGGGGGGCTGGGGAGAGTGCAGGGAAGGCAACTGGAGGCAGGAGGCACCACGTGTGTTTGTGCCTGGCAGGGTGGTGGAAGCAGCCCCAGCAGCTGGATGCAAGTAAGTCTGTGGGGGGTGGGGGTTGGTGGGCCAGGGCTTGGGAGCTGTGTGTCAGGGGTGACTGGGGTGTGTGGAGGGGATGGATGTGAGGGGGTGTGGGTGCCTGCCAGCATTGAAGGAAACTGTTTGGGCACTGGGGCTGTAGCAGGGCAGGGGGGAGGCACCTACCCCTCCAGAAGAGGAAGGGGCAGGGCAGGGACCCTTTAGGGGAAATGGGTAGCTGCATAGCTTGGCCAGCAGAGCAGAGCTGTGTCCTTGCTTGCAGGGGCAGGGCAGCCAGATGCTCAAGGCTGGGGGGGAGCAGGGGGCTGTGGCTTGGGAGTGAAGGGCACCATGGGGGGCAGAGGACTATGGGTCAAGGGGGCAGGGTACTGGCAGCACCAGGGAGCTGTGGGTCAGGAGTGAAGGATACCAGCAGGGACAGTGGGGCTGTGGGTTATGAGTGAGGGGCACTAGCATGGCCTGGGGGTGGGTACTGTGGGTTGGGGGTGAGGGGCACCAGCAGGGCCAGAGGTTTGTGATTTGGGAGTGAGGACAGCAGTAGAGCTGGGGGGTGTGGCTTGGGAGAGAGGGGCAACAGCAGGGCACTGGCATATCACTGTCCCTCCCTCCCAATCATATAAAACCCCTCCCCCCCACAGCTGTCCTCTTTTTTGGAACTGGCAGTATGATAACACTACGCATAAGCTTTCTGTAGGCAAAGTAGTAGAAGGTGTATTCATGAGTATTAAGAGCTATATACATTAGCTGTAAAAGTTTGATCATCTAACCAGATAAAAACCATCTTTTAACGAGCTAGCTTCAAACACTAAACTGCGCTTGATGTTAAAATATCCTTTGGTCTTCAGTGTGTTCATAAGCAGATTCAACAGAAAGTGTCTAACTTCTACTTGTCCTGATGATAGAGGTAATTACATTAGTTTGAACTAAGAATGGAGTCTGCAGGCTAGTTTTTATCTGACTTGCCTTTCATAGGAATGTGTGTGTTTAATATCAGTTGTCATCAATCACTTCTAACGCTGGTGTTAACCAAGTGTGGAGATCTCTGCAGTTATGATCAGTTGTAAAATGGCTGGTGATAATCTAATTTCAGGATATTAAGGATAATGGTATTGCATGGATGTAATCTAGAATAGAATGGGTTCTAGAAAAAAAGTAATCAATGTTTGATCTACTTTAAAATCTTATGCTAAAAGCCACAGAAAAATCTTTCTGAGCTTTCTTCTGTTTCTCAATATAACTGCTGTCAGTGGACTTAATGGAATACAGATTAGAGCAGGATTTGTGCACTGCCTTACTGGGCACTGTGCTGCTGATTAAATATTTGGGTTTCTGAGCCTCCCTTTCACTTCTGCTACAGTTGATCTTTTCAGGAAGTGGAGTCCATTCTGGATAATCACTGTTTTGGGGAGAAAAATTTACAATGAATTTCAGAATTTTGCAAGGAGGCGAGGATTTCTCAGAGTGATCTTTTACTGAAGCAACTGCATATGTATTTGGGGTAGAGTCAGACAGGCTTCTGAATGCAAGATATTCTTCATCAGGCTACAACATTACTCTAGCACTACTATTTTCAGAATTTTGAAATCCCACGGATAAGCTAAAGACAAATGAGGAGGACAAGGGCTGGGCGAAGCAGCCCACAACAGGACTGTAGTATGTATGGAAAACTAGCTTCTCAAGGAGACACAAAAGATGACAATGAAATGTAGCTTTTATCTTTATGTTTTGCTACTTTCAGAATCATGCAAGTGGAAATTCACGCTATGCTGACAGTGTTCTACAAATCTGCATTGATCCTCTCTGTGTTGATAGTCATCAGTGTAATGAACTGGATGGCAGGACCTGGGCACCAGCCTTAGACACAGATTCTTGTTGAGTGCAGAAAGGGGTCTCAAAAACAGCAGCAGCTGAGCTGCTAGCCCAGCCAGCATTATGCTGTCCTGCAAAAGGCTGCTGCCTAGGGTACTCAAGCACCTCTGACAGCCACAGGGAGAAGATCTAAACGCGTCTAGAGTTATGGAAAATTTGCCATGCGCATACTTCTGAATAAAGTAGATTATGCTACACAGATTTTCTAATTAGGCAGAGAGAATACTGTTCTAATCAGTATTTATCTTGTAAGTTATAACTTCATGGAAAGATTTTCTTTTCACCATCTGGTCTTGTGCATTTTTGAATGAGTTGACAATTATTTATGTGTTTTAGTAGGAAGAGAGAGAGAGAGAGAGAGGAATTTGCCATATTTGGAACTTGAAACATTTTAAATAACTTTGTTTTTAATGCAACCTGTATGAATTATATTCAGTGCTTGACTGTCAAACTGTGCCAGAAAGAATTTTAGGGATGTGAAACTTCCAACTTATTTCTATGGGGGGAGGGGGAGTGGCATATCATTGCTAGTGTTCTTCTCCATGTTTGAAAAACTGTCTGGAGGTTAAAGGCCACATCTGTATTGCTGTAACAACCAGACTTACTTTGACTTCTGTGGTTAGAATCTTAATATTGTATTTGTAATAAGGTTTGCCTTGCTCAGAGTTCAAATCACTCTTGATATCCATGACATCCAAACCTGTAAGATGATCAGATCATTTTAAAAGCTGAAGTCCCTGTAGGCAGCTGGTTTCTCCCAAACTGCTTATCCAGTCATATTGTAATATGTTAAAAACACAACCCAAAGAGTTAGATGAGGTCTGTTAAGAGAGAAAAACCTCTTGAAACTTACAGGAAATCAGCAGTTATATGAATTCAGCACTGGGGGGAGAGAAATACTGAATATTCAGAACCCCCCCCTAGGAAGCGCACCAATGATAAATGGGCCTGACAGGCATTCTGAAGGTGCCTGCCATTTCATACTCAATTACTCTCCACAAATTAGGAGGTAGCATCAAAGAGTTTAAATAAGGCTTCCTGAAATTTTTCTGCTGACTTCAGCAGGGTTTGGATTTGATCACAGTTTCCATAATTACTATGTTCTCTTCATCTCCACTGCAAGTTCTTTCTGCATACTGGTATTTAGATAGTTAATCTCCTCCTTTTTTTCCCCCTTGTAATCTACCTTCTCCTCTCTTGTCTAGACCACTAGGTGTTGGTGCTGGGCAGCTGGCCCTGAAGAAAGGGCCAATCAGAGGTGGGCGTTTGCATCTAAAATTTGAACATGTTTAAGATCTAGATCCACCTATTTTACTTGGGTTAGGTGTTGCACAGCCACATTCCTGTCACTGAAAACAACCTGCCTTTGTCCCTTATCCTAGATCAGGCCAGTTCAGTTTAAGATTTTCTTAGTACTGACTGCAACAGAATATAGTTTTCATGAGATCATCCCAAATGAAGAAGCTTAATGGAATGTCCCCTAGAGAACATTTACTACCAATTTTCCATCATGTTAAGTGATGATGACTACCCAATGTCCAATCCTATACTGAAGACAAAACATGGTTTTGCTGGACTGTCAGAGAAAGCCAACTCAAAAAGGTCCCTCCCTTCCGAGAGAGAATTGCTGCCCATTTTAGAGTTGTCTTGTAAAACCAACAGCAAAAAATTCCCAGCTGATTAAGTGCTAAACAGGATTTCTTCAAAAAGCAGGTCCCAGACCATTTCAGGCTATAACATCCACTGACTTGGCATGTAACCTGCAGTATACACAATTGGACCAATAAAAGGAATATAGCAGAAACTAAAAGAAAAAGCGCAACGCGCACACACACAAAAAATAACCACTGTAGCGCTGATGTAATCTCCATCATCAGATGATAAACAAGCCTCACTTCTCCCCACTCTAGTTACCAAAGTTAGTTCTCCTAATACTCCCTCTTTCACAATTTCACATTGTTTATTGTTCTGATCTTTAATGTTGCAAAAGCTTCCCTTTTCCTGGGTGCCAGGTGAGCTCTCTTCCACAGACCTCAAAATATTACATCAAGCCTCAAAATATTTTTTTCTTTCAACCTTCTTCACTGGCTTCAGTTCTGGAACTGGAGCCTGGTAACAATATAAAAAGGCCTCTTTTCCCTATTGTTTCTGCTTTGCCTCGACTCGTTTCCAAAGTGATGCCATTTTCCAGCTCGTCTAATAGAAGGTAAGAAAATTGTCCTTTTCTGCAAGCTTTTGGGATCAAAGTCTGGACTTTGCCACACACACACGGCAAGCTACCCTGGGTGGGGTAGGGGAGGCTAGAGCCAGCACTGGGCTGACCCCAGCAGCCTTATCTGGGGTTCTGGGGGCCTCCTGAAGCCACAGCAGTGGCAATTCTGCCACATGGTCTGGTCAAGAGGCACAGCACAGCTCCAGGTGGCCCAGCTCTGCTTTTTGAGTGGTGTATGCTTGCATTTCTCCACTTCCTTTTTCCTGCAGGTCCCCCCCCCCCCCCCCCAAGATATCCAGGGGTCAACAAAACTTGCTGCTCTGCTTTTTTTTTTTTTTTGTTTCCCCCCCCTGCATGTGCATGGGCAGCACACCCTTGCAGCACGAAGAACATCTAAATGTGTGGTATGTGGCACTGCAGATGTGTTTGTGGCACCACATGGTCATGCTTGGTTGGACACAGCCAAGAGCTCCACTCCTGAACTGGCTAAAGAGCTTCAAGGGGCTCTTGACCTTTCAGGACTAGAGCTTTTAGTCTACCCAGTCTCCCATATCCGTCTCTGTGACCATGACGCAAGCCCTCCTTTGTTTTTGTGGTAATCTACAATATTGCTTCTTTTCAGACAGTTGCTCTTGCTTCCTTTACTACATACAAATTCAGACTGATGGTTGAAAGAATTCTGTAAAATAAGAGAAGTCACTCAGAAAACACAGAGCATCTGCACTACTTATGAACAAGTGAACTATTTGAGTCAGTTCACCATAAAAAGCAAAAAAAAAAGAGAAGTATAACATCAAATATTACATACTATTTTCTTTACTCTTCATCTACTGAATAAAACGAGGCAGAAACAAAAATTAAAAGGTCAGAAAAGAATGAATGAAGAATTATTGAACTGTAATGATTTTGCCTCAGCCTTTTCTTGCTATGTCTCCTAGTTGCAGAACATAGGTGACTGGCAAACTGTTTCCAGTTGCAGTCCTCCTTGCTGTCCATCATAAAATGTTAACAAAGGGGAAATCCAGTTGTCCTCCAAAAGTAAGTCTCTTTAGCTTGCACTGTCCAGAAGTCTTTTTTATTTTCTATACTGTCATGATAGAAGAAGTGTGATATGTCCTGTAATTCTAAGGTCCAGTGAATCTTGCATCTATTATATTTATAAGTGCCAGCCTAGTTATACTGTACATCAGAATTACCACATATACTTGCCACTAGTCTGCTGCTTGTATATTTTACATAGTGCTTTATGCATGTCCTTTCACAGCACCTGATGAGATAAGCTTCTCCCCAGAAAAGCTTGTGCCACCCCTCCCTTCCCCCCATCTATTTATGTTTGACCTATAAGGTGCAAATTTACCCTCTTTTACTGTCTGGTTGTCAAAATGTGGTTAAAAGCTCTTGGTTTTCAATTTGAAGTGTTAATTAAAAGTTACTACTGGCTCTTCACTGGACATTCCATTCCAATAGGCTCAAATTCTCGACTTGTAAGCACAAGTATTTTTATGACATCATGAAGGATAATCCTTACCTCTATTATGAAGTCAGTTTTTTGGATTTCAGCACCGGAATCTTTCAGCACAATATAGAAGAACTTGCTAGAAATCCATTATTTATTTCTTTGATTTATATGCTACGCTTCCCAAAAGAGGCTCCAAGGAAGCTTTTTATAAAAAGACAAATATTGTATATGGAAAGAGAATGAAATGTTAAAAATAAGGAGGAATTGCCTACCAAGAGACTCTCAAATTCAAAAGAAACCTACCCCTCACTTTTGCATCCTGACCTCCGAGACAGCGTCTTCCTGAGCCAACCCACTATCTCTTTAGATTAGAAGAACAGAAAAACCCTCCCTCATTTCTTTTCCCATCCCTATGATTCCCAGTTCCTTGCTTCACACTTAAGGGAGCTTCCCATGCTTCTTATCTCCACCAAGCTGTACCTCCTGCTTGGTAGTAGCTGCGGCCATCTCCAAAACACATTCGGTCTTCCTGTCCCACCAAAGAAACACATTATTAGATTTAAAAAGCCAGATCACGCAATACAAAAAAACCCCCCCAGCCTTTTGTTGTCTGTCCCCACTGAAAGGCAACATCACGCCATGGCTCATTTTATTTTTACTTCTATTTATTGGGAGGGCTGCAGCAACTTAAGAAAACAATGCATGGAGTAAGGTCTAATTTTTCTGGTAATGATCATTTAAAATAAATTAGCCACAACTGCAGAAGTTGTGTTCATGCCCTTATCCGACGCAAAAGTCAGGATGAGTCGTCGGCCTGTATTTGATACAAGCCAAGAGATTATCCAAATAACCTAGGAAAGGATGGAGTATCATTGAATTTTTGCACAATGTTTCAAAGTCGCAGTCTATCAACACTCTGACACATTGCAAATAATAAGCATAGGATTATATGGAAGTAGGGCAGGAAGGGACCTCATGATGTAATCTAGTCCAGCCTCCTGCTCAAGGCAGGGTCATCCCTGATTAAACCATCCTAGTCAAATGTCCATCTAGTGTGCTCTTAAAAGTGTCCAGGGATGGAGAGTCCATGCCCTGTTGAGGTTGCCTGTTCCAAGGATTAACGACCAGCATAGTAAATTCCTTATAATTAGGGACCTACACAAATCAGTTTTGCAGGCAGATCTCAGGACCATCTACCATTTTCATATGCTTATTGAGGCAGCTCACCCCCCCCCACAAATCTCTGATTAGTTGAGGGGGCCCAGGTGACCCTGCCCCATATTGGCTAAGAAGGCTGTTCCATTTAATCAATTGGTGGGGGCAGGGCCACATAACAGGCAGCCTCTCAGCCAATCTGTGGTGAGGGGTTGGGGCAGCAGCCATCATGCCTGCTCCCCTCTTCCCCTCCACCAGCAGACTATACAGCTGGGCTGCAAGCCATGAGGACTGCTGGCTCTTACTGGATTTAGCAGACATCGCCTGATTTTGCAGTTTTCACAAAATCTGCAGTGTTGCCATTTGAGTCGGTCCCTACTCAAATCTCCTGCCTAGACTTCCTGTGCAGCAGTTGCAGGCCATTACTCTTAGTCACATCTCCTACAGCCATATGGAATTTTATGTCCACCCTCTTCAGAGTTGCCCTTCAGGTATTTGAGAATTGTTATTACATTCCCCCTCAGGTATCTCGTCTCCAGAAGAAATATTCTCAGTCTTTCACCCTTTCCTCATGAGTTACGTTTTGCAGTACTCTAGTAATTTTTTTTCTGGATTTCTTCTAATCTGTCCACATCTTTCTTGACAAGCCAGACCCAAAATTGGACACACCACTCTAGTAGTCTCCAGTGCTGAACAGAGTAGAAGAATCACTTTCCTTGATTTGCAAGTGATACTCCTGTTAACACAACTTGGTGTGCCATTGGCTGCTTTTATTTATTTGTTTGGTTTTTTTTTTTTTTAAGAAAAGAAAAAAGAAAAGAGCACACTGGCCAATATGCAGGTTATGGTCTACTATAATCCCCAAGCCCTTCTCTGAAGTACTGCTGCCTAGCCAATCATCCCCCATTCTGTATTTGTACATGCAATTCTGTCAAAGTACAGGACTGTGCATTTGTCCTTGTCGAATTTCATCCAATTTCTTCAGGTATCCAGGTCTTTCTGGATCCTAACCTACCCTTCAGAATGTCTGGCAGATGACACCAACTTGGGTGAAGTTGCAGTTTGCAGGGTGGGCACTCAATCCCATCTTTCAAGTAATTTATGATATTGAACAATACCTGACCCAGGACAATCCCCTAGGCCACGTCCAGATGTGCACCAGCATGCACTGTGGCAAAAGTAGTAGTGGCACAAATCTGTGCTGTTTTTTGTCACAATGCATGCCCCTGTACATGCATTTTGTTGAGGGACAAACTGTCCCACTTTGGGCAAACTGCCCTTGCTCAGGTCCTCCCTCTGGCATGCTGCAGGAGCTGGGGCACAACTGAAGGAGTAGAGGCTCTGGCTAGCAGCCAGAGTGTCTCCCTGGAGGACCAAGCCTCCATGTCTGCTGGTGTATGCTCATTGTATGTGCCGTGTCATGCCACATCACATTTTTTCCCCCCCAGTGCATTTTTTTTTTTTTTTTTTGCCACCAGAATTTCCTAGTAGCAAACTCTGGCCCAGTGTGGCAAATTTGCAATGCGGGACACATTTTAACGCTCCCCATGTGCAGTTTGTGGTGCTACAAACCAAACAAACATGGATGTGTTGATGTGGCCCTGGGAAAGCCGACTTGATACTTTCAACTAGGCATCAAGTTATTGAATCAAACAGGGTTTGACTCCGAGGCTCTCGCCTTTTTTGGTGTCTTGGATCTCATGGCCCTCTTTTCTGCTCTAATCTGGAGCCTGGCCCAGAGGCCCACCCACTGGCCCCACAGTCAGGGGTTTGCAAGTTCAAAACCAGGGAATAGCCCTGAATTCACATTCTCAGTCCACACAAAAAGAAAACCAAAACCCCCAACACAAAATTGCACCTCAGGTGCATAAGATCACCCTGGCCTTTTAGGATCATCCCTTCTAGCACCAGGGTCTGTGCACTCCAAAAAGCTGCTCCTTTGCTGGCACCAGTCTTCACTCTGTAGTAGGCTCCCAAATGAGGCCTCCTCCTTCCCCTAATAGCCTCACTTAAACCACCGGTGTTACTCAATAACCAAAAGAAATATGAACAGTCCTGCCCATGGGAAATAACTGCCACCAAAAAAAAAAAAAAGTGATTAAAGAAAGCAGCACACCAGCTTACGTTTACACAGGGCTCGTGCTTCAGCTCCCCACTGTCAGCTACAGTCTTTCTTGTGGGGCAGCTGCTATCTCTCTGGGGGCTTCCATAGTTCCCCTCCTCCAGCCTTTGGACTGCTCACCAAGCCTCTCCATACAGCTGTGGGATACACACCTTCCTCTTTGGCTGCTAACCCTACTGCCACTCAGCCCAGGGTTTTTATAGTCCTGGCCTGCCCCTTCCGCTCAGCTGACTAGCTGGCCAGGCTCCGCATTTAACTCCCTCCTTACCAGTGTGCCCAGAAAGTTCTGGCCTTAAACGGGTGGACCTGTCTTCTGGTGACAGGGCTACAGTACCCTGTTACACCCCCCCTTCTCTTTCATCTGGGGTCTTTCCTTCCCCTCTGAACCCTTGACCTGCCTTCAGGTAACAGGGTCAGGGTTCCCTGTTACTGTCCCCTACTGCCATTTTGAAGTGCAGGGATGCTGCTACATGAGATGTTGCAGGTGCTTTGATTAGACAGCTCTAATTATAGTGCCTTCCCCTACCCCCAGAGCACGTGTAAAAATGCCCTAAGGGTTTAGAGGAGGCTAATACAATGCCAAGTTTATAGAAAATATATTTTGTCAAACTAACCTGATATATTTTTGATGATTATAAGATTGGTTGATAAAACTAACAGACTGCTGAAAGATGTTTAACTAGATACTGAATGATATTTTGATTAAGGTGATTGAAAAAAGCAAAGTGCATATATAAAATGAATTAAAAACTGGTTTACTGGTAGGACTTAAGACATAAACAGGGAAAAGTCAGTGAGCAGGTTGTTTCTAATGAGGTGCCACTGGCATCAGTTCCTAGCTCTCTCTGATTTATAATTTCTTCATAGCTCTGGAGGAAACTATCAAATACAGTTTATTGATATTATTGCACAACTGGCAGAGTGGAAAATGAACAGTCACTGATAGATGCTTATCTTGCTGGGATCCTATGACCCCAGCTGACTTCCTGCCCTTTGGGCAGGGGGCTGGACTCGATGATCTCCCGAGGTCCCTTCCAGCCCTAATGTCTATGAAATCTATGAGAAGGATCTAGCTCACTTGGTAAACTGAGTACAAACAACAACCTGTAGACACCTGCTCAATCTGCGATTTTGGGCATTGTCTGCGCTATCTGTGAAATAATAATAAACGACTTAACCTGTGAGAGGCCCCTGAAATCGGCCACCTGCTTCCTCGATTTCAGTAGGTCTCTACCAATACGTAATATGAGCAAATACAAAGTCATATGTCTAGAAATGTAAGTTATGCTACAGGATAGAGGCGTCTATCCTAAAAAAACTCTGAACAGTGACTCTTATCCAGGAGCACATCTGCAAGGGGCTGGCAGGGGGGAGATTATGCTTAGGGGCAATCAACACGGGTTCATTAGAGGCAGGTCCTGTCAGACCAACCTGGTGGTCTTCTATGACCAAGTCACAAAAGCCTTGGACACAGGAGTTGTGGTGGATGTAACCTTCCTGGACTTTAAGAAGGCCTTTGACACTGTCTCTCACCCCATTCTTGTTAAAAAATTAGGAGATTGTGGTGTCGATGCCTACAGTCAGGTGGGTCACCAATTGGCTGGAGGGCCGCACCCAGAGTGGTGGTGGACAGGTCATTTTCCACCTGGAGAGATGTGGGCAGTGGGGTCCCCCAGGGCTTGGTCCTCGGGCCCGCACTGTTCAACATCTTCATCAGCGACTTGGACAAGGGCATGAAAAGCACCTTGTTCAAGTCTGCAGACGACTAAGATGTGGGGAGAAGTGAGCACACTAGAAGAGAGGGACAGGCTACAACTAGATCTCAACAGGTTACAGAGGTGGGCAGATGAGAATAGGATGGGTTTCAATATGGATAAGTGCAAGGTGTTGCACCTGGGGAGGAAGAACCAGCAGCATACCTACAGGCTGGGAAACTCCCTTCTCATTAGCACAGAGACAGAGAAGGATCTTGGAGTCACTATTGATTCCAAGATGAACATGGGCTGCCAATGTGGGGATGCGGTCAGGAAGGCCAACTGCACCTTGTCATGCATCCATAGATGCATCACAAGCAGATTCAAGGAGGTGATCCTCCCCCTCTATGCAACATTAATCAGGCTGCAGTTGGAGTACTGCATCCAGTTCTGGGTGCAGCACTATAGGAGGGATGTGGACAGCATTGAGAGGGTCCAGAGCAGGGCCACTTTCATGATCACCAGGGGCCAGCAGGGCAGGACCTATGAGAAGAGGCTACGAGACCTGAATCTGTTCAACCTCCACAAGAGAAGGCTGAGAGGGGATCTGATGACCACCTATAAACTTGCCAAGGGGGACCAGCAGGCAACGGAAGAGTCCCTGTTCCCCCAAGCACTACTGGGAGTAACAAGGAATAACAGCCATAAGTTGACGGAGAGTAGATTCAGGCTAGATATTAGGAGGCGCTACTTCACAGTCAGGGCAGCTAGGGGCTGGAACCAGCTTCCAAGGGAAGTGGTGCTTGCCCCTACCCTGAGGGTCTTCAAAAGGAGGCTAGACAGCCACCTAGCTGGGGTCATTTGACCCCAGCATCCTTTCTTGCCCATGGCAGGGGGGTTGGACTAAATGATCTGCTCAGGTCCCTTCCAACCCTACCAACTATGAAACTATGAAAAGAACTTGTATCCATGCTGGTAGATAATTAGCTGGAACATGAACATCCAGCGTGGAAAAAGTGGCCAAAAGAGCTACTGTGATCCTTGAATGTATAAACAAGAGAAAAATCAAGTAAGAGTTGAGATGTTCTATTCTTTCTGTATTTGGCACTGGTGCCATTGTTGTGGGAATAATAATTCTTTTATAATTTAAGGTAGGCAACACTCAGAAAATAATCATAGAAATTAAAAGATTAAGAAAAGTACCTCACAGAGTCAAGGAGCTTTAACTGGTTAACTTTTAAAAAAGGAAATACCAAGGGGTATTTGTATTGCACCCATGTGAGGAATGCAAGAGCTAAGTACTTTTCCTTAACAGAAATTTGATAACAGAGGACGTGATAAAGTATAACAAGAACATTTGTTGGAATCTGAAACGATGCAACATTAAAATAGAAATGAAGGTGCAAAGTTTTAATGGTAATTAACCACTGAAGTAAGCTACCAAATTGTGACGGATTTGCTATCACTGGCATTTTTAAATCAAGATCAGATGGGAGTCTAACAAAGATAGGCTTTACTTTGAACAGGAATTACTTCAGAGAGATCCCATGGCCTATGTCATGCAGATTTTAATGGCCCACTCTCCTTTTGCAGCTGCACTTGCATATGTCTTTGGATGAAGTACAAGAGCTATGCCCAGCTCTCTGCGCACCCTGTGTTGTTATATTTATTATTTCTGCACAAGGGTTGAACACCTATTTGAGCTTAGATTAGCAACAGGTGACACAGGCTTCTAGTAGTGCACAAATGACTCATGGCCCTGGCAGCAGGAGCAGGACCAGGGGTTGGTGACCACCTGCAGATGCCAGCGGCGGTGTCGAGGGGGGTGGCAAACAGCAACCGCCCGCAGGTGCTGCCGACAGTGTTAGCGGTGCCTTTTTGCCGTGGGTGGACCACCACGCTCAGGGGGTGCACGTGCACCCCCGTGCAACCCCTACGCGTCACCCCACCCGTGCGTCAGTAGAAACTGTTTGACATTCTCCGCTAGGCCCTACCTCCGCCATGTTCCCCTCAGCTGGATAATACTCAGGGGTGGGTCAAACCTGCCACCCCCATGCAGGGCGGGACCCACGCGGTCTAGGGTGGCTGTCACAGAAAACAACCTGGTTTTCTGCTACTCTGTCCTCTATTGATGTGTAACCCGACGCCTTTATGTCCCCTATTTTTCTCTTCAAGAGGACATATGGGGGTCGGGCACTTCATAGGTATTTGGATGGGTGCGCTGTGGTCCCGTCTCTCCCAAGCTCCTGCAGGCTGGTGTCTAACTCGCGGGCCGTGCTGAGGGCTGGCACCCCCCGCCACCGCGGGAGCCTGCCCCGACCCCCGGGCTCTCCCCCTGCCGGGGCTGCCCCGCGCCTGCGGCCGCGGCCCTTTCCGGCCCCCCCCGGCCGCGCTGCCACATCCTCCGCTGACATCAGCCCGCGCCGCCATATTGAACGAGGCGCCGCCACAGGGGGAGCCGGCCCGGCCCGCGCCCTCCATGCGTCCCCCCGGCCCGCCACTGCCCCGGGGCCCGTAGCGGAGCCGCCGCGGCGCCCTGCCGCTGCCCAGCGCTCGCTCCCGGCCGCCGCCCCCGGCCACCGCCGCCGCCATGACTTCGCTCACCCAGCGCAGCTCGGGCCTGGTGCAGCGCCGCACCGAGGCCTCCCGCAGCGCCGCCGCCGCCGCCGACAAGGAGCGCGGGGCCGGGCCGGGCGCCGAGGACGAGGACCGCCGGGACGAGCCGGGCGACGACGAGAAGGGCGACTCGAAGGAGACGCGGCTCACGCTCATGGAGGAGGTGCTGCTGCTGGGCCTCAAGGACCGAGAGGTGCGGCGCGGCCCGGCCCGGCGGGGGGTCCTCGGGAAACGGCCCAGGGCGCCACCGGGGTCCGTCCTGCCCAGGGCTCGGGGGTCAGCCGGGACCGGGGGGAGCCCCGGGATCGCTGCTGAGGAGCCCAAAGGATTGCCCCCCACCCCCGGCACCCCTGAGATTATACCTGTCCCCCGGTTACCCCTGAGATTCCCCCTCCCCCCCATTTTACTCCTGAGATTATCCCCCCCGACCCCCAAATTATCCCTGAGTTTACCCGCCACCCCCCGAGGAGTTCCCCACCAGGTTACCCCTGAGACTTACCCCATACCCCCAGGAGCTCTCCCCAGGTTACTCCTGAGATTTCTTTCCGCCCGCCCCCAGTATTCTGGACTCCGGTGTTTTTTTTCCTTTAGTGGAAAAAGCAGTGAAAACAAAGCTGGTGGCTTCTGAGTGGGATTCAAGTCCGAAATGCAGCCACCCAGCTAAGTCGTGTCCCAGTCTGTCCTCACGCCGACAGCTTGTTTGTTCATTATTTCGTTTGCCACGGTTGAGATTTGATTGGGGTGGGCTGAAGATAGAGGGTCTGTGTCCATCGCCTGCCTGTGAATGTCTTTTTATCCTTTCTTTTTTCACTTTCTTTTCATACTTTATTTTTTCCCCCTCCTGAGAGGGAGGGCTGTAGGTATATGGGACACGCATCCTGCAGGAAACCCAGTCTCCTGGAGGGGCCTTGATTAGGTGGATGTGTGTTAAACAGTGGTGCAGGTCTTTCCTTCAGGCAGCAGTTTTAATGCTGTCTAGAAATGAAAAGGGTCGCTCTGTTTCTTGAGCTTGGTACCCAAAGCAGGCTCTAAGGCAGGAGGCAGTAATGTTTTTGGGCAGAGTACCAAAACCCCCACAATATGTACTTGTAAGGTGCTGGGCTGGATTGTCAAGGTAGCTGCAAGGGGCCTGATCCTTCTTGTGCTAGTACAGGCATGGCTCCCTCCCCGCTGTCTGGCCCGAGGTGCCTGTGTACCTGCTGCCAGCAACGAGCCAGCGTAGACCCTGGTGCAGCTGTTTGCAGCCTCCCTGCTGCCCACCATGGGGCCCAAGCTCTTGCAGCAGGCAGTGAGGAGGCTGCAAGAAGCTGCACTGGGGTTCCTGGAGCCCCCGTCCAGCTTGTTGCCAGCAGCAGATGCATGCAGGCCTCAGGGCAAACAGTGGGGAAGGGGCTGGGGCTGATTTGCCACAAGGGTTGGTCCCCTTGTGGCTCCTCTGCAGGCTGGAGGGCTGGCATGCCAAGCAAAATGTCACGTGCCACGATCTGGGACCTGACCTGTGCTGTAGGGTGTTTGTTTGGAGTGGGAAAGCATCCCAAAATCATACATATTCATGAGCAAGATCAACGGGAGATTGGATTTGCAGGAGTTTGGCTTGGCTTAATTTAAGTTAGCTATACTGTAGTAAGTAACAGACTAATAGTGAGTAGGTTGAGGAGCAGCTGGCATGGTTGATACTCTATCTTTAACGTGTATGTAGAAATTGGGTAGATATTGGGGGGTGGGGTTTGCTGTATCCACTTCTTGTTGTAGGCTTTTGTAGGCTTATGATAGGCCTTGTTCTTGCCATCAGACTCCTTGGATGGATACTTGCATCTGCATGAAGTCCCAATAAAATTAGTAGACCCTTCACACTTGCATGTGGATTCACCTGTTCACTCTCTTGACAAGTATTGGGGCCTTGTGGCCTGGCTCTTAGCATTAAAAAAAACATGCTCTTAATGTTACAGGCATAAGTGGTCTCAGTCAAGTAAGGTTAAGCATGTGTTTCAGTCTGCTGAGTTGGTTCCTTAGACCAGTGGTCTCCAAAGTGGGGTGCACGCACCCCAGGGGGTGCATAAGACGATCCATTGGGGTGCGGGAAGAAAATATTAGAACTTCTATTTATATTTATATAAATATACATGTATTGGGGGTGCGTGCTCAAATATTGTTTACTGATGGGGTGCACAAATATAAATATACACATATATATGGGGTGCGTGCTCAAATTTTTTACTGATAGAGCTACGCGATCAAAAAAGTTTGGAGACCACTGCCTTAGACTTTAAACTCTTATGGTAGGAACTGTATCTTCCTTTTGTAGGTGGATAACACTTACCATATTTTAAGTGTTCGCAGAATATAAAAAAAATATTAATTGAAATCGGTTCTGAAATCCTGTTTGTACTGGCATGCATCACATTAGTTTAGTTAAATGATTCTTAAGGGCTGCATATACCCCAAAATCTGAGTACTTTCTATAGAAAAATTATTTAGATTAGGCCTATATTTAATGTTAAATCTAGTAATACAAATCTTAATAAAGAGGTGGGCAATTATTTGGGCCCCTGGGCCACACAGACAACCTGTTGCAGACCAGGTCAGAGTCCCCTCTTTCTCCCACCCCCCAGCAGCTCACCAGAGCTCCCTAAGTGGCCCCATCCTGCCCACCTGGCCGGGTGCCCTGACTGCATGGGACTACCCAGTTTCCATGGTGACCCCTGGTTTTGTGGGACAGGAGCCCAGCAGTGACCAACTACATTCACGGACCTGCTGCTCCCTATCTCCCCTACTTCACGTCATCTCCAGTGTGTCTCCCATTGTGTGGCTCCCACCTGGCACTTGCTACCCAGTGTCCCCTGCGCAGCCCTGCCCAGCTGTGCTCTTCCTCCCTGTGGGCCAGGCCTTCTGCTGCTCCCCGCCCTGGCAGCAGCTCCCAAGCCCTGACCTGCTGCCAAGCTCCACTCTCACTCAGCCCTTTCTTGCCATCCCTGGCTCCTTCTAGCCATGCCCAGGGCTGCAAATGGTGCCAGCTTCAGTCTTTCTCCTGGCTCCATTCAGGCTGGGCTAATGCTGGGCTCTGCGCTGAGAGTCGGGGTGTCTGCAGAAAGAGCTGAGCCCCTGCCAGGACTGCAGAGCTGGCGGGAGCCCCTTGCGTTCTGCTCTCTCTGGGGCCCTTCAGCTCCCAGTGCCCAGTCCCATCAGCCACAAAGCCACTGCTTACTGTTTGGGTTTCATGAGCTGCCACTGCTTAGCCCAGGACCCCAGCCCTGGCCCCGCATACCTGTCCCATTCCTGTTGCTGGTCCCCATCTGTCCTCAGCCCTATCCTGGCTGGGGCTCGAGGCAGAGCCATGATCTGCTGCCTGCACACTCCTGCAACAGGCGCCAGTTCTGTGGGCAGGGGTGTGCGGGCAGTGGATCATGGCTGTGTCCTGGGACCCAGCTGGCATGGGGCTGTGGATGGGCCCTGGTATTGTGCAGAGCCAAGCACTAGCCCAGTCCGAATAGTGCCAGGAGAGAGACCTGAGCAGGCGGGCACCGTTTGCAGACTCAAATGTTGCTAGAAGGAGTCGGGGTTGGCAGCGAGGGGCTGAGTGGAAGTGGGAGCTTGACAGTGGGTTGGGGCTCAGGAAGTGGCAGACCTGCACCAACGTAGGGAGCAGTGGAGGGCCTAGGCCATGGGGAGGGCGAGAGTGGGCAGGGCTGCCTGGGGCACATTGGGTGGCAAGTGACGGGCAGAGGCTGCACTGGAGACTGCACAGTAGGGGCAATAGGGAGCAGCAGCTCCATGAATGCAGCTGGTCACTGCTGGGCTCCTGTCCTGAGGGGCCTGGTATGGGTCCTGTCCTGCAGCCTGTGCTGGGCACCAGTGCACCCTACAGTTGCTGGGACAGGTGGGTGGGAGCAGCTGCCTTGGTGCTGGGGCTTTGACTTGGAGGCCAGCAGCTGCCTCCACTGTCTTGGTGGGTGTGTCTGGCATTGTTGGGCATCCCAGCCCAGGCTGCCCTCTGTGCTTGGGCTGGGTGGGACTGAGGGACTCTCAGCAGGCTGGACAGAATCCCTTGTCAGGCCAGATTCAACTTGTGGACTGTAGTTTGCCTACCCCTGTCTTAATAGCACTTTACAGACAAGAAAATGTACTTGGTCAGAGACCTTACACGTATAGGGCAAGACGTACAGAAAGATGAGTTAAGGTAGGGGACATGGATAAGGGGTACTTCACTGTTACTGAGGTTTGTGATGGAGTTGTGTGTGCTTGTTTTGGGGTATTTTGTATCTCTTTGCCTCCACAATACTTGGAGCTTTTTGTCTTCATACTGCTTTAAAAACTTCAAAGGAACACTGAAAACTTCTACAATATTTTGGAAGATGCTTAACTTTGTACTTATTGTTGCTCAGATAAAAATATTTATTGTTAATTAGGTGTTATTAATCTTTTCCAACTAACTTATTTTTTTATAGTTTGAAAGTACAGTAGGTAGAGCCGGTTTCAATTTTGTTTCACGTTATGTTTGATTTTTCCCCATTGTTTCTAACGGCCTTTCTCCCAGAAGAAAGGTAGAGAAAAACATGTTAAGGAGTAGTAAAGTGTGATTGTGAAATCATAAAAAGTGGCAGGAAACTTCAGGAGCAAGTTTTAGTACTGAAAAGTACTTAAATCATTTGAAGTAGTTAGACTCTCTTCAGTTTATTACAGTGGTATAAAATCAACTATACACAAAATAATTCCGTATTAGATTGTAGGAATATATTCTTATAAAGGCTGTATATTCCTAGCAAGCAGAAGTTATTGGTAATTGGGGATTTAGTATTCACATTTTAACTAAGCAATAGCTTTAAGATTCAGAAGACAATGTCCGATGACAGCTATTGGGCTTTTGTGGACAATGGAATATGTCCATTGTTTTGTTAGTTTTTTTGCTGTTACTGTTTTTAAATCATTAAAATAAAAAGCCCTTAATTGTTGTTCAGCTCACGAAAACACTATACAGTTTATTCTACAAAACCTGGGCTATCCTTAGTATGGTGAAACTTGTTCCTCTGCAGAAACAAAGAGTGCATTATTTTACTACTTGGTCTCAAGTAATTGTATTTAGTCTGTGCAGTATATATAACAACAACACCAAACGTATTATCTGTTGATCCCTAATAACCAGGGATCCTGATTTTTCTCCAATATAAAAAAAAATCCCCAATTTCTGGTTAAAACAAAGTAACCCCAAATCCACATTTTTCAGTGATGAAAATGAAACCACATATATTAGTAGTGTTTAATTTTAAATCACAGAAAATGTGGATTTGGGGTTACTTAACAGCTGCCTCCTAACTGGTAAGTCTGGTGTGGTGGAAGGGGAGGGAGGAGGGAAGGGGCTTGGGGGCAGATCAAGGCTCTCGTGATGAGGGAGGGCATGGGACTGGAGTAGGGCTGGGGCACGCCTTGCTGGGTTAGGGCAGGTGCAGTACAGCCGTGGCTCATCCAGGGGATGTGGGGACTGGCGGGGGCAGCTTGGCCACTTGGCCAGGAACTGCTGGTCCGGCGGCTCTACCACTGTTTGCCTGCTAGCCCCACGGTTCCTGCTGCTTGTCCAGGAGGGCATGGGGTGCCACTTATCCAGGGGTGCCCCTGGCTCTGAGCAGGGTGGGCTTTAGCAAGGACTGTGCCAAGCTCTTCCCGGTGGGGCAGGGCTATGCTGGGAATGAGCTATAGCAGGAGCGGGCAATTATTTTGGGTGGAGGGCCGCTTACTGAGTTTTGGGAAGCCATCAAGGGCTGCGTGACAGGCAGCCAGGGGCAGATAAATATTAATTTTCTAAATTTTTGTAGGGGTCCTGTGGGCCAGATAGAATGGCCTGGCGGGCCACATCTGGCCCACAGGCCGCATTTTGCCCACCCCTGGGCTATAGTGAATTTGTGGCTGCAAATCTCCTCCCTGCCCCCAGCCGCTTCCCAGCGCAGCCCTGCCCTGCCTCACTGGAAAGAGCTTGGTACAGCCACGGCCCCAGCCTGCCCTGCCCCATGCAGATCTGAGGGCACATTTCCCCTCCGCCCCCTCCTCCTGAATGAGTGGTGTGAGCCACTGGGCGAGCAGGTGAGTGCTGGACAAGCTGCTGCACCAGCAGCTCCCAGCTGAGCAGTGTGCAGCCCTACACCTTCCCGCACCATGAGGCCCTTGATCTGCACCCCCAGTCCATTCCCTCCTCCCTCCCCTTCCAGCACATCAGACTTACCAGCTAGAGGCAGCTCTCCATGCTGCTGGGCCGAGTATCAGATCGGTATTGGCCGATATGCCTCCTTAAAAATTGGCAATCGGTATCGGCCCCAAAAATCCCTATCGGTACACCCCTAATTGAAATAGTGCTGTGCCTGTAGATATATGAAGTTGTTGGATAGTTTGAACAATCTACAAGGCTGACGTTCTAGTGTTCAATCAGATATTTTAATTAATAGCAGCTTGGCATGCTATTGGGATAGTAAAGGCTAATGCGTACTGATAGATGTAGTATCCTTGAGGAAATGACTAACATATTAGAAGAGAATGAATTATTAGGATTCTTCGGAGATCACAATACTTTCAGGAAACCTGTAAATCCTCCAGAAAACCTCTAGAAACTATGCTGTAAAGAGGATCCAGTTCATCCTAACATTTTAAATTACAGGTGTGACCAGCTGCTGTAGGAATAAAAAGATACTTTGCTATATTAAGTTGTAAGATAATACTTTAAATGGTGTGGATAAAAAGTATGGTTGAACAGGGGTGTTATTTGGTAAAAATACTCAAGGGCTTGTGGTTGCTGTTTCATGGAAGGTGGAACAATAAATAGTTGGGAGAGTAGGAAATATATATATTTGTAAATATTAGCCCCTTTATAAAGATCAGTATAGCATAATTTATTCTTAACAGTTTTTGTTCAATTTCAGTTGCTTTCTAGTCCAGGGATTGATTCTATAGAAAACTACAAGATTGGGAGCTGGCAATTCTGCCTAGCTGTTGCTGTTTTTTCTTTTTCTTCCTTTCTTCTCTCTCCTACCCGTGTTTCCTCCCTCCTGCCCACCTTCTTTTTTTCCTTTTCTTTTTGAGTCCTCAAGAAAAGGAAACTTGTTCAGTTCTGGAAATATATTATCATATACAGCTTTTTACAGATACCACAGCTCATGTGTTGGGGAGTTTTACATTTGGTTTCCACGGTGTTGGTCATTTTGATAGTAAATAGAGATCAAATATTTTAACTGATCCTCCACATGCTGAAATAAAACTCATATCAGTTATACACTGTGGTGAGATTCTTTTCATTCAGTGTAGTCTGCTTTTTTGTACTAGTAGGTTTTTGCTGTAGACCTTAACCGTGTACTTTTTTACTGAGTACAAGGAAAAATATTTGAACACAGAATTCCTGCAGCTAGGTCATCAATAAACATTTTTGTTGTTTTATTGACCTTTTTTGCATGTGAGACTGCATGGTAACCTAGGAGAGAAATGTAATGATAGGTGGCTTTGCCAGGTACTGAACCATCTCGGTAATTACTTTCCTCTTCCCCCTCTTTGGGAAAAGTTAGATTGAAAATTGCAGAATTATTGTCATCTTCTAAGCTTGAAATTTTGCTGCTCCTAAAAGTAGAAGACATTTTTTAGCTTTAAATTTTAGCTCTCTTTCCCAAGTTTTACAGTGGAAGTGTTCGGTTTTTGAAGGGTCTTACTGACATACGCAGATCAGTTGAAATGTATCTGGTCTCTTAAGCAGGCTGTCTTCAAAGAATACAGCTCTACAAGGCTAAGTACAGACAGTCCAAAAGTCCAGGGTTAATTGATTCAGTCTTTGCAGGTTAGTCTAAGATGCAGAGATTAAACTGAGAAACAACTGGACACACATGCACTTTTGATTCAAGAAATGCAGCCGTATGCCTGCAGTGGCTCAGGCCAGAAGCTGGGGGGGAGGGAGGAGGGACACTAGAACCAGCATTCTGTCATGTAGCCAGTATGGGCTGCATGTTTGCTTCCTCTTCCTGCTGCCTGTGAAGTCTCTGGGATTTGCAGACCAGATTCACATCAGCAGAACTCTTCCTGCTTCAGGCACAGGCAGGGGATGCTTCCAGGTTTCTTTGGTATTTGTCGTCCACAGTCACAGCCAGCAGTAGTTTGAGCAGGGGAAGGGATGTTTAACTTTCCCTTCTTGGCCCCAGCCCCCAGCCAGAATTTGCTTGGTGGGGAAAGCATGCTGGGGGACTGTGATTTAACTGGAACCAGGAAAGAGTCTGGGACAGAAGTTCCATAAACTGGTTTGATCCAGATCAGTTAAGTCTAATACTACTTTCAATCAGGTTCATCTTAAACCAGTTTCAGCCATTTTGAAACTGGTTTTTGTGCACTGAACTTATGTTCTGTTACAGGTTTAAACCAGTTTCTGATCACTTAGGCTGATTTATGTGCAACTTCATTCCCTAGTCCAAAAGGAAACTTTATCCCAGCTTGGCGCTAAAATCTTAAATTCATTTTGACTTACTAATCTGAGTAATAGGACCTATTGCTAAAATCTTTGCTTTTTAAAATTAAAATGAAAAACCCTTAATGAGCTGAGACTGATATACTATAAAGCCATTCCTTTCTCTGAGCCTGAGTCTTGGTTTTGTACAATGTAAGGTGACCTGCAAAGGATTAAAGTTTTGATTTTTTTTTTTTTTTTTTTGGCTCCATATATTGCTTTTTCCTTTTGTTGCTTGTGTCTTGTCTTCAGTGTCAATTTTGAATATTACCAAACTTTGTTGGTAAAGGTAGGCATGCCTGAAGAGAGCTGTGTAGTGAATTTCGTTTATAATTGGTAGGTGAGAGTGTTCTGTCTTTAACATCTTCTCTTTCAAACACTCACAGTTCAGTTTTAGTCAAACAAACTCTGCTTGTTTAAGATCCTGAACAACATATTCACTGCCCCTCCACTCTTCTAACAGCCATCTTTTAGAATTTTTTTTGGCAACCATAACTGCTAGTTCTCTGGTCACCATTGAGTCCTCTAGTACAGGCAAGTTAGGCACAAAAGCACTTCATCAGGACCTTTCTTGTAATGTTTCTGGTTTTATAAAGAAGCAAAAAGGCATATGATTTCCTTTTTCTGTCATTTTGTTTAAAGCTACTGTCTGTACTACATCTGGGGAAATATCACGCAGTCACTAGAACAGAAGTAGCCAGTTAACTGAAAAATTAACATGGTTTAGATTAAACAAGAAACATGTCCTTGGAATTCTTTTCTTGTTTCAGTTTTTGTCACAGATAAAATATGTTGAAGCATTGCCTCATTTTTCTCAGTCAATTAACCTAGCTTGTAACCAAGGCTTTGGCAAATTGGGGAAACTGAGCCTTACTCTTTCAGAATAGCTCCTTTTATGGACACTATTCAGGAATGAGCATTCCTTTCATAAAACAAAGTAATTATTCCAGAATATAGTAATTTTTGTATTATAGAGTTCTAGAATAACCCTGACCTTATAGATCAGTCCTAAACTTATTTTGTCACATGCTCACATATCTTTTATCACATTGCTCTTAGCTTGATGTGTAGCAACTAATCTGCTTACAAACATTGTGGCAGAATTGAATATTCAGATGTTTCAGTTGTAAAAATTAGTAATGTTTTATAGATAGTAGTTGAAGGCTGATATTTAATCTAGGGGTGAACTGATAAGGATTTTCTTGGCCGATACCAATTGCCGATTATTATTAACCAACTGTATTGGCCAATGCCAATCTGATAGCTGATATTTAGTAATAATGCAAGGCATTTTAGATTATTGACATAAATAAACCTTTTTTCCCCCCTTTTTTTTCTTTTGGCGTGCTCTAGCAGCCTCCTGCATTCCGTGTATCAGTGTCCTAGTGTTTAAAAATGGTGGTGGGGTGCTTGAACTCAAGCTTATCAAATGAGCTTGAGTTCAAGCACTATGCAAGGGACGAGGGTAGACGCGGGCTGCCTGCTGTGGTCTCGGGGCTCTCTGCTCTGCTGTCTTTGCCCTGGGAGCCCCATGCCAGCCGTGTGCCCCCTGCCCACCCAGCAGCAGGGGGCACAACTCACTGGCTCCACTGCTGCCAGGTGTGCAGGAGGTGGACGGCTGGTGCAGGGCTCCCAAGGAAAAGGCAGCAGAGCGGAGAGCCCTGAGTCCACAGTGGGCAGCCCACATCTGCCCCACATGCAGATCTGGGAGCACACATCCCCCCCATGCCTTCGGGGGGGGGTACATGCAGTGGTAGGGAATGCCCCCCCTCCTTCCTCCCACCCATGCCCTCTGGCTGAGCAACCTGTGGCTCTGTCCCACCCCCTGATCCGGCCCCAGGTCCCATGCCCTGCCCTGGCTGGGAAGTGTCCCCTGCCCCTGCTACACTCCCTCCATCACCATTGGGGGGCCTTGATCAGCTCCCCTTCCCCTTCATAGATTTACCTGCAGGGAGCTGCTTTCCACATTGCTCGACTGCATTCCTGGTCATGTGCACGCGTGTGGCCATGCATGGTCTGTTCCTGGTAGCCCCAAGCAGGAGTCCTCGCAAGCTAGAACACTGCCTGTCTCCAAGGGGAAACCCGCCATTTCCTAAAGGAACCCAGGCATCTGGGGGCTTCAGCCCCATGAGGGAGAGGGAACCCAGGTGTCCAGGGCCCTGGCCACAAGGCATGATTATAGGTAAACATTATTGGCTACAACAGCCAAAAAAAGCCGATAGCCTGTTGAAGTCATTTCCCTTTTACTGGTGCCAGTCTGATAGGCAGCTGATATATATATTGGTGCACCTCTAATTAAGTCCCCTCTTAGTGTTCTCTTCTCTGGACTAAGTGAACCCAGTCCCTTCAGCCGTTCCTCATAATGTATTAATAAAAGAGGTCACAAGTACACCTATTCTCAGATGTGTTAGAAACATGTTGCCCAGTGGACTTTTGAGTGTAACAGGGATCCAAAGGCCCCATTTAAGGAGAGAGTGGCAGATTGAGTTTGCTGTGTGGGGGCTGGCAGCTAGGAAGCAGTCTAGTCACTAGAGAGTTTGCTGCCATAAAGCCTAGTAAGAATGGGGTAGTAGTTACCACCAGGGGAGAGGCTGTCCTGGAGCTAGTTGCTCCACAGCAAGCAGCTAAGGGAAAGACATCATGGTGGCCCAGAAGTGGGAGCTGTGAGCAACAGTTAAGCTGCAGCAGAGGAAGGCAGGCTGGTTATCAGGCCCAAAATGGTGTAAACCCTTGGGTGGCTGGAGAGCTGCCTGCCCCAAGGGAGCGGGGTTTTGGGAGGTGCACAAGACTAGGCAGTCAGTTGGCCCTTCAGGCAGCAGGGAGAGGAGCTCCTGAGTAGGGTGGATGCAGGAGAGGGACTGACCAGTACCCAAGTTGTCCTTGAAAGGTATAAGGCAAGAGTTAAGGGGACTTCTGCCCAATGGGAAAGTTACTGACCCAGTGTGGGGAGAGTCTTTTGTTATACAGCCAGTGGGCTTGCTTGTGTTTATGTTCAGATTAAGAACCAGAGGACTGGATTGTGGCTACAGGGGAGGTCTGGAGGTCACAGAGAGGTGCCTGGTGTGCATTCAGGAGCAGGCAGCCTAGCCTGGGGTCAGAGACCCAGAGGGCTGTGGCAGGTGAGCAGCGTTAGACCAAGGTTTGAGAGCGAAGGTCAGGGTCAGGCAGCCTGGCCTGGGGGCAGGGACCAGAAGTCTGTGGGCTGATGCAGGCCAGGGGTGGGAGAACCAGGGCCAGAGGGAGCAGCGTGGCCTGGGGTCAGGGACCCTGAGGGCTGGGACAAAAGCACAATAGCCGTATGGCGCAAGGGGCCCAGAGAGCCGAAAGTGAAGACCCCAGTAGGGAGGCTGGAAACAAAGGAGGCATAAGTTGAAGAGGGCTAAAGCTTGAAAGTGGGCTCAAGCCTAACACAAGTGGAACCAGGCTGGGGCCAGGGCCTTGGCAGGCTACATAATCGATAGTTAAACAACTACTGATAACAGATGGGCTACCAGGCCCAGTGGACAACTTGAAGTACTATCCATGAAGCATGGGCATGGCTGTAGGGGCAGAAGGAGACCACAAATAGTCCTTAAGGCAGTTGGTGCCTGGAGGCACTAAAGGAGCCAGGGGGACCCCCGCTGAAGGGCAGGACTGTGGTCAAATGGATATGGGAGGAACCCATGGCCAAAGAACAGACAGGGACTTGCTCTGGGACCTTGGGGCAGCTTTCCTTTTTACAATAAAAAAAATATTCCATCAAGGCATGGCAGGTAAGAAGAAAAGGGAGGTTGCTGCAGTGGAGCAGGAGCTGTGCAGCCACTTGGGGGCATCACGATTGTTCCTAGGGCTCAGTCCTGCTCCAGTGGGATATATGGATATTTATCACTTTTGGGAACCAGCTATTAGGTTTTGTGCATTTTTTTTCTGTCTCGTGTATTTGTTTATATAGTTTAATCAGTTGTCATGTACTATACATTTCATTTTCAGCCACTCGCTGTTACATTTGTCTTAAACTTGGGGTGGGGATAAGATAGTTGACTATGAAAACAACTTTAATTCTGAGCATAGGTGAGCATTATATACCAGCCAGTGTTCATATTTATTCTGTGGTGGAGTGTGAAACATCCAGCCCATGGAATGTGTCATCCAGTCCTTGGAGGGGCTGGGAATTGGGCAGCAGGGCAGGTGGTTCCCTGAGCCAGCTCAATGGTCCATGAGCCACGGTGGTTAATGCTGGTGTCATGCAGTCGCTGCTGAAGTCCTGGGTATGAAGCCTCTCCTCAGGAGCCTGAACCACTTCATTGGGGTTAAAGCTGCTGCTGTGGTCTGCCCACCACTATTCCCAGGTACAGAGTCCCACTGGGGACTTGTTTTGGTTGTGGTGGGTTAAGTCTTTTCCAGCCCAAGACACGCCTACATTAATAAAAATTTTGTGCAACATACCTGTTAAGGTATTCCCCATCCTCATACCTATTGTAGCTCATTTCCATGGCAAACTTCTGCAGCACACCTGTTCAATTCTGACAACACATGGGTTGGGAAAGACTGGGTTAAGTGACAGCAGCATTAACTCAGTGCAGCTCTCTAAGCTGACACAGTGGCTCAGGCCTCTCTGAGCAGGGGTGAGGGGTAATGCTGCTGCTGCTTGCTATGCTGCACACTAGAGGTGGGTCTGGATCTGGCTCATGAGGTGCCCTGTGGTTTGGATTCAGCCTTGAGGAATCAGAAAAATTTGTCATAGTTTTTCTGTGGTGTACACCTAATGCAAGGTTGTGTAAGAATTACTTTTATATTTTCAGGAGACCTTTTTTGCACTGTCTTCTCAGTATCGTCTACAGTGAGATGATCTTACAATCTAGTCTAAGAAAAGATGTTGCCAAAAAATTCCTTGCCACTTGTCTTAGGCAGGCCAGATCTTTTGGTTTGGCAGCTTTATAAGAAACCCCTGGAAGCCCCAGTCAAATTTATCTGCCTTCAAATAAGTGCAAACAGCAGGCTAAAAATTTTAAGTGAACTCGCAGGGCAATTGGAGAAAACACCGCTGCCATTTACTCTTGTTAAAGAAGGAGTCACACCCCTGGAAATTCAGCCTTAGTAACAACCTGAGGTGACGATTACAAAACTTCGGGACTAAAGAGCATTTCTCTCCAGTATGAGAGCAGTGCCAGTTCTTGCATCTAACATTTGAAGATGTGATGAATGAGATGCAGTTTGTACTATCTGTCAAGGCACAGGGACAGTTAGTGTATTAAAAATCTAGCACAGGCAACGTAGTTGTAGCTTCAACACTTGGTTGAGGTAAACTCAGCTTTGTCTAGAATTTTATCTCAGTTGAAATGTTATAACTCTTCTGTGCTAGAATGGCACCATAACGTTAAATACATTTTATTCTTTCTAGTGAAGACAAGACATTCATTTTTGTTCCTCAACCTCCAGATGGTTAAACTTGTATCTCAGCAGGTTGGGAACTGATTTTTATGATCTTGTCAGGTTTGCATATAGCTGTGACAAATCTTATTTTCCATGATAGATTTGCTGCAGCAGGCATGCATACCAGTTTTAATTATACATTATTTTCAACTGCATTTCAAATTTTATACTCAGTGAGAGATACAGCAGGTGCTGTAGATGTTGATTTGCGCTGTAGCTTGGAAATTAGCTAGAGTTTGTTTTTTTTAATAAGTAGAGCAGGGGGTGTAAGGTGGGCAGAGGGCCGCTTACTGAGTTTTGGCAAGCCATCGGGGGCTGTATGGTAGGCAGCCAGGGGCAGGTAAATATTAATTTTCTAAACTTTTTAGAGGCCCTGTGGGCCGGATAGAATGGCCTGGCAGACCACATTTTGCCCACCCCTGGTGTAGGGCCTTTTATAGACAAGGTATCTGAAAACCGTTTTACAAGAAATTAATAAGGATTTGAACTAGTGACAGGCCAGTCTCTCTCTCCTTTTTTAATTTGTTTTTTTAAATAAGCCAAGCCTTAACTTAAGCTTCTGAGTTCATATGTAGGTTCCCTAAGCAGTAGGAGTCTCAAAGGTGGAGCGTTTTGTGGTTCCTGAATTCACTGGTGAGTTCCAGCTGTTCACTGTGTTTGTTGTCTTAATTAAGTCATCAATATAGGCATCAAATAAATATTTCAGGAACCAAACAGTATGTTCTCATTTAAAAAGAAAATCTTTGCTATAGTATTTGGTTAACACACTATAATTGAATGGTTGCTTGCTAGTGGTGCGCCAGTACAGTGGTCCGATATTGGATCAGTACCAATATAAAGAAACCTGGCTGTGTTGGATATTGGCCTGATAAATGCCTGTGCTGCGCGCAGCCACATTGCAGCATTCAGGCAGCAAGGAGTGCAGTTGGCAGGATGGAGAGCTGCCTCCAAATGGTAAGTCCAGTGTGGTAGAAGGGGTGTGGCAGGGGCAGATCAACACCCCCTGCAATGAGGGAGGGGGCAGGGGCAGGCGCTGCCCAGGCAGTGGGGGGCAGCTCCTGCCATTGCTTGCACCTCGGGGCATGTGCCCCCCAGATCTGCGTGGGGCAGGCTGCAGCCAGGGTTGCATGGGGCTCTTGGTGGGGGCTGGGCTTGGAGTGGGTGCTGGTGACACTGGAAAGATGCTGCATCCTCCCCAAATTTGGCCGCCGCTTGGCTCCCAGCACCTCCACTGCCACTGCCCAGCACGGGCTTGTCTTAATGCCCTGCGTCCACCCATGTGCCGGGAAAAGCTGAGCCCCGCACAGCCCACCCTGTCCTGTGCAGATCCAGGGGGCACATGCCCCCACACTGTGCCTTTCTGGAGTGCAAGCAGCAGTGGGAGGTGCCCATCCATGAGCTGTGGCTCTGGTCCCCCCCACCCTGCCTGGGCAGTGCCTGCCCCCTCCCTCACCATGGGGGGGTGGGGGGCATTGATCTGTCTCCTCCCCACGCTCCTTGCTTTCCCCCTCCCCTTCCACCACACTGGACTTACTAGCTGGAAGCAGCTATATCGGAAATCGGTTCGGTATTGGCTGATATGCCTCCTTAAATATTGGCTATTGGTATCTGCCCCAGAAACCTCTATCAGTTCACCCCTGTTGCTTGCTATTTATTTCTAAATGTGTTAGGCTAACCAAGTTCTGTAGTGGTGTGGCATATCTTCTGCCAGCAGTCCAGTATGTGCTGTGATAGTGGTGATCACCCTGCAGCATATGTACTACAAGTGGAACAGGCAGCCTTTATATGTGGCTTGCTGCAGACCAGGAAGGGACCAGGCAGCACAGCAGCAGATGGGGCAGAAAAAAGAGGAGCAGATTAGACAGAGGAGGGGGTTTGGGGTTGTTCTTGGGGAGGGTTCAGGATTAATTTGTAGCGTGCCTGCCAAAAAGGTTGGTTCCCACGGTGTTAAGGTAGGCAACTTTCTTAAAACATTAGTTTCAGTATATTGATGTTACATCTGCACCAAAGATGCAGAAAATATCAGGATTTTGCCTAGGTAATTTGCTTGCTTTGTGTGGTGTAACTACAATATATATAATAGAGGCGGGTGAAATTAAGGATCTGGTTGGCTACTGGACTCCATTTCCCAGCAGCCCCTGCCCATGTGGTTGGGGCCAGTTTCCATGAAGACCCCAGCAGCAGCAGCCATAGTGTGGGGCTGAGGTTTCTCTTCAGATTGGCCCCAGTAGTGCTAGCAGGGCACGTGGTTGGACGGGGAGCTGGTCCGGGGCTCTGCCCCGGCTCCAGATCATGCTGTCGCTTCAAGGAGCCGAAGCAGAGCCATGATCTGCTGCCTGCATGCCCCTGCTTGAAGCATGCTTGCTGCAGATCATGTCTCTGCCCCATCTCCAGACCATGCTGTCACCACTGCAAGATCCCAGCCCAGTCCCAGAGTAGTTCTGCGCCCTGCCAGCCATGCTAGGGCTGGTCTTCTTAGAAACCCCATCCCTGCACTGTCACAGCCTGGCTGCTCCTGGGGTCTCCATGAAAACTGGCCCCAGTCATGTGGGCAAGGGCTGCTGGGAAATGGAGTCTACTGCTGGTCGGATCTGGTCCATGGGCTGGACTTTGCCCGTCCCTGATGTATAATATAATAAAATGATTAGGAATCCAGGATTTAAAAGGGCTGTGCTTAAGGACCAAAAATTATGAGATTCCAATAATAAACTTGGGGCGTTTTGCTGTGTTAAATCTGAAGTCAGGCATTTGGTCCTAGGAAAGTTTGTGCTTCTGTGAACCAGTTAAATTTCTGGAGTGTCACCTTGATCTGCGTTCTGCACTGAGATCTGAAAATTCAGCTGTTTATTTTTCTGTATACAAAGTCAAAATTATGAAAAGTTTTGCAGGCCAGACATAATCTTCATGTATTTTTGTGATCTCATTGGTTGCCTAAGTCTGAGGGCTTAATTCATAGGTTATATGTCTGCATCAGAGTCAGATAGGTGTATTGGCTGCAGAATACACACTGGGGTGTGCATGAAGGGAGACTTGGCTCTGTATATTCAACTTGTGTTTAAGATTAACAAGAAAGTTAAGGGAAAGACTTTTTTCCCCCTCTTCCCACCTTAAGTTGAGCATCTCCGGTATTAGTTTAGTGGTCATTTGAAATAACATTAAAAAAAAGAGAGAGGGGTAGTTAGCTGTGTTTAGCATGAAGTCAAGCAGAAGGCAGGGCAGATTTGTCCTTCATAGACTAATTTAAACATTTCTGATTTAGTTAGTCTGTAAGAGGGGTGGGCGGCAAAATACGACCCCCGGGCTGAATCTGGCCTGTGAGGCCATTCTATCCAGTCTGTGGGACCCCTAAAAAAAATTTTGGAAAATTAATATTTCTCTGCCCTTGGTTCCTGTCAAAAATGACAGGAACCAAGGTCAGTAGGACCCAGGGGAAGCCCAGTGGGCTCCAACAACAGTGGAGCCTGCCCAGCCCCAGCCCCTTCCGGGGTTTCTGGGCTAGCTGCCCTAGTGCAGGAAGCTCAGGGGGTGGGACCCCAGGCAAGGAAGAACCGCGAGTGGGGGAAGCGGTCCCTCCCCACCCAAGCCCGGTGCCCCACGCTGCAGCTGCTTGCAGTCCACGTGAGGCTACCTGTGCCCACTCTGGACAGCCCCATGCAGGCTGTGAGCACCTGCAGCATTGGGCACTGGGCGGGGGAGGGGCCACTCCTCCCCCCCCCCCACTCAGCTTTTCCCTGGGGCTCTTTGCCTGTGTGTAGAAAAATGGCCCCTTGCCTGCCCCAAGGCTGGCACCCCATGCTGCAGGTGCTTGCAGTTCGCATGGGGCTGTCCAGAGCAGGCGCAGGCAGCCCTAGGCGGACTGGGAGCAGCTTCAGCATGGGGTGCCGGGCAAGGGGCGGGGAGGGTCTGCTCCCCCCCCCCCACCCAAACACACACTCAGCACCACCTCGTAACCAGGCTGGCAGTGGGGTGGGTTATAAGCTGGTGCTGAGCACGGGGAAAAGTGGCCCCTCACCCACCCCATGGCTAGCGCTTTGCACTGCAGCCGCTCGCAGCCTGCCTGGGGCTGCCTGTGCTTGCTCCAGACAGCCCCATGTTTGCTGCAAGTGCCTGAAGTAGGGAGCACTGGCTATGGGGAAGGTGAGGGGCCACTTTTCCCCACGCTCAGCACCAGCTTTTTCCTTGCTGGTCAGGGCTGTGTGCTGCCCCCTGCCTGTACCACAGGACCGGGAGGCACTGGGTGTGAGTGGGCAGGGAGGCAGTGGGAGCATGGGGCCCACACGGGTGTCCCGGGGCCAGTGCCAGTGGGGCCCAGAGCAGGGTGGCAGGAGCGTGGGGTCCCAGCTGGCAGGGACTCTATGGAGCTGGGCCAGCTCCACTCCCTGCTGGTGCAGCCCAGCTCAGCTCCATGGACCCCTGCCAGCCTGCACCCCACTTTGGGCCCCACCAGTGCTAGCCCTGGGATGTTTGTCCCAAGATGGTGACCAAAGGGTGGGGTACCCGTCAAGGGGCGGAGGTACTCATGCGGCCCTCGATAGCCCTCTGCCAAAACTGGGTAAGCGGCCCTCCACTCAAAATAATTGCCTGCCCCTGGTCTATTGCCTGCCATGGCAGGGGGTCGGACTCGATGACCTGCTCAGGTCCCTTCCGACCCTAGAAATTATGAAACTATAAGATGCAAATCAGCTCTGCCTTCTTTAAAAAAAAAAAAAAAAAAAAATCCATTTCCTGAAATATTTGAAAGGTAGAGCTTTTAAGGGTGACGTCATGTTGATCTCAGAACTCTTTTGAAAAAGAACAGTAACAAAGACGATATTCATGCAAGGAATGTTTTAATAGTGCTTGTTATATGAGGTTTCCCCATAATTTTACTCTTAAATTATGTGGCATTTATTTATTTGGCTTAGCAGCAACTTCATGTGCAGCTCTCCTTTCTGTTAGGAATATTTCACAATAACGGCTTCTGATTTCTCTCAGGTTACTAACTGGTTACTAAATAATACATTTTGAATTCTTAGTTTTGAAGTTTCAGGTTGAAGCTTTTTTAAATGTCAATAGATGGCAGTTTTTGTCATGCCTATGGTCAGAGTATCATGCAAATATTTAAAAGGTCTGTCCCAAAAGGCAAATCTTTCATTTGCAGTTAAATGCTTTGATGTGCCAGAGGTCATTATTTGTGGATGTACTGCCTAAACTGCTATTTGGTGAAAGAGAAGAGCAGTCTTCTGACAGCATAGTGAAAAATAACTCAGTCCAAGAAGGAAAAATCAGAATCTAACAGACAAGTATTTTTTACAGATGAGTAAATATTGCCGTGCAAAAACTATAGGAAAATACATTGAGACCCTGAGGTAGCTTTTTTTTTCCCCCATCTTTTTATGAACAAACAGTTTTATGACCTGGACCAATTTAACGTATACAATTTGATGTTAAAAGTAAAAGCATTTGTTCTTATGTTTTTTTAAGGCACTTACTATCTTGGAATCTGAACATCAACTTAAGTTATACAAAAAAGGGGAGGAGAAACAAAATCTTTTCTTATCTTTTAACTGCCCTTCCTGAGTCCCAGAATTTTCTGAGGGTTTGTCTTTTTTTTTGGGAGGCAGGAGGTGAAGATGAAGGAGGGGAGCCCACTATCAAGGGAAGGCTTTATATGTAACAGGGATTCCAAAACCTTTTGGACTAACAGTCTACTGTCAACCCTCAAAACTTCTCATGGACCATGGTGTATGCTTATCAAGTTTTTAATTGAAAATTCAAAAAAGCTGACCAGGGCTGAGCACAGTTAAAACAGCTACACACTGCTTAATGTGCAGACCACAATTTGGAAAGCTGCTTTTCAACAAAGATTAACATTACATGTTGAACTGACTAGATGGGCTTGGACTGAGTCTAATGCCTTTTGGCAAGAAGCTCTTTAGCTAGACTCTTGTCAGAATATTCTGCCTTAAAAGCTGAGTTTCTTATTGTGACCGTCTTAAACTGCATTAACACTGCACAGTAGGATTGTTTCACTGGGTCATGGATGATGAGAGAATCTCAGAGGTAACTAATTTCCAGCCCATTAAGAGACTGCTAGATTAGGACACAGACTCTTACCTTGTATAAATAACTAGTGGAGAGTCTTAAATTCCCTGGAGCACAAAAGTCATATTATCATCAGATTTTGAGAGATATAGTTAGCTGTGTTCAGTCTGAAGTCAGTCAGAAGGAAGGGTAGAGATGTATCTTCATACACTAAGATATGCATATGAACACAAACTTCTGTGAACCCAGACTCGCTTCATCAGAAGATGTGAAAGGACTTCCTAAATAAGATCATTTGTGTCAGCTGCATTTTCTGTTTTGTTCAGTGTCGTATAGTATCAGATGCTGTAGTCAGACTTGCAGGTGACGACATCTTGGATCACAGGGCTGTAGCTGAAAGGCAGTTGTTGCCTTCTGGCTTTCTGAAGGAGGAAACTGAATTGCTACAGTAGGTAGCCATGTTATCTGGCTCTTGGAACTCCTTACGGGTCTGGAAACTTGACAGCGGGGGAGTGGTGGCAGCATTAATTGCTTTCATGGCTGTGGCAGGTAATGTTGCCATCACTCCACCACCACCTGAATTTCTTAACTCGTGAGGAGCACTGTGGTCCAGATTGCATTGACACTGAATCTGGCCTATGGACTGGCCCCCACATCCTTCATCCAGCCTGCAGGGCTGGAGAAGTTGAGCCAACATTGTTACAGAAGGCCTCAAACCATTTTGTTGATGATAGCCTGCCTTTGATCATTAGTCAGTGAGGTTTTTAAGCGACTTGTCATGTGTGCTGGCTGGATCCGCTGTGACTTTTCTCTTGCCATGTTCAACCTCTTCTGCCACCATTATTTCTGTTGGCTTTTGTCCTTTTTTTTTTTTTTTTTCTCCCTACGGCAGTGGTGCTCAGCCTTGGCTGGCAGAGTGGGCAGTGCCCTGGTCATCTATGAGCCAGATGTAGCTGGTGGCCCTGATTCAGTGCTTGGAGTAGCTGTGGCAGGACCTCATCCAGCTATGGGGAGAGGGCTGGGAGGCAGCCCAGCCTCAATCTAGCCCCATGGGGAAAGGGTGCGTGTGGTCTGGCCACTATCCAGCCTCATGGAGCGGGCATGGGAATTTGGAAGTGGGGGAGAATGGCAACTGCTCCCTGACCACTGAATTTTCTAACCTGTGGGGAGCCCTGCAGGCCAGGTGCAGTGGCTCTACAGGCTACAGTTGGCCTGCAGGGGTGAAGGTTGAGCACTCTTGCCCTAGGTTCAGTGACGGTGGAAGTTGAATTGGTAGAGTGACTTGTATATTGGTGTCATTAGAGATTACAAAATCCAAAGTTCTCAAAGTTTCAGGTAACTGCTAAATGTCTAAGTGAGAGTGAAGAGCCTCACAGAACACCGTAGACTAGGAAGTAAGTGAGGAGAAACAGATGCTTATTAGGACTTTCTGAGATTTCTGCAAGAGAAATGAGTAGATGTAGCTTAGAGTTGTCATCATACCTCTCTTTAGTTTTTGTTTGCATGTTGTTGGTATCACACAAATTGGAGGGCTTTTAAGTTTTAGCTGATGACCATTCTGTATCCATTTTTTGGACAAAATTTGCCATTATTCCAGTTTCCAAATATTATATTATGCCTGTGTTTGACCAGGATGAGGTATGCAAAATACTTGATTCAAAACTAAAATATGAACAGCAGATCAGAACAAATTATTAGAGGTGTACTGATATATCGGTGTTGTATTGGATTGGCACTGATAAAAGGGAAGTTAACATTATTGGCTGTCAGCCTTTTTTGGTTGGTGTACCCAATAACATCGCCTATAAATATAAGATGCCTTCTGGCTAGGGCCCCTGGATGCAGTGTGCAGCTGTAGTATGCACGTGGCAAGGAATGTAGCTGGGCAGTGTGGAGAGCAGCTTCCTGCAGGTAAATCTGTGGAAGAGAAGGGGCATGAGGGAGGGGGCAGATCAAAGCCTCATGGTAGGGAAGGAGTGCCCCCAGCCAGGGCAACGAATGGGACGCTGGGGCGGAGAGCAGGACAGACCCACAGGCAGCTTGTCTAGGGGCACGGGGGAGGGGTCATGGCTCCCCACTGCTGCGTGTACCTCCAGGGGAGGCTTGGTGGGGCATGTGCCCCCCCCCCCCCCCCCCCGATCTGTGCACAGGGTAGATGCAGCCTACTTGCTGAGGGCTCAGGCCTCTCCACTCGGCTGCTGTTGTCCCAGGAGCCATGCACTGGCTGTGTATCCCCTGCCTGTCTGGCAGCAGTGGGGACGCTGACTTGTGCCTCCTGCTGCCGAACGAGCAGGGGATGCACAGCCAGCATGCCCTTGCCTCACTTGGCTCTGCTCCTAAAAGCATCCCTGTGCTTAAAAACGGTGGTGGCAGTGCTTGAACTAAAGCTCATTTGACAAGCTTTAGTTCAAGTCCTGCCTCCGCTGTTTTTAAGTGCTGGGACTCTGATCCCCTGGATGAGCTGCCTGCAGCTCTGTTCAGCTCCCCACCCCAGTCCCATTCACCACCCCAGCTGGCCAGTGCCTCCTGCTCTTGCCACACTCCCTCCCTTACCATGGGGGCCTCTATCTGGCCACTGTACACCTCTTCCTTTCTACAGACTTACCTGCAGGGTGCTGCTCTCCAGGCTGCTCAGGCTGCATTCCTGTAAATTGGTTATTGGATTGATATCAGCTGATCCCTCTGGTGAATAATGAGCTATCAGTATCAGCCAAGAAAATCTTTATTGGTGCATGCCTACAAATTATGCTTATTGTACATTAATTACATTTGTTAAATGTGTAAGTGCAAAGAACAGCAGCTTCAGCGTACCAGACAGACAAATATTTTAGTTATGTGTCCTCATAAAAGGTAGGCAGTTCTGCAATGGATTCAGTTTTTCAAGAATTTTTAGAAATAGTCTTTTGATACACTGATAATTATCCCTGTCATTTTCACATAGTTACTTGCAGTTGCATTCTGGGCAGAAAATTCTCTAATTTCTAAATTGTTGCATTAGGTTTAAGTGGTACAAATCATTCCAAAGAAAAATAGATACATAATTAGTTTTCCTAAGAATATAAGCTGTGCACTGGGATTGTACAGTGAGTGTTTTTACTGAGTGTTCATTTTCCAGTATTTGCGTTTCCTTGCTTACTCATATGTGGAATGACTTTTTTTAACACAGTAAAGAATAAAATTAAGTATACTTTTTAATTGTTGCTCCTAATGTAGGAATTTACTGCTGTGTGTGGAAAAGAGCATGCATGCTTGAAAAGTTTGAAGAATTAGCTTCAAATGCTAGTGTCCAAATTTGTTGAATAAATCTATTAAATATCCTCTGTGTAAAGTTGCATTGCCATTCATAGAGAGAGAACCCATTATGAATGTTGGGGTTGTCAAGTGCTATAGCTGAGACTTTAATAGTTCCCTTGAATGGAAGGGCATGTGTTTGGCTGGTTCTAGATGTCTGCTCCCTGAAAGTTGAAAACATAATTAATTTAGTGAATTTGACTTAAAGCAACTTTTACAACACATTCAAAGTATATCTTAGATAGCATACTTCAGCATTGTAGTATATGAGCACAGTTTTATAGAGATGTTATGTCCAGCTATTTCAAATAATTCCTGGTGCTTTAAGAAATTCAGAGCTGTTATCAAGATTGAGATGGAGAGGGCAGGAGATTATTTAAAGGAAATAGAACTTGTTAAAATGATTGTTTATCATTCTTGGTATTGGGGTTTGGGAGGAGTGGGGAGAGTTTGGTCCTGTCCCCCTCAGTCATCTTGTTCTTCTTGCTTCCAAAATTCAGGGTAAAATTAAAACAGAATAATCTCTGCTAGTTAGAAGTGTTGTTTGCTGCCATCACTTACAACTCTGAAAAATCAGTTTCTCATCTATTCACAAAAGTGGCAACTAGAAATCTGCTCTCGCAGAGAACACTGGAATTTACAGTTTCTATTGAAGGGCTTCCTGTAGAGATAGTGGACAGTGAAGCAGCCAGTTCTGCAGGTCATAAAAGCATGTAGTTATGAGTTACAAGAATATATTTTCTTCTACACTACTTAATTTATAAATAAATGCTTTTTTAATTAAACTGAACTGACACTTCATTTCTGTCTCCTAATAAATTATAGCTCCTTAGTCAGACTTCTAGCATCTTTTTTATTTTAATTTCTGATACTGGAAATCTTCTGTGTGTATAAAAAAGAAAATGCTAGTTAGCCCTGGCGATTTGAAATCTTTACTCTCCTTGGAATGGCTATAATGCAGTTATCGGTAGATACTTTTTTGTTTAGTTTCTTTTTTCCTGTAGCTCTGTTTCTAAAGATCCAGAAACTTTTATCTGCTCAAGTCTTTTAGAATGAGTTTGTCTTTCACTGCTAAGAATATCAGCTTATCTTCACCAAAGCTTCGAACTCCTAGATTTGAGAAGAGATTTGTATCATGATTATTATAAAATGCCATTAGTCCAGGAAAATGAGTATCTTTTTAGTATGCTGATAATTCAGTTTATCAGGTTTTGACTCTCCTAATTTTTTTATTTTGTTTCCAGTGCTTTAGTCTGGCTAGCAACTTAACAGTTATGATGATGATTCCTCCAGTGTAAGAATTTGAGAGATCTACATTGTCATCATTTTATTCAATTTAAATAATGTGGTACAGACATGGAATTTCAAACTTACAATTGAGGTGTTGATTTTAGAGATTTAAAACAGCAAGTCCAAAGCGGAACTAGTGTGCAGTACTTTGAGAAGCACTTGTTTGCACTGAGCTCTGTCCATACTCATCAGTGATCATCTGGCTTGAGCCAGTCATTTTAATGTGAGCTTTTCTGCATTAATTCCTATATTGTACCCCAAAACCTTGAAACTGTTGCTTTCCCCCCATATGATACCATCCCAGATTCCAGTCTATTACATTAGTAAGAAGCAGCCAACATTTTCTGTTCTGCACTATTTATTTAGCAAATGCAAATCTGTGAAGCCAAACAATAACCTCCTTGTTAACAGAGTTCAACGTTGTTAATTCACCTCTTAATTTGTAGAGAGGATGCTCCTCTTTGATATGCAGCATTTTTTGTATCTCTCCAGAAATGTAGGATGAGATAGTTCTGAGGCCCCAGCGGTGAAGGTTGGCTGTGCAGGGGCCTTGGCCTGTCCCAAACCTGTTTAGCAGGGACCACTCTAGCTGTGATAGTTCAAACCCAGCAGTCTGAGTGAGGTTTGTCACAAGGAACTTGTTTGTGACTTCCTGTGATTCCCCTTCCTTGATCCAGAGGGCTTTTGCAAACAGATCCTGGTCAGGGATGTAGTTCCATAAGGGGCATCACAAAGGAAGGCAGGCCTTGGGTGGATTAAACCAGTCATCGTAGAGTGGTAGGTAAGGTGCAGCATGAATGGTTTCGAGCAACTTTTGGGTCATCATCAGAGGAGGGATGTGTGGGGGAGTGATATTTGCAAGGGCGGGAAGCCAGGGGAGGGGAGTTGAATGGAGAGTTGCACTTAGGATAGGCATGTTTGTGTTCAGCTGAGTATCAGCAACATGTGTATGTGATGATCTTTGCCAGGCAGGTGCACAATACTCTCCTGCTGAGTATGATAGGGCAAGAGCAGAAATTGAGAGTGTTGTGGCTGCAGCTCCCCATGTTGATCCAGCAAGCTCAGTTAGCAGATTGTTTCTGGACTTGACCTCTGTTCTGCTCTGCATAAGTCTAATACTCATTGATGTTCAGCTGAACATTTCTTCTTTCCTTCTTTTCTTGTTTGACTAACATCTGCATTCTGTTCATCTGCTTCTACCATGCTTCTGCCTTCCAGAAGTAATGTCAAATGTTTAATGATAGTTTTTGGGGCGCTCCAGAGGGCCTGATTGTGGAGTGAGGTCAATAGCACTGTAAAAATGCAGAAAAGAGGGCAATTGTAAGAATAAAGTCCGATCTAAAGAATTTCCAGTCAGTTCATTCTTTTGTGTCTTGTTCCTGGGCAGCGCTCATTCACTTGTACCTTCTGACTTTCTGATGCAATGCTTTTTAGTGTCTAAAAGTATGTAGCCTGCTCCAGCCTCCTCTGTTCTTATTTGAGAAGATAGAACCCAAGACGAGCAACATTTCTAAGCAGTAGGACCTTTTCTATTCTGGTTTTAGTTTCCATCATACTTATAGTGGCACTAAGTCCCAGTCAATAAAGACATTGGTACTTCAGTAAATTTATGAAAAAATACCTGGTATGCATGGGTGTCTAGACTAGTTCATTCTGGATTAAATTTCAGGAAATTTGCTTTAAAGGTCTCTAAGTAGGCCTCTGAAAAACAGCCTGCTTGTTTTAGATATTGTAACCAAAGCATTCAGTAGGATTACAGTCCAAATTTGGTCTTAGTTTTAAATTCAAGCCTTAGTTCGCTTTTCAGTTTTAATTAAAAAAAAGAAAAAATTCTCCTTGATTTGTGAGTAAAATACTGTGTTTAACTGGTTATTTTCATATAACCTGGACTCTCAAAAGCAAATTCCAAGGTACTGACAAATATGAATTAACTGTAAATTAAAAATTCCATGATAACTGTCCATTGTGTATGAAAGCTAAACTGCTATAGTTTTAGTACTTTTTTGCTTGCTTTGAGAGGATGTTGGGAGGTCTAATAGTGTCCGTGGTCACAGTAGTCATTGTGTTCAACATTAAAGCACTGAGACTTTACGTTGTATAGAAACAGACGGTATAATACAAACATAACATTCTAAAACTATTTCCTACAATGCCTTCCCAAAATTTTAACCTTCAGATAAAACAATATTTAGAGTCAGTCTGCAACAAAAATAGTGTTCATAAATTCATATTTTACAAATTTAGTTAGCAAGAAGTTTAAAGTTGAGAAGATATTTTGGCATATGGTAGTAAAACTCTATTTTCAAATGAAGGAGTTTCTCCAGGGAGAAGTTGCGTTGAAATAAATAAATAAGATCTGTTGTAATGCATCTGATTCAATTGTATAATAATAAACTTGCAGCTTTTTATTATTTGAAACTACTGCTGAAAAGAACGTAAAATATGATCCTTGCAACCCTTCCAAGTGTACATAGATTTTCAGTATAGGCCTCCAAGCTGATATTAGATTCTCCTTTAGAAAGCCATTAGAGATCTCAAATTATCATTAATGTAGTTTTTACTCTACAGTGCTCTAAAGTCATGTTTATTCAATGAATGTGCACATTTTAGCTTCCCTTTGAGGGATAAAGGAATATTTACATGTTAATGTCCCCACAGGCAGCAGGGGGCAGAAACTGTTGTGGGGGGGAAGGTAGGTAGCTGTGCATGCAACTGCGTCAGGAGAATTTAGGGAATAATTTGGACATCTGGCTCTTTTTTTAGGGATTTATAATGTCTTGTACTATCACAGCATCGGTGGGCTTTTTAACATACAGTTAACTGCAAAATCCCTGCTGGACTTCACGGAGTCTTGACTTTTCCCTTCTAGAGGACAGCTTTGAGCTGTTCAGAAATCTTCCATTAAAGTGATATTTTCTGATGGGGAAATGCACATTTCTGCAAAAAATATTCTTCTGCTGGACTTCTGGGATTCTTCAATTGTCCAACTCTCTTCCCCTTTCTCCCTGCCCCTCCTCTTCCACCTGCCATAACTCGGGAGAGATTGGGGGTCCTCAAACATTCCAGAAAGACAGAAACAAAATGTCATTTCAGCTTTTTCTAAGTAATTTTTCAGAATCCCATTTTATGGTCACTTTTAAATGTTAGCTTTTTGTTTTGAAATGGATAGATTTTTTAAAACTAGTAAACAGTCTGATTCAAATATCCCTTCTTGGTTGGTTTAATTTTTTTTTTCTAGCAGTGTGTTTTTTGGTTGTTTTTTTTCTTTTTCTTTTTGGAGGGTGAGTGTTTTGGGTTGATGGAAGGTGTAAGTGTTGTGAGCAAGTGTTGTTTTGCTATGGTAGAAAAGGCTTTTGAAGGATTTTTTTTTTCAGTATTTCCTAAAGGTGCTCAGACCTGAATTTGCTAGATCCTCTCAAACAAGAATTCTGTCTCCTGCCCTTGCGGAGCCTGTCTGCTATTTTTAGGCTGTATCATTTCTGGACAGACTCACCTTTGTGATTGTTCCTAGTTAACTTAATTAGGGTTAATACATTTTTAGGGTTTAAGCTTATTGACTGCTCTGAAATTTATCTGACAGCCAGTGGAAGGACTTGAGTACAGGCCTGGTGGGCTTGTACAGCTTAGACCAGGGAGTAAGTGGACGAATCTTTAAAATGGGGCCATTAGGCTAGTGGTAAAATTAGGACTTTCAGCTTACTGGGCTTTATAAAGTCAAACCTCAGCTTCATGAATGCTTAATTTTGTTCATCTTCTATACTATAGCTCAAAAACATAACAGGAAATCTGCATGATGTTCTCACAAACTTCTTCCCTCTTATCCTTCTCTGGGCTATATTTTGAAATCTTGCATTCGGTGGGCATGTCTACACAAGACACTGACTGCGCAGGAGCCAAATGATACGGTGCTAATACACTACTGCACAATATTATTAGGCTGCTGCCCAGCATCATCATTTAAAAGGCATTCACTAGCCCTACTGCTCAGTAACTCCAGATACTGCGCATTTATATAGTACTTGATTATACAAGTACTAAATAAATATGCAGTAAATATTGCACGGTAGTGTTTCATGTAGACAAGCCCATTGTGTGCTCAAGGTGGGAGCTATTTAGTTAGAGAACACTCTTGGGAGGAGGAAAATGCTAGTGGAATCTTCCAACGTAATTAAAAGTGTAAATACAAGAGAGCAGTTAATACAAAATATTTTAGGTAGCCAGGGAGTAGATGTGAAGGGGAACTTTAATGTGCCTTTATTTTTGGTAGCTCTTAGGAGGGTAAAAGCTAGGGAATGGTAAGGAATTTAGAAATTAAGAACACAATATTGTGCAAGTATTAAGTATATTTTCATCATTGTGGTTACTTCTATGATAAAAGTGCCTTTTAAATCTGTCATTTGTAATCTGTTGTTTTTAAAAGATATTTTTTCAGTAAATATTTTGAGACTGTGGCTATAAATTGGTGGATTTAGTGATATTTTGCCGCCTTAATAATTGCCACCATCCATTTGCAAGCTATTAAATTGTTTTCCTAAGAAACTCATTTAATAGTTATCAGGAAGCTATTGTTTGAAGAACCATGAAACACTGAACGTTATGTGATTGTTATATGATGATTGTCCAGGGTCTTGGACTATGCAAAACTATTTTGAAATCTCAGTCAGGGGTTCTTAAAGAACCACCAATGCAATGGTCATCACAGTAGGATTTGCTAATGTCCTTATAGGTTATGTTTAGTGAGCTGTTTAGGTGGGCTACTCAGATTAAGGACTTTGCATTTAAAGGTATCTAAAGCACTACCTGCATACTTTGTCCTGGCCATTGTAGTATATTTGTCTGGGATCTATGTTTAGAGAAGACGCTTTTTGGTCTTTCCTGTAGCATGTCTTTTTTATACATACGATTTATTCCAGACACTGGCAAGCAGCTTCTGTTTTTTATACATACACTTTTGCAAGTATTATTATAATTATTGATAAACTTAGCATGGAGTAGAGCACCCTAGGGCTGCTGAAACAACATGCCTTCTGCAATGCCCAATTTTGGGGCTGCAGTAGGTGCTTTTGGAGTGACTCAGGATTCTCTGTGGCATCATCAGTGCTAGACTTCCTTCCCAAGACTTCTCTGTGTTGGTATGAGTCTGCTGGTGTTACAGACAGGTAGGAACATTATTTGTAAAGCAAGTCTTTACCACAGACATTGTGACTCGGTGATTAACATGGTATCAAACACTGGTGTCTCATCTTTGCAAGAATTTCCATGGTTTCGACAGTCTGGGCCATTATCCCGTGGTAGTGGTGTAAGATGTTAGGGAAAAAGTCTTATGTGGGCAAAGCCTGCATCAGAGGAATACTTGCTATTTCCTTCCCTTTTTTGCTGGAAATTGTTGGGGAGGTAGGAGAATTGGAAGGGAAAACACAAATTATAAGTTGAAATGGAGAGAAGATCAAGAGGAGGTCAGATAAATTGATGGCCTCCCGTGCTCTTTTGAGGGAGGAGAGAGGACCCAGGCAACTATAGGCACAGGTATCTTCAAATTTGTTCTTATTTGAAAGAGGTTCTTTGTGCTACAACTTTTAGCTGTGTTTGGGCCAGTTAATTTTGTGACACAGTTGAAATGTGGTTGTGTCCAGACTTAAATTACTATTACTCAGTTAAATCATGGAAGCCAGTAGGGTTTAAGTTGTTTTCCTGGGACTGGTTTGATACTGTTTTTGCACTGAAAATTAGACCTTAACTGGGGCTCTGAAACCAATTTAACTGGTCCTGACATCTCAGTGTGTGTCAGAGCATCCTGGAGCATGTATTCTTGTGTTCCTGGTGTCATTCAGTTTACATATCCTGTAGGCAGTCTGTTTCCTGCTGAGACAATACAGTATAGTTTAGGGAAAGCTTGGGAAATGCACTGTACAAACATGATGAATCACAGTGGCTGGGTCTGGATGCACATACTTGATTAAGCCATTGTGATGGCATGATTGTAACTCAAGTATGTATTCTTATTAGCTCAGATGAGTTATAGGCATACTGTACTTGTAGAGTGTTTTGGCATCCTGCAAAACTGAAGATGGTGTGCATCAATCGCATACTCTTTTTATAGACTAGAATTACGACAGCCAAGTTTGTGGAATGGCAAGGAATAGCTTCAGCAACTAATTAACAGGGATCCCTGTCTTAAAAACCATAAAATCTCTGATAAAAATATTTTTTAATTAAAAACCCAAAAATATGCATTTTTCCACGATTAAGATAAAACACCACTGTGCATGTAACGTGTGTATATATCAGTCAAACACAATGTTCATTGATATATTTACAATTTTAAAGCAGTTTGAAGCAAATATCAGTGCCTCAGTCATTTTAATAAAATACATTCTAAATACCTATATATTTTGGCACTTTATTTTGTTTATCACAGAAAATCAGAGCTCCTCCTGTCCTCTCTGCTTGAGGTTCCAGCTGCAGCTGTCCCATCCCCCTGGCTGCTCTGTGGCACTGAGCAGCTCCAATATGCCAGTGTCCTGCCCCTGCTGTTATCCCTTACCTCTGACCTACAGCTTCCCTGTTCCCACCAAGGCCCTTCACTCCCATCATGCAGTATCCTGCCTCCCTCCCCCAGCCCTGCCAGAGGGAGCCTCCAGCTACCAGGGCTATAGGACCTGGCGGTTGCATCCTACCCACTTTCTGCTCCATGGGCACCAGCCACAGCCAGCCAACAGTGCTTGAGTCCTGGATGCTGAGTTCAGGAGGTGACAGCTGCTGAAGCTGGGCCCAACCCTGGCCCTCCAACCTGTGTAGATGGCATACCTGGAGCAGAGCTGAGTGGAGTCTGGGTTACAGGGAGAGGATGTGGGCAGCCCACTTGGGCCCCTCCCTGCTGCTGCCTTCCAGCTGGGGGGCCTTTGCAACCCAGTGGGTGGGACCCAGCGTGGTAGGGCAGAGCAGGGTGGAGAGACTCAGTGCTGCTGCCACCAGCCATGCTGCCAAGTTGAAGTGCCCCCTGCCCACCCAGCAGCAGTGTGGGGGGGAGTTGCAGTGGTGTGGAGTTGTGCCCCTGCTGCTGTCAGGTGGGCAGGGGGACTTCACGTTGGATGCATGGCTGATGCAGGGCTAGTGGTGGTGGTAGCACTGAATCTCCCCTCCTGTGCTGGGTTCTGCCTGCTGGGCAAAGGAGGTCCCTGGGGCAAGGGCACCAGGCTGCAGTCGTGTGCCGTACTGTGGGCTCACAAATCTGGGGGGCAGGCACATACCACCCCCAACACCCTGCAATGTATCACCTCTGGTACCTAACCCCTCCTGCGGAGTGTGCACAGTGGTGGGGAGCTGCCCCCCTCCCATCCTTTTGGATGATCTACCTGTGGCCCTGTCCCACTCCCCAGCCCAGTCCTGCAACTATTCCTGCCCCAGCTGGGCAATGCCGCGCTCCCCCGCCCCCCCCCCCCCCCCGGCCCCACTGCCAACCCTATCCCATAGGTGTGACATCACATCAGATTAAGTGTTATAAAGTCGAAACTGACATCAGAAAGTTGAAATGGTGTCAATTTATAAATGTAAGTACGAAATGTTGCACAGGCAGTTCTCAACTTATAATGTTTTGAGTTACAGCATTTCACACTTACAGCATTTATAAATTGAAACCCTGTTTCAACTTTCTGACATCCATTTCGACTTTACAACGCTTCATCCAGTGTGACGCCATGCCAGTGAACAAGTTCATGGTGTCACCCATCTCCCTGGAGAACATCTGTCCAAACTTGCTTGGACACTTTCTCAAAGAAAGCAGACAAGACTCCAGAAAAACCTGCAGCCAAGACTCCTGAGAGGACTCGAGGCAAGAACCCTTTAAAAAGTCCAGCAAAGTCATGTCAAGGAAGTACTTCCAGCTCAATAGGATTGCTATTGTATTTACAATACAAATACATTAATATAGCTATATTATGCATATAAATTGCATTATGCATCTATAAATTGATCGAGTACAAAATTCTGGGGTATTTTTGGTGAAAATAGGATATCGGGTCCTTGGTTCAGGAACCAATCCCCCATTTATAACATTGTTTGTTATGAGAAAATTGGTTCCAAGTTACGACGTTTCTATTTACCACGCGGTTTTCAGGAACCAATTGTGTCATAAGTCCGAGGACTGCCTATAACTTGAAATCTTGTAAATCGAGGACTGCCTGTAGTAGTGCTCCCTTTGAAATTCTGTTGAAGTTGGAACAGATGCGGGCTGTCAGCTTCTAAGCTTCTGGTCCCCCAACCCCAGCTGTGGGCTCCTTTGTTGCATCAAATGATGTGAATGCTCTGGCTCCCAGCCCCCAGCATGCTGGCTGCAAGCTCCCTTGGCCCTGCCACAGCATCCCTTTGGATGGGGACAAGAAGCAGAAGCTGGAGGAGGTAAGGTGAACATGGAGTATTTGAGCAATGGGTGAAGCGACCAGCTGCATAACATGAGAAAAATGCTGTTGGGGCAATCCTCTCTCACCCTGTCCCCACTTGTGCCCACCCCACTGGTGCCTTCTGATTTCTTCACAGGATGAGCAGCAAGCAGCAGCAGGGCAGTATGTCATGAAGTGCAAGGTATTTTAGGAATTGTAGTTCTCTAGAGTGGCAGAGTGTTCACTCCATATTTTGCTGTCAAAGCCCATATGGAGAGGGGAGAGAACAATGCTGATTTTTGGTGGCAAATACTGGGGTCATTCCCATCCTCCCTGCCCCACCCTCTTGCTGGCAGCAGTGAATTTTATAAAATAGTGACTTCCAGAATGCCTTGCTCTCTATGACAGCCAAAACCTTTGGGCTAGAGGTGATATCTTTTATTAGAGCAACTAAATAGTAGCAAAAAAACCCCCTTTTTTTGCATACTTTTGATTCCAAACACTCTTTGCCAGGCTGAGGAAGATTCAAAGATTATAAAGGTTCTCCCAAGTAGGTGCACACTGCCTGCTGTGTTGCTTCCTGAGCCAGAAGGTACTGGCAGAGCCAGGGACTGAAGGGTGAGGAGGAGCTTCCCCCTAATCTTCCTGGCGCTCCTCCCCCAGGCAGTGCCCAGGACACAGGTCCTGGTTGCCCACCCCATGTTGCACTACTGGGAGTGGCTGTCGGGTAGGGGAAGAGGGGCACAAGTTAACCCCATGCAGAAGCCACCAGTAGGACAGCCCTGACACAAACTGTCAAGCAGTGTTATGCATGTAATCGGGTAACAATGTAGTCCTAGAAGTTGGATGAGATTTCTTTGTTTAATCTCTCTTCCGTTCCTTCTGACCTGTTTCCAGAGCATAATGGTATGAAGATCACAGAAATTTAAGTGGCAGTATTGTGGACTTGGAGCAGTTCATAGGACACTCATTAAGTGTCTTGTGGCACATACAGAAATTGCCTGTAGTAGATTTAAAAAAATATTTAAGTACATGTATTTCAAGCAATGTAGCGATGAGAAAAATAGCTAATTGCTTTAGAATTGATTTGGGAAACTTTTCTTTTTCACCTACTCTTCTATTTGAAAACAGTAAATTAAAATGTGGTGCATAGAATCTGATTCTATGCTAAATCTTACATAATCTTACAATTAATAATGTCATTTTGTCTTGCATACAGCATGTCCTGTATATAATATGGACCTTGGTTTTTAAAGGGTAGTTATGGGTGGGGGGAAAAGTCTTCGTGGTAACTGAGTAGCAGCAGCTAGAGAGCAGAGCTTGCTTCTAAGTCTGCTGCCAGCCCTGTGCTCTGGATTGGGTGGCACGCTGGGTCTGTCCACAGATGGGCTCTATGCACTAGCCTGATCGGGCACATGGGGCCATGTCATCTGGCCAGCAGGGCCTCCGTATGGGTCTAGAAATTTGACTGGGGGGACCTCAGAGCTCTTAGAGTCACAACAATTAACACTGCTACTGCTTCCCCAGTGGCAAATTTTTGGACCCATAGGGGTTGCCTATTTCTTGCATATAACGTGCACCCCAACTTCCTTCTGCTGATTGGGAGAGGGGGTGAGTGCATGTTATATGCAAGAGCACATGGTAATCTGATAACTTGTGTTTCATCAGTACATATTTTTTATGAATGTAAAGTTTTTGGAGGAAATGCAGATGATGATATACGAATTGTCTAAACTTTGAAGCCACCTGAAGTGAATTGCAGAAAAAATTTCTTCGTGCTCCTTGTGTATATGTGTAAAGCTGTATATTGGGGATAATTTTTTGGCTCTCTCTCAGTACAGTGTTCTGTGTGACTTTTTTTTCTAAGAAGCAGGGTGATTGAGAAACAACTGGAAGTAGTTTTTCTATTAGATTTTTTTTTCATCATAGAGTTGAGGCTTAAATAGCTACTTTTTCTCAGGATTAGAGTGTAGGACAAAGTGACTAGGGAAGACAGCATGTCTTTTTAGTTAGGTGCAGATGGAAAACTTTTGCTTAGTTTTTCCTCATTCTGCAGGGTTACACATCCTTCTGGAATGATTGCATCTCCTCTGGGTTGCGTGGCTGTATGTTAATTGAACTGGCATTGAGAGGGCGACTTCAGCTGGAGGCATGTGGAATGAGGCGCAAAAGTTTATTAACAAGAAAGGTAAGAAGAAAAGAAATCAGTGTTTATTTTTATGTACTCTTCTAAGTGATAGACTAAATGTAAATTGCCCTGTGAAGAAAATATTCTTTATTTGCACTGAGGGAGTTCCAAATAATCAAAACCTCAGTGTAGTATATACAGTATGTGCTGCGTATTAATAAGCACTGTAAAATATACTTTATGTGCTCCAGGGTACAGTTCTTGCTCTAAAGAACTGACTTTTACCATTTAAAAAGAAAAGAAAGTCATAGCCTCAGAGAACATAAATACCACATTTGCTTGAATCTAAGACCAAGCTTTTTCCCCTGATCAGCCCCGGCAGGGGGAGTGGGGGAACCCCTTGTCTTGTATTTGCATGCAAAGCAGGAAGGGAGAGAAGCTGCTGCAGCTCTGACTCTGGTCCTGAGTCTAGTTTGGGGCCAGAGTCAGACCCAGAGCACCCTCCTGCCCCACCTCTGTTTGCCCTCTGGAGCTTCTGCCCTCCCCCTTTTACTGTCAGGTGTATCTTGGCTCCAGCTAGAGCTGCGTTCCCTCCCAGGCACAGAGTACATGAAAACTCTGTCCGCTGCCTGGCCAGTCAGCATCACCAACATTGCTGCATGGTCCAGGACTGACAAGGGTTAAGCTTCCACATGATGTGCTCTGGGAGGGATCAGAGCCCCAGCAGTGTCTGGCAGTAAGTGGGGAGGAGGGTGAGTGAAAGAAGCAGAGACTGGGTGGGGTGGGATTTGGGGGATGGGAGGGAAAGAGGCTTTGGGGAGCTGAGGGGTGCTAGTGAAGGTGGGGCAGGAAGGCTGCCAGGGAAAGAAGTGGCAGGGGCACTGAGCAAGGGGGCTGCCTGAACCCCCTATCCCCTAGCCACTGTTTTCCCTGCTGTAGCAGGGGGAGAGAGAAGAATTTAGGGCACCCCCTGATAATTAGGTTCTACACCTGGAAAATTATAACATTTATAAATTTTCAATATATAGAATCTACTTTTGGGGAGTCATCTAAATTCAGGGTTGACTTTGATTCAGGTAAATGTGGTACACACTTACCTTTAATGATATGACCAGTCTCATTTAAGCTAGTAAATTCAGTGCTCAGAGTCAGGCATTTCCTTATGTACTTTATTGAATTGAGGCCCTCATTAGGCTGCAAATCTGAGTTAGCTTTTACTTGCTTTTGCACCTGGATTTTGCAGGCTTTATGGTAAGTCATGTCTCCCTGTTTGAGGATTATTACTCACAGTACGCTAATGGGTACTTCTAAAATCAGGATATTGGGGTTGAAAAGGTAAAATATTGCCTTTTGCCTCAAAATAAATTTACTTTTCTGCCTAGACTTCCCTGTCAATATTATATTTTTACACAACTTCTTAAAGCAACTTTTTTGAAACTTTTCCAAATCTTTTCCAGCCTTCTTCTTTTCTGGAGAATTGGACTTCTGTTCATGCAGACAGCTCTTGCTTCTGCTAGTCTGGTTCAGCTGTATTCAGCTTTAATTTGCACAGAATCTGACCTCATTCCCAACTTTAGAGTTCTCTGGCTTGTCAGATGTTCAAGAATGTTTCTTAAAGGCTATATTTGTTCCATATAATCAATATGTCTAGTTTTTTTCTTCTTTCTAAGAGTCTAACTCTGCTTTTTAAATAAAATTCTAAGGATTTTTTTCAGAAAACTAGTCTGTGCACACATGCAGTAAAGAATAAAAGCCAAATCATCACCTTGCATTTAATTTATAAAAAGAAAAAACTCCAAAAGACTCCAAGAACTTGATGTTAAATGTCTAATTTTGACATTTACTCAGAAGTAGTCTCAGGAGCAACTTGCTTAGAATTTCATGTCTTTTTAGTTTAAAAAACACATACCATTTGCATATTTTTTAGCATTTGTAGAATATGCCAGCAACTGCATAATGAAAAGTACGTGAGGTAGTCTGAAGAAAGTAATCTGCTTTAAACTTCAAATGCTTGTTACAAACAGGTAAATTATGGTATATACCAAAACTGAGCAGGATCAGTGGATTTGCTTTAGCTATTAATTTATGCTATAAATATGGTATGAGCTGCGAACAACTTTCACTGCTAAAGTAGACTTTAAGTCTTCCCTTCCCAAACTAGATGGGCAGTCTGAGCTCTTCTGAAGTCAGTGGGAGTTTATCAGCTTCTTTGGGTTTGAATTTGGTGAGATCACACAGAATCAGGGTTGGGTAGTTACTTGCAGATATGAAAGAATGAAATTGACCAAGGTAAAATTTAAAATAGAAAGCTGCTTAGCATAAGAGAGGAAAAGGGGCTGTGCATTGTAGTATGTACTGAATCAAAACTGTGTAGAGTTTTCTTTATATCTGACAATACCAATTTAAAAATTTCCAGTGGTAGAGAATCCTATACCATATTTGGAAAGGTATTCTTTGGTTAATTATCCTCACTATTAAATATTGCACCTCATTTTGAGTCTAAATTTGTCTGGTTTCAGCTCAGCCATTTTGTCTGCTAGATTGAAAATGGCCAATATGTTATCAAGTTTCTTAACCACTTGGGGGAGATGTACAGACTGGTCAAGTTGCCCTTAACTTTACCTTAGATAAATTTAGAACAGGCTCAAGGAGCTCAGTCTATAACGCCTCTTTTCCAGTCCTTTAATAATTTATATAGCTTTTCTCTAAACCTTCTCCAGTTTATCAACATTCTTGCTGAGTTATGGATGAGAACAGGACACGGTATGTTAAAGGCAGCCACATGAATGCCAGATACAGAGGTGGTGTAGCCTATTTGAGATTTCCCTGTTTATACCTGCAAGGGTCATATTGGCCGTTTTGAAATCCTAACATTTCATGGAAGTCTTGTAGGATTTGGTAAGTAGCCATTTGGCAGCACAACTGAAAGATGTACCTTTTCTAACAGCCATTGTTTAGTAAGTAAATTTTGTGTTGCTTGGGCAGTTTTCACTGCATTGGAAACCTGTAGTTCCAAATACTGTAGTCAAGGAGTTGAGTGAATTGTCTAGGTTAGGGGTTGGCAACCTTTTGCTACAGTGGAGGTCAAGGCCTACAAGTTTCCACCCCCTGGAACAGCCAGCTGCCTGGGCTTGTTTTTTCCCATCCCTTCTATAGTGAGGGTGAGTGCAGATGTAGTAGAATAACAGTCTGTTTAACAGAGGTGAGTACTGCAGAGATGGGGTGGCATAGCACAGCTTTATGCTAGCTGAGCAACTGAGTGGGAAGAAATGCAAGAGTCATGCATAAAGCCATAAGAAGAGCAAGAGAGGGTGTGACCCTTTGATTTAGTAAGGATGGCACTGCTTTGAGACCCCCTGTTTTGAGTGATGTTTTGAGTAGTTGGTGCAAAATGCATTAACAATGTTTGGAGTAGAACCTAGGGCTCCCTTCCTCCTAGGGGGAGTGTGCTCCTCCCTGGGCTACAGACTTAGGCTGCTTCTTGCTTGCTGTTCTTCTATATTCATGACTTGTTGTGGGTGCTTTCCACCTAGAGGCCCAGCTTCAGCCAGAGGAATGGGAGTACTCAAGCCAGCCTAGTCTACAGTAATAGCTTATAAACAGTTTTCTAGGAAGTGGAAGTTGTTGGGTCAAACCCCTTCAGGCTTAAGGGTAATAGCTCCCACACTCCTGTGCAAAGCATTTCCTATTGGCTGCTTGTAGATAACTCCCCTGTGCTCCAAAGGTGTGGAAGGCTGTTTACTGAGAGAATGGAAGAGCAGTGTAGAGTAGGTTTGCTTTCCTAAGCTGATATGTACTTATTTTTGGTTAAGGAGCTATGTAGGCTTAAGACATTAAGAGGGCAGAATATGATCTGGATCTTGCTTCTTGGTGTTGCCAACCCCCTTTGTCATGAGCAGGCATCCAAATTTTCAGTTTCCCATCTCTCCCGCCCCCCAAATTCTGCGCCCATAGTGGGGCGTGGGACTGCAGCCTGGCCGGACAGGCACCAGGAAGGAAGCTGCTTCTGCAGCCCACCAGATGGGGCCTGGAGTGGGGAGATGGAGTGGGGCAGGGAGGCTCAGTGCTGCTGCTGCCACAAGGATTGCCATGCTGCCATGGTAAAGCACCCCCTGCCCACCTGGCAGCAGCAGGGGAACACAACTCTGCAGTCTGCAGTGCCTCACCTTGGCAGTGTGACTGGCATGGGGTTCTGGCAGTGGTGGCAACACAGAGTTGTGCCCCCCCAGGCAGCAGGGGGTGCCTCACCTTGGTGGCCAAGGTGGTGTGGCACTCCCTCCCACACTGGGTCCCACCCACTGGGCTGCCTGATGCTGATCCAACAAGGCTGCAGTCTGGTGCCCCGCTGTGGGTGGGTGGAGAACTCTGGGTGGGGCACATGCTCCCTTTACCCCCCCCCCAACATGTCACCTAAGCATCACCTATGTCCATCTATCCCCTTTTCCCCACACCAGGGCTGGCACCAGGGGGGATGGAGAACAGCAGGTCAGGAATGAGGGGCACCAGCAGACCTGGGGGCAGTGGGAGACTGCGGGTGAGAAGTGAGGGGCACCAGCAAGGCTGGGGGTTGGGATACTCTGGGTTGGGAGTGGGAGGCAACAGCATGGGTGGGGCACCAGCATATCAGGGCTGCTCAGTGCCACAAAGTGGCAGGGGGGGCAACCGCAGCTGGACCCGCATCCTGGTGAGTGAAGGGAGCAGGGGAAGCTCTGATTTTCCTTGATTCAAAAAAACCAAAATCAAATTCCAAGTATATAAGTATTTAGAATTTATTTTATTATGATTGAGGCACTGCTAGGTTTCCAAATTGCTTTTAAATTTTAAATATATCAAGTAAACATTATTATAGAATAATAGAAAATTAGGGTTGGAAGGGACCTCAGGAGGTCATCTAGTCCAACCCCCTGCTCAAATCAGAATCATCCCAGCCAGGGGTTTGTCGAGCCAGGCCTTAAAAACCTCCAAGGATGGAGATTCCAGCACCTCTCTAAGAAACCTGTTCCAGTGCTTCACCACCCTCCTAGTGAGAGAGTCTTTCCTAATATCCAAACTAAACTTCTCTTGCTTTAACTTGAGACCATTGCTCCTTGTTCTGTCATCTGTCACCACTGAGAACAGGTTAACTCCATCTTCTTTGGAACCCCCCTTCAGGTAGTTAAAGGCTGGTATGAAATACCTGCTCAATCTTCTCTTCTCCAAATTAAATAAACCTGGTTCCCTCAGCCTCTTCTCTTAAGTCATTCCCCAGCCTCCTCACCATTTTTGTTGCTCCCTGCTGGACTCTCCACTTTGTCCACATCTTTTCTATGGTGGGAGGCCCAAAACTGGACACAGTACTCTAGATGTGGCCTTTCAAGTGCAGAATACAGCAGAATAATTACCTCCTTCAGTCTGCTGGCAGCGCTTCTACTAATGCAGCCCAGTATGCTGTTAACCTTCTTGGTAACAAGGGCATGCTGCTGATTCATATCCATTTTGCTGTCCACTGTAACCCCCCTGCCCTTTTCTGCAGAGCTGCTGCTTAGCCAGTTGGTCCTAAGCCTGTAGCAGTGCATGGGATTTTTCTGTCCTAAGTGCAGGATTTTGTGTGTCCTTGTTGAACTTCATGTCTAGGTCACTGTGAATCCTAGCCCTTCCCTCCAGTGTATCTGCTATTCCCCTGAGCTTGGTGTCATCTGCAGACTTGCTGAGGGTGCACCCTATCCCATCTTCTAGATCATTAATGAAGATAATGAACAAAACTGACTCATGGGGTAGTCCACTTGATACTGGCTGCCAACTACACATTGAGCCATTGGACTCAACGGGTAGTAGCCAACAATCCGGCCAACTTTCTATCCACCTTACAGTCCATTCATCCAACCCATACTTCCTCAGCTTGCTAGCAAGAATGCTGTGGGAAACGCTGTCAAAAGCCTTGCTGAAGTCAAGGTATATTATGTCCGCTGTTTTCCCCGTATCCACAGAGCCAGTTATCTCATCACAGAAGGCAGTCAGGTTGGTCAGACATGACTTGCCCTGGTGAATCCATGCTGACTGTTTCTAATCACCCTCATCTCTTCCAAGTGCTTAGAAATAGATTCTTTGAGGATCTGTTCCATGCTTTTTCTGGGGACTGAGGTGAGGCTGTCTGGTCTGTAGTTCCTTGGATCCTCCTTCTTCTCTTTCTCTAAAGATGGGCATTAAATTTGCCCTTTTCCAGTCATCTGGGACCCCCCTGATCGCCACACATTTTCAAAAATTATGCCCATCAGCTCTGCAGTCACATCCTGAGACAACTCCCTCGGCACCCTTGGATACATGGATTTTGGGGGTTTTTAATCAGAGAATTTTGAATTTTTAAACAAGAAACCAGGATCTCTGCTCATGAGCCTCATGATAATTTTGGTGTTTTGCCTAATGGCTTCCTTTCTGGAGACAACTGATTATGTGAGAAATTCAACTTTTTGAAGTAGGTTTCCAACCCTAATTGTTGCTGAGAAAAAAAGGGTTGAAAATATAACCCAGTTGTATCCTAAATGCTCCAAACCAAAAGGTAAATAACAGGAACCCAATACTTTTAACTTCAAACAAACAAGCAAACAAAAATTTACTTTGGGGTGAATGATTTGTGATTTGCAAATATTTAAGGTTGGCAATTCTGAATTAACCATGTATTAGAAAGTAGATTATCAAAATATAAAGACCATACTGTGAAAGAACTTGCTTAAAGAGCAATTGATGTGAGATGTTTCATATTTACCACCACCCTGCTGTATTGTGGAAAATCACTAGATTTTTGGTGAAACTGAAGTGTACACATTCAGCTATCAGGTGTATAATGCACTAATGCATGATAAATAATGCTGATATTGGCAAGGGCATTGTTGCACATTTGTGTTTGTTCTGATTTATCTAAAGGCCAAAATTTTGAGCATTTTGCAAATCTCTTAAAAAAAAAAAATTCTTATCTTCCCCCTCCTGCCCCTCTCTTCCCCCCGCCTTTGATTTGCCCATCTGTAAAAATAGTTTGTCCTAAGGCTGTGATCCATTTCCCCCAGATCCTTTTATGGTAGCAGCATGAGAAGGGTACAGAGGGTGATCAAGATCTCTAGGTTAAAAATCTGTCAACCTAAGCCTAGAAAGAAGCATGTGGAGCAAGCCAGTGTACATTAGTGAGCAGAGACGCCTTCAGAATATCCCTGCAGGTGAGAAAGGGAGGATGGCTGGTTTTACTCTGATGCTTGTCCCCATGGAAACTTGCTGGGAGCATTGTAATCCAGTTTTCACCTGAAGGATTGAAGGAAGAGGTGGTAAGCAGAAAAGAACTACAGATTGGTCCTAGCATAATGGAAAGAAAAGAAGCAAGAATATAGCTGCAGGAAAGCAGGTAAATTGAGTGGCAAAATGCCTGATTCCAGAACTGCACAGTCCATGGGATCTGAAAGAGAATGGAGTAGTTTATTCTTCTTGGAGATGCTGTGGTGGTCAAACATCACCATATTCATTTATATTCAACATGCCTTCTCAATCATAGTACTACAGCTGTCAGGATTAGAAACAAACTCTGTTAAGATTAAGAAAAGTATCAACCCAAAACCACATCTCTTCAGTCATGTCCTACTGGTTGAAAACCTCTTTTAAATGGAAAATTCTGTAGAAACCAAACAATATTATGTTACCAATCAAACTAGAAGAGTCTGTTTTCATGTTCCTGGCTTCTTAACTATTAAATACAACTTAACCAAAACCAGTTATAAACTAGTGGCTTTTTGTTTTAGAAATGTAAAATGTTATATAGTTTTGGTCTGCCATGCTGGTGATTTAGCTATTGTAATAATATCTTACAATATGTAATGTATTGATGCCTTACCTGTTAAAAATCAAATCATATTAAGAAATTATCTTAATTCAGATGAAATCACTATAGATCGATCATAATCTTGTATTGGACAGACTGGTCTTATACTATCTGTTTCTGAGCATTTCATTCAGTTCTGTTGCTTCTGTTTACAGTATTATTAAAACAGGCTTCTATTTTTCCAGCTCCAGTGCTAGCTAACTGTATAGCACATCTTCAGCTTTTAAAAAGCTGTTCTGTTCATCGTGCTTTCAGAATCCAGACACGCTGGTTATCCTTCCTTCATGTCCAGGCTTTGGAAATTTGAAAACAATGTATTATATCACTCCTCATGTCAAAGTTGCTGGCCAAAATGAACTGCCTTTGTGATTTCCCAAATATTGATGTCTACCTAGTATTTGGTCTTGATGCTGAATAGCATCTGAAGTAAATTCAAATTTACTGCAATCCTGATCTGTAGGGAGGGATGGGTTTTTGTCTGATGGATACCATGAATTTTGGGATATGGGGTAATGGTTTGCTTTAACACACTTTTGTGCAGTCTGGTGGTGGTAGTAGACAGGACTGCGATCTGAGCATAGGATTGGAAGCAAGGAATTGTGCGTTTCTGTTCCATATTTAATTCTGGTTTTGGCCTGAGACCAAAACATTTTGATTTTCACTAGAGTTCTGTAAGGGTTAGTTTTTAAGTACTTTGACATTACCAGCATTCATGTAAGTGTTCAAATAGATGTTAAATAAATACTCTTTTCTTTAAGAATGCCACAGATGTAATGCCAATAAATTTAATTTAAAATTGTTGTTGAGAATGGGTCTTCATTAAGACACTCTGTAATTGAATTCATGCATGGCCCAGTAGTTAGTGCTGCGTTAAGTTATTTTAAAAATGCTGCTGTATCTGGAATGCAGATCTTCTGCATGATGTAACTAATGAAAGATGAATCTTATGTTACATATTTGTGCATATTTGCTTACCTTTTTAAAAAGATAATCTAAGGCCAAGTGAACTGATTGCAACATTGAAGTTGACTAGCTCCCATTGTTTTCAGGACTGCTGTTGCTACCCTTATAGTTGAAGAGAGGTTTCATATTTCTAATATCCAACCTAAATCTTCTTTGTGGCAAATTTAAATTAATTTCTTTTTGTCCTTACACTGGTAGACATGCAAAATAATCCATCACTATCTCCTTTGTAACAACTTTTTGAATAATGGGAGACTACCAGTATTTCATTCCCCACTCGGTGGTCTATTTTTATAAACTATTAGTTTTTCTCCATTCCTGGTAAACTTCTCTGAACTCTTTCCATTTTGTCTATAAAATTTATTTTAAACGTAGGATAACTAACACTATATAGCACTCCTGCTAAGACTGTATCAGGCCAGGTAGGGTGGGATAATTACCTCTTGGGTCTTACCTAAAGCACTTCTGCTAATAAATCCCAGAATGAGATTTGCCTTTTTTTGCAACAGTATCACATTTAGCTTAAAGTCCATGAAAACTACTAGGTCCTTTTTGTGTCATATTGCCACCTACTTAGGTGGTCTCTTATTTTGTATTTATGCCTTTTGATTTATTTTCTTTTCTTCGTAAGTGTAGGATTTTGTACTTATCTTTATTGCTTTCCATTTTGTTGATATATATATATATATATTTTTTTTTTTTTTGGGTGGCAGGGGAAGGGCACCTCTCCAATTTATTTAAAACATTTTAATTTGAGGGCCATAGGACTGGAAGGAGCTTTCTGAGCCATTGAGTCCAGCCCCTGCACTGGTAAGTTGGTAGAAAGCCATTTACTAAGAATTCTCCAAAATTGTCATTTAAAACAAAAATGCCACCTTTACATCGTTATGCACATAATTGGAAACCCCAAGAACACCTGACAGCGTGCCATAGGTAAAAGCAAGGAAAATGAAAGGACTGCCAGTTCCCATACACTGCAATTACAGGAAAATTAATATATGGTCCTGTTTTCCAGAGTGCTTGTTGTTTTTGTAGACTTTATAAATGCACCAGTCCGCCATCTTTTTTTAGCCTACTAGTTGAATACAGATGGGTCAAGGACAGATCCCTGTTAGACGTTGCTTGAAATGGTTCTCCAAGTTGACAGCGAACTCTGAATAATTACGCTAAGTAGCTTTTCAAACAGTTATGTTCCTACCTGGTGTCGATTTTCATCTGGACCCTATTTCCCTAGTTGATTTATAAATGTCATGTGGGTGTTGGGACAGTGTCAAAAACAATATTAAAGTTAAGATCAACCCTACTGCTTTTTTTATCTTTAAAGCTAGTTAACATACCAAAGAAGGAAACTTGATTTGTCTTGATCTGTTTGCTTGTTTTTTTGGGGGGTTTTTTTTGACAAATCCATAATGGCTGTTTTTATCTCTCTATCATCTAGTGCAGGTGTTGGCAGCCTATGGCTTATGGGCCAAATGTGGCCCACAAAGTTATTTTATATGGCCCACAAAGCCAAAAGGCTAGGCAGTAGAGGAAAGCGGTGGCTCCAGCTCTTGTGGTAGTAGTATGGGCCCTGTTTGGAAAGAACTCACATTTGGAGCTAACCTCTGTTGAAGTGGAACCCCACTGGAAAAAAGGTTGCTAACCCCTGTTTTTAGGGCTGGATAAACTGATAAATCAAATAAACTGATAAAACAATCCATATGAGTGTTTCTAATTGTGATATAAATTGGCAATAGCTGAGTTTAATTTTTTTGCACATTTTAAAACTATTTTCCTCAGGGGAGAGAGGTTGAGTACTTGGTGTTTGGAAACCATGCTGACTTGTAAATAGTTCTTAGCCTTTACACTAACTTTGGTCTTTATACTAATCAAGTTGAAACAATCTAGATATTTTATTTAACTCACTACATAGCTATATTTATTCAGAAAATGGCTAATGATATATTTCTTTTTACAATTTCTTTTTAATTTTGATGGGTCAAAGGTTTATTTGGATGGCTAATGAAACTCGGTTAAACTGCAGTTTAACACAGCAGTCCAGCACACTTAAGGTTAACTAAAAGCTTTCTGAATTGCCAAGGAAAAGGTTTATTAAACCAACATGTTCTGCATTAAAAGTTTTAATAAATACAGGAATTATTTGTTGTAGTTAGTGAATTGAACTGATGTTTTTAGTCAATGTCTCCTTTAAGACATTAGAAATAGTAGAGCTCTCTCACTTAACTTTTATTTATAGATTGGAAGGAGAGGGGAAAGCATTTGTGTTTGTTAAACTACCACTTGGTTTTTCAACTTGGAATGAGCTAAGAGTTGAAATAAATAGTAAAATAACTAAAATGAATACAGTTTTCTTTAAGAATAGGCCAGTGTTGTCGAAAGCTGGTTTACACTTCAAGTTCTGTTTTTAGACACCAGTTCATTGGGTCAGTTTCCTGAAAACTTTGCTACAGATGTGTTGCTTAACATTTATTAAGTCATGTTTAAGTCATATTGCAGGTTGTCATAATTTCAAGTTTAATTCTACATAGATCTATGTAAAAAAGATAAGATGTATTTAAAGTCCAAATTTACCTTGTTTCTTTGGAAAATGTATTTTTATTTCCCCCAGTTGTGGGAATACAGGTGGAGTTTTCCAGTTTTTTCATTCTAGATGTTAAGGTGTATAAACAAAATCAGCTAATACACTTTTTTTTCATCAGGTTATCTGCAAGTCAGATGCTCCTACAGGGGATGTTCTACTTGACGAAGCTCTGAAGCATATTAAGGAAACCCAGCCTCCTGAAACAGTGCAGAACTGGATCGAGCTACTTAGTGGTATGATGTGGACATTGATTATTTTATTTACTTATATACTTTCTAGTCTAGCGATGGGACACAACTCTGTCTATTCATCTATCATCACTAGCCTAGAAAATAAATTGTAAGGTCTTCAGGGAAAGAACCAGTCTTGTAGCATCTCTCAAACTGAGGCTAAATCTTGCTGGTAGCTTTTGAGCAGTATAAAGGTACAAATAATTGTTGATCCTGTTGAGGCAGTGGTAGAAGGGATCAAAATGCAAAGTTCTGAGGATGTCATTTGCCTGGCTCTTCAGACTTTGGAAGCTAAATATTTGGATGTACAACAACTTTCTTCAAGAAGAACCATCAGTTGAATAGAGTTGAGTTCCAAGATACAGTTACCTGAGTGAAAAGAGAGTGCAGTTCAGGTTACATCCTTATGGGAGTTCACACTTTGGATTCTCCAGCAAAGAAAGGGAAGTGAACCAAAATTTTTAAGACAAAACACAAGAACACAAATTATGTTGAGGCTTTTTGAGGTTATAAAGGAGTGGTAAAGAACAAGGCTACAGTCTTTAACTTTTCATAACTCATCTTTTTAGCCAATATTTTCAAGCTTGACCGATCAGGGTAGTCAGTTCTAATCTGTTCAGAATGAGGGATGCAAAATGAATTATTCGGACACAATTACCTTGAAATTTTCCCACAAATTAATATCAGGAGTGGAATGCAAATTGGATTCTTCCATTTCTGTAGAGGTGTGAGAGAGACCCTGTGAGAGGGCCCCACCGGAGTCTGCGTCGCCCTAATAGGGACTGCTCTTGGTAAAACCAAAGTGACTCACCCGGTGTGGACGTGCGTACACGTTGGTCTCGCCTGCCACGACTTGCTGTTAATCTGTATCTGTCCAGTTGGTCTGGCGCGTACAGTCCGAGAATGAGCCTCTTCTCTTCATTAGGGGCCCTGGACCCTGAGGGCTCCTCCACCCCTACACCCTCGCCTGATCCACCATTATGAACTGTCAGACTGCTCTGGTCATTCCCTTGGGGTGGCCCCGGACAGTATACCAACAAAGTGGAGTAACGGCAGTGAAGAAACAACAAAAAAAACCAAGCGTGGCCAAAAGCACTTCTTTAGGGTACCGCCCGCTTCAAGTCTTGTCCTCAGTCTCAGTGCCCCTTCTTCCCCCTTGGCCGGGGCAGATCCCTTTTGGTTACCCCCCGCGATGGGCTGCTCCGCCCATGCAGTCGAACAAAAGAGAAAGAAGAATGCCCGTCATTCCCGTACCACGGGGCGGACACTTCCGCCCCGGCCCTTATGGGACTCCTGCCGCTCCCTGCGGTGTTTTGCTGTCTTCGGTCCTGCTTGGCCCGCTGCTCGGAGCTCTGACCCCTTTGATGGGGCCCCGCTTACCCCAGAAGGTCTGGCTGTCCTTCCAAGCGTCCTGGAGCCACCAGAGATCCTTTGCGCTGGCGTCACCTCTGGCCCTTGTTGCTTCCGGATCTGCCCGCCTCTCGAGCCGCTCCGGTGCTCCTCTTATGTCGGTCCGGGTTGCTCCGGCACCTCCCACTTCCGGGTCTCTGTAAGGTTTAAGTTCCCGTCGCTTGCCGCGAACCGGAGTGTACGGGCGGCGCTGGGTCGCGCCAGCTTGGGGTTCTCCCGAGCCCGCTATCTGCTTCATTCCCTTACAAGAGGCAATTAACGTTTTCTTTACTTAAATCCATGACAATTGTCTGTCTCCACTTCAGTGCATCAGTTAATCTGAAATGAAAAGGGAATTCCATTACTGAATGATGATCGTCTTTTAATATATAATATGTTTCATCTTGCTGAAGCCAAGACTCATTAGAGTTGCTTGTCTGTTATTTTAAATGAAATGTGTACCATCTGAGGAATGGAATACAGGTGGGGTTCAAAAACACAAACCGTACTATATATCCTGAAAAAGGAAATAGAGGTGGGGAGAAAACTCTGTTGTTAAAAGTATAGCATGCCTTTAGAACAGGCCTTTGAATTCTAGGATGAATTTATATGAATAAAAAAAGTATTCCCTTTGAATGGGTTTTTTCATGGGCAAGTTGTATAAAGTAAACTTAACCTGAGAAACCTCTCTGACTTTTGTTTCCTTTCTTTTTAATTGTATTCTTTTCTTCCCTCCCTCTCTGTTTCCTTTTCCTTTTGCTTCATGTCTTAACTTGCATTCAGTTCTCTCTCATTCCAACCATACAGAAATGGTTGGGGAGAAGGAAAGGAGAGAGAGAGAAATGACTAACATGAGTTCTGGATGTCCTTTGTTGGCCTCCTGTTCTGTGCAGTGCCTGTAAGCAAGTGCTATGGCCATGCAACCTTTCAGTTCTAGAGAACTATTAACCACAGTTGTCACTAACTTTGCAAATATTTCTACAGGCTTGAAAGGCATTTGTTTTTCTTATCGAAAACATATCCTCTATATTAACACACTCTCCCTCCCGCTCTGTACCCATTAGGTCAATACTTGTGCAAATAATGTACTTAATGAGTCACCAGCACTTTACATGCTTCTTAAGGGTATTATGTACATGTCCTAGCCCAGTAGGGGCCCAATTGTTTTGGTAGGCCTGCCACAAATTGGCCCTACACCCTCTCCAAGTGTCACGCCCATCCTTCTTCCCGTGCCTGGTCTGCTGCTCTGCTTTCTGCTTCCTTACCTGTTCTTTCCATATTTGTTGCTCTGCTTTCTGCTTCCTCCCATATCTGATACTGTGCTGGTTTTTCCCTCCCTGATCCACACACACAGGCTGCCTATGCCACAGTTTGGTCACTTCTGACCTAGCCTACCCTGCTAAGCTTTTTTTCTGAGGAGATTTGGTTTAGAGAATCCCCAAACTAACTATAAAATACCAATGCTTTAAAATAAAGATGACTGACCCAACTCATAATACTAGTATTTTTTTATAGCTAGTTTGGAGGTGGTAGGGTTTGGAGATCATTGGTTTAGCGCTACTCTTTAAAAAAAAGATATGACTTCTCAGCTGTGTGTGGGTATCAAATTTTTAGATTTTAACTGGAAACCATTGCCAGAAAATAGCAAATCCAGTCCTAAATTACTGCAGCATATACTATAATTGAGGAAAAGGGAAAGCAAGACTTATGTCAGTTTGCAAAGAATCATGATGTGCAAATGGCGCATTTAAGGCCATTTCATTTAAGGCAGGGGCAGGCAATTATTTTGGGCTCCTTCCCTGTGCAGAGAAAAGTGGACCCTTGCACACCCCATGGCCAGCACCCTGCACTGCAGCCGCTCATAGCCTGCATGGAGCTGCCTGGACAGCCCCACATGAGCTGCGAGTGCCTGCAAAGCGGGGTGCCGGCCATGGGTCAGGTGAGGGGCCACTTTTCCCCACGCTCAGCACTAGCTTCTTCCCTGCTGGCAAGCAGGGGGTTGGGACTGTGCACTGCTCCCCACCTGTACCATGGGGCTGGGGGCACTGGAAGTGAGCAGGTGGGGAGCCAGTGGGAGTACAGGGGCCCGCACCGGTGTCCCGGGGACAGTGCCGGTGGGGCCCAGAGTAGGGTGGCAGGAGTGCGTGGTCCCAGCTGGCAGGGACTCTGTGGAGCTGGGCCAGCTCTCCCCTCCTGCTGGTGCAGCCCAGCCCAGCTTCACGGACCCCTGCCAGCCTGCGCCCTGCTTTGTGCCCCACTGGTGCTGGCCCTGGGACATTGGTCCCAACATGGTGACCAGGGGGTGGGGCATTTGTCAAGGGGTGGGGCACCTGTCAAGGGGCGGGGCTACCCATGCGGCCCTCAACAGCCTGCCAAAACTGGGTAAGTGGCTGTCCGCTCAAAATAATTGCCCGCCCCTGCTCTAGGTAGAACTGCCCCAAGCACCAGGAGATACATCGGAGATAAACTTGGAAGAGCAGCAGCAGAGGTGGCATGCTTACATGCCTAACATAATGCACGCAGCAGCTGCTTCTCAGTTTGGCTCCTGTGTCCCTCTGGGAAAAAGGCATGTGGGATAGTTCCATCTGTCCCACAACCCTCTTTTCTGGGAGATGCTGTTTAGGGGCAGACCTATTCAAGGGGTGTAGCACAAGCACATGCTCCTGCCACAGCCGTTTCCTCATCTGGGTGAGGCGTGTGGTGCAGTTCCACCTGACTTCAGTGGCAGTTGGGTGAAAGTAATATAATATGGTATTGTATTGTATTATATAATTATGATGGACTAATCAACAACTAACACGTTCCTTTAATAATATAGTTATAATAATTATTTTATAATATGCATAATATATTGGCATTTAAATTATTTTTAGCATTGCTAAATTTTGAAGGCTTTTTTTTTTAGGCATGTCATGAATCAAAAAGGTTGAGAACCACTGCTCTAGAGGGCAACCTTCTGTGTAATTTAGAAGTTTGGTCACAAGGTGTCACCCAACTCCTGATTTTATTAGCACGCACAAAGTTGTGTTTGAGTAGTAAAAACAGCTGAAAGCTAGACAATAATTGGCAACATAACCTATTTTTATTTAGGCATATCTGCATTTAGTGCCCCCCGAGGCTGTCATTTGGAATGAGTCAAAACTCCCACAAAGACTTGTGTTACTCAGTAGATAGTATCATGGAGCCGGAAGAGCTGTGGGTTCATAGCACCCAAGTCATTCACTGCAGGACTTCAGCTTTTGCTTAGATAAGTAACCTGGGATAGCATGTCCTCCCTTTTCCTCAGCCGTGTCCTGAAGGAGTTGCTTTCATTGCATGTATAGAAGATGGCATTCTCAGAGGCCTGTATCTTACTGGGTCAAACAGGTATTTAGAGAAATTCTTGAGAGGCCTTTCATCCTCAGGTCAAATTTAAAATTTTCATTTCCTCAGCCTTTTGAAAGGTATGGGGATTTTATAATATATGGAGGAAGACTTTTATTTGCTAAAACAATAGTCATTTTCCTTTTAAAATTTTGGGGAGACAACTTTCAAACAGGGTAGCCCTCTTTCAAATGTTAAGTTCCTAGTGTGGAAGTTTTAAGCCATTTATAACTGAAAGCAGGCGTTAAGTCAAAATGCTTGTCAGCCTTTGGTATCACAACTGCCTTTTGTTGTACTGCTGTTAAATTACTATTATAATACTGTGCTTCTTATTTACATAATAGAATCCAAAGATTTTGAAATGGCTCAATTAAGCTTAATATTTTTTCTTCTCCTTTACCATGCTTGGAAGTGCTATTTATGCTATACAAAAATCAGAGATTTCTTTAAGCCCTACCAAAAGATGCAGTAATAAAGGTATGATTGAGTGAGTGAGTGGTTGCTTTTAACTTTGATTTGCCTAGAAAAAAGGAAATGAGCCTAAGACCAAAGATCTGGATGAATATTGGCATGCTTTGAGGCAGAAAGAATGGTAATAACTGGAAATTCCCTGCCCTTCACAAGTGAATACATTGGAAATGGACAACTGGACAAGCTGGAAAAGAACCTTTCTTTATTGAGAATCCTGCTATTAATATTTCCTCTCTTCCTTCTGCATTGGTCTTTTTTTTCCCTTTCATATATATGGCTTTATTTGTCACTTCCATAACAGTCCTAGCTTAGCTTGCATTCATTCTACAACAAAGCGAAAACAAATAGCGTATTTTTTAAATTAAATATTAAAAATACACTGAAGCTGTTCAGAGAAGCACTTGTGTTCCTCATGTCTAGGCAAACATCAGCTTAGATTAAAGGACAGCAAATGGGACTTCAGCACCTTCATGTAGTAAGCAGTGATTCTAACAGGCCTTTATTTCTGAACAGCAGAAAAAGAGAAAACATGTATTCTTCGTCAAAATACAGATGCAGTCATGAATAACTGATTTTTTTTCTTTTTGCTCACCTTTTTAGGTGAAACGTGGAATCCGTTAAAATTACACTACCAGTTACGAAATGTGCGTGAACGATTAGCTAAAAACCTAGTGGAAAAAGGTGTATTGACAACAGAGAAACAGAACTTCCTTCTTTTTGACATGACTACTCATCCTCTCACCAACAACAATATAAAACAGCGCCTCATCAAGAAAGTTCAAGAAGCAGTTCTTGACAAATGGGTGAATGACCCTCACCGCATGGACAAACGCTTGCTGGCTCTCATTTACTTAGCCCATGCTTCAGATGTCCTTGAGAACGCTTTTGCCCCTCTTTTGGATGAGCAGTATGATTTAGCCACAAAGAGAGTGCGGCAACTTCTGGATTTAGACCCTGAAGCTGAAAGTGTGAAGACCAACACGAATGAGGTCCTGTGGGCTGTTGTAGCAGCTTTCACAAAATAACTGCGATCAGACTGAAGTGTTCTTCTCTCCTCTTTCATGTAAACCAGTTGTTTCTCTTCTCTTGACTTTCATGTCTTCTGTAATTTGTACCTTCTCATATGATGAATTGGCTTGTTTCATGGGAATGATAGGTGGTGTATTCCCTCTTTCTTTGTGTATCTGTATACAGGATTCTGCTGGTACAAGAGACCTTCTTTTTCTAAAAAGGGTTTACTGCCATATTGGCATTTCACTTCTGGTTAAATTCAAGTTACCTAAAATTCTTAATAGAACATCCCCCCTCTCCTCTCCCCCAACTTTTTGGTTACTGGAATAGTTTAACATAGAAAGCGCCTCAAGGAGGAAATGGGCATGCTCTGTTGGCTCAACCCAGTCTTGGGTTGCTATAGGTGTGTACGTGCATCAGCATTCTGCAGTACAGTTCATACAAAAGTAAAAGAAAAAAAGGCCTTTGAGATCCCCAAAGTTAATATTAAAATCTCTGTCAGGGCATTTTATACATAGACATTAGTTCAATGTGCATAACAAAATTATTTTAAAATGGGAATATTCATTCAAGTTCCATAAATAAGTCATGTAAAATGCCCCATAAATTGTATTCCTCATATACATCTCTTGTGTACTTACGTTTTTGTCATAACTATGCTGAGTCATGCTGTAGAAGGGTCCAGCTGTTTCACAGAGCAGTTTTGAGATGGAATACATTCCACTGTAATCTGTATATAGTTTGAATTGTATATTAACAACCCCCATCTTAGTATTTTGCAAGATTTAATTAGTTGTACACCTGGTGCCCCTTACTTGCTCTCAGCCATTGCCATTTGGTGGAAAGATGGGCCTCTTATAAAGAGCATGTGTGTGAACTCTGTTCCCAGTGTCTGTGAAGTTTACCATCCAGGTACTTTCAGTCTATGCGTCACCTTTTATAATCTTTATTATATGGAAAGAGACCACTTTCTATCATTGTTTATATTTTTTTCTGTATGGAAGAGGCTTGTGACCAGTACAATTCTTGAGTGCGTTTTTTAATTTTGTTTGTACGCAAGTTAATGTTTGTCTCTTAAATGTCATATTCTACTTAACACTTTAAAAAAAAATCAAATGTCAGTCCTAGCAGGTGTTGCATGTAAATTGTTAGCAAGTAATGACTACAGTTCAGATGATTAAAACTTCTGTAATGGGAAGCTCTACGATATTTTAATTTTTATATACAATTATGCTGATTAGCACATTATTGTAAAAAAAATATATAAACTTTGGCTTTTTAAAATTTATTGCCTCTTTACCACTGCTTGTTATCATCTCCCATTGTTTCACAGTGTAAATATTATGCATTGAACAAATTAAACCCTGATTTCTATATATATTCTTTTTTTTCTCATAACAGTGCAAACTTATAGTGGGGGTTACAGGTGTTTAGACACTTTTTGGTTAACATTCAGAGCAAAAATACTAGATGGTGTATAACAATAGAGTTATAATTTAAGGGATCCCTAATCTGTATACTAGCTTTTTACCTACAGTAAATAAACTATGATCTTGAAAGTGCCTGAAATAGACCAAGCATTTCATTTTGTATTTTATGTTGCTCATTAGACTTTTTATTTCTTAGTTGATACGTCTTATTAGAAGAGGTAGCTTTTATGATTTGAATCAAGTGCTGATAAGTCTTATTGCTATTGTCAGTGTCTCCTGCCTTGCAGATTTGACTGATTGGTTTAAGTCTATCTAAGGCCAGTTGAGCATGCAGTTTTACCTTTCATTGTTAAATCTTTCCCCCTTGATAGCACAATTTTATTTTTTATTTTAACTGGGCCCTCCCCTTTCTGCACTAACAGTTTAAGTTTAGATATATAGATGGCCGTCTTTAAAAAATGAGTTAAATAAATAGATCCTAAGTGACCCCATTGTATCTGCAACTTGTAGTGAATCAATGGAGACTAGGTTTTCAAAAAAAAAAATAGCCCGATACATTAAATGCTCCTTTGTTCTTGCAGCTCTTAAATCTAAGTCATGCTAATATGTTTCAAACTTAGAATGAGTAATTTTGGTCAGTGTGACTGAAATAAGACTTGTAATTAGTACATAATTTTGTTTTGGTTGGGTTTTTTTTCTTTTCTGAATTATTTAAAAGATGCTGTTTAAATTTTGTTGGGGCATGAACCTAAACTATACTTCTGTCAAACTTGTTTCCAGATTTGGGATGAAAATAAAGTTTACTCTTGCAGGGTTTTGCACTTGCCAGGATATATACTTTTTTTGTACTAGATAGCACCAATAGCCATGTCCAGACAAGCGCAGATGTGTGATATGTGGCACCACATACCTGTCTGCAGTGCCACACACCACACATGCAGGCATTCTTCACACTGCTGCTTTGCAGTACTAGGGGCATTTTTTGACCCTGGGAAATCCCAGGGTCAAAAAAAGACACACCAAAAAAAAGAAAAGCAGGATGGTGCATGTGGCAGCAGTGTGCACTGCCCCAAACCAGAACCTAGCTGGCCAGAGCTATACTTCTGCTCCTGATCAGGCTCCCAGGTGCAGGAGTGCTGCGCCTGCAGCTCCCCAAGGCCCCCAAGAAAACTGACCTAGAAATAAACATACATATAGAAACTGTTGTAGGTGTCAGCACAGGTTCTCCATAAACACACTTTTAAGCAGCACTTCTATGCCTGCTTGTATGTAATACAAACTATGCATGACATTAGCCCAAAGCTAAAAGGCTTATAATTTACCACTGAGCTGGGACCCAGCAGACAAGTGTTTCAAGCCATGGTGACCCCACGACTCAGCATTGCTCAGTATGTGGATGTACTCCAGATACATTCCACAAATGTACTAATTAGCCCCCACTCATGACTGGAACCAAATGTTATCATTACAAGTCCTGGATGCTCCAAAAAATTATATGCAGATGAGGCTGCAGCCTGACCCTGTTCTATCTCATAGGGGATGGGGCCACACTAATCATATGTGACAAGTTGGGAGGGGGGTAATAGAGGGATTCTGCATAAGCTGTTTGGGTCCCTGATCATTGATATTTGCCTAGCATTTAAGGTTGGTTCAAAAACAGGACTTGCTGGTAATGGGGAAGAAAGGTGCTGCTCAGCTGTAGGAATGAAGCAGTAGAAATGTATTCAATGTAGTAGCTCACCATGACTTAAAAACATCAGTGCTGGGGGGGATGGAGTGCAGTGGGCACTCCCATATATCTTATTCAAGAGGACCCTAGATATTTATTCTTTAAAACAAACTTTCCAATTAGGTATGTGAAAAAATGAAGTATATACAAGATGTGGACCTCTTATCAGCTTCAAGTTCTTGATATTTAATATTGTGTCTCATGTGCAGAGTTTGACTCCTTCCTGTTCTACATAGAGGTGTACATCAAAATTACAGTATCCCAGCACATGGCATTAGTCCAAGGTTTGTTCCATGGCTGGAGACAGTTATTAAATACTTCCAGGTGCAAGTGGCACAAATTAAGTTCATAGTATGACTTGAGTATTCATCTCTCCCACAAAAAAAAAATATAACAACTGATTGGTTCTCTGTGAAATGGACTGAATCTAACTAAAAAAGAACCTTTTTTCACCTCAAAAGATAAACTTGTGCTTCATCTGAATGGATTTTTCTACATGAAGTTTTTCATCACTAATTTTTGGTATTTTCCCTAAGGTCCCTGTCTGTGCTGAGTTAGGAGCAAATTTAAGGATCTCTATTAAAATTCTTTTTCAAATGAACTGTCTTTGAAAACAATTTGGACAGTTAAATCCCACTGTTAGGTCATTTTAGCCTAGGTTCATATCTGGTATGTTCAAGCCCAGTTCTGCAAAAAAAGCACTAATCTATATTCAACCATTTCATAGATTTCATAGACATTAGGGCTGGAAGGAACCTCGGGAGATCATCGAGTCCAGCCCCCTGCCCAAAGGGCAGGAAGTCAGCTGGGGTCATAGGATCCCAGCAAGATAAGCATCCAATTTACTCTTGAAGGTGTTCAATGTAGGTGCTTGAACCACCTCCGCTGGCAGACTGTTCCAGACCTTGGGGGCTCGGACAGTAAAGAAATTCTTCCTTATGTCCAACCTGAAACGGTCTTGCAGGAGTTTGTGACCGTTCGACCTCATCATCCCTTGGGGCGTTCTGGTGAACAAACGTTCCCCCAGATCCTGGTGGCCACCCCTGAGCCTACGCTTTTCCAGGCTAAGGAGTCCCATGTCTCAGCCTATCATCATAAGATCTGTTTTCCTGACCTCTGATCATGCGCGTGGCTCTCCTCTGGACTCTCTCAAGCTTCTCCACATCCTTTTTGAATTGTGGAGCCCAAAACTGGACGCAGTACTCCAGCTGCGGCCTCACCAAGGCCGAGTACAAGGAGAGAATGACGTCCCGGGATTTGCTCGAGAAGCATCTATGGATGCAAGCCAGCATTTTGGTCGCTTTACTAGCCGCAGCATCACATGTTCATCTTGTGGTCAATGATGACCCCCAAGTCTCTTTCTTCTGTAGTGCTATCCAACGTAGCACTGCTGAGCCTATAAGGAAGCTGCAGGTTTTTCCTCCCAAGGTGGAGAACCTTGCATTTTTCGGTGTTAAACACCATCAGGTTCTCGTCTGCCCATTTGCTGAGCTTGTCCAGGTCACCCTGGATCACCCGCCTATCTTCTGGCGTGGATGCTTTGCCCCAAAGTTTGGTGTCATCGGTGAACTTGGCCAGTCCACTCCTGACTCCAGTGTCCACATCATTAATGAAGATGTTGAACAGTATGGGTCCCAGGACAGAGCCTTGAGGGACCCCACTGGTCACAGGGCACCACGATGAGTGACTGCCATCAATTACAACCCTCTGGGTCCGACCACGGAGCCAGTTTCCCAGCCAGCAGATCGTGGTGGAACCAAGGCCACAACTGGGCAGTTTGGCCAAGAGGTGCTCATGGGATACCAGATCAAAAGCTTTTTTGAAGTCAAGATATATGACATCAATCTCTTCTCCCTCGTCCAGGTGATAGGTCACCTGGTCATAGAAGGAAATGAGATTGGTCAAACAAGACCTACCCGCAACAAACCCGTGCTGGCTGTCCCTTAGAATGTTAGCCTGGGCCAGTCCCTCAAGGATGGCCTCCTTAATAAACTTTTCTAAGATCTTCCCCAGGATAGAAGGCAGGCTAATGGGCCTGTAGTTAGCCAGATCCACTCTCCTCCCTTTCTTGAAGATCGGCACCACATTGGCCTTCTTCCAGTCTTCGGGCACTACACCAGAGCGCCAGGAGTTTTCAAAGATCTGTGCCAGGGGCTGGGCTATGACACTCGCCAGCTCCTTGAGTACCCTGGGGTGCAGGTTGTCAGGGCCGGCTGACTTGAAGGTATCCAGCTTCTCAAGGTGTTCCTTCACGAGGTCAGCATTTATGGAGGGTAGGGGATCCCCCATCACCCGGATCTCCCTGTCCCATAGCAGGCATGGGCGTCCCGTGGGACTGATGAAAGACTGACGCAAAGTACCTAATTAATAGGTTGGCTTTTTCCTGGGCGTCAGTTGTCAGTTGCCCCATCTGGTTTAGCAGGGGTCCAACATTGCCCTTGCTTTTCCTCCGGCTCCCCACGTATCTGAAAAAGGACTTGTTGTTGTCCTTGATGCTTGAAGCTAGTTGGAGTTCAGCTGCAGCCTTGGCTTTCCTGGTTTGCTACCTGCAGGACTGGATCAGCGCAGAATAATCCTCCTTGGAGGTGAATCCCGTCCTCCATGCTTTGTAGGCTTTCCTTTTTAGCCGCACGAGGTCCGCTAGGTCCCTGGAGAGCCAGGAGGGCTGCTGTGCCTTCTTGCTGCCTTTCCTCCGTGTTGGGATAGATTTAGCTTGTGCATTGAGGATCACTTCCTTGAGAAGCAACCACTCTTCTTGAACTCCCCTCTCCCTGGGGTCATGGTCCCTGAGGGCCTGACCGACAAGCCTCTTGAGCTTGTCAGAGTCGGCTTTTCTGAAGTCAAGGACTTCAGTGTTGCTGACTGACTTGCCAGCTTTACAGCGGATGGTGAAGGTGATCAGCTCGTGGTCGCTGTCACCCAGCTTCCCATTGATCACTAGGTCGCCGATTAGGTCGTCCCCCATAGCCAGTACCAGGTCGAGCAGCGCTTTGCCTCTCGTTGGCCCATAGACTTCTTGAGTCAGGTAGAGGTCATCCACGCACGAGAGAAAGCTTTGCGACTGCTCGGATTTTGCTGAGTGATCTTCCCAGGAGATGTCCGGGTAATTGAAGTCCCCCATGACAACCAAGGTGCTGGAGCAAGCGGCCTCAGTCAGTTCCCGGGCGAACTCCTGGTCAAGCTCAGGACTTTGAGTGGGAGGTCTGTAGTTGACTCCCACCGTTGTGTCCCCGTGCCATATTCCCCACGAATTTTTACCCAGAGGGTCATAGATTCATAGATGCTAGGGTCGGAAGGGACCTCAATAGATCATCGAGTCCGACCCCCTGCATAAGCAGGAAAGAGTGCTGGGCCTACATTACCCCAGCTAGATACACATCTAATCTTCGCTTGAAGACCCCCAGGGTAGGGGAGAGCACCACCTCCCTTGGGAGCCCGTTCCAGACCTTGGTCTCTAGCTGTCCATGCCGGTCGCCAACATCAGCTTGCAGGGACATGTAGCTTTCCTTCACATAGAGAGCTACACCCCCGCCCCTTTTGTCAACACGATCCCTCCTGTACAGGGCATAGCCCTCTATACCCGTGGTCCAGTCATGGGTGGAGTCCCACCAGGTCTCCGTTATCCCAATGACGTCATAATTCTTTGCACTGAATGTGGTAGTTTAATTTAGAAAATTGGACATTCAAAACTCTCACCAATTTGGAAGTAAAAGACTTTTTAGGCTTTCCCCTGTGTCTTTAGAAGGTGGCTTTTCTGAGTAGGTGGATGGGAAAGACAGGCTGGGTTTGGAGGACTCTTCTGTACTATGTGTATTGAGCTCTGCTTAAGAACCAGAGATATGATCCTCTGCTTTAGGCTGTTATTCCCAATTCTCTGCCTAAGAAGCTTGCGGGTAAATGGTTTTGTTTGAAGAAGAGATTGGGGAGAACAGAGGTCTTCCTGGTCCAGAGTCTAGAGAAGAAAGATGTGAGTGACTGGAACAGGTGAGCAAGAAGAAAGGGTAGCTTTCAGATGTGTAGGCAAAGAAAAAACACTCTTTTGAAGAAGGAAAGAAGTAGTGATGAGTGGCATACAGCAGTCGTTTTCAACCTTTTAAAATTTGTGGACCCCTAAAAAAAAAAGTGAATGGAGGTGCCAGACCCCTTTGAATCGTAAATGTGGGTATTCACTTGCTTTTGGTTGATCGTAATCATTTTTGTGGACCACTTGGACATAGTCTGTGGACTCCCAGGGGTCTGCAGGCCACAGGTCGAAAACCACCGCCTAGAGAAAAAAAGGATTAGGCACTTTTCTCTCTTGCCCCTCTCTTTCTGTGCCTTCATATAATGCAATATAGTTCTTTTTTTTTTTCTCCTTTGACTTGCACTCCTGGCTGTCTTGCCTCTCTACCCATGTTTTAGATTATTTTTCCACTTTCACATGGATGCATAGTCCTAATGCTGCCTCCCAGTCATAGCTTTCCTCTTCCTCTGAGACCAAAGGTATTCCTTCTTTCAACTTTTCTCTTATTTACCCTTGATTGATTGATTGATATACCATCTGGCTTGGGCTTGCACCTACCCCTGGCTTTGTTTTTTCTCTTGATTATCTCTGAGCTAATGCTCCAAGGAGTATTCCTTTCCTTCATATTTCTCTTTCAAAGCCCCGTTGCCTTCCTGTGCCTTGATCTGCATGACCTGTTTTCTTCTAGGGATTCGTCATTTTTTTTAAACCTAAAAATATTGCACTTATTTATTATAGAGTGACTTAAGGGGCTTATAGCTTATGGTTCCCACATCTAAGTACTTTTTCATGCTCTTTTTGTGTCTGTCGTCTTTACAATAGGTGAGCTCTGAGTCAGAGGTTATGAGTGGGGGCTATTGATATCAAGTGCTCTGGAAAAGGTATCATGCTGCATCAATATTTAATAACTGGCATGAGAGATTGATTGTAGCCCCTTGTCTGGAATGATTGCCGCCTCAGTGAAATTTATGAAGGACTATTATGCTTGCGTTGCAGCAATCACCGGTCTGACCCAACTTCTAGATCTTACTTGCCTTCTGACCCAGCTGGGTCTGAACAGGTCTCTAGATGCAGCCTGGCTCTGACTCTTCGGCAGCCAAAGTTCTCTAGACTAGATGCTGGTGCTCCTCTTCCTGGTGGAAAGCATGGGAGCCCATAAACCTCTTGATAAGGACGTCTGAAGTTGAGGAGCAGGAGGTCTGCTTTGGGATCCACCTATCATCAGCCAGTGGAGAGAGATCTCAGGTGTAGTTTGTCTTCTCTAAACATGGAAATAGGAGGAAAGAGAATTATTTCTCTATTGGCAGAGGAAGGAGATGTGATTCCATGCATTTTCCTTTTACCTTAACCCTGCCCACAAAAATGGATGCAGATTTGTGTCGGTGCTTTCTATGTGTGACTTATTCATAAAAGGTTCAGGCTATAGACTGAAGTAACAATGTATTGCTATTGAGTGATACCAGTATAAAAGGTTGCAATGTAACTGCTACAACCGCAGGCTTTTTAGTAATGCAAGTGTTGGCAAAGTAAAGTTCAAATCAGAGTTAAAGTTACAGCAGTTTAGTTAACCAGTATCACCAGATTGTGCAGATTTAACAGTTACATTGTAGCAGCTGTTTCACTCTTGGGTGTCAATTCTCACCCCCTTTTAACCACTTTAATTGGGGAGGAAATTTTCTCCTGAAAACACCATACAACACAGGTATCAGTTCCCCTTTAGGCAAGAGTGTGTGTGCGCAAGCCTCCATGCACTGGAATTTGTTTGAATAAAATGGGCAGGAGATAATTTTGAATAGCAACTGATGGCTGCTTGTGGATACTTTGCAAACAGGAAATGGAGATATGTTCTTGTACTGCTGAGAGTTTGTCTGACATTAGGAGCTATCTATTTATGGCTTCTTTTTTGATAGCCTGTTCTAAATTTATTTATATTTTTGCTTGATATAAAACTGGCATTCAGTGAAATATATATAGAGTCACTTCTGCTGTCTTACAGAGAGAGAATAGTGCATGTAGTACTTATATTTATACACTTAAAATTAGTCTCCTGACCACATAGTTTTTGGGTTTTTTCCTTGAGGGAAAAGGCATGGGCTCACTCTGGTTATATCAGCATATACAAGGTTTTGGGTCCCATTCCCCTCACCCCCACAAACACCCTGCCCTGCTGTAACTGCAGAATATAAAGACCTTCCAGTGAAGGACATACTTGACTTGTGATTAGGAAAACGGCAGCACCACAAGGGTTACAGATTTGTGAACAGCAGAAATGTCTGTGGCACTTGTTAACCAATGTCATCCACTTTTTCTGTGCAGCAGAGGAAAGAGACTGGCAGGAGTTGTCAAGTGGGCCTCATTATTATAGTTGTAATTGAAGTGCATCTTTAGGAGAGGGTTGCTCAGATGGAGACAACATATAAGGGTAGGTTAGTGACTATCCTGCTCTCAACGGTTTCTTCAGGTTTTGTTCATCAACTCTATGGAAAAGAGCTAAAAAATGAGTGTTCACCTTTTGGGGTTACGGTAATTAATGGAATCAGTTCTACCCTGCATTCTTTGTTGTACTCCAAATGAATCTGTGAACCCAGCTCAGCTCTCCAAATGTCTCTGTCTCTCAAAATTTGCAAATATGCCACTTGAAGATTTCAGGAGATGTACTGAGGTATTATGGCAGGGAAAATTGAGACAACTGTCAAGGCTAAGCCTTGTCAGGGCTGCCTCTGAAGCTACTCTCCCTGTAGCCTTGCAAAAAGCACTGAAAGCCCCACGTGACCATGTCTGGAAGCATAAGTGGCTTCCTGCATTCAGCTTATGCCACATGGGCGTAGATGGAGAGAGAGAGAGCAAGGATACTGCAGATTTTCCATTATCAAAGGAGACAGTCTATAGTAAATATATTCATGGCTTGGGCTGTTACTCCTAACAGCCCAAGTAACTGCCTAAGCTATGAACAACTTTCCAACTCTACAAGTTAAAAGAATAACAGAGAGGGGGAAATGTTCTGCTCTTAGCTTGTGTGCATTAGAGCAGAGAAGGCCAGCAAAATGGTTTTTCTTGTCCTAAACGCTCAGAATCACTGCAACTGCAGAAAAATGGTTTGGTTATTTCAAGAAGTTGCTCCAGGGATACTGCTCAAAATGTTCAGTTACCAATTGCATTGATGGACCACCCAGGAAGCCATCAAAAAGGCAAGGGTGTGAAACGTAATTTGTAAGAAAACTTTCTTACCATACTGACGAAGAGTACGTAAAATGCACTAAGCAGCTCTCAGCCAAATGCTGAACCACAAACTGCTTACCATATTAATTTGTCATGTGGGGTTTAAGCACTTATGAAAGGAAGGCTCTAAATTCCTTTACTGGGGTCTTCAAGTGTTGGTTTTTTGATATTACCGTAAACTTTTGGAGGCCAGTGGGTTCTGTTCCTGAAGCTCTCTGACGCTGTAGATCTAGTGGCTGCCTTGAAGAGAAGATCTTACTATGAACAATATTAGGCAAAGCAAGGGAAATAATTTATCTTGTTGGGCAAATATGACCTTTCAGTACATTTCTAGGAAATGCCAAATTTACATAGCATCTTTGCAAGTCTTTTCAAAGGGTTTTACATATTTTTGCATCAATTGGCCTTCCATCACAATGGAAAGGGAAAATAAACTACTAATATATATACCTAATTTTTAAGAATGAATGCATCCAGCACTTTATTTTTTTGTAATGGTTCTCTTGACCAGCTGGTTAAGAGAATCCTCTCTCATTTGTCCTCTCTCATTTCTACTATACCCACCAATGTTATTCCTGAGCACATCTCTTTTTTGTTCCGTTTGGAACTACCTGGCTTTTTCTGGCAGTTTCTCATCCAAGGCCAGTAAGCAAGATGCAACATACATATGACCTACCTCTGGAGGAGAGCAAGGTTAGCATCACTTCAAAATTGAACATTCATTGCTTCTTAGAAATAACCAGCTTGCAATATTGCTCTGTAAATAGAAAGATTAACAGAGATAATGTATATTAAAAAAAAGAAAAAGAAAAGAATCTTAAAATCAAACCCAAGTATAGTCTCAGTGTGATAAGTAGCTGTTTTATACTAACAACTGTGGTCACAATATATGAGTATATGTATTTTAGTTATGCAGTTAAAAATCATGCAGTCATTTTGATTTGCTTGGGGATTAAAAATAGTGTCTCCCCCAGCTGTCCATTTTGGCTCTGAGTCAGTTTTTTGAAGCTGCCTTAATGAAGAGCAATAAAATCTTGAGAGAGAAGTAAAGTTTCAAGGCCAATTTTGTACAGCAGAGTCATTGAGATACAGTTGCTACTAGATGGGAGGCTCTTAAGAGTTGTGATGTGTATGCTGGGGTGTGGGTCTGGACTCACTGAAGGTGGAAAGGAGAACTGGATAAGAAACGAAGGGTTGGAGTAGCAGTGTTAAAACCCAAAGACCTGATTTTCAAAGATGCTGAACAGCTCTTGCCCACTGAAATCTGTAGGATCTACAAGGGCCCAGTGCCTTTGAGAATCAACCCATCATTTCTTAGTGTCTTTCTGTTTGGCTTTTTTGTATAGGGACAGCTTTAATTATAGCATGTCATGACCATTTATAGGAAAATAGGACTGGGAGGGACTTCCAGTAGGCCATTAAGTCCAGTTGCCTACATTTGTGGGCACTTATTAATCAAAGGAAATCCCCAAAATCTTTACTTCAAATCCTTCCTATGACTATAAGGAACAAAACCCAAAGCACAAAAACACTCATTTATATACAAATTGCTCAGCCTGGTACCACCCTGGCACATCATGGAATTGTGATCTCGTCCCAAGCTGTCTCTTCCTCATCTTCTTTCACTGCCCAGTACAGCCAGTATGCTATCTCCTTAGTTATGTGTTTTGATATTAAATTCAGTTTATATTATGTTACTTATCAATTTTCCATGGCTGGTGCACTGACAGCACATAACTGTCCAGCACATAAAGATCCTTTGGGACAGACTGTTTCCATAGCTGGATAAGGCACAATTGGGACCATCAAGCCTAAAGAAGTTTCAGGAGACAATTTGCATTTTTGCAGTTGATACTACTTCTTACCAGCATTCAAAATATTTCACTTCTTTTCTTCCAGTGGAAACTATGACTTATGTTTGGAAATGTGGTGTGAGTTTTTTTCTTGTCTCTGCCACCAGCAACACTTGATAGCAAATACTAAGGGTGTGCGAAGCGGGCCGTGTTCGATTTGGAATCAGCCCAAATTGGGAACAGTAATTTGATTCATTAATTTGGATCACTGTCCCCGATTTGATTCGGCTGAATCTGAATCTGAAGATTAGACGCTGATTTGGAGAATAGGCATAGATTTAAATGTTTTTTCTGTATACCTCAAGGTACCAGGCATGGCTCATGAGCACTGCAAAGCTGGGGCAGATGAAGCATCCCACAGGAGCATGGGGGGGGCCTCCTGCATGCTCAGCTGTGAACCTAGAAGTGGACTGGAAGCACTTTCCCTGGGTCCACTGGGAAGCACGTGGGGGGGCACAATTGGCTGCGGGAGGACCCCGAGTTCCCCCCCCAGACCCAGGAGGCACCAGTTGCCGAGCCAGAGGGGGCCCCCACACACTCCCCGGAAGACCCAGAAGTGGACCGGTTATGCTTCTGGTCTGCTTTTGGGTCAACTACTGAGCATGCTGGGAAGCCACCTGTGCTTCTGTGGGACACTCCATCTGCCCCAGCATTGCAGCATTCATGGGCCTCCTGGTACCTCAAGATATGTAGAAAAAACATTTAAAGCTGTGTCTATGTCCAAATAGTCAAATCTTTCCAAATCTCTCTGAATCAATTCAGAGGGTTCCAATTCTGAGAGATTAAAGGGCCTCCTGTACTGATTTGGATTCGACGATTGTCACTGAATTGGACTGAATCTCCACCGAATCGAATCAAGGACCGAAGCTTCATACAGCCCTAGTAAATACCTGCCACTTACCAGAGTAATCTTCTTAGTTTAACATTTTTGCTGAAATGATCAGCAGTGAATTAATTTTATATAGACATTTCAAGAATTATCATTAAGAGACTGAACAGCTTCCCTGTGACATGTCTGTGTAAGAGCCCCTAAAAATAAAGTGGGAAGACAGAATACCAAACACAGAATACTGGAGCATGCAGGACTGACATGCTTAGAAACCACTATCAAGAAGAGGAGGTTATGATGAATCAGCCAGGTCAGAAGAATGGGAGAAGACCATATCCCCAAGAATATTTTGTGTAGTGAGATTTGAGATGGTTCTAGAAAGTGGGATCACCCTCTGTGATAGTATGAAGCGTGCAAAAATTATATGAAGTCGTTGAATATCAACATAGGAAGCCAGGAGGAGCACACAGGATTTGGCCCAATCTGGAGGGAAGATCTCAACATGAAGCAGCTTTGATCCACAGGATGGAAGCAAAGCGAGAAAGAAGACAGCAGTGTGCTCTAAACTTGGACTCAGACAACACATGAATCTGTGAAACTTGTAACAAGCTGTGTCACTCTGGAAGTGGGCTTGTCAGTCACAAATGGATTCATCTGACTAGACCTCTTACATGTACAGCATGACCCAGAGGATCGACAGTTGCCTACAATACATTAAGTTTGCCCACCTGCATTGAGATTAAGAAAAATGTCATTTACTTATTCAAATTCTTGTTTCAGGCTGTCTGCAATCACAGGCAGACATTACTGCATTGATTTATATTTAAGTCATTGTTTAAAGGTCATCTTCATCGACTAGAAAATTAGATGAAAAACTTGTATCAGAACACAATTATGTGACAATTTAAAAGCTGTAATTCTGTAGCAACTAATGATCATTAATACAGCAGTATATTTTTCACGACCCACAGACAATTTGCTTTAAAACCGATCATAATTACAACTGGCCTATATTTGGGGGTTTGCACTATCCATGGCTGGTTTAAAGAGATACCTATCAATCATTTTCAATTGTGTAAATTAGCAATTTCGAATTGAAACCCTTGCTCCATGCGTGCTCCTTATTTGAACGGAGACAAATAACAATAAAAGGGCTTTTAAAGAACACTTCAATAGAGCTCTCAAAACCAATAGTATAATTAGATGCCTAAGATATCTGTTGATGCAAATCTGCACAATATCTAGATCAGTTAATATGCTGATGGATACTCAGTACATGGCAACTGACTGAAATGTTGTGGCCTGTATTGCATAGGTCTGAGTGCTGATAATATGAACTTGGTGTATAGTGTGCTGGTCTGAACTTTGCATTATGAAATTTCTAATTTGCCTTATGAATTTTGTAATTCACAGGATGGATTTTATGCAAGTTTTTATAAAGGAGTGAAATGATATTTGGATGCACCTTGTGCTTCAGGCAGGTAAGAAAAGAATCTTGGCCTGTCACCTGCAGATCTGTGTTTTTCCCCAGATAACTGATCTTTGGTTCATGTCAACTTTCATTCCTGAGCTACGAGATGGTAGATCTCCCCCCATAAAGCAAAGAGAATACATGCAGCATTCTCTCTGGGTCAGGGAGGGTCCTCCTGGTACTTCCAATCATCTACAAAAAGACAACACACACTGAATATTAATGCCAATAGTCCAGCATTTTCCGGTGCTTGTGCATAAGAAAGCAGGTAGTAACTAAACCTCAAAACAAAATTTCATTCTCTGGATTAGAAAATTTCTGACTTCAGTACAGAAAAAATATAATTCTGCCCTGAGATTGTAAAGGTTCAGTTAAAACAGCTGTTAATAGACTTCAAGGCCAGAACGGAGCATCTAGTGCAGTCTCCTTTCTTGCACTGGCCACAAGATTTGACCTAGTTGCTCTAGTATTAATCACAATGATTTGTGCTTAGGTAAAATGTATCTTTGAGACAGTCACCCAGACTTGATTTGAAGACTTCAAGAGTTGAAGAATCTACCGTCTCTTGGTAATTTGTTCCAGTGGTTAATTGCATCACCATTAAAAATATGTGCCTTGTTCCTATTTTCAATTTATCTGGATTAACTTGCAGCCATTGACTCTTGTTTTAGTGTTCTTCTCTAAACTGAAAAGCCACTTAATATTTTGTTCTGGTGTAGGTATTTACATACCACAATCAAGTCATCTCTCAATCTTCTTTTTAATTAATTAGACTGAGCTGCCTGAAGCACTTGGCTACCAGGCTTACTAGTCATCCTGGCAAAATTACACAAGCATACTGCTACCACTATAACCCCCCAAGTAGATTTTCTGGAATAAAAATGGCTTTCCTGGCTTAGCTCAAGCCCCTTCCAAAGGGGCTGCAGTGTCAAAGCCTACAGCCCAAAGCTGCTACCTCTTTTTCCTGTGTCTCTGGAATAAAGCAGGAGTCAGTTCCCAAAAATCTTTTCTCAGTTTCTTCAGCCTTGCTGGGTGCATGGCATATACGTTAATGGGACTTGAAACCAAGTCGCACCCAAATCCAACTGAAAATCCCAGGCAGCTACTGGCATTTTCTGATTGCCAGGTCTCATACAGATACTGAGCAGTCCCAACAGAGTTTGAGAGATCCTGCTTTAAACTACTTTACCCATGTTGTTATTGACTAATTCTCTTTAAATTAGTAGACAATGTTGCCATGGGGTTTTTTACTAGTTGCAAATTAAAAGAAATCTGATGTAGAAGTTCACCATTGCCTATTGCAGAAGGAAAGTAGGTCACAAGATACTGAAGTAAGTGTAAAGTGGCACCCCCGCAGAGCAAAAGAAAGAACAGATTAACTTGTATTTTAAAAGTCTTTCCATGTGCCTTAGTCACAGGCATCTATCTCAGCCATGAAAAATTCAAGAGACTAAGCACTTTAGTGGCAAACTTGCTGTGGAGAAGGACTACTTACTTTGATGCAGAATTATTACACTGACATTAGTAGGTGTATCACCCCAGGAGACTCCAGGGACCTAGCATACATGTAACTCCAATTAAAAATAATGGGAACTAGGAGTATAAATTGTGGTGATGTATAGCTTCTAACCACCAATTTCCTAGGAGAAAATCCTGCCAAAAATATCTAAAACCCAAACCCCAAAAGAGTCGTGATGAAAACAGATGCTGAACTAAACCTACACAATCAGCTAATATTGCTGAAACATTGGGTCTGAGGGGACTGCCATATGGCAAGGGAGGCTTCTGTTTGTTAGCTGAGAGCTGTAATGTAAATCTGTCTTGTGGTCCTGAGGACTGGGGCACTTCTCCTTGCTTTGTTCTCAGTATTGTTACTGAGTAATTATTACATCTCAGAGAAATACTACTGTGTCTTACAGTGTAAGTAAGAGCAGCACTGGCATAGGGACTGTACTGTTGGCTAGAGGTTGTGAGTCATATAGCTAAGGGGATTTAAGGAGGTTGGTGCCTAAATTGATCACATGGGTGGTACTGGCATTTTTAGGTGCTGTCGAATCTCTCAGGTGCCCAGTTCCCTTAGGACAGCGTTTTTAGAGCATCCTAGGCATTTCTGCCCCCCCAGCTAATAAGCTTCTCAGAACATTGGCTATACTTGAATACCCAGGAGGATTCCTCAGCTAGAAAGGGGAATGCTCATTTTGCCAGTGGTACCTGATCCTGCATGGTCTGATCCCATGCTTGTGCTCTGAACATGCCTTAGATCTGGTTCCTATCAAACCTTGCGGTAGAAGAGCCAGATGCAAGCCTGAAAGGCAGAGGCACAACATAGCACTTGCACAAAAGACAGCTGGAGCCCAGGGAAATATGAGAGAGGCATTATGGATGAACAGAAAAGAGGATGAGGGACAGGAGGCTTCGGCTGCTAGGACCTGGGCCATGTCTGTGACTGACATCCTAAGTTGCCTCCTTTCAAGTGAGGGTTCATAACTGAGGATCCCAAGTCAAGGGAGGTATCTTTCTCTAGTTCAGTGGTGCCCAACCTATTTGGCCCTGCAGGCTGCATGAGTAGCACGGGACTGGTCCGTGGGTTGGATCCAGCATGCAGGGCCTGTCTGCAATCTGGATGAGTGGTGTGGTTCCAGCTGGTGAGCCCAGTCAGTACACAGAGCTGTGTCATCTGTCTGGTAGGCCTTTCATGGTCTTTGTCACCCCTGCTCTGGCTGGTCAGATACAGAAGCAGCTGAGCCCTCTGCACCAACTCCTGCTCTTCTCAATGATTTCCTCCTGGATTGCTTAGGCAGCATCCCACTTAGCTGGCCTGCTTTTGCAAAGATACCTCTTGCTATACCAAGAACTCTTCAGGAAGCCTAACTCAGGGCTGGGAATTCCACTGGGTGACACACCACGCAGATCTCTGAACAGCTGCCCCCCTCTGTGCTGGGCTTAGGAGTTTTCTCCAGAAGACAGGACTACATCTGCGGCCAGTGGAGACTCCTTTAGCTCAAGTGGTAGGATCATGTTTTTGGATATCAGGTTCCCATCCTTGCTTATTCCTTTGAAAGCCCTTATGGGTAGTGAAGCACGTAAATAATAATTATGAACTAAATGTGCAGCTGTGGGCAAGTTACACTTGTGGTCTAATTACTAGGTGTGAACTCCTGTACATAACAGATGCCGGAGGTGAGTTTTGCCTACCCAGGGAATGTGTATGTGTACAGGAGTATCAGCTAGTGTTACTAGTAGCTGATGTGAGTCCATCCTTTGAACTTTGCTCTTAGTGTTAGCATCTGCAGTGCACTCGTCTGCATCTGCAAGCTCTGTAATGTTACAACATATGTTCATTTTCTCTTCCCTTAATCATTGATTCCTTATTCAGGTATCTGACTTTAGGATTTGGACTAGGTTTAATATTTGTTTATACCACAGGTTTCCTGTGTAACTTTGGCCAATTTACGTAAACCCTCTCTTTCTCTCCATTTTTCCTCTGTGAAATGGGAATAAGTATTCCCTATCATTTCTGCTTTGTCTGACTAGTCTCATTAGAATGACAACTCTTCAAGGAAGGAACTGTCTCTTGTGTAAATTGCCAGTATCTAGCAGTATGATCTTGCAGCTCTTACAAACTTTTGTAATACAAATAAATATTAATTTTTAGTTTCATGACCCTGATTTTGATTTATCTGAGGATGTTAAATGTGGAATTGTAGGAGTTTGGGTCATGCAAGGCTGTAGTTATGCTAAGGCACCGTAAAGGACCTTGGGAGTAGCAGGCTTCACTGACCGCTGGATGACCTGATAAAAGATGCAGGAAGCCAAAACACTGATTCAAAGCAAGTTGAAATCAGCAGGGAGTGATCCCTAGATGCCCAAACTTGGCAAGGGGGAGCTGCAGTTGGCAAGGAATGAGCTGCAGGTGTGTCAATATGGCAAAGAAAAAAGTAAAAAAAGGGACATCTCAACAGAGAGAAGTATTGGAATGGGGTTGGGGCATCTCAGCTATAAATACAAGGTTATGAGGCTTGTCCTTTTGTGTTGTCTTAGGGGGCGTCAGTGCAGATAATGTGTTGCTTACCATTGTCTGAGCAGTTTCACTGAGCTGGGCTGATTACTATACAGAGCGCTAGCGTACTGCACGAGACAATATACCTCTCTGAGCTTTTGCCATTGAACATGAATTCATGTAGGTCTTTCTGCATCGCACCTGGGCTCCAGGAGGCTGGCTGCCTCTGAGAACACACCAACCCAAGCAGCCTGGACCCCAAGAGCAACATCAGGCAGGATGCTGGCTGGGAAGACTCCCAGTAATTGCATCCCTCAGATCAACAGGAATGAGGTAAATTCTGTCATTTGAAACACCATGGAATTGGTGATCCAGTTACATTAATGCAACAGGGACATGGCAGTGCTTGGATCTGCTTGGAGACTGTCTGTATGACACTAGCTAGCATCTTGAAGGGGAAAGCTACCTCCTTTAGCTGTTTCCCTACTAATACTTTACAAGTCTGAACTAAAACATGCCCTGGTGCAAATGTGTTCTCTCTTGCACACAAACCAGCACAGTTTAGCAGCTGTGACCTTAGCCGATGGTATTAATGATAATATACCAGCCAAAGAGGATCTTGCTTTCTCAGTGTCATAAGATCTGTGTAACAACCTTGAAACTGGAAAAAAGTCCTTGCTTTCAAGAGATTTTCTTGACTGTCATTAGTTGTCAGCTCTGCTTTTAAAAGGAACCACGACATAGCTAATAGAAAACTTTTGTTTTTGACTGATTCACTTGTCTCCAAAAGATACATTTCTAATAAAAATACAAAATGACCTCAACTTCAGTGCTAGCATATGGTGAGCATTGTCAACACTTTCCATGTTCTGAAATGTATGAAGGATGTGTGACCATGAAAGTGCTGTGTACTGGGACTCCTTTCATCAGACTGTCGACAGGTTCTCTTTATATTTGCTGACAAGGGCACTGAATATTTTTTATTATCTATAAATAAACTCCCTGGAATCTGTGGGAAGCAAGTTTCATCAGCTGAAAGCCTAGTTTGGGGGGAAAGGCCCTGTTTACCCCCTATACATTGTTACCTATTACAATTTTACAGCATTCATAACCCCTATATTTAAGAGAACATTTAAATTACCCACCTAATCACCATATTTGTGGATATTTTCTTGGCTTAGTGACAAATAGGGCTGTGGTCTTGAATGATTTGTCTTGGGCCACTTGTGTGTATTTCCTTTTTTACGTTGTGCTGGCATGGTGTATGCATTAGAATAGCTTCTGTAATGGAAGCTGTAATTCCAGTAATAACACGTTCCATTAATTCTCTGCTCCATGTAAGGATTTCAGTCACCATTGCAGAGGCTCCCCCAGTTCTGTGCAGAATGCCCGGGGGGACTTGTCGGCTGGAATCAGAAGCAGAATTCAAAATCTTTTGCTCCCTTGGCTTCGCACGTGAATTAAAGGAAAATCTCTTGTGGCTGCATTATCTGTGGATAAGGCATTCTGTTCTCTAAACTGCATGAGTACTTGGGGCCCCAAGACCATGACTCACTAGGTTAAGCAGGGAAAATGTAATTGTATTTAATGTATCATTGATCACTGAAGCGTATTTACAGTGAAAGATTCACGCTTCTTGGACTCAGAATCCTCTTGAATCAAAGACCTCTTCAGTTTCCCAAACTTCAAAGCACCCCACCATTTTCTTGCTGCTTGTGTTATAATGAGTTAAAGTGTATGAAGGAGCTGGTTCTTCGTTTTCTTTGTTTGTTAAATCTGTCACAGACATTTCCAGGTCCCTTCAGATTTACAGACACCAGTGATTTTTGCAGTCTTTGAGATTGTTCCACTGCAAATAGCTGCTGTTTGGTCTCACCTGACACAATAATAATAATTAATAATAATAATATGTATACTGTTTGTAATATCATATAAAATATGTATAATACATAATAATGATGGTAATAAGAATATATTGAGGTATTGGTAGGTACCGTATAGACCAAAACAATAAAGAACTTGCCATTTAAATGCTAACATAGAACAGTAGGAACCAAGCTTTTTGGCAGGTATACTACAAAGTAATCCTGTACCCTTCCTGAATGCCACTCTGATCCCCTGCCTCTCCCCTCCTTGATATGCCATGTGCCACACACAGAGGCTGCCCATGTCATTCATGCCATGAGTTGGCCACCCCAATGTAGAATATGTCCCTACCAGCCTCTTGTTGAAGAATTAAATGGCTTCTCAGTCATGTCTCCATTCTGCTTGCTGCTGACAAAAACAGATGCAGGGACTAAGCCAAACCATGAATATATAGGTTTCCCTCACTTTATGCAGGTTCTCTATGTGCAAATTCGTTCATATGAGATGAACCTTTTTATACCAAAGATTCATTATATGTGAAGTAAATTCACTCTTATGCGATCGGTGTGATGGGAGCCCGCAGTCAGCTGCTTTGTGGGGTGCATTGTGGGAGTGATGCGCACCAAATTATAGTCTCCCGTGTGGATCTGTGGTCCTTGCTCGTTGTCTGTGATGTGTTTCTGTAGTTGCTGTCCCCATTATGATAGTGCCCTGTGCTCATGTGTACTGTCTGCTGTTGGTGAGCACCAAAATTGTCTAGTAAAAGTGGTAGAAATGGGGCTGGGAGTCATAGTCTTGGAACGAATCCCTATTTGTTACATTGTAAAGTGTGTTCCCTTTATGAGAATTTGAATTAGGCGCTGTTTTCCAGGAATACATGTACAGCATAAAGTGAGGGAAACCTGTAGTTTACAGGCACATGTGGAGGTCACTAGCATGCCCTGAGCAATGATCATTTGAATTTTTAGAGGCAGCCTTCACATCCAGACCCATCTCCCCATCACTGAAAGACTATGTCACAAGGCAATGTTATATTTGGCCCTGTAAGCATGTGCCTCAGGCATCTATTTGGACAACATGCTGACACTAAGCACAAAATAAACCTGAAACAAAGTTCTAATTGCAAAATCCTCATTTAGTCTCCTTTAGTACTGGAACAGTTCATGGTTTTTTAGCTCCTTTTCTCCAAGCAAATAAAACCAAAATCAGACTTACTTCTCTATTAAATCTGGCACACTGAAGGCCATGGCTGAAGACGTCATTTAGCACTTTTGGGAAAATATTAATGGAGGATATTAATATAAGCAGAGTAGTGCGCCAGCTCACTTCCATGTGTGAACTCAGACTGGAGAACATAACTGGCTGTGCCACTATTAATTCCGTCCATCAGCTGAATCTTGTATCTTAAGCCACTTAGCTATTTCTTCCACTCCCAGTGCTTGACTTACCAGATGATTTTCTGCATTTTGAGTCCTTAATGTCATTGTAATGGGATTTATATAGCTGAACTGCATTAGTATTTGACATTTTGATTCCCAGAAGTTTTCAACTATATTATTTGCAAGATTTTCTTGCTGATATAAACTTGGAGAGAGAGTTTAATTTTCTAGGTTGGTGGGTCTCTCTCTCCATTTCCTCCAGGACTTTTACTGATTTATTTGGTTATTTAGCCCTTTGAATTTTTTTGTGTTATATGATACATCTGTGCTTCAGTTGCATAGAAATACTTTAATTTTAAGTAACAAGTCCTCCCTTCAGTGTTTTGCATTTGATGGAAATCCACATACAACTTTGTAATTATTTTATTCACTTGACGCTATCTGCACCACATACCCGTGAGTGGACAATGACGTGTTTTACTGAAAAAATAAAAACAGACAGGGATCCTTTCAAAAGTCTCCACTAAAGCAAGATCATAGGGATGTGGATGAGAGAAGCTTTGCTGCTTCAGGACTGCATCACATGCTCTGGTGATTATAAAATTCAAGCATGCAGCCTTTTCCATTTGTCAGTCCAGATCTTTTCTAAAGCAAGTGAGGACTTGTAATAGAAATGGAAATATTAAAGGATAAAAGTGTAAACAGGCTGGTAAAATACATCTATGCTGCCTTCCAGAGATGGATATCTGAAAACAAAGAAATGCAACTGTTACTGCCAGATTGAGGCCCAATCGAGTATTTTTCTTTTGTTTTTATTTTCCTTTTTTTATTGTTGATGATTTGTGACTATCCCAGATGCAGAATCAAGGATGAGCATGGGGAAATTCAGAAGAAATGCTATTCCAAGCAGGAACAAGAGATGATCTTATGACCACTTTATCTTGCATAACAGCTCTGGACAGGCCTAAATTTGAAAGTCACACGACTAGTGTTCTTTCCTCCTGTGACTGGTAATATTAATTCTTTGCCCTTCTCTATAACTTCACATCTGAGATCTCTAAGCACTTCAAAAGCATTATCCTCTCAACACCTAGATGGAGTAGAGAAGCACCACCATTTCCACTTAGCATAAGATGAAACTGTGGTATCAAGTGAGTAAAAAGTAGATTCTGATCCTCTGATTCACATCAAACATGGTCTGCTTCTGTATGTAATTCCACTGATTCAGGATGCTAAATCTGCGAAGAGGCAGACCTAACTGGTCTGTGCACAAGTCCATGCTAGGGTGGCCTTACTACTTCTGTTTCAGAAAGTGGGGTACACAGAATACATGGGACGTGTCTTGATAAAGTGATGCCGGGTGCTGTAATTTATTAGTACAGACAAATTCTAAGGTGCTACTTGTTAGGAGTCAGGGGTTCAGGGTTTGAACTCCAGGACACTTAAGGAGTCTGCACTATGGTCACAGTTATAACTGTTCCAGTTCTTTTTGCTGTATGAATAAACACAGTTAAATTATTCTGGTCAGGCAGGCATTTTAATTTCTTGTCATGTAGGCTGAAAAAAAAATCACAATTACTTTATCAGTTCAAAGCCCATTTACTGATGGCTGGGCTGGGAGGCTATATTATTCAAGTATCATCAAAGTACAGAAGTAGTAATTTGCTATTTTATGTGCTCAGACACATTCAGTTCTAGGAACTGTGTTAAGTTACAATTGCACTTCACCGTTGTGCAAAAGCTACATGAGTTTAAATTAAGCTGAAGCTAAATTTGTTAACTGAGATCAGATGAACAAAACTATGCAAGTGCAAAATGCTGCCATGATTAACACATGACACATACTTCACTGAAAAATGTATGGACCTCCTTAGTCACAGTTAGCAGGATCTGCTTGGAACATCACATTTGGGATTCATCACCCCATTTCTGTAGTAATTAAGATTAGGGTGGCTGAAATCTTAATTCACTCCATATAAATTAGGTGGAAGACTCTAGCTCCTTACAAATTGTCAGCGTGGTCCTTCACTGGGGAAAGCCAGAATACCCCTGATGCACAGCAGTTGCAGAATGCAGATAACTGTATATGGCTACCTATTTGTATTATACCATTTCTCAAGATCTTGGCTAATCCCTTCAAAACTGTATCTCCTCACAGCCTGTGATTAATGCAATATTGATAAAGCACCTTGGCAGACTGAGTTGCTATCCTATGCTATTTGTGTATTAAAGATGTGTACATTACCCCAGAGACAGATTACTTTGGAAAGGAACATCCTTTAAGAAGCATTTGAAATCTATTGCAAGGAATTTATTTATAAACCCTTGGTGCCAGCTCTGTGTAAGAATGGTTTTCCTTACTGCTTTTTTATAACATCCCTGCTGAGACAGCACCTAGAGAATTCAGCCATTATTAGAAGCAAAGTATACTACTAGCCTCTCAAACAATACCTAGCCATTTAATACCCCTATGTTAATGTGACAGGCTGCCTGGCAGTGACTTGGCCCAGGGGTTTTGAATGGGTAAAAGATGATTGGAGGACTTGGGATTCCCTTTCCACACCAATCAGGCCCCAGGGATTCACCCCCCCCCCCATTGGCCCCTTGGGTCACCTGGAGGGGGATAAAAGGGGCAGTAGTGTGGGCTGACTCAGGAGAAACCAGTGAAGGATAACAAGGAAGGAGCTTCACTGAGCTTGCAAGAGTTGGGTCCTTGGGGAGGAGCAGTGCCCCAGAAGACCCTGAAAGAACAGGACCTGCAGGTAGCAGTGGGATCCTCAGCAGCCTGCTGTACAGCCAGGAGAGGCCCCCCACTGGGCTCCAGGATCCCCTGGGAGAGGCTGCAGCCAGCAGGAGAGGCTCCCCTCCGCTCCAGCAAGGATCTGAGCAGCGACCTGAGAGGTTCCCAGCTCTGCTTCTGGCTCCTCCAATCAGAGGCCAGGCAGCTCAATGTGAGGCCGGGGGCTCTGGGAAGGTCAAGACTCCTACCAGGCTGGAGTAATGTTACTAGTGGTGGCTGTGTAGCAGTGTTCCTGCCTACCAGGTGGGACATCTAGGTTCAAGTCTGAGCTGAGGTGACTTGGGGTAAATGAGATAACAAGAAACAAATCTTCTTGCAGTGGAAAGGGGCCATTGTGTTCCCTCCCCCTCCAGGTACCAAGGTCCTATATCTCCTTGTCATTTCACATATTTTGCATTTTGTGCCTTTTTATATTTCACCAACCCGTATGGTTTGTTCTGCTGTTTGTGTTTTATATTTTGTTAATCCTGTTTTTTTTGTAAGTGTCTAACCTTTGTTCAGTCCTGCCTCCTTGGGGCATTGTAGTGTCCACTGTACCCACTGATTTTTATGCCTGTTATGTTCCCAGTATTAAAAGGTATATGGTTAAGTCCCCATTGGTGGTCTCCTTCTGCTCTATAGGGAGAGGAGTGTCCCTGTACCTCCCACAGTGCTTGTGCACCTACTTTGATCTCAGTTGGAGAGCGGGTACCTCTTGGAGTACTGCCCGGGTTATATTAACATTGTTTCCCTGTGCAGTTATGGAGGTTTTGTATGCAAACTGTGGATGCAAACTGAGAGGCTGTTTTTGAAGATTAAGTTCTGTCCTGTGCATTTAATTAAAATGTACTATTTTATAGTAAGATCTGATGAAACATGAAAGCAATGTAATACCTCTTTGGACAAAGGGAGAATAATATGGGCAAATACAGTACTAACATCTTCTCTGGATATGGTACCTGTCTTTAAAAGATTTCCAAACACATCAGAAATCACTTCATTACTGAAGTGAATTCGGCTCTGGGGAATAACAAGGAGTAGGTCTGATAACTATTGTACAACACACTGATGGGAAGAAAAGCTGTCTCTGTCAAATACAACAGGGCAAATCTTTACTCTTATGAAAAGTTCCACTGGATCTTCAAAGCCAGAGTCTCACAAGATGAGATCTATATGCTGGTTTAATGTAATTGCAGTACATGCTCTTTTACATATGTAATCAGTTCACCTAAGTATATGATGGCCACATATCCTTTAAGAACTGCATCCAAACAACTGCAGTACATGAAAGAGGTTCATTGGAGAATAACATTTATTAAGTTTGAATTCCAAAGTAACCTCATCAATTGTTCCTCTCAAGAGCCTTGGATAGTTAATGTTTGTGTGAAGGATTCATATTTCAGTGTCTAAATCTGAAACAATTTTAGTCTGTCAAGGGTAAAATTTATAGAGTGGACAACTTAGAATTTTGCAGGAAATAAATATTTTACCAGTGGTATCTAGCTTCAAATTCCAGTAATAATAGCCAAGCACCATACATGTATCCATTACAAAGTTTGCTCAAAACCAGAGCATATTCAGGGCCCATTGTAGGTTTACACCAGATAATAAATTATGCTTCTATGTTTCATGCTAATTTAGACTAAGTGATCCTTAATGGTTATCCACTTTGGTGCTCTGTGAGAAGTTCACTGTATCTAGGGAACTTTACATCATGCTAAATCCTGCAGTTAGCCTGCAAAAACACAGGAGGAAAGACATGGCATTATAAATGAAGAGCACTCAACACTGATAAATGCAAGAGCTGTTAGCTTATTTTACCTTTTACTGTAAACAAATAGCAGAACTTCAAAAGCAAATAAAAAAATTAGTGTCAGCACCATTACTTGTTATCATCATTCTGGTTATTTCTTTGGACAGTACAAACTAGAGGTAGGACAAAACAGACTGATTCTGATAGGTTTTTCTGCCAGATCCTTGGTTATGGTGTGTGTAGCTATGACTTTATAATGCTTTTTTTTTTTTTATTATTATTCCGTGTTTTGTAGCTTCAGATTTTTAAGGAATCTCTCTCTAATGTGCAGAGTTCAGCCATTGCTCTCATTGTTTCTGCAGCATTTTACAGCAGAGACGCACACACTACGCTCCTCATCTAAGGCCTTGTCTATGCAGGGAAATTGACTGGTATAAATGTTGTGGAATAAGCTGTTCTGCCATTGCTATTCTAGACTACCCCCTATTTTATTTCAGAATTAAAGTAATTTTTGTCCTGATATTATTCATCTGCTTTGTTAGTAAAGTAATTATTCCAAACTAATCAGCCACTTTTGTTCTCATAGTTTCTGCAGCTTGCTGTAGAAGACAACTATACCTGACTTTATAAAGCATATACTCAGTGAGTGTGTCTGCATGTGTAATTAATGCACCTTAAGGTTACTGTGCATTAAAATAAGGCTCAGTAAACTATGCCTGGGGATGCATTACATGTGCACCCATGTCAGAAGCAAATTTGCTCCCAATGGCAGCAGTTGAGTCTGGGGCTACTCGTGCCCCCTGCCCTGCTCTGCTCTGTCCCCCTGGAGCGGCCAAGGGGAGTTCCAAGCTCCCCCAGTGCCAGTCCTGGGCTGGCAGGGGGCACTGGAGTAAGACCTCACTCTGGGGAGCAGGGAGAACTTTTCTGGAGTGAGAGACAGCTCCCAGCCACATGGAGTTTGGGACTGCAGCCCAGGTCAGCTGCGCTGGTTTGGGGCAACGCCCTGTGGCTGAGCAGCAGCAACACTCTATACACTTGCTTTGCTCTGCTTTGCTTTGCTTGCTGCGGGGATGGGGAGCTCTCTGTCCCTGGTCCCAGTGGTGCTCCACCTGGGTCCCCCAGAAGCAGAACCAGGATGGGGGAGCTCTCTGTTCCTGCAGCACTGGGTTGGGAACAGAGAGCTTCACTGCCCCCTTAGCCTTGCTGCTGGCTGTGCAGCACACACCCTGGTCAGCTCCTGCTCCCCACCTGTGCCTGGGGGGAGCTGGGAGTTGAGCAATACTGGGACCAGGGGGATCCAGAGGGTGGGGGAAGTGGCACTGGGATCTGGGGAGATGTGGTGGGGGTAAACAAGAGAAAATGCAGGGGGGCTAAGCAGAGCTGGGACCAGGGGGAGCCGTGGGGTGAGGAGTAACCAGCACTGGGACTGTGGGGGGAGCCATGGGGGAGTGGGGCTTACTGTTGCTTACCCCACCACAGCACCCCTTGATCCTAGTGCTGCTTATCCTTCTTGTGTTTCCCTTGGTCCCAGCACTGCTTAACCCTCCCCATGGCTTCCCCCAGTCCTGGCACTCCTCCCAGACCCAGCACTGCTGAACTCCCAGTTCCCCTCAGGCACAAGTGGAAAGTGAGAGCCTCCTGGGTGTATCCCTGCTGGAGAAGTTCTCTGCTGCTGGGAACAGAGAGCTTCCCTGTCCTGGTGCTTCTGCACTCCTGTGGGAAGCTGGGAGCTGAGCCAGGACCAGGGATGGAGAGCTCCTCCATCCCCTCAGCAAGCAAAGCAGAGGGAGATCTCAGGGTACTGCTGCTGCTTAGCTACTGGGCATCACCCCAAGCCAGCACAGCCAAATTAGGCTGCGACCCTAAGCTCTGCACAGAAGTGTGACAGGAGTATCAATAGCGGTGCCTTTCTGGGAGTGGCTCCGCCCTCCTGTAATGGGCCAACCGCCTGCTTATTTGCCTGCCATGCCTTGATCTTACTTGATTAGAAGACGGTTGTAATCAGTGGGAGGCTGCCCATTTTTCCGCGCTCTGGTGACAGGGGACACTACCTACGGCTCCTTTTCTTCCCCTACACCACAGCCCAAGCCTCGCAGATGGAGTTGACGTGGTTTGACCTGGGCCCTGTTATGTTCTGGCCCTCCTCTTTACTCCCGGGGCTCCTCGCTGCCCCCTCTCCCTTGCTCTGGGGCTAGGGCCACTGCACCCCACAAAGTGCTGCACCTTCTCAGGTGCCAGGAACCCCCACGCTACTGGGGAGTCCCTATGAGGCCTCCTCCAACCCCTAACAGCCTCACCCAGTCCTCCAGTAAACACAAAACATAAAGCCCCTGGGCTACAACATAAAAACTAGACCGTCCAGTTGAACAAAATCTACTCCCTACTAGGGAGTGAGTGAGGGGGGGGCGGAGAGGTCCCCAACCCCAGCAGCAACCGGGGGATGCTCTCACTGCCAGAGCCCCCCACCGTCCGTGCTGAGTCCCTACTCCCACAGCTGCTGGAGAGGGACTGGCCTCCTACCTGTGCTTAAGAAGGGATAAGCCCTGCCCCTTCCTGTCAGCTGGTTTTACCAGTTGGCCCGGCAACCAGCACCTATCCAGCCCTGGTGAACTGGCAGCTGAGCCTGCCCCTTTCTGCCACTAGGGGTCTCCCCAGAGCAGTCTCCGCTCTCAGGCGCAGGGCACCTGAGTGCACTGCGACAAGGAGCTTGGACAGCTTCCCCCTCCTCCCCCAACCCCCTTTGGCTCCTTGCTGCCATCTACATGTGTGCTACTGCACAGTAGCTAATGTGTGGTTCATCTAGTACCCGTATTTATTGATACTAGCAAACCACAGAGGCTAATTCACTGTGCATTAAGTCCCATGCACATGTAGATGGTGATACTTTGCTGCACATTAGAGTAGTCTAAATATGCAGTAAAGCTTCTCATGTAGATGTGCCCAGTCTTCATCCAGCCTATCTATGCCTAACATAAAACACACCCTACTGAACAGACCCTATTGCCCATCAACTAGATGTTTGCAAACATTTCAGAATCTATGAACTGGTAGAGATACCACCAGTCCCTTGAACCTACTTCTAGTTCAGATATTGCCATCGGCACTTTATAAAAAAAAAAGTAAAAGAAAAAAACATAAGCAAAAGTCTTTTGCAGTTGTGAGAATTAAAGATTATTGAAAGTTGCAGCTGGCAGGTTCTGTTGATAGCTGATTCCATTTGTAGATAAGGATGACCTTTTGATCTGGACCCAAAGGAAGTAACCCCAGTATATTTACAATAGGAATGGATCATTTCCAACATTTTCACTTAGTCTCATATCAAAATATGTAAATAATGACAGATTTACAATTTCCTTTATATCTGTTGGAAACTGAGAACCAGGGGCTGCCTATGATGCTACTTAATGGAATAGCTTCTTTATGAACATCAGTTTTAATATTGTGTGCATAATTCTGACAGGTGCTGAGTGCCCTCAATTCTAACTTCATCCAGTGGGAAGTGAGAGGGCTTAGTCTCTTACAGAATCATGTCCTAGCTACTTTTAGTCAAAAGGCAATGTTTATGCAAATGATTGACTCTGAAGAGACTGAATGAATGGTTTATCAGACAAGGAGGCATGAGTAGGGCCTGATTCCCTTCTCACACCAGTTTTACATTGATGTAATTCCCTCAACTTCAGAATTACTTCTGGTTTGAGTGAGAGGGGATTCAGGCATAATATACCCTCTTTATCAGAGATGCACTGTATAGCTTATCTGGAAGCTGCAGACCTTTAACACAAGAACACTGAAAAATGAATGCAAATATTTTTTGTAATACTAGCCCTGATCCTGCTCTTGTTGAAATTAGTGGTCATACATTCATAACTTTTGATTATTATTTCATGCCAATAGCTATCTGTGAAGTTATATGGAATCCCATATTATATTCATGAAACTAGCCAAGGGGTGGATTATGATTAGAATTATTGCCAGACAAATGAACCCTGTGGCTGTGTGTTAAGGTCATGGTTCTGCTTTGTTAAATAAAATGGCCATGACAAAGAGTGTATTGTGGCAGGTGCTAAGACTCTGCTGACCAGGCCTGGATTATATAGAACATTTCATTATGATACATGGTTGCATTGGCTAATGTAATTTATACTTTTAAAATATAGTTCATTGTCAGGTGGAGCAATAAGACTTTTTTTTTTAAATACACTTCTTTTTGGATTTGGAAATCAGTAAAAACTGATCATCAGCTTCTCAAAGGATTTGAAAAAGCTGTTGCATTAGTCCCCTAAGGAAAATAAAGCAGAATTGCATTTGGCACTTCTGGGTATATGTTATGGAGGATTCTTGAGCTGAAGGCGTTCATTTGGACAGGTTTCTATGCATTGGGTCTAGTTTGAAGTTGTAGATGCATCCAGTCTGCAGTTACCTGTACTATATACTTGTACATTAATGCACTGTTGCTAGGGTTGCACTGATAAAGATTTTTTGGCCAATACTGATGGCCAATTATTAACCAGCCATATCAGCCATTACCAATCTGATAGCTGATATGCAGCCAGGCAGCTGGTAAAGCAGCATCCAGCCAGTAAGTCTGTGGTGGGGAAAGGGGTATGGGGAAGGGAAGAGGCTTGGGGGGGCAGATTGAGGCCCCCATAGTGAGGGAGGGAAAGGACCTGGGGCAGGGGTAGGCATGCCCAGCTAGGGCAGGATGGGGCACAGGATGGAGCCGTGGGTGGTGTATGTCTAGCCGTTGCTACTGAGCATTAAGTTTAGTACCTCTAATATGAGCTACTACATAGGTACACAGTAGCAATGGCGCATGGTCTTTTTTATGATGCTTAATGCACAGTAAACTAATTCTACTACGCAATAGTGCATTAGCACAGTTATGGCCATGACGTGCTAATATACAACAGAATTAATCTACTGCACATTGGGCGTCTCATGTAGATGCACCACTATGAACTTTCTATCACCCTAAAGTAGCAGAGTTTGGACCAAATGAATACATAGACTAAACGTATTTTTGCCTTAAAACTCTGCAGGCCCTTTAGCTGAAATGTGTCTTTGTGGGTCTTAATATATGTTTAATCTTAAACCTTGGTTTATATGAATTAATATTTTCCCTAAGTGATGTGGGTAACAGCTTTGAATTTTTTGAGTTTGCACTGAGTAACTTAAAGCTTTTCTTATGTTGATCAGTACTTAGCTTTTGATAGTGATAAAATCTAGATGGCTTTTTTTTTTATTGTTCAGATAAATATTTTAGTTGTATGTGGGTCTGTTTCCTAACAGATTTTCACTGTTTTTCAGGAAATGTAAAAGTTTTTAATCCATCTGAGAAATTTTCTAATCTTGGATGGAAAGGAAGGCAACAAAGAGTCTGGTACAGAGGTGTAGCAAGCAGTTGTTGTGTCCTGGGCAGTAGTGGTGCTGCGGCAGAAGAGGCAGCAGCCATCAATCTTGTGCTTTCTCGGTGCTTGGGGTTGTGCCTTACTTGTCTATCCCTTGAAACTGTCTAGGCATTTATATATCTATGTTAAGTGACTGGTGCCCAAGCAATTGTTAGGCACATTGTTATTCCACAATCAAGGTTTTATTACCAATGCCTTGTACACTTGTAACTGTTCAGTCAAGGCCTTGCCAGAATAATGCAACTAGTATTGAGGCACAGATGGAGCGAGACATTAAGGGCAACTTGAGGGCAACTTGTGAAGAATCTGTTTTTGTGTAAGGCATTTATTACTACACAAGCCTTTTTGTGGAGGCATACTGATACAGAGATTTAACCAGACTGAATGCGTGCATAGCATCAAATTTTATATGCATTTTTTAAGAATACCTGATGTACAGTTTCAGGGATACAGGTTGTAGTTGTATTGGTCTACAGGCAAAAGGAATCAACTCACGGTAGAGGTGATATCTTTTATTAGACCAACTAGATATTTGGAACAGAATTTCTTTTATTTGCAAATTTCAGGCACACTCACCCTTCCTCAGGCACAGGAGAATGCAAAGACTGTAAAATTTACCTTATCCCCAGAATAAGATGGGATAAGGTAAAGTCCATCTTCCATGGACTAAATATGGAAGATATCGAACGTAGCCATTTTTTAAATGAAAACTTCATAACTTTACAAGAAGGAGGCTTTACACGAATGCTCAAAGTATGGGAAATAAGCAGGAGGAACTCGCCCTCCGGATAGCTAGTACAAACCCATAGTGGGGCTCACTGAAACCTGGTGGGATTCAGCCCACGATTGGGCGGTGAACATTTAAGGACTACAGACTATACAGGCAGGACAGAATGGGGAGGAAAGGTGGGGGTGCAGTGCTCTACATCGAAGAGCAATACATGTCCTCAACTAACAGGATGGGATCAAAGAAGGGACAGGCTGAAATGCTCTGGGTCAGAATACAAGGGGTTCGCAGGGAAAGGGACTTAACGGTGCGTGTCTACTATCGACCACCGAACCAGGGGGAAGAGCTGGACCGGGCATTCTCAGGTCAGCTCGAGGAGACAGTTAAATCAAGGGATGTGGTTGTCATGGGTGATCTAAACTACCCAGGTCTGGCTGCTCACATAGATTCCTTGCTGGGATACAAAACCTCCACCTAACCCAAGAGGTGCACAGTCCCACCAGGGGGAATGCCCTGCTGGACCTGGTCCTGGCCACAGGCAATGACCTGGTGAGGGGACTTCAGGTCCTTGACCACCTGGGTGATAGTGATCATCGCTTACTGGAATTCACCATCCAGCACAGGGTGTAAAGGGCCTGCAGCAAGGCAGTAGCCCTTGACTTCAGGAGGGCTGACTTCAATGAGTTGAGGAGATTGGTAGGAGAGGCAATGTGGTCGCAGAGAGTGAGGGAACTAGGTGTCCAAGATGAGTGGTCATTCCTTAGGGAGACGATGCTCCAAGCCCAAGGGGTGACAGTCCCAATGCGAGTCAAAGGGGGCAAGATTGCTCAAAAGCCCTCTTGGCTCACCAAAGGCATTCAGGAATGTCTGAAAGCCAAAAAGGAGGCATACAACCAATGGAAGGGAGAGGCTGTCACCAAGGAGGACTATACCTCCATAGCAAGAGTCTGTAGGGAGGCTGTTAGGAAAGCTAAGGCAGAGACAGAACTAGGGCTAGCAACAAGAATCAAGGACAACAAAAAGTCCTTTTCTTAAATACATAGGGAGTAAAAAGGCACCAGGCAACATGGGGCCCCTGCAGGATATGCTTGGCAATCTGGTGGTTGCATCAGATGAAAAAGCTGACCTCTTTAACAAATTATTTGCCTCCATTTTTCTGAGCAGGGACTGGGACTTCTCTCCCACTGGGATTCAGGATGGACTCAGGAGTGACTCTGCCAGGCCTAGGGTCAGGGAGGACTGAGTTAGGGAACTTCTGGAGGGACTGGATGTGTTCAAATCAGCAGGTCCAGACACTCCACCCTAGGGTGCTGAGTGAATTGGCAGGGGCCATTGCAGGACCCCTGACATGGCTTTACGAGCACTTGTGGTGCTCTCGCCAGGTGCCAGAAGACTGGAAGAAGGCCAATGTGGTCCCCAACTTCAAAAAAGGGAGGGGGGAGGATCAAGGCAACTATAGGTCTGTTAGTCTTACGTTGGTCCTGGGGAAGCTCTTTGAAAAAATTATCCAGGAGTACATCTGGGAGGGATCAGGGGGGGAGGATGCTCAATGGCAACTAGCATAGGTTCATTAGGGGCAGGTCCTGCCAGACCAACCTGATAGCCTTCTATGATCAGGTCACAAAATCACTGGACACAGGTGTCGCGGTGGATGTAATCTTTCTGGACTTCAGGAAGGCCTTTGACACTCTCCCACCCCATTCTCATTAAAAAGCTTGGTGACTGTGGCATTGATTTCTACACAGTCAGATGGGTCGCAAATTGGCTACGGGGCCACACCCAGAGAGTGGTGGTGGATGGATTATATTGGACCTGGAAGGATGTGGGCAGTAGAGTCCCCAAGGCTCAGCCCTTGGGCCCGCACTGTTCAATTTCTTTATCAGTGACTTGGACGAGGGGGTGAAAACCACCCTGTTCAAATTCACTGACGACACCAAGATTTGGGGCAAGGTGGGCATGGGAGGGACAGGATACAACTGGACTCGGACAGGTTACAGGGGTGGGAGAATGTAAATAGGATGGGATTCAATACTGACAAGTGCAGGGTATTGCACTTGGGAGGAAGAACCAGCAGTATATCTATAGGCTTGGGAACTCCCTTCTTGAAAGGACAGTGGCAGAAAGAGATCTTGCAGTTATTATCGATTCCAAAATGAACATGGGCTGCCAACGTGAGAACGTAGCCAGTAAGGCAACTGCACCTTGTCATGCATCCACAGATGCATCATGAGCAGGGTCAAGGAGGTGATCCTTCCCCTCTATGAGACATTGGTCAGGCCACAGTTGGAGTACTGCATACAGTTCTGGGTGCCACACTTCAAGAGGGATGTGGACAACATGGAGAGGGTCCAGAGGAGGGCCACCCGCATGATCAGGAGGCAGCAGGGCAGGCCTTAAGAGGAGAGGCTATGGGACCTGGACCTGTTCAGTCTTCACAAGAGAAGCCTGAGAGGGGATCTAGTGGCTGTCTGCAAACTTACCGGGGGGGCCAGAGGGGAATGGGTGAGACCCTGTTCTCCTGAATGCCCCCCAGAGTAACAAGGAATAACGGCCGTAAGTTGATTGAGAGTGGATTCAGGCTAAACATCAGGAAGCACTACTTCACTGTCAGGGCGGCTAGGATCTGGAACCAACTTCCAAGGGAAGTGGTGCTGGCTCCTACCTTAGGGGTCTTTAAAAGGAGGCTTGATGCCTACCTAGCTGGGGTCATATAAGCTTAACTTAGTGGGGGTCATGTAAGGCCAGTATTCATTCCTGCTCAGGGCAGAGGGTTGGACTCGATGATCTGCTCAGGTTCCCTCCAACCCTACATCTATGAACCTATGAATCTGAAGCAAAATTCACTACCTGGGAACCTGAAAGCTGACACCCTGGTTCCTGCTTTTGTTCTAGTTAAATCTGCATGTTCACAGAGCTCAAAGTTGCCTGAACACAAGAGAAATTCCAGGAGAGCATCCATCACCCCACACTCCTGTGTAATATGAAACATCATAACCAGAAGGAAGCATAGTCAACTACCATCAGCCAACTTGGAGGTAAACAGACTGTTCTAACTTTCATCTAAGCTTAATTTGCACAGAATGAAGTATTCTGACTAGGAGATCTTACAACACCTTCAGCTCTCCTGTGAAATATGGATTTTAATTTCTACCTAGGAGAAATTTTACAATATTTGCATTCTCCTATGCCTGAAGAAGGGTGAGTGTGCCCGACAGCTTGGCAATCTTTTTTTTTTTGGCAAATATCTAGTTGGTTTAAAGATATCACCTCTGCCACAAGTTCTGATCCCTTATGTATAGTTTGTAATAAAGTACTTGTAATCCAGCACTTGCTTTGATATTCTGCCAACACAGGTGACAGGGCAGTGATGCTACAAGTAGGATTCAAGATTCAGAACCATGAATGCAGAGAAATCTCAAATTATTTTTTAAAATCAATACATAGCAATACCCAAAGCTGAAAGATATTAGTATTAGAAGGTACTCTCTGGAACTTTCATAATGCTGTGCAAACTATGAATGTCATATGCTCCAGCAAGATTGTCTGTATTTCTGTTTTCCTATCTTCTCTTTCTGCCCCTTTATATGTTAGCACTATGGAGGAAAGCTAAGGAAGAAATATGTAACACCCATTGAATCTGTGGTGTGAAGGGGTATCCACAGAGCAGCTGCCAACATGGGAAAAGGAGTACATAATGTCGGGTTGGCTTCTGGGGTAGGGGATTTTGCTACCTCAATGGGGTGCCTCTGTGGCAGGCAGACCAGTGATTACAAGTGCATATCTGCTGGATCTAGGACTTGATCTGGTACTATGATGCTTGGCTTTTACTTTTCTGCATGTGTTGCTCTAATAAACATGCCTGTCTAAGAACCATGCCCTGGTTAATTCATGCAATGGCATCATTTCTGGAGGTGTACAGAATCAGTCAGATGATGGAGGGAATAGGAGTGAGGCACAACAAAGATACATAGTGTTTGCATATTAATATAAATGGAGCGTTTCTCCAGTCTCTGGTACAACAATGACAATAAGCAGCAGGTAGGGATAGGGATTAAAAGCCCATAAGGTACAGAAAAGAGAGAGCAACATGGTGGTATCCTTTACAGTACCATAGGCTGTTTATATACATCACCTCCATAAATATCTCTAAGTATCATTCAATATTTAATAGATTTAGTCCCATCCACAGTCTGGTCTCTGCTTGTGTTTCAGGTTTATCTCCCACCTGAGATTTGAGATGGTTCAGGTGCTCTGTCACTCTATCCTGCTCTGGGTTTACCAGATTCACTGGTTTGATGAGCTATGGGGTTTCTGGATTGCTAAGTCTAAAAATAGATGTTGGGTTTATCCCAGGTCCTAGGCTCTGCCTTGCATAAGACAATCATTTATACAGGTAGCCTGAATAGCAAGTAACTCAAATCAGCAGTGATTTAGGGGGGAGTGTTTATCTTGACAGGTACTTCCCAGGCACGACAATGGGCTTGCACATCTGTAGGATCATAGAACAAAAGGCTTTGTCCCAGAGAAATCCAGCATCTGTTTTTTAGCCTCCAGAAGTTCCACACAAAAGGTGCTGGTGGAATATTGGAATAGCAAAGCCCCTATGGTGACAGCAGACTGCTAGTTCTTTCTAAGGTCACAGTGCACTGAGCAGTGATGCAGGCCAGCTGGAGCTCCTTTGCCTTTATGCGACATTGGAAACTGTCCCCTATGGGCTCCTTACTCAGCATTTGTCATACTGTTTATATTACCTGTGCTATGTTACCATTGGTTAGGTGGACAAAATAAAGCTCATCTTCACAGAAGCATCTGAGTATGGGACTACAGTGCAAGGCATAAGCAGTGACTAATCAGGAGTATGACACATACCTGGACTCCCTATGAGCTGGGCTTACAAAGGATAGAGTCTTGCTATGTACCAGAATTTAAATTTGCTGGGGCCATCCAGTCAGAGGAATAGATGACATGCAGGCAGGTGATTCAGACAGCTAGTAAGGCAGCATGGGACACTGGAAGGTCTTGGAGGACATGCAACACTTGCCATGAGCTGAAGAAGCATCCACACTTACCTCATTGTGGGAATTTTTTTCCTCCAGGTTCCTTCAGGTTTTCCATCTTCCAGGTTTTCCATCTCTTCAACCACCATCTGATTCAGAACAAGAAAGGCTGCCTGTGGATATGCGGTACTTAAACAGATTACACCTCAAGTTGACCTTCTTTGAATTTCAAGTGTAGACCAATCCCAACTCCTGTCGATTTATGCTGAGATTTTTGTTTTTGCAACAAGTGTTGCCAGACAACTCACTGGTTTAAATGCTAAATTTTCCTTGTCAATTTTCTGACAAAATAATTAGACCTTACAATCATAAACCATCACCCTCAAAGTATGATAAGGCACTGTACCTGGTAAGAGAGAGAGACTAAAAAGCAATCAATCTAAAATAGTTTTAATAAGGAAAACATTTAAGGGACACTAGCATGCCCCAATTCTTTTGAATTTGAACATTCCTTGTCTGCGTCTGAAAATCCTAGTGCATCGTGGATGTATTAGTGCATGAGACTCACAAAGAGACGTTAACTAGAAATGAAATAAAGCTGGACATTTCCCTTTCCTGTGTTCCCCGTGCTTTACCTGTGGCAGGTTAAAGTGTCATGTCTTATGGTTGTGTCAAGGTTAACTGTATAATTTGTCTAATAGTTTAGACAATGGATTTGTATAAGATCCTTTGAATAAGGATGATCCTGCCTTATGCAAGGCATTGGACTAGATGACCTCCCGAGGTCTCTTCCAACTCTGCTTTTCTGTAATTCTATGATTCAGTGTCCAGAAGGAGTGAAATGCAAAAATCAGAGAGCACAAATCAAACTGGATTTTTAAAATGCTCAATTTGAATAATTTGAAGGTAGTAATAAAACAGGAAAGGAAGACAAGACTATTTTAGGTAAGGTATAATTTAACTTGTGCTTAGAACATAAGTCACTGTTCATTTCAGACTTGTACAGTCTTTCCCAAACACCCAGGTCCCTTCTGAGGGTAAAGCAGAAGATAAAAGAAAGGTGAAAGAGACTTTTTCAAGGATCTGTAAAAACTCTAAAAATAACTCTGAGCCTAGGAAACCATGACACTGCACAATATACATGTGGGCCTTGGGGAAACGGGGGGCTTCAGTAAATACTTCTGGGTATGTCTACTCATATACTTTAATGCAAAATGGCTTATTTTACTGCTTATTAAAGCAGTGTGTAAAAAAAGTGCTAATATGATAATGTACAGTAAAATAAGCTACTGTGCATTAAGTGTCACCTCAAAAGCATGTGCTGGCACTACTGCACATTAAGGCAGCCTAATTAACATTAATTTAGTGCCTCACATTGGAGGTGCTAAATTTAATGTGCATTAGGAAAAGCACATTAATACACGTGTAGACGCGCCCTCTGAGTGACATGCAACAGTTTAAAGAGGATTAGCATGATCTAGCCTTTTCCTGGCTTAGTGATACTTCCTCAGCCCAGTCACCAAAAGACAGGATACAATCGTGCATTGACTTAAGTTACACCGTAAACTTAGACGGCACTAACTCGGTGGAAGGTTGAGTGATCCTGGAGTCAGAACGTGCTGGGAACGGCTGCGTATCAAGGGTTAACCCCATTTCTTCCCTGAGCAGCTCTGACTTGCTACTAGAGGGCTCCTGCTATCTCTGCTCTGGGTATGAAGGGAGGCTGGGTGCCGTGCACCCTGAGACGCTGGAGGACTACAAATTGCTCATTTGATCCCTGTGGAGGAACCTGAAGTTACCTAACATGAGCTAGGTAGCATGGCCCAGAGATAACCCTTACCTGCAGTAACATAACTTTGAGACGCTCAGGGCATTTAGTAAAAGTTAAAAAGCTTTAAGGTGCAGATGCTGGCATTTTATGTGCCTTGAGTATGGCCTAAGTGCAATACAGACATGGATTCTTATTACATTCCCTGGATTAGTTTGTGACCCCTTTGTTCCTCTGGGCTTAATACTTTCCTCTCCTAGCACTGCCCCCTCCCCACATCTCCCTCTTTGAATCAGACCTTCCTAGACCTTAAATGCAGGAGGCTGCAAATGAGAGGGGAACAATGGAAAAAAAAACCCTTGTCAGACATACTTCACTGTCCCTTTTAGCCTCCCTCTCTGCCACTGTCTGACACAGGACTGTTTGATACCTTCAAGGGATCGTGGGCTGTTGTCCACCAAGAACTATAAGCCTCCCTTGGAAAGGGCTGCCGCTCAGAAAATAACAACACGTTTACTGGAAAAAGAAAAGGCAAAACAGGGATGGGAGTGCTGGTCCAAGGCTCAGAATGAGCGCGCCAAAGGGGGGAACCGAGCAGAGTACATGGGCAGTGCCCACTGGCCCCAAATGAGTCCAAGGAGCCAGGGGATTGTGTGATCCAGGCCTATTTAACACATAGGGTTAAGATGGGCTTCACACTCGTGGAGCAATGCCCCCCCCGCATTATTAGGTATAAGTCAATCCGTTTTGTGGGAAAACTGAAGAGAAAGCAGGAGTAGGAGCGAGTCCTAATTTGAAAACAAGTGCGGCAAGAGTGGGCACGAAGCAGAGCGCCCGGACGATGCCCACGGGCGGCGGGACACACACGGGCCTATCGGGACACAGGCCGTCTGCCCACAGGGCAAGGGCTGGCGCCCCGTTAATGGAGGGGGTTATCGGGTGCGCGTCCGCTGAACTTGCGGGGTCAATACAAGACAAACCGGGGCCGGTGGGTGCAGCACTCCCAAGCCAGTGCAGGGGGCGGTGACTCCTGGATGAGAGGGCCACTCTGCTCGGACGACGCGAGGCCAGAGCACGGGCCGCCGCCGCCAGCCCCGCGGGGAAGACGCCCGCGTGGGCCCCGGCCGGGGAGCGGCGGGGCGGGGCTTGCGGCCGCCACTCAGCGCTGCCCGCGCCCGGGGAGGCGGCGCCGGCGGCCCCGCGCGCTGCCCATGGGCGCGGGGCAGAGCCGGAGCCGGAGCCGGAGCGGCCGCCCGAGCCGCCCCCGCGGGACCCGCTGCCGGCGTGCGGGGAGGTGAGTGCGTGAGCGCGGGGCAGGCCCCGCTCCCCGGCCCCGGCGGGCTGTAAGGGTCTCGGCAGCGCGAGGTTTGGTTTTTGGGGGTTGGTGCAGAAAGCGGTTCCCCCCCTCGGCTGTGGCGGGGCCGACCTGCCAAGTTTGAGGGAGCGCTGCTGGGGCTCTGCGGCTGAGGCGTTTCTTTCTTCCCGTCCCTGACGTGCCTTTTCTGTCCTCAGCGTGCCCGCGCGGGATCCCGCCGCCGTCCTGCTTTTGCAGTTTAAGCTCCTGTCCCCTGTGGCTGCCGAGATGATCACGACTTTTCCGCGTGGTCCGAGCCCCCCCCCAGTTTCGTATTTGAAGACTCTTACTGTAATTGCCCTAGATCCTCTCTTCTCTCGGTTAAATAATCCCCTTCTTCCAGCTTTCCTCGTGCATCCTGTCTTCTAGATCTCTGCTCATTTTTACTGCTCTTCTGTGGACTCTTTCTGATTCATCCAGATCTTTCTGATGGCTTATCCCACGCAGTTATTACTTTGGAAGATTTTTCTCATGGCCAGGTAAAGTCCTGAATGGAGGGGAGAGTCTTACCTCACTCCTACAGAAATCGTCCTCTGGCAACCAAAGTGCACAACAAGTCTGTGTGCAAGGTGGACTCGCAGTGTGCTGTGTGCTGCACCTTCATCTGCTAGTGTTTAGTCCAAGAGAAATCCCAGTTTGGTTTGAGGTTTTATAATGCTCACTGGCAACTAGAAAAGTCTTGTGAGCAAGCTGACTTGATTGATTTTCTTTTTAGATTCAGGCTCAAAATGGCTCTGTTTTAGGTTTTTGCAATGTGTTCAAGGTTTTTCTACCCCTTTAACAACTCGCACATTCGTGTTCAAGTCACAGTACAGTACTTAAAGCACCACTAGATTTTTAGCACTGACATGAGGGCAGCTAAAAATTGTTTTTTTTTTTAAAAAAGCTGGCAACTTGTTAGATTCAACTTGATTTTTCCTCAGTTAGGCTGATGGAAGAAAGAAGCAACAACTTAGTGAAGGGGTATTTTCTCTGCTGACCCATAAAGCTAGTAAAACAAACTTTTTTTTTCACCCACAAGAGAGAGATAATTTTAGTATCTGGTAAAATTGTTCTTCCTTTATTCTTCAGCAATACACTTCTTGGGGGAGTGTGTTCATGTCAGTATCCCAGCGGGAATCTGAGAAACGGAGGTTGTAGACAGATACAGTAGTGATACCAGTATTAAATTATAGGTATAGCTGTTTGAATAAAATCTGTTATGCCTGTCTGATTCTATACTGGTATAGGGAACTGAGGCTGCTGTAAATGTTAACTTTAAATCTGTTTCATTCATTATTATAAAGTTACAGGGGTTTAGTGTGTAGGAGTAGACAGAGGTTACAGCTGGGGATATAGACACACCCCTATTTGGAGCCATTCCAAAAGGGCAGCAGCTGGTCTGGTTTAATTGTTACCTTTGGGCAGGCCAAGGATGACAGGACAAAACTGATCTAACCTTAACACTGCCTCATCCAGGGTTGAAGCTGGAGTGGTTTCCCTACATCTGTAGGGCTCTCAGCTTGTTCAGACTTCACAGCTGGAACATAACAGCTGCTTCCCTTTTGAATTGGCTCCAGATGTATGCGCATCCATACTCTGAGTGGCAAGTTATTCCTTTCTTCCAGCTTAAAGTTATGTGGGTCCACAGCCAGGGTCAGAGTGAATTTGTAAAGATTGCAAGGGAGCCTGAGCTCTGAGGTGGTAGACACGTCACCTCCATTAGACCATAGTACATCCCATCTAAATTGCTTCAAAACTCTCTAGGAAGGCCAAGCTCACACGTCAGTCATGCTGAATGAAATCAGTGTCCCTGGATCATTGGTGTCTAACAAAAAGGTGTTTCAGTAATGGTTGGCATCTAGTCTGAATGCTTACAGTATTACCGCCAAGCCAGTACCTCCCAATCTGTGCTACGAGTCTAGTGAAACAAGGTGGATGAAGTGATGGACATATGTCCATCTTGGGGCACATGCAGCTATCCAGTGACACTCTGGGGTCCTCCCTGAAAGACGGGTAAGGACCATCTAAGACCTGGCTTAGTTCAGCCTTGCCAAGGTTTGTAGTAAGCTTTTAAAAATCTTTGTTTGTTTCCCTCTTTAATTTAAAAAAAGTAAAGTTCTCCCTTTCAAAACCAAAGTAAAATAACAGCTGTAAATGAGTAATAGTAACTTTGTTTTTTTAAAATTATTGTTTAAACTCTAATCCTGATAGGAAACGTCTCTTACTTCTTGAAAGGCCAGCTGCGCTCCAAGTTAAAAGTGGTGAATATTAACCACAGAGTTTTAGGGGAAGAAGTCTTATGATGCAGGAGAGCTCTAACGCAGTGGTTCTCAACCTTTTTTGTACCAGGACTTTTTTGTAAACATTGATGGCCAGTCCCGACCCAGCGCCCCTCACTCTCTACCTACTGCCCCCTACCCCCAGGCCCCAACCCCCTGGGGCAGGAGAAGGTGAGTGAGGTAGCGGAGGCGCCCAGGCAGCCCCTTGCAGGCTGGAACTCTGCCAGCCTGCAAAGAAAAAGCCAGTTTCCCATGTTTTTCTCATTTAAAGGAGAATCCATTTTTAAATGGTGTTGATCCAGTTCTAAAATTTGTTCATGACCCTTTATATATTTTTGTGACCCACATTTGGGCTGTGACTCACAAATTGAGAAATGCTGCTCTAAAGTATAACTCCTGCTGTCAATATAGGAGTTGTTCTTTAATTCTGTTAACTGTTTTTGTGCCCATCTCCAGATAATGCATATAGTGCTTTTATCCCAAGGAATTCCAAAGCCCATTTACAAAATCCATTATATAAAATGCACAAAAATCCGCAACACATCTGTTAATGCACCATTAATGCTGAACTGAAATCTAAAAGTCAGGAAATGCAAAATTTGAAGTTCCAGATTGCATTGCACATCTTGCCAGTACTTTCTTTTCTTTTTATGGCATGCATCTTATGACATAAACGGGAATAAGTGTGTAACTTATAAAGCAGAAAAAGAGAGAACACTTCATACTGGACTCAGCCAAATGAACCATGATGTGGTTGGTTTTTCAGGTCATCTGAAGTTGACAACAGCAGAGTGCCCCCTAATGCCATTCTGGGGAACATGTTCACCACTGACTCATAGGGAAGTATTAGCTAACACTGATTGCTGACAAAGTAAAATAACATCTGTGGATGAGTAATTTGGTTTTTTTTACTGTTTATAATTTTAGTCTAAAGTGGTCAGTTGCAATGGCCAGTACGTCCTGCAGCACACTGGCTTTTGTAAATTGGCTATGCTAGAACTGGCCCTTTTCATTTTGTGCCTAAGAAACTCATAATGAAGTTTCATGGATACCCTTGGGTAATATCACTTGAAGACTGAAACCACTCATACAATTAATAATACTTCAGGCCAGTTTTAACTCGATTACACAGGAAAATGATTATGTAAAGGCAATATTAAAATTAGAAAAAAACAAATGGATGGGATCTCAGGAGAACATCTAGTTCAACTTCCTGCTCAAGGCAAGATCATCTCTGTCTGAACTAACCCGGGCAAATGTTTGTCTGACTTGCCTGGAAAAACATTCAGTAATGGAGACTCCATTACTTCTCTTCTGTTGCTTAACCATCTTCATAGTTAGAAAGTTCTTCTTTATATCCCATCTAAATCTTGTTACAAGTTAAGCTACTTAACTACACTGTCTGTCCCCTGTGGATGTAAAGAACAGCTGATCACTACTCTTTTCATGGTTTGAGGACACCCTATTTTATATTTGAAGACTCTTATTATATTTGCCCTAGATTGTCTCTTCTCTAAATTAAATGATTCTAGTTATTCCAGCTTTCCTCATGCACCATGCCTTTTAGATCTGTGATGATTTTAGTTGCTCTTCTACGGAGTCATTCTAATTCATCCATATCTTTCTTGAAATGTGCCCACAACTGGATGCAGTATGTCAGGTGAGACCTCACCAGTGCTGAGTAGAGTGAAGGAATTGCCTCCTGTAACTTGCATTATACTCCTGTTGATACATCCCAGCGTACTATTAGCTTTTACTTTTTTGGGCAAAAGTAATATTACAATGTTGACTCATCCAGTTTGTGATCCTAGGTCCTCTTCTGCAGTATTGCAGACCAGCCAGTCATGCCATTAGGTAATTAAATAATCTGCAGTACACCACAGTGACCTCATTAACATTAGCAACTGTCATAAAAAAAAAAAAGAAAAAATGTATTTGTGTTTGCTCTTAACAGAGTTTATTGAATCTATATGTTGTAGAATTTCAGGGCCAGAAAGAACTTTTAGATAATTTAACCTGACATCCTGTATGTCATGGAACTTTACAGTTACTCAAGTATGGATCCCAGTGTTCACACGCAGACGACTGTAACCCAATTATGTAGTCTAATCTTTCAGCAGTGGCTTCTTGACAGCGATAAGGTTGGCTAGGATACATGAAATTAATTTCATCATCTTTGATTAAATTCTTTGGAACAAATTACCAAAGTAAAATGCCTGGGGTTTTTTTTTTGTTATCGACACACTGATTTTGCAACTCTTTTATTTTGAATTAACAGCGTTGAATAGGATATCGGAGGTGGTAGAATTATAGGAGGAACAGAGCATTGTAGCTCTTCAGTCTAATACTCTTTACTCTTAAAATGGCTTGTCTTTGGTACAATTACTTAAATAAGATTTGTACTGCTAGAGTGCTGTTGTAAGGCCAGCAGTGTGGTGTTTTCATTCTCTCTCTCTTTTTTTTGGTTTTGATGGCATCATCCATTTAGGCTGAATTCTATAAATTGTCAAGATATTGTGCTATGAGATTTGATTAAAATATTCTGTGCTTCAAATAAGACTTGCTTTCAAAATTAGTTTAGAAATTGTCTTTTGTAAGTTTATTTCCCCTCCCCCCGACTAATAAAAAGTGCTTATTAAACAACTTCTAAGCATACTACTGTATTTAATTGTTGATGGTATAAACCTCGGAAATGGGTTCAAAACAAAATGGATCCAAATTCCATCATTCCTTGAGGAATGTCTGGTTCTGAACTTTGTCTTGTGTGAACCTTTTGCGAAGTAGGAAAGTTGAGACAAATGGGCATACAGCTTTCAGATCTGTCATAGTAAAATGTTGGGTGTCTTGAGTGATATCACTAAAATTTGGAAGCCCCATCTAAGATTGTCCTGGGAGAAGTTACAGAATGGAAATGATTAAAATCAGGAAATGTTTTTTTCAAATCAAGTTTTGAACTTGAGAGCCCAGCAGGAGAAATAATGCTGAAAGGAAATCAGCCACGGATTCATTGCAAGTAGATCCTGCCTCTACTAACCTTGTTTCTTTTTATGACCAGGCCACAAAATGCTTAGACACAGGAGTCAAGGTAGATGTCATCTACCTAGATTTTAAGAAGGCATTTGGTACAGTATTGCATTCTGTTCTTGTAAATAAACTGACAGGCTGTGATGTAGATGATTACACGGTCAGGTGGGTTGCAAATTGGCTTCGGGGTCGCACTCAGAGAGTGGTGGTGGATGGGTCAATATTGACCTGGAACGATGTGGGCAGAGGAGTCCCGCAACGCTCAATCCTTGAATCTGTGCTGTTCAGTGTCTTCATCAGTGACTTGGATGAGGGCGTGGAGAGCACCCTGTCCAAGTTCACAGATGATACCAAATTATGGGGCAAAGTTAACACATTGGAGAGTAGGGAACAGATCCAGGTGGATCTGGACAGGTTGGAGAAATGGGCAGAATGAAATAGGATGCAGTTCAACAAAGACAAGTGCAAAGTGCTGCACCTGAGCAAAAAGAACCACCAACACACTCGCAGGCTGGGGGATGACCGTCTCAGCAGCACAGCAGTGGAAATGGATCTTGGAGTCATAGTTAACTCCAAGATGAACATGAGTTGTCAATATGATGAAGTGATCAACAAGGCTAATCACACTTTATCATACATTAGCAGATGCATGATGAACAGGTCCTGAGAGCTGATGCTTCCTCTCTATGCTGACAAGTGCAGGGTGCTGCACTTGGGCAGTAGTAACCAGCAGCACACTTATAAGATGGGAAACTCCCTTCTTGAGAGCACAGAAGCAGAAAGGGATCTTGGAGACATTACTGACTCCAAGGTGAACATGGGCCGACAATGCGAGGTCATGGTTGGAAGGGCATCCACAGGTGCATCTCTAGCAGGGACAAGGAGGTGATCCTTCCCCTCTATGCAACACTGGTCAGGTCACAGCTGGAGTACTGTGTCCAGTTCTGTGCGCCCCACTTCAGGAGGGATGTGGACAACATTGAAAGGGTCCAGAGGAGGGCCACCTGCATGATCCAGGGACAACAGGGCAGACCCCACAATGAGAGACTGCGGGACATGAACCTGTTCAGCCTTCACAAGAGAAGGCTGAGGGGGGACCTGGTGACCATCTATAAACTCACTAGGGGGGACCAGAAGGGTTTGGGGGAGACACTGTTTCCCCTAGCACCCCTGGCATAACAAGGAATAATGGCCACAAGTTGTTGGAGAGGAGGTTTAGATTAGACATCTGTAAGGACTACCTCACAGTCAGGGCGGCTAGGATCTGGAACCAACTTCCAAGGGAAGTGGTGCTGGCTCCTGCCCTGGGGGTCTTTAAGAGGAGGCTGGATGCCTACCTGGCTGGGATCATCTGAGCCCAGTTTTTTTCTCCTGCCCAGGCAGGGGGGGTCAGACTTGAAGATCTGCAAGGTCCCTTCTGACCCGACTTCTTTGATTCTATGCAGCGCTGGTCAGGCTGCAGTTGGTGTACTGATTCCAGTTTTGGGTGCAGCACTTCAAGAGGGATGCAGCGAATCTTGAGAGGGTTCAGAGGAGGCCACTCGTATGGTCAGAGGCCTGCAGGCAAGGCCCTATGAGGAGAGACTGAGGGACCTAGATCTCTTCAGCCTTTGCAAGAGAAGGCTGAGAGGTGATCTTGTGGCTGCCTATCTATTTATCGGGGGAGGGCAGCAGAGAATAGGAGATGTTCTATTTACTGGGGCACCCCCTGGAGTAACTAGGAACAATGGCCACAAATTGATGGAGAGCAGATTTAGGTTGGACATTAGAAAGAACTTCTGCATAGTAAGGGTTGCCAGAATCTGGAACGGGCTTCCAAGGGAGGTGGTGCTCTCCTCTACCTTGGGGGTCTTCAAGAGGAGACTGGACAAGCACCTAGCTGGGGTCGTCTCACCCCAGCACTTTATCCTGCCCAGGGCAGGGGGTCAGACTTGATGACCTACTTAGGTCCTTTCCAACTCTAGCATATATGAATCTATGAACTAAACGTAGGATCTTTGAACCTCTTTCCATTTTACAGAAAAGTGGTATTTTCTGTATTGGAAGCATTGATTGTTCAGTTTGATTTACCAGATCATGCTGAATACCTGTTAGAAGGAAACTGATGTCGCAATCTGCTTTGGTTGCACTGTTTAAAATCCCAATTTCTCACAGACTGTCTGTTCTATCTTTTTGTCCCTTGTTCATCCAAAACTGAAATCTGAGTCATTGGCTAAAGTATCATGATAAAGCTGGAATATCAACTTCCATGCTGATATTTCAGTGTGACATGCATTATGTGAAACTAGAGCATAAATGCATTTAGTAGTTGTCATCTGGGAGAAAATCATGTCTGCAATAGAAAGTAGAAAACCATGAGTCTTAGATTCATGATATAAATTGAAATAAATAATAAACCAATCAAAGACTCTATCTAGGTTCAGTTATAATGAAAAATTAAAGTGCACTTTGCAGAATAATTTTGAACTGATGCTGTGCCAAATAAAGCATTCTTGACCTACAAAATGAAGGAGAATTTTGCCACTCATCCTTCACCCTCCTCAAAATCCTTGGTAAATAGACTTAGGCTTAGCAGTGTGCCTAGAAATATAACAAATGTGGGCTTTATTGCACTGTATTAGCTGGGGCTCAGCTGTGCTACAGGTCCCAGATGTCTGGAGTAGGGGAACAGACTCAAGCACTCAAATATTCATAACTGCAGTGGTATAATTTGCGTTCCTGCTTAACATATTGCAAGTTATTTCATTGTCAGTGACATTGAGATCGTTATCAACACTATAACCCTTCCATATTTCTTCCTGAGAAGAGCAGATTAGAACATCTTTCTAGGTCAAGCATGGAATAGTCCATCGTGCAAACAGACATATTTCAAGATGCATGTAATCCAGCCGGTACTGTTTGCTACTGCTCCCTTGCCTCCCTGATGGGAGCAATAGGGTGCCCTAAGCCGAGCAGTATGTGGGTGTTGAGAACAGGGTTTCCTACACTTCTGATACAATCCCCAAACTGTAGCTGCCCAGATCACCACAGCCAGACTCAGACCCCTTCTGATCTGCTACTATAACAACCCTGTGGCAAGGACCACAAAATCCTTCTGGTCATTTTACAGCCCCATCTTGAACATCTTAGATCTGGATCTAGCCTGCAGAGGTGCGTCATTTGGCCCGCAAGGCCTCTTGCAGGCTAGACTTCTCCCACCTCTGTTAGCCAGTTTCAGCCTGTGGGGCTCGTTGGAGAGCCCCTGCGGTGACAGTGTTAATCCCTGTGGCTGTCAAAGCTGCTGATTTAGCATTGTTTCAGTGCCCTCTATCTCTCCTACTCCACCTATCTGGCCCTGAAATCAGGGTTTTTAGTCACCTTTGGCAACTAACGTGATCAGGAGAAAAAGGGAGGACAAGCAGCAGCAGAGGCATTAACCCCCTGGGTTCCAGTGCTGTGCTGAAGCAGCAGCTCTGGCACTCACTGGGATTAGTGCTGCCACCACTGGGCCAGCATTTCCCCAACTTCAAACAGCTGGTCTCAGGCAATTACCTAATGCCAGGTCTCGCCAAGCTACCAGGTCTTGCTGTAGACCCAGATGCCAGCTGTGCCCCTTCATCACCAGACCACATTCTCACTGGAATAAACAACAGATTCAATTACTCTGCTACCGACATCATGTACTCCATCACCTGCTTACAGCGCCCCTTTGCTGTCTACATTGGCTACCCTGGCTTGGAGGACATTTCCTATATAAAAGAATGAAAGCACCTGGCCAAGGTACACAATGAATGAGCACCATACCTAGACCCCCAGGTGAACTTTTAGTATCCAGCCCCACTTTGCCAGAGATATGATAATAATTTTAAAATCATCATTTTGGGACCCCCTTTCTGTCCAGGCCACGGGTGGCCACCCGGTTCGCCCATGCCTGTGTCCAGCCCTGCAATGAACAGGTACCAATTTGAAATCAATTCCAGAAATACACAAAAGCCTGAGGCAGAACACTTTAACCTCCCAGGACCTCCATTGCCGACCTTGGAGTAACTGTGCTCAAAAAAAAGAACTTTAAAAACCCACTTGAATGTAAAATTGTGGAGAAAGAAATCCACAGACTGGATTGTGTTAACCATGGTCTCAACAGGGACTATGGAGTCTCATCCCATTTCCTGAATTAGCTGTTAACTCCAGTGTCCCCCAAGGTATTAATTGCCTTGTTCATCTCAACTGATCAAATATAAACGCATTTTGACATCTTGTAGCAGGGTTCCCTCCTCCTGTCTCTTAATCTTTCTATATATAACCTTTTCTTTCTGCCAGTCCATTTGTAGCTTCTGACAGAGAATGCTGTTGCCTCCGAACACTCATACCTCTGAACCAGCTAGTATCTAATGTGCTACTCTGCCTGACTTCACACTACTGTGTCTAACCCCCTCACCGCATTATACAAATCAGAATCAAGATCAGGCCTTAAAAAGGAAATAACATGCGTCTCACCTTCACTTGTAGAGCAGAAGTTACAGCCAGAGCAGGCTGAAAAGGTCCATCTATCTGAATACTTTAAGCTTCACATAACAGTGGCTATAATCTTGAGCTAACTTAGACATATTATCTGTATGGATAGCTGAATTCAGTAGAGTTGGCACCAAAACAGTCAAATCAGAGACCCAAAAAGGACTTCAGGGTGCCCTGTGTAGAGAGACTCTCCATCCTGGGATTCTTGCAAGAGTGGCCATGCTTAATTAAAACAGCCCTTGGAGGGATCAAAGTTATCGGTCAGATGCAAACTGTAAAGTCAGCTGTTTCCTTGCCACATCTTCAGCTTATGTTGCTGAGAGTAACCATCAGCAAACAGCTCTGCTAGCAACATGAGTGTTTTGTCATTCTCTCAGTTTCCAGTGGGGACAATGGTAACCTTGATGGCCACTGAACTTACATTAAATATTGAGCCAAAGATTAAAGTCCCTGATCATTCGACATTCTGCAAACTGAGAACTGTGCTCAGATGGAACGAGTGTGACTGGTATTAAAGTCTTCTCTTCTTTCAGTTAATCCTATTCTTGCATTCTCACCCCTTTTCCCACTATGACATGTCTGTAAGCCTTGTGCTCTCACAAGTGACTTCCTCACTTCAGTGATCCTTTACGTTCCAGACTTGTAGCTGTGTTGCTCAGTTCTCTGGGCCTAACTGCTTCACTTGAACTGAGCTGAAATCTGTACGGGAGGCTGAAGAAGAAAAATTTGGCACGTCTACACATGCAATTAATGTGAAGCAATAAACTCTGGCATTTATTGCAGAGTTTGTTGCTCCTGGACATGGCATGTTGAAACAGGTTAGAGCAGCCCAGGGCTGCTTCTGCTTGACTCCATGTGCTGCAGGGGGGTGCTGGCTGGGGCACAAGGGTGCTCCAGTCTGGGGCTAGCCTGCAGGCAGCCCCTGCACTGAAGCACCCTCATACCCCAGCCAGCTACAGCAGTGTCTAGACTGTACTTGTATTTACAATACTACACTACTGTAGAGTTTATTAGTTTACTCCAGCCTAATAGCCTTACACATGTAGATGCTGAGACATGTACTGTGGAGCTAATTAGTCTACTTCTCAGTAAATGTCTCTTGTTGACATGCCCATTAACAGCACAGCATCCAGGCCCCCAACAAAATAGAAAGCTTGATAACTCTTCTTTCCTCCCACTTCCCTCCCAGCCTTAATCACTGTTCCTCTTCTCAAATAGGCCTGCCTCTTCCCCCAAATCCATGTGTTACTCTGAATATTGTTTCCCATACCTACAGTATATATGGACCTCCCACATTCATGGAATGGGGGGACCCCTGCCACTGAGATTAAGAGCCTAGGAGGAACATGATCTCTGCTGCAATGGGGGCTGGACTCGAGTGGAATGTGATATATCCCAATCCAGCAGAAAACTATCTTCTCTGATAAGAGATTTTTCACCAAGCAACCTAATCCTCCTGCCCTTTCCCATCTCTTTGCATCACAGCAAAAATACAAATGTTATACACTTGATTTGTCTCCTGTGTCCCATCTGGAACAAACAAAGCGTACAGAAAACCTGAGGCACTGTTTTTAAGGACTGTGTCACTCTTGGCTCATATGTTGTTGCTGCTGCTGTCAGGTCTTGGGCCGCATTGAAACAGCTGTGCCTGGCTTGTTTTGATGGGCTTGCTTTGGTCCACCACTTTCTCTTTTTGCAGTCGTGTGCCAACCATGGTATTCAGTGCTCTGTTCAGTGACAAATACCACATCTCTACTGCAGCCTAAATGATTTGCTGGGTCTAGCTCATCTCCTCAGTCCTCTGCATTGTCTGAGAAAACAATCCTTATAATAATTTGGAAGAGACGTGTAATTTTATTTTCCAACACACTTAGATCTGCTTCCTTCTTCATCCCTCCCATATCTGTGCCCCTTGGAGTTAAATATTGAAATACTGTAACATGTAAATACATAGTTAAGCAAGAGCCTTGTCTTGAGCCTAGAAATATAACTGAACGAATCTTTTGCCCTATTGCTGGAGGACCCGAGACTTCTAGTGATAAATTATGTGCATTAGTGCAGACTGTACTGCTATAAAGTGCTTGCTGTTTTATACCTACTCTTGAGTTTGAGTATATTTTAAATGAATGATTGATTGTGCTGATAAATGAATTAAAGAATGTTCTCGTTAAGTGTAATGAGGCTAATTTTAATTTTTGTCCTGATCACAGATGGAATACTTCAGTTCATAACAGGGAAAAGTCACTTCTTTCTGTAAGTCGTTTTTGAATTTTTCAAAGTAATTAGGATATTAAGTTATTCAAAGTGCATATGCATATGTGTATGGGGGGAAATCAGGACTCCATGGCGATAACTTGTCAGTGAACTGGTGCATCTGACTTGCCAAAGGCTCACAGGCTGAAAAGAAGGCATTGAGGTAATATTTCTGCAAAAAACATCATAGAGCATACTGGGATGTTAACAGGAGTGTTGCGTAAAAGTCAGGGGAGGCAATGAGGGTTCCTCTGAAGTGCTGTGGTCCTGTTTGTGTACAAATTGGAGAGAGGGCAAAGGGTAACAAAAATTATTTAGAGGTCTAGAAACTGTGACATGAGGAAAGCTTGGAAGTTCTTGGCTTACTTAGTATGGAGAAAAGAAGAGTAAGGACAGGGATTTTATAGATCTTCAGATACAAAAATGACCTTTTAGAGAGGATGGTGATTAGTTGCTCAGTTTTCAGAGGACAGGATGAGAAGCAAAGAGCTGAAAGTACAACAAGGGAAATGCAGGCTGGGTAGTAGGAAGAACGTTCTAGCTATGGGGGTGGTAAAAGACTGGAACAGATTACCCAGGTAAGTGTTGTGGGAATCTCTCATAGAGGTTTTCAAGTGGAAGTTAGACAAGCATTTGTCTGGGATGGTTTAGACCAGGGGGTTCTCTAGCTTTTTCTTCCTGAGGCCTCCCCTAGCGTGCTGTAAAAGCTCCATGGCTCCCCTGTGCCAGAACTGCCTGGCTCTCCTGCCCTGCCTGTATGGCCCCAGGTGCAGCAGGCAAGGCTCGGTGGCAGGGATCCCCAGGACCCCACTCATCTCCGCAGCAGCAGCTCAGCACCTCTCCTGCCCACCTGCAGCACGGCCTGCAAGATGGAGGCAGTGGGGCTGGGGAAGGCAAGCCTGCCTCCCCCCTTCCTCATGACTTGCCTAAGCCCTGGGGGGCCAAGGCAGTCCTCCCCATGCTGGGCTGGGCCTGGCCCAATGGACCCCCTGAAACTTGGTTGAGAACCACTGGTTTAGACCAAGGTAATCCTCCTTTGAATATGAGGATTAGACTATATGGCCTCCTGAGGTCCTTTTCAGTCCTATTATTGCATGATTCATCTTAAGCTGCATAGCTCATGTTTCTCTGATGGAGCTCTGGTTCCAGCACAGCTGCAGGTGTCGGAGATGGTGCCTGATGTTGGACCAGTGGCTCTATACAAACACCACTGATATACAGACCTAGCGTTCTGATTTCTCCTTCCCACAAAATGTTTTCTTATTAAAATAACAACCATCCATTCTGTGTATATGTGAAAAATCTGGAAAAGTTGGAGTAGTGTGTAGAAGATCTGGCCTTGACACATTATGGACATCATTTGTAACCTACCTATTAAAAAAGGGATAATACTTTCCTACCTAACATAGAGGCTGATTTTTTTTTAAAGAGCTTTGAGATTCTCTGAAGTAACAATAAACATAGAAAGAACTATTTTTATTATTGCGAGAAAGGTATGATAGAACATTATTATCTTATGCTTTTCCTTTGTGTCTGATTGAAGCAGGCATATTTGATATATGGGGGAACTTAACTTCCAGTAATAGTAATAGGATTTGTATAACTGAATAGAGGCAAGAGTAGAACCCAGTAGGCACGTCTACATGTGCAATTAGGGTGGAGCGATAAATTCCAGCACAGTTCATGCCAGAGTTTATTGCTCCTGGCCAGCATGTTTTCACATACGCTCAGAACTGCAGCATGTTGAGCCAGGGCAGAGCAGCCCTGGCTGGCAGGAGGCCCAGGGGGTAAGCCTGCCAGCCTGGGGCTGGCTAGGGCACGAGGGTGCTGTAGTGCGGGGCTAGACAGCCTGTGCACTGTATACAGACCCTGCACTGTAACACCCTGGTGCCCCAGCCAGTCCCATCAGTGTTTACATGTGCATTGTGGCAGAGTAAATAATTCCACCATAGGATAGTATTTTGTGTCCGGCAGTACTATCCTACAATGGAATTCGTTAGTTTACTGCAACCTAATAGTACCACACTTGTAGACGGTGACATTTGACTGTGAAGCTAATTAGTCAGCTCTGCAGTAAATGTCTTGCGTAGATGCACCCTGTGTGTACTAGCTAAGACTAATACTTTGGATCAAACAAAAAAATAAGGGGGAAATGGAGACTTCTATTTTACATTCTAACTGGAAATAAAGGTAGTAGGAAAAGTTACTTTATCAATACTACCTACGAGTAATGCCATTAATGTGCACTAATAGACATTAAACAGAACTCTGAATATGTCGGACAGAAAACTTACCTGATCTATATATTTTTAAAAAAATTATCTTTGTAAGCTGTTAAATCTGATGCTGTTCTTGTTGGTCGAAGCACTGAATTTGAAGGTGGACTATGTGAAACTACTGTAAATTTCTGTATGGTTGAGCTCAAAGCATACTTTGTGGCAGCAGCTGGTGCAGTATAACTGGCAATCTCTGAATCAATGTCTTTCCTCTAATGCTCTCCACTCCACCTGTTGTATCAGAAGGTTTTAACTGAAAACAAGACTGTTTTGCTGCAATTTTCACTTCAAACCACGTGCTGGTCTGCGAGAGGTGTGATGTTTGCTATAACAACGTTTAGTCTGGACAGAGGCCTCAATTTCTGTGGTGTTCTTGGCTGCCTAAACTGTGCAGGCTGCTGAAACAGGGAGTCACTGTATTTCTAATGTTGTTTGTAAGGGACTCCTTGGTTACTGTTATGCAAACAAAATAAGGGAACTCCAGTCATGGACCAGAACCCCTGCTTTCGTGCCAGGTGCTGCATGGCAGAAGAAAGAGCTGATCCGGAGCACGCAGAGCTTGCAGTCACTCCTCCAAAGAAGGCTGTAGCTACTAGCTAGCTGCCTTTTTATATTGCATGCCCTTGGCACTGCAGGATCAGTTTGCTTTTACTCTCCTAAGGGAAACCTTCCTTGGGGATTCAGTTTACTTCTCAGCATACAGTCAAAAATGAGAACTCTCATTAAACCAGGTTTTATTTCTTCTCTTTCTTAAACAACCTCTTGCTTAACTAGAATTCCACTAACTGCAAGCAAGAATATTTGATGAAATGTTTCCATTCTGTTTGTGCCTAGGTAAAGTTTGCACAGGGACACGCTGGAAGTAGCTTTCCACGATCTGTGGAGGTGGAGGCAGGGGAAAAGATATTTTTAATTAGTCTTGTTTGTACCTATAGTGGGTGGTTATGTATTTCAGACAGAAGTATGACTCTTTTTTTCTTTCTGGAAAGTATTATTTTAAGAAACTTATAAAAAAAAAAAATACTGTACTCAAATCTAAGATGATTCAAATACCAATTGAGGCAGGAGGCTGCTGTGGCCCCAGTTAAGGGCCTGGAGCGAAGCCAGAGCCAAGCTGCTTCCTGCCCTGGGCCAGAGCGTCTCATGCTGCAAGAGAAGAGCTGCATAGTGGGGGAGGATGGGGAGACTGCACAGTGGTGGCAGGAGGCACCCAAGGGAGACCCATGGTTCAGGGGGCACCCAGGGGAGATTATGGTGTGGAAGAGTGTAGGGGAGACTCATGGTGTGTGACTCTGGAAGAGCATGGGGGAGACTGCACAGCCTGCTCCCCTTGCTTCCTGTCTCCCCTGTGCCACTTATCTTCTGCTCCAGCTCTGACCCCCATGCTGACCAGGCCTGGCCCAGGTCTTCCACTGCTGCTTCTGGCTGGGCCTGAGCTGGGGCTGCCACTACCGCCACTGCTACTGGAGCTAGAGCCATCACAGAAGATAAGCAGCAGATGGGGCAAGTGGCCTTGGGAGGCAGACACGGGGGTGAACCTGAGGGGAACAAGGAGTGGGGTCTAGGCATCTGTCCCACCACTACTTTTCTGGCCACAGCTAATTTATAATTTTCTCTGTATAAAAATCTGATTACTGGGGCGTTCTCGTGAATTCAAAGTCACCTTGGTTTCTGGTAAATATGGTATTTCGACACACCTTTTTGCCAAATTCAACACACAGTCCTATGTGTGTACTCGATCACTGGGCAAAATCTCACTTAAAGTAAAAGCAGTTAAAATTGTAAGCAGCTTGGAATAATATGAATTAATAATGTAATAAAACCTCCAAGAAGTTGCATTCCATTTTCAATGTATGTATTAATTTTTAAGTGCTGTAGTTCTCAGTCCTCCCTGTCTCTGGGGTTTCCCCCGCACCCACTTCCATCTTTTCTTTCTTGTAGTGTCACATCATTTTTGCTGTTGGCACTCTGCTCTCACATTAAGGGCTCAGTCTGTACAGCATCTGGATCAAAATGCAGTACCATGCAAATTTCATCATGCACCAATTAAACAGTCACAGCCATGATATTTTAAAAGTAATGAACATCTTCTATCAGTTGTAGTTCTAGGCATAATGGCACACCTGCTTGAACTACGTGACTGTTCATTGTGTCCCTGGCTGGGCTGTACGCCTGCTTGAGAGAGAAGCTGTATTACATTTTTTGGTGCTGTGAAATGAAGTTACCCTTGGAACGTCACTGCAATTTGATCTGGCAGGCTAGAAACATGAAAAAGAGCAAAGTGATTATAGGAGGGGGCAGGGGTGGAATTGGAGAAAGGGAAGTTTATTATTATTTTCATCATGGTAGCAACTAGAAGACAAAGACTCTGTTAGAGAGATAACAAAGAAAGCCTTCAAGAGCTTTCCTCTAAGTGTAAGAAGAGAGACAGGTGAATACAAGCAGACAGAGGTGTGGAGGCTAGTGCAACAAGGATGCTGTTCTAGTTAGTGCACTAGCAGCAGTCACAGAACATACTGCTTTTTTAAGTTTTATTGGGGCATAGAGGAGAGGAGGTTGAAAGGGTGCAATATATTGATGTTGCATATGCTTAAAGGGGGCTCTTCCCAAGCCAAATGATGCTACAGAGAGACTGTAAAAGTGCTTGTTGGAAGTCCTGACTGAGGTCATGATAGGAGCATAGGCTGGGGTCCACATCTCAGCTGTGATATGGTGAGGACAAGCTTTGGAAGGTGTTTGGTAATGGAGGCAATTTGTTTCTGTCTGATGTGTTGGAGAAGCGGGGAGCAAGAAGCCTAGTGACCTGATTGAAATGAAGAGCCAAGAATGCTTCTTTGTGGCAGCATTTTAAACAGATATAAGTTGGGCAGTTATCCCAGCCAGGGAGGGAGGTTGAGAAATGAGATCATGAGGGCTTGTACAAAAATTGCAGGCATGGTCTCTGGATGGAGGAGAGGGGCTGAATCTTGGAGTACATGCAGGTAAAGGGATGATGGGATCCAATGCATGATCCACAGTCGTACCTCCTAACATACCACATGTGCATGGCAAGAGGTATGATCGTTGGATTGCACGTTTGCTTCCATTACTCCTTCTTGTCGGTTCAGGGGAAGCCTGATCCTGGGCTCTCCCCTCCAACAGTAAGATGCAAGCTCCCACAATTGGGAGACCTCTCAGCTGCAGGGTGCCCCATGCACCCTGGGGCAGGGAGATCACAGTTGATATAATTGCTGAGCTGGAGGGTCACTCCACTGGGATCTCCCTATCCATGGGTGCCTGTGGCCCCTGTGGCTGGGAGATCACAGCAGCTATGTTCTCTAACTGTGGGGGTGCATGAGGTGCCTGTACGGCTGGGAGATTGCAGCAGCTGCAGTCTTCCAGCTGCGGTGGTGTCCCATGTACTCCCAAGGCTTAGAGATCACAGCAGTGTCCCACAGCCACCAGGGCTGAGTCCCTTTAGCTGCAGAGCTCCCAGCCCTGGATGCACATGGTACATCCCTGCATCTGGGAGCCTGGTCACCTGATGGGGCTCCCAGCTGCAGGGTCAGACCCTGCTACATATGCAGATTAAGCTGGATAGCAACCAGCTAGAAAGTTAGTACACATTTTCGATTCTGTACCGAGGGTGGACCTTTTTTTTATAGTGTGATAACTACTGTGCATATGTGGCTGATTTCAGTTGACTGAGCAATTAACCATTTAATTAGTGGGGGCCTCAGAGAGTTAATTCAGGAGGAAACAGGTTCATGTACACAAGTCCATATTGCCTCATTTCTGGGATCTGGCACCCAAGGAGTGGAATGAGCGGGCAGTAGGTTTGGCATGGAAGCTCAGTAGACATGGCCTTAGATGGGTTCAATGTGCTGGGTCTATGAAGACAGCACTAAAATGATATGAAAAGTCAGAGGGACAGTTTTTTGAACGAGGGGTTAGTGATAATGAAGTATGTGAGTTTTCCTCATGTGCTTTGTGCTCTCAGAAATTCAAGTGGCGAGAGCCCAGTTGTCTGTTCTGGAAGTGTTTTTAAGCCATGCTTCTCTGTGTTTTTACATATAGGACAGTTAAAAAAAAAAAAAAAAAAAAAGTATTTAGGGGTAAGAAAAACCACTACCTAGTCTTCCTGTTTGAGGTAAGTGCTCCATAGAAAAGATTAGAGCCTTTATTTGTTCTTAATTCTATCTAGTATTCAATAATCCAATCTTTGAAATTTTCTTGGCTTTTAGAAACTCTGTTCTTCCTGCCCTGGTTTTGATACCAACATCGTGGCATTGAATATGCTGTCTTAAAAATCTGTCTCCATTCTTATGTACACTGTCTGCTTCTTATCTGCAGGGAATCAAATTCTTCCAGCCAGTAGAGACAAGGACAAACAAAGGCCAAAGCTGTTGTTTAAATACTTTCCATATATTCTCTGGCTGGTATTTCTTTTACATTTAAACAGAAAAGAGATTATTTATATGTTCAGAGGGTGATCCTGACCTCCGAGACTTTCATAAAGTAAAGCATTGTGGTGTTCATCCTCATAACTTTATTTGAAGGTAGAGATCCCATTTTTTATTCCATGAAAAAAATAAAATATTTTATGAATAACAAGCATTATTACTTGTTTTTCAATAATCTAAACAACAAGTGTGCCTTAAAATAAATGATGAGTGGCATTATTAGCATTGGAGCAGTCCATTTAATGTAAGGCAAATTTGTTAGGATTTTCTGTGAAATGTTAAGACAAGTTGTAATCAAGTCCTCATAAAACTTCTTCTTTCCACTACTAAAGAATAAATTAAATATTTTTTCCTTTTCTGTTTCCATCACTGTGATAGTATATGTGAGGAGGGCTTTAAACTAGGTTTGCTGGGGGATGGAGGCCGAAGCCTTGAGGTAAGTGGGGAAAGTGGGAGACCTGGAAGAAGAGCAATCAGGGGAGGTGCTCAGGGGAGGGCTCTCATACTTCCTGAGAAATCAGGGCAATCGACTAGTTACCTCGGGTGCCTGTACATGAATGCATGGAAACTGGGACATAAGCATAAAGAATTAGAAGTCCTTGCAGTCATCAAACAATGATGTGATTGGATTAACAGACTTGGTGGGAGCTCACATGAATGGAGCAGTGTCATGGATGGGTACAAACTGTTCAGGAAGGACACGCAAGGAAGAGAAGATGTAAAAGAGCCATTTGATTGCTCAGAGCTCCAGTATAACAATGGAGATGGACCTGTTGCAAGTCTCTGGGTTAGGGTTAGAGGGGAGAGCAACAAGGGTGATTTCGTGCTGGGGGTCTGCTATAGACCACCAGACCAGGAGGAAGTGTTGGATGAGGCTTTCTTTAAACAGCTAGCAGAAGTGTTCTGATCACAGGCCTTGGTTCTCATGGGGTACTTCAGTCACCCTGACATCTCCCTGACATCACCCTGGCGGTGAACATATAGGCTATAGGCTGTACAGGAGGGATAGAACAGGGAAGAAAGGCGGGGGTGTGGCGCACTGTCAAAGAGCAATGCACATCCTCAACAAACAACACTGGGTTAGAGGAGGGGCAGACTCAAGTGCTCTCGGTCAGAAATACAAGGGCATCAGGGGGAAAGAGACTTGACGGTGGCTGTCTACAGCAGGCCCCCCAACCAGGGAGAAGAGCTAGATTGGGAATTCTCAGGTCAACTGGTGGAGGAAGTTAAGTCAAAGGACATGGTCATCATGAGTGACCTAAACTATCCGGACATCTGCTGGGAAGAGCAGTCAGCCAGGTCCGACTGCTCACGTAGGTTCCTAGCCGAGTTATAGGACCTCCATCTAACCCAGGAGGTGCACAGTCTCACCAGGGGAAATGCCTTGCTGGACCTGGTCCTGGCCACAGGTGACGACCTGGTAAGGGGACTATGGGTGCTTGACCACCTGGGCTATAGCAGTCATCGCCTACCAGAATTCATTATCCAGCACAGGGTGTCAAAGACCTGCAGCAAGGCAGCAGCTCTGGACTTCAGGCGGACAGATTACAATGAGGTAAGGAGACTAGTCGGGGAGGCTCTGAGGTCCCGGAGGAGAGGGGAGTTGGAAGTCCAAGAAGAGCTGTCATTCCTTAAGGAGAGGATCCTCCAAGCCCAAAGGGTGGCAATCCCAACACGGATCAAAGGGGGCAAGAGTGCTCAAAAGCCCCCATAGCTTACCAAAAGCATCCAGGAATGTCTCAAAGCTAAAAAAGGAGGTGTACACCCAGTGGAAGGGAGGAGCCATCACCAGGGAGAATTATACCTCCTTTCCTTGAGATTGTAGTGGGGGCTGTTAGGAAGGCTAAGGCAGAGTTGGAACTGGGATTAGCAACCCGAATCAAGGATAACAATAAGTCTTTTTTTAAATACATAAGGGGTAAAAAGAAGGTACCAGGTAATGTGGGGCCTCTGCAGAACACGCTAGGAAATCTGGTGGTCTCACCAGATGACAAAGCTAATTTCTTTAACAATTTCTTTGCCTCCATTTTTCTGAGCAGGGACCAGGTCATCCTCCGCACCGGAATCCCCGACGGTCCCAGGGGAGGCACAGCCAGGCCCAGAGTCAGGGAACTTGGTGGGACTAGACATGTTCAGATCAGCAGGCCCTGATGATCTCAACCCCAGAGTGCTGAGGGAATTAGCAGAAGTCATTGCAGGACCCCTGGCACAGCTTTACAAGCACTCGTGGTGCTCTGGCGAGGTGCCAGAGAACTGGAAAAGGGCCAGTGTGGTCCCCATTTTCAAAAAAGGGAGGAAGGAGGACCCAGGGAACTATAGGCCCGTTAGTTTTACCTCAGTCTTGGGGAAGCTCTTTGAGAAAATTATCCAGGTGCACATCTGCGAGAGGCCAGCAGGGGAGATTATGCTTAGGGGCAACCAACATGGGTTCATTAGGGGCAGGTCCGGTCAGACCAACCTGGTGGCCATCTATGACCAGGTCACAAAATCCTTGGACACGGGTGTCGTGGTAGACGTAATCTTTCTGGACTTTAGGAAGGTCTTTGACACTCTCTCACCCCCTTCTCATAAAAGAATCAGGCGACTGTGGTATCAATGCCTGCACAGCCAGATGGGTCACTAATTGGCTGGAGGGCCACACCCAGAGAGTGGTGGTGGACGGGTCATTTTTGACGTGGACGGATGTGGGTAGTGGGGTCCCCCAGGGCTTGGTCCTTGGGCCCGCACTGTTCCACGTCTTCATCAGCGACTTGGATGAGGGGGTAAAAAGCACCTTGTTCAAATTCATGGATGACACTAAGATGTGGGGAGAGGTGGGCACGATAGAAGGGAGAGACAGGCTGCAATTAGATCTGGACAAGTTACAGGGGTGGGCAGATGAGAATGGGATGGGTTTCAATACTAACAAGTGCAAGGTATTGTACCTGGAGTGGAAGAACCAGCAGCATACTTGCAGGCTGGGGAATTCCCTTCTCATTAGTGCAGAGGTAGAAAAGGATCTTGGAGTCATTATTTATTCCAAGATGAACATGGGCCGACAATGTGAGGACATGGTCAGGGAGGCTAACTGCACCTTGTCATGCATCCACGGATGCATCATAAGCATGTCCAAGGAGGTGATCCTCCACCTCTGTGTGACATTGGTCAGTCCTCAGTTGGAGTACTGCATCCAGTTCTGGGCGCCGCACTTCAGGAGGGATGTGGACAGCATCGAGAGGGTCCAGAGGAGGGCCACCCACATGATCAGGGGGCAGTAGGCAGACCCTACGAGGGGAGGCTACGGGACCTGAACCTGTTCAGCCTCCACAAGAGAAGATTGAGAGGGGATCTGATGGCTGTCTGTAAATTGGCCAAGGGGGACCAGCAGGCAATGGAAGAGTCCCTGTTCCCCCAAGCACTACTGGGAGTAACAAGGAATAATGGCCATAAGTTGACGGTGAGTAGATTCAGGCTAGCTATCAGGAGGCACTACTTCACAGTTGGTGGCTAGGATCTGGAACCAACTTCCAAGGGAAGTGGTGCTTGCTCCTAGCCTGGGGAGTCTTCTAAAGGAGGCCAGATAACCACCTAGCCGGGGTCATTTGACCCCAGCGTTCTTTCCTGCCTATGGCAGGGCGTCAGACTTGATGATCTGATCAGATCCCTTCTGACCCTATCAACTATGAAACTATCTGCTGGGAGGACAATACAGTGGTGTGCAGGCAAGTCAGGACATTTTTGGAGAGTGTTTGGGACAACTTCCTGGCGCAAGTGTTGGAGCGGCCAACTAGGGGGCTGTGCTTTTCTTACCTGCTACTCTCAAACAGGGATGTGTCGGTGGAGGATGTAGTTGTGGATGGCAGCTTGGGCAGCAGTGACCACAAAGTGATTGAGTTCTGGATCCTGAATGTCGCAAGGATGGAGTCCTAGGGTCTCCGTGCTGCTCCTAGGTCTCCTCTCTGTACCATGCCAAGCATTCTCCAAGCACCCTCAGAATCTCGCCCGCCACGTCTTTGATCTTCTAAATCATAGGCAGGCTGCCCTTTGTCCTCTTGGCTACGGTTCCTGTGATATGCCGGCCCAGTGTTCGGTATGGGTGTTCAGGTACACCCCCGCCTCATGGGCTGTGCTTGGGTCCAACTGTCCCCATACCACACCCGAAGCCTTGCTGATGGACTGGACGTTCGCCTGTCTCTCTTGCCTTCTCTCCCTCTGGGCTCTTTCCATTGCCCGCTGCCTCGCCGGGCCTCCTGCCACCCCATGCTTGGTGCTGGGGCTCCCACACTGTCATGGTTCCCCTATGAGGCCTCCTCCATCCCCTTATACCTGGTCCTCCGGTATAATAACACAAACACAAAACACAAGCCTCTGCATTATAACTTAAATTCAGGCCTCATGGCTAAAACTTCCTCTGAGCCACACCACAGGTGCTCCTTCTCTCACCCGTATCACCAGCTGCACCCACATTCAGGCTTTTTCCTTTCTTTAGTCAGGGCAGAGCTCCTTCTCCTTTGGTTGCAGGCAGGGGCCTTCCCTTGCCTGGCCTCAGCCTGGGAGTTGTACGGGACCCCGGCCTGCCCCTTCCGGTCAGCTGACTCAACAGGTGTGACCCCTAGCTCCTCCTGGTTGCCCCGGCAACCAGCACCTGGGTGGCCATTCCTGCTCTTCAAGTAGCAGGCACCTTAGTGCCCTGCTACGCACCTCCCGCCTTTAGTTTCGAAACTCACCGGGCTGAGTCTTGAATCTTATCCACGGCACCGCGTATCGCCATCTTCTCAGGTCCGGGCTCTTGTTCTCTGACCATCTCAACTCGCACAGTGGTGGAGTTTTTCAGGCGCCTCCTACTCGCCTTTTACCCAAGGCACACCATGTGGGATTTTGTGGGAGCTGCCCCTCTGCGAGCAGTCCCTCCACACTAGCTGACCTTGGTAAGTTTTATCCTTTTTTGGTCAAGCTCCTGCCTACCTTTTGTGGTCTTCTCTCCCTCTCTCCTCTGGGCTGTTCATGTTCCATCCTGATATACCCTGGCTGCTCTCTCTGGGCAAATTGTGAGGTTTCGTACCTCTCCTTAGCTCCCTGAAGATCCTGGAGCCTTCCCCAGATCTCCCACTGTTGGTCTAATGCTCTCTGGGCGTACTCTGCCTTCCAAAGCTCGACCTTTCCCTGTCCAGTGGGTCTTCCTCCAGGTCCCTTATAGATCTTGACATAGGCTACTCCTCCTGCCTTTTCTCTGATAATGTTTTTCAGCATCCACTACCTAACCTGTCCAGGGATGTTATTTATATAAATTTGTGGTTTTTTCCCTTGCTTGTCCCCTTTTGCGTGGTTGCTTCTTATTCCTCGGTACGAAGAAGCTTCTTTTGCCAGGCTCCACTGATTCCCTTTTTGCCGGGTCTGTCTTGGACCCTTGTTGCCCTGGGGCCCTGACCGTTGGCGTTCCTTCTGAGCCAATTGGGCGGGAGGTCTTGCTCCCTGGGGAGACCAGCTCATCCCCCCCAGTCACCTCCGCCTCGGCTGGGTCTACCACCCCTGGCTGGGCGCTGTACTTCCTTGTTTTGTGGCAGGAATAGTTCCCTCAACTGATTGATATCTTAGCTGATCCATTTCTTTGGTATTCTGACTCCGCCACTGTTCCCATCTCTGGTTCCGCTCTTTCGAGAGAGTTAACAGGGCCTTCATATATAGGGTCCCTGATTTTTCCCACACAAAGCCCTCTTCCACGGTATCTCTCCCCCACAACTCTAGTCCGACCTCCTCCCTAGGGCCCTCTGGGCCAAGGTCCCTGGGGAATCTCTCTGTCTCAAGGCCTGTCACAATCCTAGACCGGGTACTCTCCAGCTACATGTCTACCTCCTTCAGGGACTCTTTCAGGACTTCCCTCTCTTGATATTCAATGTTAACAGCCCCCTTGTACTCTGCTGAGTTTCAAAATCCTTCAACCTTTCGTGGAAGGCTTCAAAGGACTGGGCTCATTTCACCAGCCATTCTTTTTCCTCCTCTGCACTCCGTAGCTGAGCTTATAGCTGGTTGTTCTCCCACTCTCTGGTCTTTAGCTCCCCTTCCAGGGACAGCTTTTGTTCGGTCACCATTTTATAGTCGGCTATGCCCGCTTTCACTTTTTCCCATTCCCGCTGGAACCTCTTATCCATCTCTATGGCCTGGTTATGGCTCTCCAACAGCTTTTCCAGGCTCCACTGATTCCCTTTTTGTTTCCTGTACTAGGTCTTCTGCACATGTACCTCTCCACCTCCAGTTCTGTAGTTCCTCCTATAGTTCTCCTATTCGGTTCTCCTGCCCTTATACTTCTTTTTTGGAGCTTTCCTACCTGAGCTCTTGCGGCTTCTAATTCTCACTGCAGCTTCTGCTGGTCTCCGCCTGCTTTGTGTCAGCATCTCGTGCCCTTGCCTCTGCTTGCTCCCGATGGGCCTTCGTGGCTTCTAGTTCCCATTCTAGCCTTATCACCACATCTTCCAAGTCCTCTCCCATGGTTTTCCAGGTACAGTTGCCTGGTCTACATCTTCTCTTACTTCTCTCTGGCCGACTCATTATGCCGACCCTCTTGTCCTGGATCAGCCTCAGACTTTTTCCCAAAGACTCCAGACAATGTGTATACCTCCTGCCAGCCTACCTTACAAACTGAGGTCCCTTTGCTGTCCTCTAAATACGTCCTTCGTTTCACTTAGCCCCTGAGTCCGTTCATGCTGTCTGTTTCAATGCATGGCTGAGTTTCCTGGCCACTGCACCACTGTAGCAAGGATGGAGTCCTGGGGTCGCTGTGCTGCCCCTAGGTCCCCTCTCTGTACCATGCCAAGCGTGCTCCAAGCACCCTCAATCTCGTCCGCCACTTCTTTGATCTTCTAAATCATAGGGAGGCTGCCCTTTGTCCTCTTGGCTACGGTCCCTGTGGTATGCCAGACCAGTGTTTGGAACGGGTATTTAGGTACACCCTCACCTCATGGGCTATGCTTGGCTCCAACCATCCCTGTACCACGCCCCAAGCCTCGCTGATGAGCTGGACATTCATCTGTCTCTCTTGCTTTCTCTCCCTCTGGGGCCTTCTGGCGGCCCGCTGCCTCGCCAGGCATTCTAACTGATCCAGGGAACTACAGACCAGTCAACCTCACCTCGTTCCCTGGAAAAATCATGGAACAGATCCTGAAAGAATCCATTTGTAAGCACTTGGAGGGGGGAGGGATGGATTTACCAGGGATGGATTTACTTGGAGGAGAGAGCATGGCTTTACCAGGGGCAAGTCATGTCCGACCGACCTGATTGCCTTCTATGATGAGGTGACTGGCTCTGTGGATGCGAGCAGACAGGTGGATGTGGTGTACCTTGATTTTAGCAAGGCTTTTGATAGGGTCTCCCACAACATTCTTGCAGGCAAGCTAAGGAAGCATGGGCTGGCTGAATGGGCCATAAGGTGGATAGAAAACTGGCTGGATCATCAGGCTCAGAGAGTAGTAATCAATGGCTTGATGTGTAGTTGGCAGCTGGTATCAAGTGGAGTGCCTCAGGGGTCAGTCCTGGAGCCGGTTTTGTTCAATGTCTTCATCAGTGACCTGGAAGATGGCATAGCATTCACCCTCAGCCAGTCTGCAGCTGACACCAAGCTGGTGGGGGGAGCAGTAGATATGCTGGAGGGTAGGGCTAGGATTCAGAATGACCCAGACAAATTGGAGGATTGGGCCCAAAGAAAATTCCTGAGGTTCAGCAAGGATGAGTGCAAAGTTCTGCATTTAGGATGGAACAATCCCATGCACTGGTACCGGCTGCGGGCTGACTGGCTGGGCAGTAGCTCTGCAGAAATGGACCTGGAGGTTATAGGGGACAATTAAGCTGAATATCAGCCAGCAGTGTGCCCTTGTTGCAAAGAAGGCTAACGGCATACTGGAATGCATTGGTAGGAGTGTTGCCAACAGGTCAAGGGAGGTGATTATTACCCTCTGTTCAGCACTGGTGAGGCCACATCTGGAGTACGGTGTCCTGTTTTGGGCCCCTGCTACAGAAAGGTTGGGGAAGAATTGGAAAGGGTCAAGCAGAGGGAAACAAACATGGTGAGGGGGTTGGGGGACATGACTTATGAGGAAAGACTGTGGGAACTGGGCTTATTTAGTCTAGGGAAGTGGAGGCTGAAAGGGGATTTAATAGCAGCCTTCAACTACCTGAAGGGGGTTTTGAAAGAGGATGGAGTGAGACTGTTCTCTGTTTGTTTGTTGAATGCAAATTTGTGAAGCCAAGCAACAACCTCCTCGTTAATGGAATTCAAAGTTATTAATCCACCTCTTAGTTTGTAAAGGGGACTCTCCTCGGTGATGTGCAGCATTGTTTGTATCTCTCCAGAAGTGCATGATGGGTTAGCACTAAGGCCCCAGCGGTTAAGGTTGGTTGGGCAGGGACCTTGGCCTGTCCTGAACCTGTTTATGAGGGACCACTTGCACCATGTTAGTTCAAAGCCAGCAGGTTGACAAGTGGAGTTTGTCACAAGGAACTTGTCTGTGTCCTCCCATGATTCCCTTTCTTTGATCCAGAGGGCTTCTGCAAACAGATCCTGGTCAGGCAGTTTGCTCCGTAAGGGGCGTAGCCTTCCTTTGTGATGCCGCTTATGGAGCAACCTGTCACTTCCAACCCTAATTTTCTATGATGCTGTATAGACAATAAAACAGAACTTTTTAATATAATAAATAAGGAAAGCTCTGGTATAGTAACTTGCAAAAAGAGCTTCAAAATAAATTGCATTAGAGGTGGCTTCCAAACATTTGTACAAAATTGTCGTTGGAAGCAGTGACTTGACAGTGATTTGCTGATGGAAGAAATATACCCAGTAAAAATATACAGAGAAATATACAGTTTAAAAAATCATTTAACTTCTATATTATTAAACTGAGAAATGCATATAAAGACTGTTGCCAATAGATCACCTACTATAATGACATGAGTGGTGAGGGAGGATGGGGGCGGCAAGGGTGAGAGATAGTTAAAAGATTTGTGACCTGGGAATCCAGTAAGGGCTTGGGTAGGAAGCACAGCAAGTGGAGGCTGAGATTGGAAGAGGCCTCCATTAGAAAGCAATGCTGCATCAACCTTCATGAAGCAGGACACATCAGTTCATGGTGAAGTAATCCTGTGAGAAATTTTAGCTACAGAACTTCTGAGATGGTAGTGATTTTATTGCTATTTTTTTAAAGGAAAACTATCTTCACTATAAAAGCCCCAAGTCCTTTCATAAGGGTAGTAACAGCTGCTGGAGGATTTCTGACTCATTTGAGATGTTACTAATTGCATGAGAAAAAATTGTGTAGTTGCTATGACTCTGCACACATTACCAGTGCACACCAGCGTGGGTTGAAGTGCTGTGGCAAACCCAGTTGTGGAATTTATACATCTGCTGTGGGCATAATTGGGAGAAACTGTCTGTGGGCTTCCTTCCGAACTGTAAAATTACATTTGCATTTCTTGTCTGTCTTTCTGAGAACAGAAATGAAAGGTTAGCCACGAGGAAGACTGTTGTCTAAAGATAATCTGCTTTGTTGTTGGATATAGACTTTAACAGGCAAATATGACTCTCTGCTTCTTGTCACTTGCATTTTCATGGTTTGTGGCATCACTTACTGCTTTTCTCTCCTTGGTGCTGATGTCAGTTTTAAATAAAATTTACAGTCTGAAATCTGTGCAGCATTGCATGGATTGCATCCCAGCTCTTAATCTCCCTTTGTCAGAATTAGGATGCCCAAGACGCTGACTGGTATTTAGCAGCTAGGTAAAGTGAGCAATTTGACTTTTCCCCCTAAATACAAAGAACAAAATGTGCAGATGCTGATGGGCAGATAGTTTTCATTACTTAAGCTAATTAGCAAGTTACAAGGGTAGGTGAAAATGATGTTTCATTATGTTCTTCTTTAGTCCTTGTAGTTTAAACATTTGCTCAATATGCTTATTTGGCCATACGCCTTACTAGAGTTCTACATTTAGTTAGAATTAGGTGTAGTGGAGTTTGTAAGAGTTGATGCACCTCAGTGGGTTTTTTTATTTGGGATTCTTTTAGCCTTAGTGTTTTGGTATTGGGCAGAGATGAGACATATGCATTTGAAACACTGCACACTGTGGTGTCTAATGTGTGCAAAGTAGAAGAGAGAAGGCAAAACATTCAGCAAACAGTCAGTGGTGTATGTGTGTATGTATATGTGAGAGATGTCTGAGAAACTGGGACAGGAAAGAGAAGGAATACATCCTTTCTTCATATGTTAGCCAGGAAGTGAAAAGAATAATTTTAAATGCATCTACAAAACAATTGCAGTGTAATGCTGGTATGGATTTTTGCCATTATTTATCTAGATTAAAAAAACAACCCATGCCCATGAAAAAAGCTGAGTGTTTTGACCACAATTACACTTACAAAATGCCAGACACCCACAGCAATAACTAATAATATGGAGATTAAGTCTGCAGAACAATAGCTTTAAGTAATCAAACAGATAACTTTACCTCTGAGCCAAAAAATTAAATAAACATTTCAGAAAAGGCTCTTACCTACTGTTATTCTTCCATGTCCCATTAAAGCAAACAGATATTGCAGCATACTTAGAAAATCATCAAATTTAGCTTGTTCTGTTTTGATAATGACACCATTCTGATGTTTTGATACAATATCAGGATGGTGCTTTGGACTCCTGAGGCTAGTGCGATGTCATTTGGTGGATGTTCTAGATCAGTGGTTTTCAGCTTTTTTTCATTTGCTGACCCCTAACATTCTGAATGGAGGTGCAGACCCTTTTGAACTGTAAGTGTAAGTATTTATACATGTTTGATTGATCATCGTCATCTTTTGTGGACCCCTTAGGCATAATCTGTGGATCTTCAGGGGTCCTCAGACCACAGGTTGAAAACCACTACTGTAGATCTTTGTTTGGTGTCACTGGAAAAGATGTTAAACAAGAAGAACAGAAACTCTTCTGAGTCTTTTAAGGTATAAAATTTGTTGCTTGGAACATCTTTCTATAGTGTCTTTTCAATTTTACTCTTTCTTCTAGAGCATAGATACTACTGGAAGGTATTTTTTTTTTTTTTAGTGCCACTGGGAAAATGTAAAACTCAATATTATTTGCATGTGGACACATGAATATTTAGAGCCCTTTCAAAAGAAGAATAGTTCATAAGGAACAGTTATGTTCTAATTGTTGTATATGAATTAGCTGAGAAGGATTCAGATGGAGCAAAACCTCTAACTTCCCTTCTAAGCAACTTTTCCACAAACTGAACATGCTTATTCCCTTCAACCTTTCCTTGTATGACTTGCTTTCTTATCCCTTTATTATTTCTGTTGCCCGTCTCTGGACCCTCACTAACTTCTCTATGTCCTTTCTAAAGCGTGGAGCCCCAAACTGCACACAGTACCCTAGATGAGGCCTAACCAGTACCAAGTAGAGGCAACATCACCTCCTGCATTTTGCATCTAATGTTTCTACTGATGTAGCCCAAAATTGCATTTGTCTTTTTTTTGTGCAGTTATATCACACTGCAGACTTCTATTGAATCTGTGATCCACCAAGACTCTTAGATCGTTCCCTATAGTGCTTTCATCTACCTAGGTGTCCCCCATTTTGTATTTGTGTGTTTGATTATTATTCCTGATTTCAGTACTGAACATCATCCGGTTAGCTCCAGCGCAGCTTTCCACTTTGTTGGGATCCTTCTCATAGATTTCATAGACATTAGGGCTGGAAGGGACCTTGGGAGATCATCGAGTCCAGCCCCCTGCCCAAAGGGCAGGAAGTCAGCTGGGGTCATAGGATCCCAGCAAGATAAGCATCCAATTTACTCTTGAAGGTGTTCAATGTAGGTGCTTGAACCACCTCCGCTGGCAGACTGTTCCAGATCTTGGGGGCTCGGACAGTAAAGAAATTCTTCCTTATGTCCAGCCTGAAACGGTCTTGCAGGAGTTTGTGACCATTCGACCTCGTCATCCCTTGGGGCGCTCTGGTGAACAGACGTTCCCCCAGATCCTGGTGGTCACCCCTGATAAACTTATAGGTGGCCATCAGATCACCCCTGAGCCTGCGCTTTTCCAGGCTAAAGAGTCCCATGTCTCTCAGCCTGTCATCGTAAGATCTGTTTTCCTGACCTCTGATCATGCGCGTGGCTCTCCTCTGGACTCTCTTAAGCTTCTCCACATCCTTTTTGAATTGTGGAGCCCAAAACTGGACGCAGTACTCCAGCTGCGGCCTCACCAAGGCCGAGTACAAGGGGAGAATGACGTCCCGGGATTTGCTCGAGAAGCATCTATGGATGCATGCCAGCATTTTGGTTGCTTTACTAGCCGCAGCATCGCATTGGAGGCTCATGTTCATCTTGTGGTCAATGATGACCCCCAAGTCATAGATTCATAGATTCATAGATGCTAGGGTCGGAAGGGACCTCAATAGATCATCGAGTCCGACCCCCTGCATAAGCAGGAAAGAGTGCTGGGCCTACATTACCCCAGCTAGATACACATCTAGCCTTCGCTTGAAGACCCCCAGGGTAGGGGAGAGCACCACCTCCCTTGGGAGCCCGTTCCAGACCTTGGCCACCCGAACTGTGAAGAAGTTCCTCCTAATATCCAATCTAAATCTGCTCTCTTCTAGCTTGTGGCCATTATTTCTTGTAACCCCCGGGGGGGCCTTGGTGAATAAATACTCACCAATTCCCTTCTGTGCCCCCCTGATGAACTTATAGGCAGCCACCAGGTCGCCTCTCAACCTTCTCTTGCGGAGGCTGAAAAGGTCCAGTTTCTCTAGTCTCTCCTTGTAGGGCTTGGCCTGCAGGCCCTTAACCATACGAGTGGCCCTTCTCTGGACCCTCTCCAGATTATCCGCATCCTTCGTGAAGTGCAGTGCCCAGAATTGCACGCAGTACTCCAGCTGCGGTCTGACCAGCGCCCGATAGAGGGGAAGTATCACCTCCTTGGACCTATTTGTCATGCATCTGCTGATGCACGATAAAGTGCCATTGGCTTTTCTGATGATTTCGTCACACTGCCGACTCATGTTCATCTTGGAGTCCACTAGGACTCCAAGATCCCTTTCCACTTCCGTGCCACCCAGCAGGTCATTTCCTAGGCTGTAGGTGTGCTGGACATTTTTCCTCCCTAGATGCAGCACTTTGCATTTCTCCTTGTTGAACTGTATTCTGTTGTTTTCTGCCCACTTGTCTAACCTGTCCAGGTCTGCTTGCAGCTGCTCCCTGCCCTGCGGCGTGTCCACTTCGCCCCATAGCTTAGTGTCATCTGCAAACCTGGACAGAGTACATTTCACTCCCTCATCCAAGTCGCTGATGAAGACATTAAAGAGTATCGGTCTTTTTCTTCTGTAGTGCTAACCAACGTAGCACTGCCGAGCCTATAAGGGTGCTGCAGGTTTTTCCTCCCAAGGTGGAGAACCTTGCATTTTTCAGTGTTAAACACCATGAGGTTCTCGTCTGCCCATTTGCTGAGCTTGTCCAGGTCAGCCTGGATCACCCGCCTATCTTCTGGCGTGGATGCTTTGCCCCAAAGTTTGGTGTCATCGGTGAACTTGGCCAGTCCACTCCTGACTCCAATGTCCACATCGTTAATGAAGATGTTGAACAGTATGGGTCCCAGGACAGAGCCTTGAGGGACCCCACTGGTTACAGGGCACCATGATGAGTGACTGCCATCAATCACAACCCTCTCAGTTGCACTCCTGTCCTCCCACATGTTCACGATCCCTTTCCGTTTCATGTCATCTGCATATTTGCTCAAGAAGTTCTCTATTTCAGCATCCAGATCATTAATTAGCATGTTGAACAGCACTGAGCCCAGCATGGGCAACTGGTGCCACCTTAGGTTGCCTATCCTGCCAACTGGGGGTGGAGGTGGGGGGGAGTCCCCCTGTGACTGATCTTGCTGCCTGGGGGGACCCCCACAGCCAATCCTGCGATGGTGCTTGCACGGGGGGGCACCGCCGCTCCCGCCTGCCACCCTGCTCGTCACTTAAGTGGTCGGGGGGTGCACCAGCACTCTCAGGTACAGATTGCCACTGGAGCTCAGGACAGACCCCTATGGGACTCTGCTTGAAACCTGCTGGGAGTCTGACATGAATACACTTAAAACTACCCTTTGATTATTGCTATTGAGCCAGTTGTCTATTCACCTTATAGTAGTTTTGTCTAGCCCACACTTCTTCATTTTGTTTATAAAAAAGGTCATGTAGAAGTTTGTTTGCTGATCCAAATTCACTGTATGCACTTCATTACCTTCATCCACCCAAGTACTTGCTCTGTTGAAGGAGGTCAAGTTTGTTTGGCACAATTTGTTCTTCGTAAATTCATGCTATGTTGCTGGTGGGTTTTGTTCACCCCTCCCCATGGAACCTACTTTAAAATTCTCCTTTTTTCATTGGCAAGTTGTGTACTATTTTACTTAATGTTATTTCTAGCTTCTTTGGGGCACGTCTCATTTTTATCTTTCTTTGTTCTAGGAAGTTCTGTTCTCTATTTTCACTCTTGAGCTTGCTTATGATGTTGTCTAAAGGACTCGGGGCTCATTGCTTCAGGACAGGAGGGGCTGCTGCTTTGTTTCATGTATTATAGTGAATAATTTAATAAAGAAAAACGTAAGCCCACAAAACCAGCTAGCAGCTGAAGGGGAGAAAGCTTGTTGTAGTCTATGGGGGACAAGTGACCCTTCTGTAAGTCTGATTTCTTAAGCCACCAGAGTAGGGTTAAAAATGAATGGTGTCTGGCACCTCATTTCTGGATTTCTAGCTTTCAGCATGTTTATAGCATTAATCTTTAATTGTAATATGCATAACATACTGGCTGCTAAAATGAAATTGAAATTATGGAGCTAAAGAGAAGCAGATTTTAGGACAGAAGTCTTGTGAGCTATGTGAACATTGACTGGTGGAGGACTTGGCTGCCTGATGGACTAGAGCCTTTAACTCTGGTCTGGGTGCTTTATAAGCACCTGAACTTGAGTCCTCTCTGGTTTCTAGACTGTATTGCTTTCTTGCTGCAGTCTGTCTGTCTGTGTTTTTTTTCTGCAGATGCAAGCGCGGTCTCCTTATTGTGAGAGGATCTGACCCTATTTCATTTCCACTACTATCTTCTGTCGAAACAGGATGGAGTTCATAAAAATACAAAAGTAGGGACTTATTTCTGTACAGAATTGGGGAAGCAAATGCTGGCATCCAAAATGATCTAAGCAGATCCTATATTTCTTTGCAATAGACTGAGACACCTATAATTTTTATGGCCTTATGCTGCTTCATGAAATGAATTTACAAACTATCCATCTTTAAACTCTTAATCTTTTCTTTCATCCATTAGTTCTTTTAACTCCAAAAGTAACCAGAGGGTTGAATTCGAAATGCTAACAAGTTTGGTCTTGTTCTTTGTTTCCTCTTTAGACTTGGGGTTGGAGACCAGCTGGTAACAGGCAGTGGTGAGGTCTACTTTGTGCCATTCACAGTACTCAGTTCATCCGACGTAACAGTACGAGCGCAGGGACGAAAATTAGAGTGACTTTTGGCATGGGAGCAGCAAGGTTGCATACACTGTCCCGCGGGACCAATGCACAAATATATAAGCCAGGCATAATCCGTATCTTTGATCTGTGACTCTTTTTCTGCTTTCCTTGCATCAGCTTGTTTATGTAACCTACTCTTCTGGCTGCTTTGGGGCCCTTTCCCTTGGCAGGCCTAATGAGCAGTTCTGCCATGGGCATTCTGCACTATGAGAATTATTTATGCAAGTTTAGCATTTGTGAAACGCACCAGAGGAACAGGTCTCGAGAGACGATAGTATAGCACAGACACTAGTGTAAACTGGCAGAGCAGAGTAGCATAGGAAATGTGACTTGCATGTGATTTCTGTTCAAGAGAGAGTTTAGGTTGCTCCACGCTATTTCTCATCAGAATGAGGAAAGGAACTAGGAAGTGCTACAGTATTCTCAAATGCCTCTGAGACCAAGTTACTAGGGCAGGGAGGATGTGGTGGTACTCAGATGATGTAGGGCAGTAACTGGGTTTCTACACTATCATTAACTTTTCTGTTGCGTCTTATTTTCCCAGTGTTAACAATACAATACGTGACAAAACTGACAGTTTCAGAACTGAGTGGCTTATATTTGAAAAAAAAAAAGTATAGGCATAGAAAAGAAAGGTTGCCCAGAAAGCCAGACCAGGAAACAAAATAGATCTGGATTTAGTTGTTGTTGATTCTCTACAGTCCCTAGAGCACTGTGGGGAGAGTATGGTTTTACAGTTCACTAAGTTATCAGTGATCACACTCTTTGGATTCAAGTCCATAGGAAAGGGATGCAGGTTGTAGAGAACAATCTATATTTTGACTGGGCTGCTCAAAAAAGCTATGATTCAGCAATGCCCTTAAACACATACAGTGCCTAACTTGGATCACTTGAGTAGTGGCATTGAGACTGCATGTGTTCGAAGTTAGATGTGTGTTTACATATCTTGCTGTACTATGGCCTTAGGTTTTAAAGATCTGACCGCTGAAGTCAAGGTATTATTTTAAGGGGGTTGAATCAGTTCAAATCCTAGGGCTACCATGTGCATCTCATTCTAATAATAGGAAATTATTGAATCTTATTCCAATAAACTAAACTCTTCCTTATAGTCCAAGACAAGTAGTAGCTGTCTTACAGCTCTCCTAACATGCCCTGAAATTTCTCTTCTGCCATTACTTTGTGTCATTGTTGGATCATTTGTCTGCCTTGAACGCTTCTTAGTCTTGTTTGGAAAAATCTGTGTTTTCTCTGCATGTCAAGAGTACCTTCTGGAGCTAAGCACAATTTGCCTTTAACATCAGGACAAATGTCAGTGAGTACAGAATTAATTAGCTTCAGCCTGCAGGTCTCCCACTGCCAACGATTTACTGAAGATGTTAGTTTATATGCTGGATACATAATCCCAGTAGTAGCTATGCAAAATCACTACTTCTCAAGAGAAAATGAGCTTTGTATCAGTAGGTGGGCAACTCTTGTTCAGCAGGGAAGATGTGGAAATTTAGTAGTCTGTACATATAAATTAGTGTACATATAAAGTCAAAAGAGTTAAATTCTTCATCAGTTCCACCTTGCTGTATTCTCCAGATTGAGGAGTTGTCAGTTAGAAACTTTGAAGAGTTGCAGATAAAAATACCAACTCATCTAAACGACAGTATTTCATATTTAGTTAGAGTTTCTGAACAAATTGTTGTGGTCTAGAGTCGCAAGCCCTCTTCTATAGATTAGATGCCTATCTGTGGTGTGTGGATTTTTTTTGGCCTGGATTAAAAGCATTAAAGGTTTCATCTTTGTATATTCTTGCGTAATTTGTGTATTTTATGCACCAGGAAATGGATATTTCTAAATTATTTTATATAAATATCACAAGGTAGTCCCTTTCTAGAAAATGAAGTGGTAACTTCTGAAACCGTTAAAGTTAGTTTCATTGCTTTTTTGAGACCCCCCTCTGATCCACACATGATTCATACTCTGTAATTGCCTGGGAAGGGCAAGATAATCATGACAGCCAGCAGCAGTTTTAGTTTTTCCCAGGGATTAATCCTTTTCATTTCATGTTAGTGTATTGGTATTTAAAAAATTATCTGAGCTCTGACTGAAGTGAGCTGTCAAGCTGGGCCCTTTTTCATGTCATTTGGGCAACCAACAGCCCAGATTTGACATCTTCAGCTCCAAAACTCTGCTGAATAGGTCTTATAGTTTCTTGGTTCTGAATATAATACTTCATTGAGTGTGTAGTAACATTTGGAGTTTTATTAACAGTTCAGTTACTAGGTAAAACTTCCAAAAGCTTCAGTGACTTAAAAGCCTACGTTCCCATTTTCAAAGGTACCCAAGTCCCATTGACTCAGGAGCTCTTTCTTGAATGTTTACTTAGCCTCTTTTGATTGCCCTGTGTTTCTGCTGGAAACGCTCCTCCGGGAAGATGTTCTGAACTGAGACAAATGGTATCTTGCAAGAGGGATTTTGAGAGCTAAAGGGCCTCCAAAGGCTTCTTTCTAGTAGCTACCTGTCTGGCTAGCAGAGAATAAAGACCAAGTAGTAGATATCACCGGTGAAACAAAAGCATGGCAAAGAAAAAACAGATTAGAGAATTCTTGTTTTGTATTACAAGCAAAGTTGCCAAAGCATTTCAGTAATGAGAACTGAAGAAACTAGACTGGATCATTTGCAACTCAGTTGTTTGAATTTTTCCTCTTTCTGTTTACGTATGAATTGTTCAGACTTCAGAAAGGATTGTTTCTTTTCATGCCTACTCCCTAAATTTCTGGGGACAATCCTTGATCTGTGAATTGTTCATCAGTAACTAATAGCACATATTTGATAATGAAGCAGTTTGGGATAGTAGGTCACAAAGCGGGTTTCAATGATTGGATGAGTGTGACACTGAGAGTCTTATTTTGAATACTGCTAGTTATGAATCTGAAATTCGGTTTTTGGAACCATTCTCTAGCACTTACTGTTCTGTAAACTCCATTTGTTTGCTGGAGTATTTGCAGAAAGACAGCACAAAACCACGCGAATGGAGTTGAAATTAATTAATTTAAAAATGTAAATTACTATTTTTGGAAGTTGCTTAGTAGAGTTGACTAAATATAGCATAGATGTATAAGTGTTTAGCATGTGTAGACTTTGCTGTTTGTTATATTTTACCCTAAGAAAACACCGTAATAAAAATACCAAATAAAACTTTGAACACAAAATAACAAAATGTGATCTGAACAAGCATTTCATTTGACATCCTTTTTGCTTAAAAATGAATTATTCATAACTTCTTTAGTATGATTTGCCTGAGATGCAATTTTTGTGTCCTAACAGAAAAAAATCCACTACTACTACTGCATATATAGACAGAACGGTGTCTGTTGTCTATTACAATAGTATGCAGATGTAGAGCACATAATTACAGAGCTCATTTTGTACAAGAACTGCTCTCTCCACCCATCCCTGGTTACACTGGTTTTCTAAGTAGATATTTTCTTTGGATGCTTGTCTTGGAGTATTGAAGACCACTGTGAGACTAGAGATCAGGACGAGGGTGTGACTGGCTTCATGGGTGGGCCAGCAGACCACACTGGTAAAATATCATAACTGATAGATAAGAAGTTCTGAGTTAGTTTGTTCCAGGTGTCACAATGAAGGTGTCTGTGGAATCTACTTCACTCCCAGGCTAGGGGCAGACATTCACAAAGCCCGAGCCTGAATTGATTCAATCTTTGCAGGTTAATTTAACCTGCAGAGGTTTAACTGATTTGCAAGTCGATAGACATTCTCTTTTGAATCAGAAAATGCGGGCACATGCCTGCAGTGGCTCAGGCTAGAAGCTGGGGGATGCTAGAGCAGCCTTCCCTTCCCTTCCGCAGTGCAGAGCTGATGGGGGAAACATGGGCAGGCCCTGGCAGGTTGCTATGATTAGGGAGGGTTTTAAACCCTCAACCTGGCCTACTGGGGTGTGCCGGGAGGGGGAGGGGGAAGCAGCCCTCCCCAGGCTTTTTCCAGCTTGCTGTTCAAGGGGTGGAGAATGTTGCCAGACCACAGACTCCAGATAGCACTCTGAGCAAAGTCGGGGGTGGGAAGGACTGCTTGTGTGCAGTGCATGCATCTGTTGATGATATGGAGCTTTTCAGTTTTCCTCTCTCTGCTTCTTCATACTGTCTGCAGCAAACTGACAGGCGCTGCATTCATTGCAAACCAGGTCATTCTCACACCTCTCTTTGTCCTCTCTTGAGCACTGACAAATTGTGGCCTTTAAAGCAAGCAAACCAGCAGGGAGCTGATAACATAAAGCTTATCAGCTCATCAAAAAAACAAAGCCTCTCTCATTAGTTCAAGCTCTTTTTAAACAGCTTTTTCCAAGGAAGGAATGGAGGGACTTGCTGACCTGCTTACCAGCTAACCTGCTGACTAGTTCCAAACAGCCTTAAGCAGACACTATTCAGTAAAATTGCACACGCAGGCATCTCTCAGCATTAGTTAGCATGGGGATTGAGTGACCATGACCAGATGTCAGCAGGGGTCTGTGCCGCTGGGATCCTTGCTGTGGGAGAGGGGAGGGAGGGAGTGGGGGGAATCCCTGCTTGAGTGACAAGTTGGAGGTGGGGCAGGAAGCCAGGTAGACTCTGCTGTGCCTCCAGTCTCCATCTCTGGAGCTCTGGCTAGGGAGGAGAGGGGTAGGGCCAGCCCTGCTCTCTGGAGCAGATAGCATAGCCCAGGGCTGAAAAGCATGCTGGAGGACTTTGATTTAACTTAAACCAGGAAGGGTTCTGGGACAAAAGTTCCATTAACCAGTTTGACCCAAATTGATTAAGTCTGATACTACATTCAACTAGGTTTATCTTTAAGAAGTTTCGGCCATTTTGAAACTGGTTTATGTGTGCTGAACTTCTCTTCTGTTACAGGTTTAGACCAGTTTCTGATCACTTAAACTGGTTTATGTGTAACTTTTGTCCCTAGCTCCAGTGACTTGGCCTTTGTATGTTGTAATCTCCTGTGTCTATCTACTGGATGCCGTGTGTGTGACTTCCACTCAAGCTTGGCCATGACTTCTTTGGGACAAAAGAGTTAGTCTCTGGGTGACTTTAGGATGATGTACCAGGAGCCTTGGTGCATCACTCGTCCTCCTGAGTGAAATGAACCAGTCATCAAAAACATCTTTGATTGGTTCATTTCACTCAGGAGGACGATGTTTCGGTTCCACTTCCCCTGGTGGTTCCCCTTGGGTCACTTCCTTTGTGGCTCTTTTGTGGGGCTCCGCCTCCCCTACACCCTGCCTACTGCCAACTGTGATGGAATCATTTGTCGTCAAGGATGGTGTTCTGGGATTTCTCCCCACTCTAGCCCACCGGGTTTGGTGACCATAGCAACGCCGCTCTTCCTCATAGGCGTCTCCAGTGGCCCTCTTTCTTTGGCTGTCTCGCAACTGCATTCAAAACTGCCCTGCTGTGGGGTGCCTTTCCCCCCTTTGGAGGTCATAGTTGGGTCTCGGTTGCGGCTGATCTGCTGCTCCACTGGGTTCTGCCAGGCTCCAGTCTTCGCTGGAGGTCTCAGACCTCCACAGTGGCCCTGTGGACAGTGCCTCCAGTTGAGGCTGTCTGTATGGCCCTGGGGCAACCCCTTCCTGGGGTGCCTACCAGGGCTTCCCGGGAGGAGCTTCTGTGTGCTTCCACTCCCCCTGCTGCGCTGCGGACTCCACTTCCAGTCCCTCCAGTTGGAGTTCTGCTGGGCTTTTTGGCCTGGCTCCAGGTGACTGGGCAGCCAGTCGGCTCCGGCAGGCTTGAATAAAGCAGGTTCAGGCCAATGCGGAAGCCATTCCTGGCTCCCTCCGGCTTGTCTGCTTTTTTTCCCTTTGAAGCATTGCTGCAGCAGTTCCACCTGCCACGGTTTTACTTTTGCCGGCTCCGCTGTCTCGGGTGGTGTCCCGCTGCCTCCCAGCTTCACCAGGTAAGTTTTTCTCACATATGTGTTTGATTGAGGAAGTGGGGGCAGACTCATAAGATATAACTTTGGGACATCTTATTATAGTGAACTCTTGACTAGTTTTTCCCTCTGCAGGCTGCCTTCACTTGTTTCAAGTGTTAGTGAAATCTTGGATTCTCACCCCTGCCCCTTTTTCCCCTCCCCAAAATTTCCCAGCTCCATGTTAATTACACCGGGTTTTGTGCGACACGTTGCAAATTTGCAAAGGCAATTGCTCTTTAGCTGCTGTAAGTAGGATTCAATTTACAAACCACTTTTACTTCCCTAATATAAATCTAAAACATATTTGCAACATAATTATACTTAAGATACGCCCTGGTTTGTAGAACTTCCTAACCCCGACCTGGGTGAGAGAGGGGTTAAAGCTTCTTCACTTGGGTGTCCCAGTCTGTTTTGTATTCACGGATTTTAAGAACATAATTTCCAGGAGCAGGCAGATGAACTAACAGCACAAGTTTGGACTGTTTTCGGGAACCTCACACCCTTACCTTGCTTTTGAGAATTCTGCCCCCCTCTGTACGTTGGGTTAAGGAGCCACTTGCGTAGTGCTGAGCGTTAACAGTTTTTAACAAATACTTGCGGGGGGGAGAACACGTTCTCAAGGGACATGGGGTTGGAGGGCCTGGGCCTCTGTGCTGATATTAACAGATCAAATTACATTAGAGAAAAGGGAGAGGGAAACTAAAATTAAGTTGTTGGTTAGCGTAATACATCTTTATTAAATCTGTCTGTCAAGTCCTCCCTCAGATTTTCTGTCTGCAAGCCTGGGTCTGTTGCCCTGATGTGTTCTTAACTGAATGATGCTCTTGCTGGTAAACTCACAATCCTGCTAAGTCTGTCCATGTCATCAGTACAGGGAAAGACCATCTCTGGGAACAGTACAAGGGATGTGATGCAGGTGTTCATGGGGCTCGGGTTGCTCTAAAAATGGCGTGCCTGAAGTGATCTAACTTTAGATGGACTTGAGTTAACGTGATCTAAAATGGGTTAACCCAGCCTAACAAAGGCGTATACTCATTCACAGCATATCCTAAGCCGGGTCCTACAAGCACTTGTTTGCATCCTTTGCTAGGGATATTAAAGTGTATGTGAAGTATTAGCTACAGATGCTCCTTGTAACAGCCTGGCTTCTAAAGGTAATATTATTGCAAGTGTTGCTGAAAGCTGTGCGTTGCTGAAAGCAAGCTTGTGAAATGTTTGAAATGTGAATGGAAAACTGTTCTCTCAGTTCTTTCTCTATCCCAGTGTTAAGCAATGAAAGGGCCAAAAAGTCTCGTCACCAGTGTGGTGCAGTATACGGGCAGCAGAGAGCAGTACTAGGCAGGAAGGTCCCCAGGGTGGCAGAAGGGCAGAGTGCAGCTTTCGAACATGTACCTTGCCCATGAACACTTGTGAGCCCCTCTGTGTGAGCACAGCAGTCATGATGGACTGAAAGGGAAGATGGAGCAGCCATTCTAGTTCCGTATCCTGCAGATATTTGCCAAGAAGTCAATCAGAGTGCAGGTAAACAACCCCCTGCCCACAGTAATACCTTACCCAAGGAGAGGACAGAGTTTGTGCAGTAACAGTTGGAGAATTGGTGGGCAGTAGAGCCCGCAGTGTACCGCAAGAAATGAGTCTGACAGCCATACTAAATGACCTTGTAAGTTCTGCCCTGCTATGCACAAGCCTCAGTGGCCTGTGGATGTTCTTCATATGGGATTATTTAGAAACAAAATAAGTTGTTCCACTTCGGGACTGTGGGGCATGGAAATAGCATCCCATCTACCCATCCTTTGGACTTCATCAGATGAGCCAGAGAGGAGTCTAACTAACGCAACCTGCCCATGATTCTTAGGAGAGGGGACTGTAAGGTGTCCAGGTATTTTTCAAAGCCATTTAGGTGCACAGATAGCTCCTGCTGATTGCAGTCAGTGCCTTTATACCTCTAAAAAATCTGGATCCAACCCTCTGAGCTTTTAGTGCCACTCAGTAGCCCTATCAGGTTTGTTACCTACACTTCTCTCCCATGGGTCCTAAGCTGTTCTTGGGGATCGAGAGGGTTGTGGGGGCCCAGATCCCACCAGCAGTCAGGTAAGTCAAAGCAGAAATCTCCCTCGTACCCCAGTGCTGTTACTCTCTCCAGCTTTCCCCTTGCGGATGTGGTAAATCTAGCTGGTGCAGAGGTCTGAGGAAGGATTCAGTGTATTTTTATTTTGTGCCATGGTCAAGTTGAGGCCCTGGGTGGGGTTCAGCAAGGCAGGCAGGCATCTCTCTACTTTCTGTTAAATCTTAGAAAACTTGGGGGATTTTCCCCAGGCAGCTAAATTAAGATTGTCTCTCTGACTTCGGATGATCCTGTTTAGGCTCATTTGGATTGAGTGTCAAAAGGCTCCCAGCAAGTTAGAGTAGTTGCAAGGGACCTCTCCAGTTTATGAAGCCTTGTTGGAAACTGTCAGAATTGGGGTGCTCTTGTGTGACTCTTAAGGCTTGCCGGTGGCATACATGGGGCATATCTGGGGTGGGTTGCACATCTCTTTGAAGTATTCAGGAGGGATAGAATGCACCCCATCCTGCTGCTCCTTCCCCCTCCACATACTACCCCAATCAGCTGTCCCTTTTCTCCCGTCACTACAAACTCATTTTGTTTTCTTTAAATAAAGAAGGTCCTATCTGGTTGCCAGAGAAAATGGTCCACAGTGCTGCTAATAACAAACCTGTACAGACATCCTGAATCTTGATTATTACTGGTGAAATTTGGTTGTGGACCTGTGAGCAATGCCTATGAACTGCCCTTGTTCTTTTGCTTGCCTGCTATAGAGAGTCCCTTCTTCTTGCCTTTAGGGTATCAGTTAGGGCTGATTTACCTGAATCTCTTCAAATTTGTCAGAAAAAACCTCTATCATCAGCTCTCTCTAATCTGCCTGTCTTTTACCTGGTTTGCCCTTTTTGTGTAGAATTTAGCAGGAGTGGGATGGAGGGCGGCACAAAGTTGGGTTTACAGTAGAAATGATATTTCCACTAAACTAAAGTGAAGGTGCTCCTCTGCATATGGAGAGAGGGGGAAGGGAAGGCAGGTGCAGGGGACTAGTGTGGTAGGATTACTCAGGCCTTGGGACTGGAGTTCCTGAGACAATCCACAGAACTGTAAAGCCTCCTTGGAGGAGGATGACTAGTTATCTTTGAGTTTGCCCCATGGCATATTTTTAACCTGTTCCCTGCCTGTCTCCTGTGGTTGTCTGTATCGAGGAGGAAGCATTTGCGTCAGGCAGAAAAGCGTGAAGGGGCTTTCTCAATTTTTGCAATCAAGTAAAAAAAATGGCAAGTTAGCATCCTGGGAACTAGGGGCTTCTGTCCACATGAAGTTATTCAGGGCGGTCTATTCCTGCTTACGTCCCTGGGTGGATGCTCTCATTCTGAAACAAGAGTACTTTATGCTAAAAAAGCTCGATCAGGAATAGTTCTTCTGTCTTGAATTCAAACCCCACTTTAATCTGAATCAACTTCTCTGTATAGACAAGCCCCAATGCTTCCAAGTCCACGAATGGATGTTGCATCTGTCTTGGGAGAAACCCTTTTGTCCTGGGATCCTATAAATACATACATCTGTTATCCTGCTTCAAGTTCCTCTGAAATATGCAGGATACAATGTGCCAAATCTCTTTCCTGGGACATAGCCATGTGTGTCTGTAGGGTTATTGCTGGGGACCTACTTAATTCACGGTTTTGCGGATTTTGCAGAAACTGTGAAATCTGAGATTGTCTGTGAAATCAACAACAAAAAAACTTAATAAAAATAAAATGCTGGCTCTCCAATGGGTGGGGCTGCACAAAGGGCAGCCAGCAGTCTAGATGGTGGCCACCCCTTCATCCCTCCCCCCCACACCTTTGGTGTCTCAGCCAATCAGCGCTGAGCGGCAGGACGTTGTGAAGGGCAGCCAGCAATCAAGATGGTAGCTGCCCCCTTGTTTTTCCTTCCCCTCCCTGGACCTCTTTGCCAGTCAGCGCCGTGGGACAGGACCACGGTAAGGAGATGTGGAATTAGAACTTTATACCACTATCAACCCATAAAAATCGGTCTGTCCCCCCTGTGGTATAGATAGACCTCTAGTTATTGTGGGTCATTCCAGGGACCGGCTGGCCAGGCTGTATGCTCTTGCTTGCCCCCCTCTAGCAGAGGAGCAGCGAAGCAGTGTGGAAGGGAGGTGTGTATACGGAGGTCTGTCGCATATGCTTTGATCTCGGTCAAGCCTTGGAATCATCAGTCCTGCATGAAATGAGACTGCTATTTACAGCCAAGGGGTTTTGTCTGTTGTGCTCTGAATTTTTCAAATTGCTTCTGAAAGTGAGCCCACCCTTGACCTAGGGCAGTTGTCTCTTCACAAGTTGTAGCTCCTCTTCCATGCCACTGTACGTAACATTTTCACTCTCTAAAGATTCAGCAAATCTCACCTGTGTTTCTCTATGGCTTTTTCTCCCCTAATGTTCTTCAGAGCCGTGTCTTGCAGGAGGAGCTCTGCTGAGGGGTTGTCTCCGTTTCCCAAGCTGGTACAGATTTTTTCTGGGGTGGTGATTTGGTTCCATAGTTTCATAACGCTTAGGGTTTGAAGGGACCTAAACAGATCATCAAGTCTGACCCCCTGCCCCGGGCAAGAATGAGTGCGGGGTCATAACACCCCAGCCAAATATCTGTCCAGCCTCCTCTTGAAGACCCCCAAGGTAGGAAAGAGCACCACCTCCCTTGGTAGTCCATTCCAGAGCTTGGCAGCCCTAACCATAACGTAATGTCTCTTGATTTCTAGCCTGAACCTTCTGTCTAACAATTTGTGGCTGTTATTCCTAGTAACCCCCGGTGGTACCCAGCGGACCAAAGCCTCCCCCAGTTCCCGCTGGTCCCCCATGGTGAGTTTGTAAACAGCCACCAAATCCCCTCTCAGCCTTCTCTTGTGGAAGCTGAATAGGTTCAGGCTCTTTAGCCTCTCTTCATATGGCCTGACCCGCTGCCTCTGACCATGCAAGTGCAGTTAGCTTTCCTGACCACTTCCTTGCATTGGCAGCTCATGTCCATCCTGGAGTCAGCAATGACTCCAAGATCCCTTTCAGCCCCTGTTTTGACAAGAAGGGAGTTCCCCAGCCTATAGGTGTGTGGCAGGTTCCTTCTCCCTAGATGCAGCACCTTGTACTTGTCTGCATTGAATTCCATCCTATTCTCATCCGCCCAGCCCTGTAACCTGTCTAGATCTAGTTGGATTCTGTCCCTCCCCTCCAGCATGCCCACCTCACCCCACAACTTGGTGTCATCAGCAGATTTGAACAGCGTGCTTTCTACACCCATATCCAGATTGCTGATAAAGATGTTGAACAGCACAGGCCCCAGAACCAAGCCCTGGGGGACTCCACTGCCCACGTCCCTCCAGGGTGCAAACAACCCATCCACCACCACTTTCTGGGTGTGACCATCTAGCCAATTTGCCACCCATCTGACTGTAGGCATCAGTGCCACAGTCACCTAGTTTTTTGAGGGAATGTGGTGGGAAACAGTGTCAAAGGCCTTCTTAAAGTCCAAGAGGATGACATTTACCCCGACACCCTCATCCAGAGACTGAGCATTACCTCCCCTGCTGGACCCTTGCAGATGTGCTCCTTGATACCTTTCCCAAAGGCCTTCCTGAGGACCAAGGGGAGACTAACTGGCCCATAGTTACCCAGGTCCTCCTTTCTCCCCTTCCTGTAAATGGGGACCACACTGGCCCTTTTCCAATTGTCTGGTACCTGGCCAGAGCCCCATGAGCACTCATAAAGCTGTGCTGGGGCCCCACTATGACCCCTGCAAATTCCCTCATCACCCTTGGGTGAAGAGCATCTGGACCTACCGATTTAAACACGTCCAGCCCCTCCAACAATTCCGTAACTAGGTCATCCCTGACCCTAGGCATGGCGATATTCCAGTCCATATTTTTATGTATCCAGTGGTTCATCCTCCCTATATCGGGACTGTGCGTGACATGGACAGTATTGCAGCTCTTTTCCCCTACCCTTTCCTTGCTATAGGTTAATGGAGTTCCCACACACAACCCATCTACTCTGGCCTGGTATATGGAGAAGTGTGTGAAAACTACTCTAAATGAGACACTGGAAAAAAGAACACAGCCATATGTTTCAAGGCATCTTGTAAAGATCAAATGCCATGTAGCCCATAAAGGCTGTCTGTCCATCATCTTTTTCCAGCCAATCTGAACTATTTTAGAGCGGTTGCTCTAGCAGTGAAAGTTTTCCTCTCTTCAAGCCTTTAAGTAACTTCAGTGCTGAGCACAGAAAATGGAGTGCACATGGAAATTAGTACAAATTACATTGATTGAGTTACAAATTGCGTGAGTAGGTGCTCTGCACATTTTCCCACCCTGGTTATTTTTTGCTCACTCTCTAGAGCAGAGTTTGCTAATTGAGTTGAGCTGTGCCAAAACATCTGGTGGTTTTTGTGATGTGTATGCACAGGAACTTTGACAGACCACCAGCATCATTTTTTGTCTTGAGCTCTCTCCCTGAAATGAAGGCAAGTGCAGTAACTGTCCCCAGCACACATGGTCTTAATATTTCAAGTGTATTTATAGAAAAGCAACATTTTTCTTTTTCCCACTGACATTGTTTCAGATGCCGAAAAGAGGACAGAAAAATAAGCACAAAGCTGCCATGTTATCTTCTTCCCTTACTGGGAGAAGCTGTCTCTCTTTTCTCTTAAAACCAACCCTGAGATTGGACTGTCATTTAGAGCGTTGTTTCTGAACTCCTTTGTACCTTTCTGATTTTTGGTACTGGCCCTAGAATTATTTACGTATATAAAGTCACTCACATGGGCAAATATGTGAGGGATCAAAGCCTTGGACTGTAAATCCTTTGGTGCATGCATTGTTTTTGTGTATACAGCACCACACAAAGTGATAGTGCATGAAAAGCAATTATTCCAGCTGCAGTAAAGTGCTACTTTCTTTTGAAGTAAGCACTTGAAAAACTCCTACAGAGCACATTCCTACAAACAAAGATTCTTAATTGTCTTCTAGTCATGGACTGTTATAATTATCTCACTTGCTGAGCATGCCAACAGTATATTAGATTGGCTTTTAGCTAATTATGCGTGTGAGCAGTTGACAGTACATCTTCTTACTATAGCAACAGCTGTTTTGTTGTAGGCAAAAGATGGATTTTTTTTGGCAAGGTTTTTTTGTACTTATTAGGACCTAGTTGCATACCTTCTTGAAGAATGAGTAAAGTAGTATCTGATTACTGGTAGATCAATTAAACATTATTTTGCGGGGAGGGAGTGTATTTAAATGATAGTAAGTGTATAACAGACAATAATATCACATTGCCAACTGCACAATCTTCTTCTCCAAGTATTAAGTGGACCTTTTCAAGCTGTGTTCTCTAATATTAATAGAAAGCAGCATATACATTTACAACCTTCACCCCTCTGCAAATCCCTAAATGAAAGCACTCCACTGAATACACAGTTCTCCCATTAGGAAGCGGTTGGGAGAAAATGAACAAAAACATGACATGTTGTTCATACCACTTAATGCACTCTGCAAAGCAGTGACGTTTTCTGGTGAGGAGGGTGGTACAAGAACCTTTATAGGACAGATTAGACGGACAAAGCCAGGAAATTCACAGCTGAAAGGAAACTAACAGCTGCTGACCTAACATAGTAGTATCTTTTCCACTGCTTTTACTGTATTGATAAAATCCACTGTACTGTAGTTCCCTGATATTATTTTTCAAAACAAATGCTTTGCTAGTCTTTTATCTCTCCAAAAAACAAACCAGTGCTAACAGTTCAGCAATCATTTCTACAGTAACAGACATATACATACCCACAGCAGAAAGTGCTTGTTAGGAGAGCAGATCTCATATTTAAACTTTCAAAGGATTGTTTTAAAGTTTTTATGAACAATGTCTATTCACTGTCATTTTAAAGACTGCCATTCACCTGGTTGTGAAAAAAAATAGGAAATATTCAGAAAACATCAAGATAAAGGAACAAAGGTGGTAACGTGATCTTGCATTGTAGCTACTTGAAATTCTTCAGCATGAGTGATTCACCAGGGTTTCACTTCAGTAAACAGAAAAAATAAATGATTGCATATTAACTTTACTTTTGTAGTTTTATGTATTGCGTGATATTGTATATAAGCTTATTCTTCTTTCCTTTCTGGGGCAGTAGTTTTTTATTCTGCAGCTTCATTGATTAACAAAACATCTGTCTGGAAAATTATTAATTTATTAGAAATCAGAAGAGAGAAATCTTTTTTTTTAATTAATTTTTTTCCTTCTTTCTAGGTATCTAAAATTGTGTAGTAGTAATGCACACAACTTGATAGCCTTTCTAAATATTTTTAAAAGATTTAGGTAGAAAAAATATACCTTTGTATTTTTAGAACTGTATTTTTATGTCCCATGTCAGTCCGTAAAATATAAATTTTTCTTCCTTTCTGGATCTTTTTAATTGAATAAAAGAAATCTAATTCTGCATTTCACATGCTCAGCAGGCCAAATTGATCCTTAGTATAATTACATTAAGTCAAATTCCTTCAGGCAGTGGAATAATTTACGGAAAGCATTTGGCCCAATACCATTTATAAAGAAAGTGGCAAATTGGGTACTGTGAGGGAGCGGCGGCTAGGGGCGGCCGTGAGCTCCCTAGCGCCGCCTACCGTCACGTTAGGGTGACGTAGCACCCTCAGAATCTCGCCCGCCACGACTTTGATGGTTAAATATATAATGTGGAGGCTGCCAGTTTCCCTTATGGACGGTCTTGTTGTTCGTCCCTATTCCAGACTGGGGATTCCATATGCGTCCTGCCTTAAGGGCAATGCGTGCCTCCAGGCCTCCCCCTCAGCATGCCCCAAGCCTCGCAGCTGTTCTGGGGGACGCTTGCGCGGTCCCTCGCCCCTCTGGTGCCCTTGTTCTCTCTCTCAGGCACCTGGGCTCCTCGCCCACCGGGCGCCTCCTTGGGTCGGGCCCCTCTCTCACCCGTTCCCTGCGCCCTGGGCCTGTCCCGCTGGCACCCAGCTACTCGCTGGCGCCTCCTGGGTCCGACTAGCTAGCACCGCTTGATACCGGCGCTCCTGGGCCGGGTTCTAGCCGGCACCTGGCTAACCGCCGGCTCCGTCTTAAGTCTGGAGCGCTCTCGCCGCCCTAGGGCCGGCGCCCTTGGGCCGGCTCGCTCCCGCCGCCCTAGGGCCGGTGCCCTTGGGCCGGCTCGCTCCCGCCGCCCTAGGGCCGGCGCCCTTGGGCCGGCTCGCTCCCGCCGCCCTAGGGCCGGCGCCCTTGGGCCGGCTCGCTCCCGCCGCCCTAGGGCCGGCGCCCTTGGGCCGGCTCGCTCCCGCCGCCCTAGGGCCGGCGCCCTTGGGCCGGCTCGCTCTCCCTTTCTGGTCGCCCCGCTCTGGGGCCTTGCCCTCTCAAAGGCCGGGGTCCCGCGCCTCGCGCTCTGTCTCGGCCCCGCCGTGGGCCTTGCCCTTTCTAGGGCTGACACCGCGTCTCCCGCGCCCTGTCTCGGCCCCGCCTTGGGCCTTGCCCTCGCTGGGGCTAGCACCCCGCCTCTTGCGCTCTGTCTCTGCCCCTCTCCAGGGCCTTGCCCTCTCGGGGCTGGCTCCGCGCCTCTTGCGCCCTGTCTCTGCCCCTCTCCAGGGCCTTGCCCTCTCGGGGCTGGCTCCGCGCCTCTTGCGCTCTGTCTCGGCCCCGCCTTGGGCCTTGCCCCCTCTAGGGCTGACTCCGCGCGTCTTGCGCCCTGTCTCTGCCCCGCTCCAGGGCCTTGCCCTCTCGGGGCTGACTCCACGCCTCTTGCGCTCTGTCGCTGCCCCGCTCCGGGGCTAAACACCGCCCTTATGGGCCGGGGTCTGTAACCCCGCACACCGCGCCTCCCTGGCGCAATATGGTGCCCTGCAGCACCGACAATAGTGCCCCTGGCACTATGCCCCAACTGGGCACTGGGAACCCCCAAGCTGTTGGGGAAGCTCCCCTTGAGGCCTCCTCGCTCCCCTACAGCCTCACCCGGTCCTCCGGAGTAAACTGTAACGTAAACTCAAGCCATCTGGCTACAACATAAACAAAGGCTCCACACGCCTAACAATAACTCCAAGCCCCACCAGGGCTCTCACTCCTACCTTCCCTCAGGGCGGTCTTGTTCCCTGCATCATTGCAGCCGGTTAGTGTGGTAAAGCAGCAACCACTAACGCAGGCCACTCAGCTCAGCCGCAGAGCTCCTGCTCCTACGGCCGCTAGAAGGGAACTATGTCTCAGGCTCTGGCCTAAGCTGGTTATAAAGGCCTGGCCCTGCCCCCTTCCGGCCATGTGACCACCTGGTTGCCCCTGGCAACCCGGCCCCTGGGCTGCCTGGGTGATTGACAGCACTGCCAATCACCCTCACACTCACAGGGCACCTCTGTGACTCCGTGACAGGTACTAACAGTACAATACAGCATAGGCCAGTAGAGTATACTGCAGCCATATCTGAACATTAGTCAGCATTTCAGGATTATTTTGCTCTTTTGAAAAGTGCCATCAGTTCTGCTCTGGATATGTGCTCGCCACCTTGGCTGAACTTGTCACCCATAGGATTTTGCTTCTAGATCAGTACAGAAAACAATCTTCAGTGTCATTTGGGAGTGTGAGCCCAAGTCTTGTTCGGAAACTTTACCCCACAACTTTCTGCTCCGATCGTGAGAGTGGAAAAAATTTCCCTGGATATATGTATCTAAGTATAATGGTTCAGCACAGCTAAAAAGAACAAATGATTTGAAATTTTTCCCCCCTTTTTAAATAATTGTCAATAACATGGGATGCTGTTTTTCCCCCCCACAACCATGTAATTAATATTAGATCCTCCCCAGTTTGACAACTGTCTTCCACTACATTATCAAAGTAAGCATAAGCTCTAGTGTGTATTAAATGTAGCACGTCAGCCTTCTACTGGGAGTGAGAAACAGTCCTTTAAACAAGGAAATAACCATTAAGATGAGCTCCTGGTTTGTTCTGCATGTCTGCACGCTGCCTAATGTTGACAAGAGTGGGTATTTTCTTGCTTCACAATTGGCTGGGGTCCAAATGTTGGAGGTGCAGAATCCTTGTTACACCTAAGTCTATTATTAGTCACATATCCTATTCATAGAAAGAACCCTATTTCAATTCCACACATGGGTTTTCATACAGTTGTTTAGATTTCTCTTCTTTCTTAGATTGCGGGTAATAACTGAAGAAATAATGTTCAGTTTAGCTGAACGCTTGGTGAAGTTTAGCTGGAATCTGAATGAGAACCTTATAATCTTTCAGTGGCTTTTGTCTGATCCTTAAAGGTGTTTACCATCTCTCATTTCTCATCGACTCCTCAGCATCATTTATTTTTAATGGCTGGATTCCAAGATGTAGAGTAGTGAGTAAACTAACTGAGTAAGTATTCTCCAGCCTCAGTCTTTTTTGAAAACTAGTTAAATGATTTCCCTTTATTTTCTTTAGTCTTCAAAGACAGCTTTGAAAGAAGTTGAAAGGGCTAGAGAGCTCCTGCATTGGAACATCCGGTACAAAAACACTTGGAGATGATCCTGTTACACAGCCAGAGACCTCTGGCAATAGCAAAATGACATATTCTCATCTACCTCAAAATGTCCTTGTAAATCTGTATAGACATGTTTTCATCATGTCAAGTTCCATCTTAAAAGGTTTTTTTCCTTTTTGTGATTTGGAAATCCACCGGTGTAAAAGGATTAACCATGGATAATCAATTTTTGTGAATTTGGGTAATAAGAGCAAAGCTGATCAGCTGTCTGGTCTCTTGCATCTGAAGGCTACTAGTCCCTGACAGCTTGCAGTAGATTTGTCTGCATTTTTAGGACCCCAGGACAACTCCTTGCAAGCAGATAACATTAAATTAAACCTGACATGCCATCTTCTTGGGGGAGGAGAGGGAAGATGTTGGTCCATATGTCTCTCCAAGTATTTGAATATAGGGTTTTGAGGCTAGACTAATGAGGTAGTCTGTTGTTTTCCATGAAGAGTGTTAGTTAAGCTTACAGGGTGCATCCACACATGTTCTTAAAGCACAGCTATACATTGTGATTGCATTTTAGCCAGAGTCAGTTGCTCCTGGGTACAGCGTCTACATGTGTGCCTGGGATCACAGCACTTTGAGCTGGGGGGAGCAGCTGCGGGCTAACAGCAGGTTTGGAGGGTCAGCCCTAGGCTCTGGGTGGCAGCATTGGGTGGCGGGGAGACTGGCTAGGGCACAAAAGTGCCAAAACTGCTAAGCCATGTGACTGAACCTCTTCCCCCCCAAGGTGGTGCCAGCCTGGGGCTGTTCCACCTCTGCTCAGAGTGCTGCTGTCCCAGTCACCATCCATACATGTGTTATAACACAGTAAATGACTCCACTGTAAGATATTACTGTCCCTGACAGTATTATCCCTTATGAGGGATAGTACTGTCCCTGACAGTATTATCCCTTATGAGGGAGTTAATTAATGTACTGTGCCCTAATACCAGAGCTCATATAGACAGTGATGCTTTACTGCAGAGTTAATTAGTCTACTCCACAGTAAAGCACATGTGCACATATACTTACAGTGAACAATTTTTTTTTTCTGTATGGTGCCTCCCAGCTGAGTGTTCAGTAGAAAGAAGCAGGTATTGCATTGCTTCTAATGAAGACCAAAGACTTTAATTACAATGCCAAATAATCTTGTCTTCTCTGTCATCCTAGAGCTGTTAAGTGATAAACAGAAATGAGATGCATTCTAAACATATTAAAATTCTTAAGTTGTTAATGCTGCTGCTGATCATGTGGATACATATTAGTCTCATTGCTTTTGGTGCTCACCTGTCTGTTGCCTCATTTTAGACTTGGATTCTGAAATCTTTGGGATAGAATTCAGGTCCCCTTCCAGTGTTGCCAGCACAAGACTTTTTTTTTTAACCGGCAACTAAACTTTCTTTTTACTGACATGTACTTTACATAATCGTTCTGCCAGGCCCTAGACAAGGGTTGGGTTCAAATTTAGAGATTTAAAACCAATTACAGAAAAAAGTGTTATTGTCAGTAAAAAGTGTGCAGGTTATCGTTAAAAATTGCATAGGTTGCATGCAAAAATTGCATCAACCCTGCTTGATTGCAGCAATAGTTTTATACCATGTTGTCCTACCTCAGGGATCCCTTACTTACCCCTAAATTCTATTGCTTCCAACCACATCCCACACCATACTGTCCCTGGCCATCCCAGTATGGAAACAAGGACTCCTGTCTGTATGCAACTCAGCAGTGTTACAGGCAGGTAATGGGATGCAGCAGCAGCAGCATGTGGCTGGTGGGGAAGGGGTACAGAGGCTCCAACTTCCTTCTGACAATGGAGCTTTGGTCAAGCTTCCAGTTACTTAGTTTTTTTTATGGACAGCTCAATTTTTATGGACTTTATGGACATGCATTTTTAGCTTTTATTATTTTTTAATTAACTGTCCAAAAATGTACAGACAGGTGGCAACCCTGCCTCAACTTTTCTGCATATAGCATTACCCTCTGCTAATGGGGGCAGAGGGATTCCCTTCCCTCTTTGCCCATTTTCTTGCACATAGGAGATATGATTCCCTACCTTTACCTTGACACATGAAACCCAGTGAGTACCCCTTAACTGCTAGGAAATGCAGGGGGGATCCTGCATTTCCTGTCTGTGGTGGTGGCATTGCCAGTCTGGGCTCTCGTGTGGACTAGCAGCAGCAGCCTTGTGGCAGTCCTCCTGTCAGGTTGAGCTGTAGTGCTCCTTCCTAGACCAGCTTTGCCTCCTGAAAACAGGCTGGGGGAAGCAGTTCCATTGTGCAGCAGCAATGGAACAACACAACATCGTTAGAAGGTTCTCATGGCGTCCTAGCTGAGAATGATTACCCTAGTGCAATGGTGTCCCTGTCCATGATAAGGCTTCTTGGACACTACAGTAATATAGATAAAGGAAGAGAATAATCTATTACATGCAGGTGTTCAGGGCAAAACATTCCAAGGTTAAATGATATACAGTTTCAGTTTATCTCCAGTTTTTGCATGGCAAAACTTATAATTTATTCGAATGGTAGAATACCTATTTTTTCTGGATAATTTCTTAAACTTAAATAACCATTTAAGATGTATGCCATACTACTACACTGTGTGGCTTTGTACACAGCTAATGGTTAGTTTAAAAAGTTTTATCACCTGATGGGTATTTAAATATTTGCTTTGGGGATATTTTCCCTAGCTGGAGCAGTGAGGGCTGGCTGACAAGGGGGTGGGAGCGGCAAGCCTGGCTGGGGATGCCAGCAAACCCTAGATGGGGTTTGGGGCTAGGGAGCAGGGTTAAACACCCCTTTCCCGCTCAAATTTACTGCTGGCTGTGACTGTGGACTACAAATCTCAAAGGCACCTGGAAGCAGGAGGAGGAAGTAATAAGCAAACCTGTAAAGTCCTGCTGGTGTTGTTTTGGACTGTTAATCCCAGAGACCTTGGGGACAGCAGGAAGAGGAAGCAAATAAACAGCCCATACTGGCTATGTGCCAGAGAGCTGTACACTAGCTCCCCCTGGCTTCTTGCTTGAGCTGCTGTAGACATGTGGCTGCATTTTCTGAATCAAAAGTGAATGCCTGTTCATTTGCTTAATGGTTCAATCTCTATAGCTTGGACTAACCTGAAAAGACTGAATTGGTTCAGCCTTGGGCTTTTTGTCTGTCCGTACTTAGCCCAACAGGAGAGAGGTCTGTTTTTAAGCAGGGTAGACTTAAGAGTTTTGGTCTGAAAAAGCCTTGCTAATGGCCACAAGATGATATAGCATCCTTTCCCCTCTGCATTCCGTCACTTGCTTTCCCGAAAAAAAGAGGAGGGGAAGATTACTGATTTGGCTTACATTAGTTTCATCTTTCTGCAGTACATTAAATGGTGGTGGGTGTTGTCCCCAGAGGCTGCACTTTGTTCAAGTATCCTAGCATTTCATGAGTTATAGCAGCAAAAGTGGGATTTGAATTCCAGGCCAATTGAACACAGATTTTTATAAAAAACAAACAAACAAACAAAAACAACAAACCCTTCTAACTATTGGAGTACTTGTAAGCAAAATATCGTTAGAGGTTTGGGGTTTGTTTACTAAAGGCATTGTTTATTAACTATTGTGTACCTCTCTTGTCCCTCTGTCATTGCTTTGAACTTTTGGAATTAAAACCGCCAGCAGTGGAATTCAGTAGTGGTGGCATGTAATTTGTTAAGTAGTGGTGGCATGCTTAAAATAATTGCTCATTAGAAGGCTACTAAATTTAATTGAGAGTAACTTTTTAAGTTGAAAAGTGGAGCTACATAAGATGTTGAAAGGAAACACAGGCAGACAGACATCATCATCTACAACTCTAATGTTTGTAAAATAGTTTTAGCCTCTTGCAAGTTGGTGGGCCAAATTAGCGGTTTCAATCTATGATTAGAACGGTTCTCAAGAAAACGGATCTTCAAATCCCAGCAATGGCAAATGCAACAGAAATTGCAGGCTGGTAAGATCTTAAAAACCAGGACTCTGTGTGTGCTTTCCATGTACTGAAAAAGATAAAAGCATTTTCATTCTGTTAGATTGAAACATTGATAGGATGTTGTCAGCAGCTGGTGCTTCATTCTAATATGCATGTACAGGCTACTGGCATAAAGGAGGCTTACTTGGAGTGTCCTTTTATGCCTGTCACATGTCTGTAGCCAACACATAATAAATTGTAATGTTACAGGAAATAAAGGGGCAGTTTAACATTCTTCTTTGACTGTAGTTTGGCAACTTCAAATATATGCTTCCTAAGGTGCAACTTATTGTCCTGTAGACTTCTTAAACAGATTTCAAATAAATAGAAGGAAGAGAAGAAAAGGAAAGGAGAGGAAATGGGATTGAGGAGGTTCTATTCCAAAGACAGTCTGATGCAGGGGTGAGTCATTATTTGGGCTGGAGGGCCACTTCAGGAGTTTTGGTGAGCTGTTGAGGGCTGGGGGAGGGGTGGAGCTGACCCAGAGTTTTGGTGAGTGTTGGGGAGGGGGGTGGGGGAAACGGGGTGCTGACCCAGCCCTGGTCCCAGTCCTGTCATGACTATTTGTTCTGCTTGGGCACACCCACACATGTAGGCATATGCGCTTGCAGCAGCATAAATTTGTGTTGGAGATTTGTGCCTCAGTACATGCACTTTGGTGTGGGGCAAGTTGTGCCACTTGGGGCAAACTGACCCTGCCCTGCTTCTCCCATACCTTCAGCCAGAGGGAGCTAGAGGTTGGGGCCAGTGCCTGTCCCTGCCCCCTTTGCTCACCAGGATGTGGGGTGCTGAGCAGCACTGAGATGCCGCTGCCCTGCCCCACCAGTGCCTCTCGCTCCTGACCTACAGCCTCTGCCTGCCCCCATTAGATCTTTCCTGGCTGCAGCTCCATCCCAGCACCAGGACATGAGTCCAGCTGCAGTTGTACCACCTGCTGCTTTGTGACTGAGTAGTGCCAGCCCTTGGCGTTCTGTTCCCTATGTCTGTGCCCAAGCCCCAGCAGTCCCCATGCTGTTCCTGGGAAGTCCTTGACTGGGGCCCAGAAACTGGGCTGGGCAAGCCCCTTCACTTCCAGGTCAGCCTCCATCTGTACAGTTTGCTCAGTGTGGGACAAGGGGCCTCTAAGCCGAGCACTGGTGGACGCTCCTACTCAGAGCGCTCCCCTACCCCTGACCCCCATCTCTCTCACACTCACACCCCCCTGCTGCTACCTTGGCCTCTCCCTCCCCGTCCCATCACACCCAAGTAGTTCTTGGGATCAGGAGTCCCAGCAGTGGTGTGGGCATGGGGCAGGGCTGCAGTGTGGCAGTTGCGGCTCCCACCAGAAGGTCCTGTCCTGTCTCATCTGGCAGCTGGGCATGCAGGGTGTGAGATTTGGGGAGGGATGTGGGGTTTAGGGTGAGTGTGTGGTTTGTGGGAGGGTTTGTTGGCGGGTTTTGTGCATGGATGTAGGGTTTGGAGGGGTGAGGTTTGTGGGGGTGGTGTAGGGCTTATGCAGGGGTTTGTGAGGGTGGGGGGGTTGTGGGGGTAGTTTGTGGTGTGGGGTTTGTGGGTGGGTTGTGGCAGAGACTGTGAGGGTGCAGGGGACTGCTGAAGAGGGTGGGTCCCCTGTCCCCCCACATGGCTTTCAGCCCCCCTGCAGCAGAAGCAGCAGCCATCGGGGTGCTCCTGGCCTGCTCCTGGCAGAGACTCCCTGCATGCAGTGCCAGCAGCCCAGGGGACAGCAAGAGCAGCCGGATTCTGCCCGAGGGCACGTGCCAGCAGACCGGTCCCATGCCATGTGCAGCCCCCAGGTCTGAGGTGGCACTGCGCACCGCTGGGGAGCTGTGCCTGCAGCGGGCTATGAGCATTCCAGCTGCTGCTGGGTGCTGGGGGGGGCGGGGGGGCTGTGTGCCATGCAGACGGGCGGTGTGGGCAAGCAGTGCAGGAAGGCAGTGTGGCAGGTGGGTGGATGTACTGCTTGAACCCCGAACCCACCCCTCCTGAGCAGTCGTGTGTGTATGTCCCTCCTTACCTGGGACAGAGCCTTGGTCTGATCCACTGCTGCAGCCTTGCCCTGCTCCTATTTGCTCCAGCATGCTGAGGCAGCATGCTGGGACAGCAGGGGCATAGGGCAGCACTAGAGACACTCTGGCCAAGTGCCAGAGCACCCCTCTGAAGGACCCACCTGCTGGTTGCCCCAGGACCTGGCCCCACACTGTCACTGCCCCACCATCTTAGCCCTGGCGCACTCCCGAACGATGCATCCTGCCTGCCTGTGGCCCCATCCCATCTGCCCAGCTGAGTGCGCCCTGCCTGCAGGGATACTTGGCTAGTTTCTATGGAGACCCCACCTGCTCACCTGCTTCATTTTGCACCACCAGTCAAAGGGTGTGGGGCGGATGGGCTGGGTCCTGTGGCGGCAGTGGAAACACTGGTGGTGGCAACCAGAAGGAGCCGCCTCCACAGGGGCTGCCAGGAAGCCACGTCTGGCCATCATGCTGCTCCTGCCTTGCTGCCTAGCCCTGCAAACTACAGCTCACAGTGTGCCCGAGAGCCACACACTGGGATCAAACAGGCTGCGCTCTGTACCAGGTGGCCCCTCTGTGCCCAGGGGCAGTGGGACTGGCCACATGCACCGCAGCTTGGGCTGCCCGCTGTGCCTGGGCCAGGCGGGGCTGAATATCCCACTGCAGGCCAGATAGAATCAGCTGGTGGGTTGATCCAGCTTGTGAGCCATATTTGTCCACCTCTGGTCTGATGCTTTACATACTTGCTGAACCAGGAGTGAGGACAATAGCCATGCTCCTGCATTTTGTGTCTGCATGACGTGGCGCTTGTTATAGTATTAGGGCCACATTAAGCCTTAGGGTTTTTAATAATGTTTTTCATGCTCAAGGGAAAAAACCAAGCTAGTCTTCCAAAGGAAAGTTTTAATTTTGTCGCATCAATGGAAGACCCAAGGCAGAATAGTTAAGTGACTAAGCCAAAGCCAGAAAAGGGACTAGGGTCAGAGTAAGGACTGGAATGCTGGTGAGGACATTGGCATCGGGGTGAATTTCCTTGAACTCTAGGAATATGAAAACATATGGATTGCATACTTTTTACTGTTTACAGGGGCTTTCAGGAAGAGGCTGGATAGGCATTTATCTAGGATGGCTTGCAAACAGTGAATTCTTCATCTGTGCAGGAGGTTGGACTTAACTGACTCTTGAGGTCCCTTCCAACCTGTTGTTCTATGACAGACTTAAATCAATCAGTGAAGAGCTCAAAACAAAATATAAGCCCATCTGTGTCATCCACTTCAGAAATGCATAACAGTTTCCATAAGGAAACCATGCTGTGCTCAGCATCCAGGCACTGCAGTGTTACTCCATGGGGAAAAAAATCGAAAGGCTGAAAAGCAAAACAGAGCAACAAGTACTTTAACCATCAACGTTTCACTGAGTGAGAATCAGTGTTCATGGGAGTGACATTTCTTATATAGTGTCCAGAACTGTGCCTGGCACTTCACACACATTGATTCCATTTGTTTAGGCAAGACCCTTCAGTGTGCTCTATCCTTTTATGTTTTTTCAACTAACCTAAAATTTTCTAAGTCTTAATTCAGTTCAGTTGTATTAGTTGTATTAGACATGGTGTATTGTATTAGTCATGGTGTACTGGTAGTTTAGTGAAGGGATCCCACGTAGTGTCCTTAACATCCCAGGAACGCATGCATTTTCAGAGGTGGTGGATGAAGAACTAATGTTCTGTGTATTTTCTTAGATAAAGAAAAAAAAAGAAAAAAAATTTTTTTCTAATAACCACAGCCAGAGGGGAGGCAGACACCACTTGGCAAAAGAACATGTATTTGAAGCTCACTTTGCCAGAAATGTTTTTGCTTAATTAAAGAAAAAGCCCATACTGAGTCTCTTAACAGAACGGTGCTGTGCTTAACACACGTACTTGAAACATGGGTGGCACTCATGGGTCCAGGATGTTTTCTGTTGAAAATACTTATCATTTGGCACCATATGGTCTGTTCCAGATTTCAGAAACTTCTGGGAACCTCAGGCATAAGCCCATCCCTAGAAGGAATGAGCAGGCTGTAGCCTAAGAAGAGAACTTGGCTAGTGATCAGGAAACAGAACCACCCTATCCATTGATTCGGTGGAAGAATTTTCAATAAAGGTACATGCAACCCAGCAGAGTCTCTTTGGTGCATCTCAGATAGTAACAACCCGCACTAACGTGGTACCCGTGAGAACATGACTGTGTCACACTTTTGCTTCTTGGGAGGAACCGGCCACCCATCTTTATTTCCTTGGACTCCTTCCAACCATTTTTTGTATCTCTTGGCTATGCCATTTTGGGAAAACTGCTCTGTTTGACTGTGAAATACACCAACCCTCCCTCCAAAACTTCCATTTCCTGTTCTGCTAATGCACACGGGGGTGGAGGGAATCTCATTTAGCAGCTGTGAAAGCAAGTGCTGCTGACCCTTTGTTTTATCAAGGTTTATGTTTCTTGAAACAAATGTTGAATGTGTCTGCTTCAGAAGGCTGCCAATTTTCCATGCAGGTTTGCTGGTGTTGTGGGCAGGGGGACTGTCAGATGCAGCTGCATTCTTGCTGCACACATGCAAGTGCAACATTGGTAAATGCCAAGTCAGAATGGAAGTCTGCATTCTATAAAGTTTATAAAGTAGTGGCGATGAGATGAGTTTTGGAACAGAAGAGTTATAAAATAATGTAGCAGTAGGGCCCTTGTGGTGGCTCTGGTGCCCCCAAGGGCCACCCTACTCTTGCTCACACTCCTAGTCCTCTATTACCATGCCCCCCCTTCATCTCACCTGCCACACCTTGATCTTCCTTTGATATTAATAGGGAGGTCGCCCTCAAGTCCCAGGGTGTTTTTACCAGTGCTTTTCCTAGCCCAATTTATTTCTTGTAATTGCTGGGCCCTTTGCCCACTAGCCAAAACCATGCAGTTCCTCACAGGTGTCTCTGTCATCCTAGCAGACCTCCTGGTGTCTAGTGGCTACCACCTATATCCTGAAAGCCTTAGAGCTTTTAATCATAACCTCCTTTTGTCCCAAAGCCATGCCTATGCCTTGCAGATGTTACTCCACCCACAGTTCAGTGCTTTTGTAGAGGCCTCAGCCCTCTTGGCTTCAATTTCCCCCACTCCACCCCCACTTTTTCTCTTTCAGGGCTTCTAGCCCTGGCCCACTGATTCGGGCCTGGCTCTCTGTCTCAGCCCTCTTCAAGTATCTGGTCTCCAGTCCCTAAGCCCTGTATTATGCCTAGTCTCAGCTCCCCTGGCGTCCTTGACCCAGCAGGGAAATGCTTCTTTCAGTTTAGCTCAGCTTCCTTCTTGAGTCTCTGACCTGGGGCAAGGCTGCTTTGGTTCAGCCCTGACCTAGAGTGAGGCTGTTTTTGATTTAACTCGGCCTTCCCTGGTGTCTCTGACCCAGACTGAGGCTGTTTTCCCTCCTAAAGTGTTTGGGCTTCTGCCCCACACAGCTCACTGGGTCCCAGACCCTGGAAGGGCCTTATGCTGGGTGCATCTGCAGCACCCCTGCAGCCTCCAGTCCACCTGTATCAGCCACACCTAGCCCTCCAGTCTAGCTCTTCTGGTTTTTTAAAACTAGGAAAAAAACCAAACTCACAAGCAGCCTCTTTAAGCTCAAAATCTCCCTCTCCAAGTCATCAGACTGCTGCCAGGCCACCTTCCCACTCTGGCTCCCACTCCCCACCAGTTGAGCTGGCAGGAGCTCTTGTCACAGCAGGCTTTCAGGCAGCACTGCCGCTCTGCCTCAGGAACCCAGGTTTATATGCCCTGGGCTCCTTCCCCTTCTGGTTAGGTGTGCTTTTGACTAATGTCAGGTGTGTCCCTTCACCTTAATGGGCAGCTTACTGTGTCTTTCCTCCTGCATCTAACCCCTGTTCAACTACATGGGGCTCTTTCTGCTGCAGTCTCTCCCTTTAAAGTAACAGAAGCCCCCTGGCTCCATTTTACGAATAAAAAAGGGCTAGTGTAATCTAGTGATTCTCAGTCAGGGTGCTATGATGTCCTTTTAAAGGTGCCATGGGCTGCCATGTGATATTACCAGTATGAGGCTAAGTACACTGAGGCTGAATTGATTCAGTCTTTGCAGGTTAGTTCAAGCTGAAAAGATTGAACTGTTAAGAAAACGAGCAGACATTCACTTTTGATTCAGGAAATGCAACCACATGCCTGCAGGGGCTCAAGCCAGACGCCGCGGCATGCTGGAGTACAGCTCTCTGGCCCATAACCAGCATGGACTGTGTGTTTGCTTTTCTTCCTGCTGCCCCCCAGGATTCTGGGATTTGCACTCCAGACTCACAATACCAGGACTCTTTAGGGTTGCTCATCACCTCCTCTTCCTGCTTCTGGGTGTCTCTGGGGTTTGTAGTCTACAGTCACAGCCAGTTCTAAGTAAGGCAGGAGGGCAGGGCAGCTCTGTGTTCAGGGGAAGGGAAGCTTAACCCCCCTCCCTGGCCCCAAACCCCAGCAGTGGTTTGCCCGGGGAGAGCCAGTGAGCCAGCCCTCACTGCACCAGGTAGGGAGCAGAGGGCCAGGTCCAGCCATGCTCTCTGGAGCAGACAGCACAGCCCAGCTCAGGGCTGCAAAATGCTGGGATGCTGGGGGACTCTGATTTAACTTGAACCAGGAAGGGGTCTGGGACAGAAGTAAATCAGTTAAGTCTGACGCTAGATTCAACCAGGTTTATCTTAAACCAGTTTTAGCCATCTTGAAAGTGGTTTATGTGCACTGAACTTCTATTCTGTTACAGGTTTAAAAACCAGTTTCTGATCAGTTAAACCTGTTTATGTGTAACTTCTGTCCCCAGCCTGTAAGTTTCATGGGATTAGCCCAGAAATATCAAATAGGAATCTTTAATGTCAAAACCGTTCTGGGCTGCTCTGGTATTCTGAGCTCTTTGTCACAGAAGAATTGCTCTATTATTTTCTGTAGTCAAAAATGAGTGAAAACTAAGAGCTGGCATTTTCAAGGGGTGCCTTGAGTCTAAAAAAGTTGAGAACCACTGATCCAGTCTAGTCCTTACATTGAGGCATGTAGATCTGGATTATCCCAGACAGATGCTTATCTAACCTGATCTTAAAAACCTGCAGTAGCTGAGATTTCATGACTTCCCTAAATAGGCTCTTCCAACGCTTACTCATATTTAGAAACTGTCATCAGAGAAGTAAGGCTGGAAGGGACCTCAAGAGATCATCTTATGCAACCGGAGAATTAAAGCTGCATCTTTAGCACTAAGCTGTAACTGAGGTAAGGTTACTAGTTTCTAATCTAAATTTTCCTTGTTGCAAATTAAAGTGCACAGGAGATTAGTCTTACTTTGTATGAATATGGTGAATAGTTGACTGTGGCAGTCCTTTTTATACTGAATTCTCTTACTTGTCCATCCTCAATCTTTTCTGTTCCTGACTAAACAAGCCTGGTTCTTTCAATGTTTCCTAGCAGGAGCATATAACCATGGAGTATAATTTCAGTCTCAGAAGTAGTGTTGTTGGGAGTCATCCAGTAGCACTAATGAGTGCAAGTAGTCTTGCAAGTGTTTAATTATATGTTTTGGAGCTAGTTCATGAAGAAATGTCTACTGCCATTTGTGATGTCAATTTTTTTTAGATACTGAGAATACTACTAAGTAGGTTTATTTTTTCTGAATCTCTTTGACTAAAGGTTGCTTTCCAAGATGTATCTGCTATGAATTTAAGCAGACAAAGGCTTGACAAGGGATCTCAAGTCCCTTGTCCATATTAGAACCTTCTGAAAGTCCCTTGTTGCTATAATCACAGCACAAGCAAAAGATTTCATAGATTTCATAGACATCAGGGCTGGAAGGGCCCTCAGAAGATCATCGAGTCCAGCCCCCTGCCCCAGGGGCAGGAAGTCATCTGGGGTCATAGGATCCCAGCAAGATGATAAGCATCGAAATTTCTCTTGCAGGTGTTCAATGTAAGTGCTTGAACCACCTCCGATGGCAGACTGTCCCAGACCTCGGGGGCTCGGACAGTGAAGAAATTCTTCCTTATGTCCAGCCTGAAACGGTCCTGCAGGAGTTTATAACCATTCGATCTTGTCATCCTTTGGGGCGCTCTGGTGAAAATCATTCCCCCAGATCCTGGTGGTCACCCCTGATAAACTTATAGGTGGCCATCAGATCACCCCTGAGCCTGCGCTTTTCCAGGCTAAAGAGCCCCATGGCTCTCAGCCTGTTGTCGTAAGGTCTGTTTTCCTGACCTCTGATCATGCGCGTGGCTCTTCTCTGGACTCTCTCAAGCTTCTCCACATCCTTTTTGAATTGTGGAGCCCAAAACTGGACGCAGTACTCCAGCTGTGGCCTCACCAAGGGCAAGGAGAATTACGTCCCGGGATTTGCTTGAGAAGCATCTATGGATGCAAGCCAGTGTTTTGCTCATTTTACTAGCCGTAGCATTGTATTGAAGGCTCATGTTCACCTTGTGGTCAATCATGACCCCCAAGTCCCTTTCATCTGTAGTGCTAACCAGCATAGCACTGCCGAGCCTATAAGGATGCTGCAGGTATTTCCTCCCAAGGTGGAGAACCTTGCATTTTTCGGTGTTAAACACCATCAGGTTCTCGTCCACCCATTTTCTGAGCCTGTTCAGGTTAGCCTGGATCACCCTTCTGATGTGGATGCTTTACCCCAGAGTTTGGTATCATCGGTGAACTTGACCAGCGCACTTCTGACTCCAGTGTCCACATCATTAATGTAAGGATGTAAACACCATTATGTACACCATAACTATGTAAGGAGTTTGGTTTTTAAGTACTCTGCTGAGTTTCACGCTTCTGGAGGGCAGAGGCTAAACATTCAGTCCATCATAAACCAGTCTTTCATCCAGCTCCCCCCATTGCTCAAATCCTCCTTATAGAAATAACGTATCTCCCAGAATATAAAAAAATAATTTTAAAACTTTGGGGCAAAGCATAAGCTCCTGTAGGAACATGAACTTCAGTGGAGCTACAGAAGCTGAGGATCTGGCCCTGAGTGTTTTGAAAATTGCTCTTTTCTTTCAATATATTATGAAAGATGCAAAATTAAAAAGAAAAAGAAAATCTTTGCTGGTTTGAGGGAGAAAATCTGCTCCAATTCACTCAGTTGGTCTTAGCTGTTCTCCTGATGAACACAGAATATCTTGATGACAACAGTAATGAGGAAGGGGAAAAAAATTTTGAAACCGCTGTACAGCTGCATAGCTTATTCAAGCAATAAATTCTGGTGTAACTTTTAAGCAAATATCTATCTCAGCGCTTCATATGAACAGAAGCAAGTGATACTGTTTTTTGCACAACATTTTAGTTAGCTTGAGTGATTCTTTTGAGCAGAAACTGATATTTATTCCGTATATAAAAAGCTCAATGTGGACCACATGGCAGGATGTTTGTGATATGTGATGTGGTGTGGTATAGACTGTCTTCAAATTATAGATGGCTAGCATTAATTACAAGTTTAATTCGGAGCTACAGGCAGATTGATTGCTGCCTCAGGTTTTCTTTTTGTAGGTTTCCCGGGCTACACCCACTAAGCAAACAAAAAAAATATTGGTTTGCTGGTATAGTGCCTAAAGCTTGCAGTAGGCAGCTACCCATCTATGCACTGGCTTTTCTACAGCTGCTTGTGACTGACCGCTGTTCTTAGAAAGATGAAAAAACTAGGAAACTATTACTCTGGTATTTTTCCTGAAGAGCTGCCTGTCTGTGTGGAAGCTGATGGTGAAGGTCAGCCAGTTAACAATACCTAGAATTTTATTGGATCTGATTGCTGTTGTCCATATCTGTGCCTTGGGTAGACTGTATTCTCTATATGGGGCTAAAACCATTTGGAGACTGAGGCAGGTGTTGAAAATTGTAGCTGATTTATGGACTGGGTCTTCTGAGCGGTGATGTCATGCAGGATCAACAGGAAGTCTGCAATGGCTGGCTGTTGGTTTCTGGGTAAAGTTAAAATGTTGGTATTCATTTGGAAAGCCCTAATTGGCCTGGAGACTTCTGTCCCTATGACCTATTGCTATGGCTCCAGTTAACAGTACTGTACCTGCTGCATTAAAAAGGGCAAAACTATTGTCAAAGCATTCTCAGGGATGGCCCTGAGAAGCTGGAACATCATTTTCTCAGTTTGGTTTGGAAATGCCTGAATTGCCTGTGCATGCAGCAAAGCTCTTTGACAGGGCTTCTGGTTAGCATGAGAATGTACTTCTGGGCGTAATATTGGGGTCTGGGCTGGGGTGTGATTTAGCTGTTGGGGAAACTGTTTATCTCCTGGGAGGAAAAGTGACTTTATGTGTCTGTATAGTGGTATATTTTGATCTACCTCCCTACTAGTGGCTTGTGATTGGCTTCCAGGATGTTGTGTGAAGATGCTGAGATGCTTTCAGTAGCTTTGTCCATGGGAGAGAAGGGGAGAGACAGTGCTTATAACCTGCTGATCCTGCACTGAACGGATGCCTCTGTCCAGACGATGTGTGGTCATTCTCCTGGGCAGGCTGTGCTGTATGCCTTGAAGCCTGGGTGGAAACAGTTGGATTAGTCTGGGTCAGAAGGAGAAACCAGATGCACAGGATTAAGGATTTTCCTTTGCTAAGAAAATGCAAGTGAGTTCTGTTCCTTTCCTTTAAGAGGAAAATCTCTGTAATAAGCACAGTGAAATCTTGGATTAGATGAGGCTGCATGGGTGGGTGCTGTTCTTGTTTTTAAAATAATTTTTTGTCTAATGCTTTGTTGTAACTGCTAAATAGAGACAATTTTAAGACCATTGCTTGGTAACATTCCCGGTCACAGGCTCATGAGGGGAACGAAGTAGATGCCTATAGCTCGATCAGACATGCTGTGCATGGTAGATAGACATGTGGCAGTGTACCTGGGTCGCAGGCGAGGTACACTGCTCCATGTCTACCTAATCCCAGAGATTATGCATCAAGACAGGCAAGAGAAAAAAAGCCCTGGTCCTGAGGTCTGGTTGGGTTGGGTCTATGATGGGCTTCTCACACTGCTAGATGGTTTCCATCCTGAGCATGCCTGCCCTGTCTGCTCCTGCTTTTAGGTGACAACCTGGATATGAGGCAGGAAAGTTGCTCCAGGCAGCCCCTCTAGGGAGCTTTGTCTCTACAGTGCTTGAGAGCAACTGTGAGGGACCACTGCATTTCTGAATTTGATGTACAGTACTGGAGTGGAAGGATGAAGCATGTGTGGGAGTAACTGTCCTAGCAGCATCAGGGATGCAGTGTGGGCCTACCCTGAGAGATTAGAAAGAGGACAGGGGCACATGCTGCAACTGTGACATCAGTGTTATTAACTTCAACTTCACCAACTTGCGTTAATGCATTTGAGTTACCATTAGTGTAAGTCTAATTATTGTTAGGGTGGTCAGTGTTTTGCCTGAGCAAGACTTCCTCTCCCTTCTGCCATCTGGTGGTAGGGGTTTATTACAGGCCACCGCATCAGGAGGAAGAACTGGATTGGGAATTTTCCAGGCAGCTGGGGGAGGCCGTGCGTGCAAAGCATGGGGGATATGAATTTACCCTGACATCAACTGGGAGGAGCAGTCGGCCAGGTCTAGCCACTCACGAAGGTTCCTGACGTACGTACAGGACCTACACCTCGTGCAGGAGGTACTCGTCTCCACTAGGGGAAGCGCCATACTGGATCTGGTGTTTGCCTCTGGGGACGACCTGGTGGGGGAGGTGCTAGTACAAGGGAGGCTAGGGGACAGTGATCATGAAATGATCCAATTTGCTATTCAGAGAAGGGTGGGGAGGGTAACTAGCACAGCACAAATGCTTGACTTTAGGAAAGCCAACTTTGATGTGCTCAGGGCAGTAGTCAGGGAGGCACTCAGAGCCCAGGGGGTAGCTAGTGTGGGGGTCCAGGAAAGGTGGTCCTTCCTCAAGGAGGCTATCCTTGGGGTGCAGCAGGACGCAATTCCTCTGTGCAGGAAGGCGGGAAAAGGGTCCAAGAAACCTTCATGGCTGAGCGTGGATATCCAGGCTGGCCTCAGGGCAAAGAAAAAAGCGTACTGGCGGTGGAAGCAGGGGGCAGGGACAAAGGAGGAGTACACCTCCCTGACCCGAGCTTGTAGGGATTTGGTGAGGGAGGCTAAAGCAGCACTGGAGCTTAGATTATCTTCTGGGATTAAGGATAACAAAAGTCCTTCTTCAAGTATATAGGTAGCAAGAAGAAGTCTCGGGGTAACACTGGACCCCTACGAGGCAGGGCAGGGCAGTTGGTGACGGACGTGTGAGAGAAGGCAGAACTCTTCAACAAGCTCTTTGCCTTCTTGTTCCTGTCTGCTGACAATGGGGTGCTCTCGGGTGACAGCGTAGAGAGGCCCAGGAAGGATGTGAGTCCCCCGACTGTTAGTTCAAACCTAGTTAAGGATTACCTGGAGGGCTTAGATGTGTCCAAGTCAGTGGGCCCGGATGACCTTCATCTGCGGGTGCTGAGGGAATTGGCTGGTGTCATTGTGGAGCCATTGGCACAGCTGTTTGAGGACTCCTGGTGCTCGGGCCAAGTCCCTGAGGACTGGAAAAGGGCCAATGTGGTCCTTATTTTCAAGAAGGGGAGGAAGGAAGAGCCCGGCAACTGCAGGCCAGTCAGCCTCACGTCTATCCTGGTGAAGGTCTTTGAAAAAATTATCAAGGGCCACATTTGTGAGAGCCCTGCAGGCGAAGTGATGTTGAGGGGTAACCAACGTGGGTTCATGCCAGGCCAATCCTGCCTGACTAACCTGGTCTCTTCCTATGACCAGGTAACAAGGAGCTTAGATGTGAAGGAGGGAGTCGATGTCATCTTCTTGGACTTCCAGAAGGCCTTCGACACTGTGTCCCACCCAATTCTGGTGGGCAAGCTGAGGGACTGCGGCATTGAGGAATGCACGGTCACACGGGTGGCAAACTGGCTCCAGGGGCGCACCCAGAGGGTGGTGGTGGGCGAGTTGATGTCAACGTGGGAGGGTGTGGGCAGCGGAGTCCCCCAGGGCTCGGTCCTTGGGCTGGTGCTGTTCAACATCTTCATTAGCAGTCTGGACGAGGGTGTGGAGAGCACCCTATTCAAGTTCACTGATGACACCAAGCTGTGGGGTAAAGTGAATACACCGGCAGGCAGGGACCGCGTCCAGGCAGACCCGGATAGGTTAGAGAAGCGGGCGGATCTGAACAGGATGCGGTTCAGCTAGGACAAGTGCAGGGTGCTGCACCTGGGGACGGAACCAGCATTATGGTTACAGGTTAGGGGCTAACCCTCTTGGCAGCACAGAGGCAGAGAGGGATCTTGGAGTCAGGATTGACTCCAGGATGAACATGAGTTGCCAATGCGACAAAAGCAATAGGCAGAACCAACCGCACCCTGTCCTGCATCACCAGGGGCATCACTAACAGGTCCAGAGAGGTCTTGCTCCCCCTCTATGCAGCGCTGGTCATGCCGCAGCTGGAGTACTGTGTCCAGTTCTGGGCGCCGCACTTCAAGAAGGACATGGAGGACCTGGAGAGGGTCCAGAGGAGGCCACTCGTATGGTTGGGGGCCTCCATGGCCAGCCCTATGAGGAGAGGATGAGGGACCTGAATCTCTTCAGTCTCTGCAAGAGGAGACTGAGGGGGATCTTGTGGCTGCCTACAACCTTAGAAAAGTCTGTTCACCAGGGCCGCCCTTGGGGTCACCAGGAATGATGGCCACAAGCTGAGGGAGGATAGGTTTAGGTTGGATATTAGGAAGAACTACTTCACGGTAAGGGTGGCCAGAGCCTGGAATAGGCTTCCCAGAGAGGTGGTGCTCTCACCTTCCCTGGAGATCTTCAACAGGAGACTGGATAGGCACCTGGCTGAGGTCTTATGACCACTGCCACCCCCAGTGCTCCTTCCTGCCCATGGCAGGGGGTAGGACTCGATGATCTGTCTAGGTCCCTTCCCACTCATTGATTCTATGATCTTTAAATAAAATTTCCTAAGCACTGACTGGCAAAAGGGACAGTGTCAGCCTAAATATCATTCATGCATTCACCTAGCTGTCTTACTTGTACCACCTTAGAAATGTAACACAGATCTTGCTTCAAATTGTTTTTCTTCAATTCTACACATTGGCTTTTATCACTATTAGTGATTAGTGAAAATGGAGGCCATCTGGTCCAATTTGTCAGTAGATCTTGGATAATGTGACCACAGAGTTTCCAGGCGTGCCTTATGCAAAATCTCACACTTGTGTGCAAGTAAGAAGCTTAGGTGCTTAAATGCACAATGTGCATATAGAAGGGAAAAGGCTCCAGATCTAGGAGAGCTTACAAAGAGACAGGTCAGTTTGGCTTTCCTCTTTGGTACTTGCCAGTTTCCAGGAACCAGTTTTATATCCAGCTCTAAAAGCCTTTATCTGTCTCACACCCACACTCTGACGGAAGAGCAGCATGCAGACAGAGTGGAACAGTTGCTGTGTATTTAGAAATGTGAAGTGACTAAATGAATTACATAATTCCCAATGAAATTAGAGCTTCCAGTTTCTCATTTAGTTAATGCTTAAATTTATACCCAGGCTACATTTCCCACTGCCTCTTCCTTGGCCAGCAGTGACTTCCTCTCTTCCTTCCCAGACAACAAGACTCTGTCTAGCTGTTTTCTTGAAAAGTAAATCTTGCAGAGCCATTCTAAATTAAATTTTTTCCTCCATACCACTCTTCCCCATCTGCTAAATACTGCATGTCCTTGATACCCCTCCCCTGTTGTCTCCTCTCTGCACCCTGACCAGTTCTTATGAACACCCTCCAGTCTCCTACTACGCTTTTTTCCCTTAGCTTGCTTGTCCAGTGTTCTTGGTCATGGCAGTTTCCTTGAAGAAGGGAGGCTAAAGACTTAACAGCAATAGGGCATTGCTTAAACAAATTATGGCACAGATTCTGGCCTGCATTGAGTCCCTTGGGTATGGCATTTTCGGTATGGGAGCTGTGTGGTGCACATTGGCCCGCAGGTGGGCAGGAAAGTGGGGAAAGCGGCAGCATGGGCAGGGGGAGCGGAAGTGAGCAGTGTGCGGGAGCACGGGGCCTGTGCTGCTGTCCCAGAGCCAGTGCTAGCAGGGCCCAGGGTGGCACAAGGGCTGGCAGGAGTCTATGGAGCCAGGCTGGGCTGCACCAGCAGGGAGAGAAGGGAGCTGGCTGACGGCTTGGTGTCTTTGAGCCAGCTGTGGTGCACCTTGGCCTCCTGGTCTCTCCTGCTGCACAAGGTGGAGTGGCCCTTGCAGTGCCCCTCGGGGCAGCCAGTGTAGTTGTGGTGGCCGCAGCAGAGGAGGAAATGGAGGTGGGCTTGGCTGCTACCACCTTTCTTCTTGTCACCATGCTCACAGTGGTGCTTGTGGTATTGCTCACGGGAGTGGTCGCTGCCCCCGTGGTGCCTCTCTGTGCCACCTCCCTACACTGCCTCCCCATGCCGCTGCCACCTTTGGCCCTGAACCCGCCACTGCTTCCGCTGCAATCACTATTGTTCCTGGCCACCATGGGCATCTTGGCCTGCTGCAGGGATGGCGCTGAGCACAGTGGTGCTTGGCCACAGCTACAGGGAAGCCCAGTCTAGTTGCTCAGTGGCAGCCACCCACCACCACATCAGCAGCCACATGGGGAGGTGGAGCACAGCACTCTGAGCACGGTGACAAGAAGGTGGTGGTGGCTGAGCCCGCCTCGTCCTCCTTCTCTGCCATGGCCGCCAGAACCATGCCGACAGCCCCGAGGGGTGTTGCAAGGGCCTTTCCACCTTGCTGCTGCGGCAGCGGGCAGCTGCTGCCGGGTGACGAGGCCAGGGTGCCCCTGCTGCTTTGGCTCTGCTGCCCTGGCCAAGTGCTGCTTTCACTTGGGGCTGTGCCCGCAGCAGGCTGAGGCGCCTGTGGTGGCCAGGAACAATAGTGATTGTGGCAACAATGGCGGTGGCTGCAGGAGTAGGTGTGGAGAGGCACTGCGGCGGTAGTGGCTGCTCCCACGGGCACCACAAGCATCTTGACAAGAAGGCAGCGGCAAGCCCGCCTCCGCTGTGGTGGCAGCCACCACCAAGCCCCATTGCCACTGCAATGGACTTACCAGCTGGAGGCAGCTCTCCATGCTGCTGGGCTTTTCTCCTTGCTGCCTGAGTGCTGCACGCAGCACAGGCATTTATTAGCCAAATTATCGGCTCCATCGGACCAATTCCCAACTTTCTTTATAGCAGTGCCAATCCAATATCAGACCAATATATTGGTGCACCTCTAAAAACAATAGATAGGGAGATTACTAGTCCCAGATTACTTGGTCAGGTAGGTAATCTGCTTGGGTTTGCACAGCCCAGAATCCGCCCTGAAGTAGGTGCTGGCAGCCTGTCAGGCTGCATGGTTGGAGGAGGAGAAGGTAGTGGTGGTGCTGTCTGTATGCAATAGCCTAATGGTGAGAGAACTTGCCCAGCATGTGGGAGCCTGGGCTCGGTTCCCTTCTGTGCCTGAGGAGGCGCAAACTTGCTCATCACTTTCCTGGAAAGTGGCTTAGCTCTAGGAGAGGCGTGGGCAAAATATCACCCATGGGCCGGATCTTGCCCATGGAAGGATTTTGTCCGGCCCGCAGCAGGTCCCTTGGTCCTGCCTGGCCCATCCTGCTGCCCTCAGGGCATGCAGCGAGGCTGGGGTGGCTCCACAGCAGGACTGCCTTTCTAGGCAGCCCAGGCAGCAGCGGCTCCTTCCAGTTGCCACCACCACTGGCCCCAGCCCCCTGCTACTGGCAGGGGCCTGTGGCGAAGGGGTGGGGCTACTTTTCCCTCACCCCAAGCAGCAGCTTCTGCCTGGTTGCTGCTACTGCCAGCATAGGCAGCATGGGCCAGTGGTCCAGAGCAGGTGCAGGGTGGCCTGGGTTGGGGCTGTGTGCATGGGTTTTGGCTGGGCCAGAGCTGGTCCACTCCACTGGGCTGAGTCTGGGGTGGGCTGGGGTCAGAGCTGTGTATGCAGGTCCCTTCCAGTACAACAGGGCTGGGGCCAGTGGCAGTGGCAGCCAGAAGGAGCCGCCACTGCCTGGGCTGCCTAGAAAGGCGGGGTGGGCTCGGGCTGTTTGCTGTTGGTGGTGGTGTGTGGGCTGTTTGCTGCTGGTGTTGTGGGGGTGTGGGGGTGCTGACTGGCCTTTGGGCCCAAATAATTGCTCACCCCTGCCCTAGGGTAACCATATGGGAAAATGTGGAACCTAGGACTGCCCCTCCACACCAGCACTGCTGCAGGCAGAGGTTGGGGCAGTACAGCGTGGTACAGCTCTGGTATTACTATTCAGGAAGCTAAGGGAGTCAGTACCCCATTGATGTCCCAGTGTTCCTTACTTCACAGGTGTTAACAATCATCTCCCCCTTTTTATAGTCATTCCACTAAACAAGCTAACCTATTTTAGGGCCGTTTTGCTGTCTGTTTCCTGTTTCACAGCTCATGCCTCTCCACCTCCCTGTCTTATGCCTGGGATACTTGTTTTAATTTTCACCAGCCAGTTGCCAGCCTCCAAAATCTGGGAGTGTTCTGGCCAGACCTACCTAGCACCAAGTTAAAGGCAAGGCTGGGGGAAAGGTAGTCTACCATTCCTGAGGAAGCTCTGCCAAAATTAATTCAAGGCTTGCTGGTCCAGAGAGAGAGAGAGCACACAAGAAGGATCCTGTCTGAAACCAAGTGGTTAGACACCCCCTGGGTCAGGGGTGTGAGTTTTGTCCTTGCTTCCAGGGTTGTTCATCCCCTTTCCCCTAGTATTGCTGAAAGCAAAATGTCTACAGTCCTAGGAAGAGGACTACAGTGTTAAGTTCCCTCTTGTGCGCTCCCTGTCAGTGGTGGTGGGGGTGGGGGGGGCAGTGAGTGGAGCGACCGCCCTGGGCACTGAAGTGAAGGGGTGCCAACAGGTGCTCCCCAGCTGGGGTGAAGCATGAGATGAAGCCGCGAGCAGCTCGTTTGGCGGGGCGCAAGGACAAAGAAGGGCCATAGGTGGTGGTAGGCTGTGGCTAAAGGGGCTCAGCCCCCCCCAAACATGGGGCAGCGGGTAGGGCTCTGATTGTCCCACCAGCCAGGCTGACTGGGGCCCCATTCACCCCAGCCCCTGCCCATACCTCTGCCCCACTCCCTTCCTCACCATGGAAGCCTCGATCTGCCCTTCATGCCTCTTCCCCTCTCCCTTCCCCTTCCCCCACAGACTTACCTGCTGTGGGGGTTGTATGCATACTCAACCGCCACCTCCCCAAATAATTTGTTCTCCCTCTGCCTAGGGGAAGGGTGGCTCCTGCTGCTGCGTGCAGTCCCAGGCAAACATGTAGGGGGTGCTCCCCAAATCTGTGCGTAGGGTGAGGGCAGGCTGCTGCTGTGGGCTTTGCCCCAGGCGCAAAACTTGGTTGCTATGGCACTGCTCTCTGTAGTCCAATGATTCTTGCTTTCCTTTCTGCACAGTGATACGTCTTTAGAGTGCCCTGTCGCTGCCCCTGCCCTAGAGGTTGGTGGTTTAGGTATGCTACAGCCCTAGAACCCAGTTTTCCCACCACTGTGCCCTAACCAGTAGGTTATTGTATGAGAAGAATGGAGAGAGGGAGGTGTCACCAGCTCTGTTTTAAAAGAAAGTGGGACCCACCACTGTATTTTCTGTGGAGCCCTGTCCTTTTGATGTGCTGGGCCTGCTTGGAGAGGGTTGCCTGGATTTTGGCCAAAGTCCAGAATTGTCTGGGTTCTGGATCTCAGTTTTGCTTAGCTGCTGAGCCCTTTGAAAACTGAGTCAATATTGAGTGGGTGCGTCTACACATGCAATTTACTGCAGAGTTGTAATTAGCTCCTAAGGAAAGTGTCACAGTCTACACATGTTGGTATTCGGGCGCAGTAAATTAACTCTGCCATAGGACTGTCCCCAACAGTACTGTATTATCTTACAGTGCAATTACTTACTTTGCCAAAACAAGCATATAGATGGTGATGGGGACGGGGGGGGGAGGCTGCCTGCCTCACAGCTCCACATGTTAGCACTCTCATGCCCAGTCAGTCCCAACACTGCCACCCAGACCCTGAGCAGGCTGCCAGCCTGGGGCTGCTCTGACCTGGCTCAAACTACTGCGGTCCCAGGTGCATGTGCAGGTGTTGCACCTGGGAGCAGCTGACTCTGGTGCAAACTGCCAGAGTTTGAGTTGCCTTAATTGCATTTGTAGATCTACCCAATATGTGCAAAAACTCAACTTTAAGAACAAAATGAGGCACCTTGGGGCCTCTAGGATTAAGCAGGGGCTCTCAGGATTGCAGCTTTGCAGCTTGCAACATTTTTCCCACACTCAACATTTTTTAGGTCTGGCCCTAAGTGTCTTTTTCCAGGTCACACAGGAAAATAGTCATTGAACAAAGACTTGAAGCCCAGCCTTTCAAAGCCCAGAATCTTAACCTCAGGTCTGTCTGTCTTCTCCAAAACGTACTATTTACCAAGCTATGGCTCTGGTTTTCAAAATTGGAGTAGGTTGTCTGTCCTGTTAATGGAAATTGAGTATCCAAATTCTCTATGGATTGCTTTGGAAATCTCAGCCTGTGTAATCTTTTTCTAAAGGTGTGATGGAATTGTTGAAAGTTATTCGAATAAATCATTGCTGGAAGTCTGTTGAACTGTGCATGTGGAACAAGCGGCAGTAATTTAACCAGGCTTATTCCCATCTCTCTTCCAAGAAGGTACATTCTAACCTCAGGCTGACCTTAAGTATACGTCAAAGAGAACAGTTTATGTATTCAAAAACATCCAAGAAAAAACCAAAAACACACTCAGAGCTTGCTTAGCTGAAAGAATTTGAGCCAAACTGATATTGCTTGTACTGCAGTTTCACTTGTAGTAGGAAGTGAGGCATCTCTCTACACACATCTTTCTACTGTTTGTACCCTATGATACTTTTTCTATTTCTTTGCATTTAACTCTCATTTTATTAACAATAAAATGGCTCTACTGTTATGTCTTCAACTGCTACCCTTGGTGTATAGTAAGTTTGTGTATAGTTTCTCTTGATCTTCTGGTGCTGTTTGAACCAACTTGAACTGATGCTGTTTGAAGCGATTTGCTATCACTTGAGAACTAGCTTCTATTTTGGCCTTTGTAACTTATTTATTTATAAAACATGGATAAGTCACTGCACCCTTTTGTATTTCATTTTACTTATAACATCGGGTTTAATGTAGAATTATGGTGGCATGAGGGCTTGACTTTTTCGATGAACCCTTCGGGATGGTTGGAAGCCAGACTCTAGTGTGGAACAGAGCGCGGTCGCTGAATGTATAAGAAGTGTCCGTGTTAGGTTATGCTTGTTTCTTAGCTGCATTCCACGCCCTGTGTGCTGTCGTATACATGTTATGTGCATTTAACATATTGACAGAAGAAGCAGGAAAAGAAAAAATTATGGCTGAATTAATTTTACTCCTCCAGCTTTATCCTTGCATATGTCAGATTTCTCCTTTAACTTACCTGCTTCTTAATTTTAATAAAACAAAACATATCGTTCCTTTTAATGTTAGTATCTGCTTGAAAGTAGGATTTGAATTTCATAGAATTACATGATTGGCAGCCTTTAATTTCTTTCCTCCCATATTTTGGTTTTTCTCCTGTTTGTGCTGTAGAATACTTAACATCTCTGTGTACAAATACGTCCTGCCAGCAGCTTGAAAGCAGGGAACCCACCCACCTGGTCAGGGTCAGGTGAGTAGGGTCTGAGGTCACAGGGAGGAAATACTTAATTGAGCTCTCTTAATAATCAAAAACGGTGTCTGAGTAGGTGATAGCAAAAGTGCCGTTTCTTCACGCAGGCCCTCCACATGTTCCTGCTGCTTCTCTGGCTCGCTTTTCCCAAGGAGGTCTTTGTTCTACTTCGGTTGTGTTTGTGGCCTGTCTCTTAGGGGAGATTTAAATTCCTGCTGGAGTAGCACAGTCCCTTGGCCACCATCAGTGCAAGTCCTTTCCTTTCTTGTGGGTCCCAGTCTGGCAGCTTACTTTTCTCCTTCTACTAGCAGGTTCTTGTAAGCAAAATCAGTTTAATAGTCTGTGTCAAGCAGTCTCCAAAAGACTGCTTCCTTCAGCTGGTTCCTAGCTCCACCCAAGCACCTCATGCCTGCTGTCCTCTTTCCCTGTGAGCAGTATTCTCCCCTTCAGCAGTGCCACCTTGTACAGGTGTAGTCAGGCCAGCAGCGTAGCAACACAGCCAAGCACCTAAGGCACCAGCAACTTCTGGTGGCCTCTACAATCATGATTGTGATCGTGTGCCTGGTGGCAGAAGGCACTTTTATCTCACCCTGGCACCCCCCACTTCAGGTTTGTGTCTGGGGCGTTTGCCCCTTTTCTCAGTAGCTTTGCCACCGAGTCAGGTAGTGCTTCTTGGGGTTACCACAGCTCATTAGCTTCTTCCTGGCTTGTGAGGAGTCTTATAGGTTGTCCTAGCTCAATCGTTCTTTTTTTAATTCCTGTATAATCAAGAAATGGCTTTGGTCTTCAGATCTAAGAGTTTTTGCTGTAGGTTTGTTCAAGTGGACTGTGGTTATAATTTTTTGGACAACTGGGAAATGGCTTTTGTCCTCCCAACTCACTTTGTCCATGATACAAGGGTTATTTTGTTGAAACTGTTTTTCTTCCTCCTCAACAACAGCAGCAAAGATCTTGCCCAAAGACTATGTATGAAAAGTTAGGAAAATGGACAACCAAAAGATTATGATGCAAATGTAATTGAAACCTTTACATAGAATAGACAGTGCCAGTTGTGTGATTGTTGAGAGGCGGGGAATACATGTTATTGTGTTCCTTTTGGCTTGAAACAGCATCTCTAATAATCTTATGACTTTAAATTCTCTCTGTTCCTCAGAAAAAATCTATCCAACAGTCATGTCATCTCCTTGTAATAGTAAATATTTAAATAGGGTGTAAGTAACACCATGACACAAACTTTCCCAAACCTTAGGGGGTTTAAAATCTAGGTTGAAATTGTGACTGATATTTTTATTCCACCTTTTTGTTTTGAAGTTTAGAAAACTGAATGCAACAATATAACTTCTCTTTTCTTCCTGCCCCTCCCAGCCACCTGATTGTGCAGTTAAACAGCCACTGAAGAAATACAATATGCTAAATTGTGCATTTTTCCGCCAAGCAAATACAAGATGCTAAATTGTGTGTGATCCTGCCAACATTAATGGCAGAGCTCCTGTGTAAATTCAAGGTAACCACATTGACTCCTACGCTATATAAATGGATGGCAGTGTTTCCCTGCTGTTAAAGCTGCAATGCAAATGAAACAGACTGGGAAATGTGGAGGATCCTGGATGAAATTGAGAAATAATAGCTGAGAGAGAAATGAATAGGCTCTAAGACTGTTATCTGGGTCATTGCTTTTTAGTTTCAGACAAATTCAGTGATCATATAGAAATGCTGATTTAAATTTGTTGTAAAATACTTTTAACGCTAATTGTAAGATAGAGTGGTGCTTCTGTCTAATTGCAAAGTGAAATCAAATTAAGATTTAAAGATTTTAACCAAAATATAAGGTTAAAAGCAAATTTCTCAGTTGTGGCTTTTTTGTGGCTTACATGCAGCGACTGGGATTATAGGTTCAGAATGGTCTTTGTGTCCCATGGCACAGTAGACTGAGCACTAGGCGCATACTGCAATGTACTAAGCAGGCAAAAATGTCACCATTGGCAGTGATGACCTTTCTGGGACCAAAATTTATTCTACATGAAACCTTGGACATTAATGCTCTTTAAATATGACATTGCCAAGTTCCTTGAGTTTGCCTCAGAATGTATTATCTTCATTCAGAGCAAACTTTGGCCAGTGACAATGAGAGGTGGCCCTATTCAGGGCTCTGCCTACATACAGCGCGTTGTCAGGGTAAGGACAAGACCAGCCTTAGAAATAATACTTTACCAATAAACAGAGCATTGCAATTGGTATGTTCTAGTTGTTGTGACATTGGTGCTTCCTAATGAATTACATGTTTTTGTATCTGACACCCTAATGGTTCTATGCCTAAAGGAGTTTAGTATCCCTTTAGCATACGATATAAGGGCGTAGATGTATAGAAACAGAGAAATCTGAATTTATTCTGTCTCCCAGGATAAGCACAGAGCATGGGTTGTTAAATGGAGTGTAGAGGACTGCTGTCTTTAACTATGTCTGGGTTCTTCCTCTTTCCCCTTACCTACATTTGAAGTGATTGCTGTATTCCTTCAAATGTAAGTTGCACTTAAAAATTAAAGATACACTCATGTTTTCTAGCTTTTAATTTTAAGAGAGAAGAATAAAGTCTCAGCTGAAGACATATTTATAAGGATAAAATCTCTATTGTACATATAAAACCTTTTTATTTTTACTGTAATTCAAGCAGCAACCTATTAAAAAGATAAAGTAAAATAAAAGTATCTTATACCTGAAGAGATATGATACCTGACAGAGAGCAGATGCACACAGTCATTGGTAATATCCAGGGATCCTGGTTTTCCCTGATAAAAATTGCAAATTCTGTGATTAAAGCCCCCCAAATTCACAATTAAAATGAAATGCTACTATATATATATATTTGTGTCCCATGGCACAGTGTGTGTGTGTGTGTGTGTGTGTGTGTGTGTGTGTGTACACACACACACACACGCCCACCCACACAGGTGTCAATTGAACACAATGTTTGATTGATATATTTACAATTTTAAAGCAATTTGTAAACATATGAGTGCCGCAACCACTATAATAAAATACATTCTAAATGCCTATAAATTTTGGTATTTGATTTTCTGGGTTTTTTATAATGGAAAATCAGAGCTCCCCCTGCTCCCTTAGCTCACCAGGATGCAGGTCCAGGCCCCTCACTTCCCACACACATCCCCCCAGACCAGCTGGTGCCCCTTACTCCCCAAGGTAACAGAGCAGAAGGAGGGTAGCAGAGCAGAAAGGCTGAACCCACGGTGGGCAGCCCACTTCTATCTTGCGTACAGATCTGGGAGCAAAGGATCCTTCTGGCCCCTGGGAGTTCATGCGGTGGCGTGGAGACAGCCCCCACCTCCCCCTGACCCCCTGAATGAGCCGCCCATGACCTAGGCCCTTCCCCCCCCACCGGTGCTCTGTGACTGCGCGTTCTAGCCCTAGGCCCCAAGCCCTGCCTGGCTGGGCAGCATCCCCAGCCCTAGCCCCAGCCCTGCCCAACTCCCTCCCTCCCTATGGGGGGCTTCAATTCCACCCACCTACCAGATTTACTTGTGGCAGCTGCTCTCCAGATTGCCTAGCAGCCATGTACATGCACATGGCATCCTCTGCCTGACTGCCCTCCTTCCTGCTGGAATTCTGCCCACCTGCAGAGAGCTCTTTGCAAGAGAGTAAAATCTGGGTTTCTCTGTTAAAAAGAAACTCTGTGTTTTTCTTTGGTAAAAGGGAAAATCCACATTTTTTTTCCATTATTCCTTGGAAGATGGAAAACCCAGATCCCTGGTAATATCTGTATTTGATATTGCTAATTAATGGCACTTAGTTCAAACTTCTAAAATTTTTGCAAATGCATGTATTGTAAACGTATATTACAACTTAATGAAACACTTGTCTTGTGAGTCTACTTTATTAATAACATATTTACCTGAATGCAAGGTGACTCTGAATTTAAGACAACCCTCCCAGTAATTAGATTCTAGACATGGAATATAATATTATTTCCATGTCTATAATTTTATTATTGGAGGTTGTCTTAAATTAGTCCCTCCATCACTGTAACAGGAAAAGCAGTGGCAGGAGGGCAGGCAGTGAGGAAAGTAGTAAAGAGGAAGATGGTAGAGGTAGTCACCAGAGTTAAGTGGCCTGACCCTGACCCCTCCAACACTTTGTCCTCTGCTGCCTACATCCCTGGCTGCCTCCCTTCCTCCCTGGTGCACTCCCCAATAGGCGTGCACTCCCCAACAAGCCTGCACCCGCCTGTCTAGCCCTCCGTGCTAGCTAACGCTTCTGCTGTATCTGTGCCCCCAGTACCTGCCCTTCCACCTACCCTCCCCTGTGTCTGGTCCCTGGCCCCCACAATGGCTGCCCCACTCCCTCTCTGCTACCCTCCTGCTCCAGCTCCAGCTCCAGCACTGCTATTGCTCCCCTCTAGCTCAGGGCATGGAGCACATGGTTGTTCCAGCCCCAGCTTGACCATATACCAGCTGTTGTGGTGGTGGCCACTATCCCTGGGCCCCAGAGCTGGGGCTGGAGATGTCACCACTTTTGCTATGTGGCTGGGTTGGGCCTGGAGTGATGCCAGAGCTGGGCCAGAGCCAGAGGGTATCCAGCAGTGGGGGGTAAGGCAAAGGCTGCTGGGGGAGGTGGGGTGGCAGGCTGCAGCTATAGCTACAACTCTATCTTTGGGTCAGTACTGATGTTGGAGCTGCAGCAGCCTCCCTCCACCTCCTTGTACTCAACTACCCCATGTTAAATGACAGGAAAAAGCCTTTTCTTGGATTTAAATAACTACAGTATATATCAGGGGTGGGCTATAATTTCAGCCGGAGGGCCGCTTACCAAGTTTTGGCAAGCTGTCGAGGGCACATGGGTAGCCCTTCCCCTTGACGAGTGCCACACCCCCTGGTTGCCATCATGGGATTGGAAGTCCTGCCCCTAACCTCTTACTTTTGCCATTGGAAGTCCCTACCCTTGCCCTTGGAAGTATTCCTTTGGGGAAGAGAGTTTGCCATTTTAGAACAGGAGAAAAATCAAACTATATACTAAAAATCAAACACCTGTAATAATATATTCTAATCTAATTAAACAAAAATTGTCCTGATTTGTATGCGTTTGTGCTGTATATGTAGAAGTGATTGCATAATAGCTCAACATGCAGTCTTACTCTTGCTGCTTGGCATGAGGGAAAGTGGCTTCTTTGCATCACTGCCACCAGGCAGTTTTTGGTGCAGCTGCCTGGAGCCCACACTACACCAGGTGGTTGTGCAACTCCATCACTACCACCTGTGAGCTGCCCTGTGGCTGCTCTGCACTGTCACTGCTGCCGCACTGAACAGTCCAGAGGTGGTGGTGACACCAGTACAGGTCCCATGCTCCCACATGCCTGCTCGCTTCTATTCCCCTTCCTCTGCTGCCACTTTCCCCTCTTTCCTGCCTGCCTGATGGCCACTCCTGCACCATATGGCTCCCAGCTGTGTAGCCAGACTGTGGGACTCAGCAGGATCTGGCTCAGCCCCAAGGAGTGGGGGCAATGACCTGTGGTCCTCCCCTGCCTGGCCCCCCCGCCTTCCCCACCATCATAGCTGAATTTCCTGCTCTGGCACGGGCAGGCACAAACAGCCTCATGGGCCCAGGCCAGAAGCCTCTGCTAGTCAGGCCTTGCTGCTGCAGGGTCCTGCCATGGCTTCCCCTGGGTCCTACTGTCCCAGGCTCTTGTTATCTTTGACAGGCAGCCAGGGGCAGATAAATACACATTTTCTAAATTTTTTAGGAGCCCTGCAGGCTGGATTGAATGGCCTGTGGGCTGTATTTTGTCCACCCCGGTATATACATTAACTCCATTGTGCAGGCAGGCAGGCACCTGTCATGTGAAGCTGCTTTTAGCTTTAAATACCCAAACTAGGAAACTTGCCTGTTTTAATCCTATATTTTCTGCTAGGCAGAACGTGTTTCTCCTGACCTGCCTCTGTGCTTCTATTGACTACTGTTATGCTATTTAGATGCCAGTTGGCATTAACACGTATGTATGTTATCCCGCTCCATGAATGAACAAGCAGCATTTATTAGAATGTCTAATAAATGCTGCTTGTTCATTTGTGGAAAACTATAAACATGCAGTAATTTATAAGCTGTATTTAGTTAATGGGGGTAAGTAACGTCATGTTGAGGAAGGGTTAAAATTTACTGATGAATGTTGTTATGGAACAATTTATTAACTAAATTAGAAGTGTATTAAATAGGGTCTGTTCCTTGGCCATGAGACAGCAACAATATATTTCTGTCAATGGATTCTAATGACTTTAGAAAGCTTTGATAAAGGCAGTGCAAAAACACTTTGTGGCTGTAATCCAAATTGTTTAGAACACATAATAAGATCAAGCCAGTATTGGTGTAGGAGGTTAGGGAATAGGTTCACTTAAGGAGTTTAATATGTCTGCAGTGATTAATAGGAGCTATATCCTAAACCATCTTAGTTTAAAGAAAAAATCTTTAGCTTTATTGCCTTCACATTTTTAGCCTTATTATAGCCATTTTTTAACTGCTTTTCTTTTGAAATGTAGGCAAGTTTATTCCTCAGATTGTTATCTTTTTGTATACACAAAAACTATTCAGATAATGTAAAAAGTCAGCTATATAAGTGATTGTCTGAGGATGTCCTTTCTTTCTGCTCTTACAACGTGGACAAAAAGTTTTCCAATCCGCAAAATATATCAAACTATCAAAAAAATAGGTTTTAAACAAACGTTTGAAGTTAAATAGAAATCCAAAATACCTCAGCTGATCCCATTATAACCTCATTACACAATATCTGTCCTCAAGCAAAGTAGGAAACAAGTCTAAAAATCAACTCAAATCCTGTCTCATATATTTTATGCAAAAAATAAATCATGTATTTTATAGGCTTTCCCTGCTTGGATCTGTGATTCTGTAGTCTGGAGTAAAACTAAGGGAAAAGTAAGGGAAGTATATAATCCAATTCCTTTTCACAAAAAGGAAAAACCTGAGAGAAGCAGACTCTCCTTATGATTTCTCATGGAAACTCTGGGTAAATAAACTAATTTCATGGTGTAAATTTTTTAATTCAGTGTTTAAAATTTAAAAACGTGTCAGAGGCAAGCTTTTCAAAACAATTTGAAAAAATTCTGATAAAGTGAAAATTTGAAAAATATTCTGATGAAATAGGGAAAAAGGAGCATAAAATATCATACAAGGACTTTTCTGGTAACTCCCTCCTTTGATCTTTAATAACTTGATGGCAGGCTTGTCTCTTATATTGAAGAGGCAGTGAGAAAGTGGGAATTCTGGAAAAATAGGTATATTGTGGATCAAATATTATTAGTACTGTAGTAATCACTGCATTCAGTCAAGATGCTCAGGCATGAATTAAAAGAACTAAACAAACAGACATACAGAAAACTAGAACTCTTGGTTCCAAAATGACACCTTTTATTAGACCAACTGGAAAGTGGCGAGAAAATTGTCCTCTCTGCAAGCTTTCGGGATCAAAGTCCCTTCGTCAGGCTTTGGGAAAAGTGTCAATGGTACAAGATGGTAAAAAGTCCCCATAGGTAGGGAATAAACTTCATTTTTGCACCGAGGGAACTGAAGGAAGGCTGTCCCTCTGGGTCCATGAGACTGTCTTTGTGAGCTGTATTGAGTAGCTCTTTGATGTGTTGATCAGGTAGAATTCCTTCCCTGGAGGTGTCAGATGGCAGGCAGGGGGGTAAAAAAAAATACCTGAAACATGGAAGATGCTGAATTTTAGCCAATTTTGGATTTTAAACTTCACTGCAGAACAGCAAGGAAGTTTTTTTACCTCCCTGCAATGACAGCAATGGAGTAATGCAGTTGTCAGGATGGGATGAATTTAAATGGCCTGTACCAACTTTTTGGATATGCCTCAGGGCATTGTTACCTGTTAGAATTTGCATGTGCTACCTAAGACAGGTGGTTTTAAAGTTAGTACATGTTGTAAGCAGCCTCACTTTAAGGGTTAATAGTCTTTCTAACATGCACAGATCTGACTTGAGCTAGAACACCAGCTGCCTAACACCGGCAGCAACACACAATCCGTCCCAAAGTGTTGTAACTTTGAGACACTTGGAGAGCACTTAGCTTGTCTTTTTCTGCCTTGACTTCCAGACACTCCTGTCTTAAGAGCTTTTAACATATGGGAAAGGTGATGTCTAACAGCACCCTCAGA